>NC_138768.1:862995329-863595329 GCF_965119305.1 Pelophylax lessonae | reverse complement strand
AGCCCAGGGGATGGTTCAGAGCTTCCAGCAGGAGAGGCCCTGCTGGCCTGCATGGCCTCCCCAGATAGGGGCCAGCAGGGCTGGGAGAGATTTTACCGAACTCCCCTCACACAGAAATCACCTGGAGCAGACACACAGCCAGAGAACCTTCCTGCAGCCACACCCGAAGCTGAATGATGGGAAACTACTCCTTCCACTGACAGCAATGATGGGGCACTATTCCTCCCACTGACACCAATGATGGGGCACTATTCCTCCCACTGACACCAATGATGGGACACTATTCCTCCAACTGACACCAATGATGGGGCACTATTCCTCCCACTGACACCAATGATAGGGCACTATTCCTCCCACTGACACCAATGATGAGGCACTATTCCTCCCACTGATACCAATGATAGGGCACTATTCCTCCCACTGACACCAATGATGAGGCACTATTCCTCCCACTGATACCAATGATGGGGCACTATTCCTCCCACTGATACCAATGATGGGGCACTATTCCCCCCACTGATACCAATGATGGGGCACTATTCCTCCCACTGATACCAATGATGGGGCACTATTCCTCCCACTGACACCAACAATGGGAAACTATTCCTCCCTCTGACACCAATGATGGGGTACTATGCCTCCCACTGATACCAACAATGGGAAAATATTCTTCCCACTGACACCAACAATGGGAAACTATTCCTCCCACTGATACCAATGATGGGGCACTATTCCTCCCACTGACACCAACAATGGGAAACTATTCCTCCCTCTGACACCAATGATGGCGTACTATTCCTTCCACTGACACCAACAATGGGAAAATATTCCTCCCACTGACACCAACAATGGAAAACTATTCCTCCCTCTGACACCAATGATGGGGTACTATTCCTCCCACTGATACCAATGATCCCACAGTTAACAGTGCATGTCAGACCACAAACCAAGCCATGAAGACCAAGGAATTGTTTGTAGACCTCCAAGACAGGATTGTATGGAGGCACAGATCTGGGGAAGGGTACAGAAGAATTTCTGCAGCATTGAAGGTCCTAATGAGCACAGTGGCCTCCATTACCTGTAAATGGAAGAAGTTTGGAACCACCAGGACTCTTCCTAGAGCGGGTCGCCCGGCCAAACTGAGCGATCGGTGGAGAACAGCCTTAGTCAGGGAGGTGACCAAGAACCTGATGGTCACTCTGACAGAGCCCCAGCATTTCTCTGTGGAGAAAGAACCTTCCAGAAGAATAACCATCTCTTCAGCACTCCACCAATCAGGCCTGTATGATAGAGTGGCCAGACAGAAGCCACTTCTCAGTAAAAGGCACATGACAGCCCACCTGGAGTTTGCCAAAAGGCACCTGAAGGACTCTCAGACTGTGAGAAACAAAATTCTCTGGTCTGATGAAAAAAAGATTGAACTCTTTGGCCTGAATGGCAAGCGTCGTGTCTGCAGGAAACCAGGCACCGCTCATTCCCTGGCCAATACCATCCCTACAGTGAAGCATCCCTACAGAGGGATGTTTTTCAGTGGCAGAAACTGGGAGACTAGTCAGGATCGAGGGAAAGATGAATGCAGCAATGTAGAGACATCCTTGATGAAAACCTGCTCCAGAGCACTCTGGACCTCAGACTAGGGCAAAGGTTAATCTTCGCACAGGACAACGACCCTAAGCACACAGCCAAGATAACAAAGGAGTGGCTATGGGACAACTCTGTGCATGTCCTTGAGTGTCCCAGCCAGAGCTCAGACTTGAACCCAATTGAACATCTCTGGAGAGATCTGAAAATGGCTGTGCACTGACGCTCCCCATCCAACCTGATGGGACTTGAGAGGTCCTGCAAAGAAGAATGGGAGAAACTGCCCAAAAATAGGTGTGCCGAGCTTGTAGCATCATACTCAAAACGACTTGAGGCTGTAATTGGGGCCAAAGGAGCTTCACCAAAGTATTGAGCAAAGGGTGTGAATACTTATGTACATGGGATTTTTTTGTGTTTTTTTTATTTTTAATACATTTGAAAAGATTCCAAACAATCTTCTTTCACGTTGTCATTATTGGGGATTGTTTGTAGAATTTTGAGGAAAATAATGAATTTAATCCATTTTGGAATAAGGCTGTAACATAACAAAATGTGGAAAAAATGAAGCTCTGTGAATACTTTCCAGATGTACTGTATAATGGACATGGCTGGCCCAAGACATTGTGCTGCCTGGGTCCAAGAATGAAATGCTGCCCCCCCCCCCCCAAAAAAAAAAAATCACACCCAACAAAAGGTCCCCACATCCATTATTTTATATAAATATAAAATGTAGAAAATATAATATACAGTATACTGTTATCTTCTTCCATATCTCACCACCGGACTGGTCCACCAAACACCCTCTGTCTGTCCTCAGTTCTCCTGTCACTCCTGTGTCTGCTGCCCCCAACGCCCTAGAAGATCCAGCCTGCCCTGTGTGAGATGGAGTGCGGTCGTCATCCCTGACGTCATTGCACACACTGCGGTCACGCAAGGGACGTTCCCCGCCTCATCAGTTTGTATTACAGGCGGCAGTATGAGATGGGGAAATGCCACCCACAACGCGCCACAAACTGATGACACACAAAACTGCTAGAAAAAAAATCTTGGGGGTCAATTTGCTGCCCCTCTCCAAGTGCTGCCTGGGTCCAATGGACCCAGCGGGACCCATGGTAGGGCCAACCCTGATAATGGAGGCCCTTAAATTGATTCAGATCTTTGCACAAGCCAAGCTATGACTGGTTCTCCTTAACTGAAAACAATGACGATTTATCCAGTTAAAAAAAAAAATAAAATAAATAAATGAATTCTATAAACAGAAACGTGTTCTTTTTTTGGACCCACCACAACCCAATTGTGTCAGATTACAGCATGAACTGACACTGTAATGCGGAGTCAGTGACCAAACTCAATAAGAGCATCCTGAGCATCTGTTTCATACCGGCCAAAGTCCGCCCGCGGCTCATCGGCGTCAGCCGGGTATTGTGCGCAGGAAGAAAAGCTCAGAGGATTCCTCTGTATACTGGAAGCGGGGGCTGATGTTCATTCGGGGGGTCTGGCGGATAATGTCAGCGCTCCAGGATCTGGGCCGGCATCAGATACGCGGCGTGAGCATGCAGCCATTAATTCCCGTCTACAGCCCCGTAACGATACGTTTCAGGACCGGCGAGCGTTCGATCTGACAGGTGCACAGGCCAGGATTACCGGGGAGGAAGGAAACAGATGGCAAGTTTCAGCTTCGGAATATTATTTTTGAATATTACACAAAGTCAGATTTAATATTTCACACTTTTTCTTGCAGGAAAAATCTTTTCCGACAGTTTTGAATCTCTATAAAGACACCTTGGGCCGTTTCTCCTTGGAGGGTTACATAGTCACCTTCATGGAAGGGTATACATCTAGGCTGTCACAATATGTTCCCCTATACAATATGTTCCCCTATACAATATGTTACCCTACACAAAATGTTTCCCTATACAATATGTTCCCCTCTACAAAATGTCCCCCTATACAATATGTTCCCTTACACAAAATGATCCCCTATACAAAATGTTCCCCTATACAATATGTTCCCTTCACAAAATGATCCCCTATACAAAATGTTCCCCTATACAATATGTTCCCCTACACAAAATGATCCCCTATATAATATGTTCCCCTACACAAAATGTTCCCCTATACAATATGGTCCCCTACAAAAAATGTTCCCCTATACAATATGGTCCCCTACAAAAAATGTTCCCCTATAAAATATGTTCCCCTCACAATATGTTCCCCTCACAATATGTTCCCCTCCACAATATGTTCTCCTATACAATATGTTCCCCTATACAACATGTTTCCCATACACAAAATGTTCCCCTATACAATATGTTCCCCTATACAATATGTTCCCGTACACAAAATGTTCCCCTATACAATATGTTCCCCCTACACAAAATGATCCCCTATACAATATGTTCCCCTCCACAATATGTTCTCCTATACAATATGTTCCCCTATACAACATGTTTCCCATACACAAAATGTTCCCCTATACAATATGTTCCCCTATACAATATGTTCCCGTACACAAAATGTTCCCCTATACAATATGTTCCCCCTACACAAAATGATCCCCTATACAATATGTTCCCCTACACAAAATGATCCCCTATACAACATGTTTCCCTTTACAAAATGTTCCCCTACACAATGTTCCCCTATACAATATGTTCCCCTATACAAAATGTCCCCTTATACAATATGTTCCCCTCTACAATGTGTTCCCCTATATAATATGTTTCCCTATACAAAATGTTCCCCTATACAATATGTTCCCTTTACAAAAGAATTGGGGGGCTACACTAACCCACCTTGTAATGCTAAACGAAATAATACACCTCAGGAAGTACCGCCATGGCTAACAGAAGATAGACTTAGAACTAAACTAGAGAAACTTAACATAAATAAATCACCGGGACCGGATGGCTTCCACCCGAGGGTTCTTAAAGAGCTCAGCTAGGTGATTGCCAGACCATTATTCTTGAACTTTAAGGATAGTTTACAGACGGGTATGGTGCCAGTTGATTGGAAAAAAGCCAATGTGGTACCAATATTAAAAAAGGGGCCGAGATATAACTTAGGTAACTATAGGCCGGTCAGCCTAACATCAGTAGTCTGCAAACTTTTGGAGGGGATGTTAAGGGACCACATACAAGACTTTAGTAATGAAAACGGTATTATTAGTAGTAATCAGCATGGATTCATGAAAAATCGTTCTTGCCAGACCATTCTATTAACCTTCTATGATGAAGTGAGCTGCCACCTAGATAAAGGTAAGCCGGTGGATGTGGTGTATCTGGACTTTGCAAAGGCATTTGACACCGTTCCCCACAAACGCTTACTGTACAAACTAAGGAAGGTAGGTATGGACCATAGGGTGAGTACCTGGATAGAGAACTGGCTCCAGGGGAGAGTCCAGAGTGTGATGATTATTGGGGAGTACTCGGATTTGGTGGGTGTGGAAAGTGGGGTCCCCCAGGGTTCTGTCCTGGGACCAATCCTGTTTAATTTATTCATAAATGATCTAGAGGAGGGGATATCGAGTACAATCTCAGTATTTGCAGATGATACTAAGCTAAGCATGCCAACATCTTCTATGCAGGATGTGGAAACCTTACAAGTGGACCTGAGCAAAATAATGGGGTGGGCAACTACATGGCGGATGAGGTTTAATGTTGAAAAATGTAAAGTAATGCACTTGGGCGTCAGAAACACGAAAGCAAGCTACTCACTGGGGGGGGGGGAACCTCTGGGTGAATCTAAGATGGAAAAGGACCTGGGGGTACTGGTAGACAACAGGCTTGGCAGTGGCATGCAATGCCAAGCCGCTGCAAGCAAAGCCAACAGAATACTGGCATGTATAAAAAATGGGGTTCACTCCAGAAATAAAGAGATTATTCTCCCGCTCTACAAGACTCTGGTCCGGCCACATCTGGAGTATGCTGTCCAGTTCTGGGCACCGGTCCTCAGGAAGGATGTGCTGGAACTGGAGAGAGTCCAGAGAAGGGCAACAAAAATAATTAGGGGAATGGAGGACATCAGCTATGAGGAAAGACTACAAGCACTGAACCTATTCTCTCTGGAGAAGAGAAGATTGAGGGGGGATATGATATCAATGTACAAATACTGTACTGGCGACCCTAGCATAAGGAACAAACTTTTCAGAGAAAGGGAATACAATAAGACACGTGGCCACTCACGAAAACTAGAGGAAAAATGGTTTAACCCTAAAATACGTAAGTGGTTCTTCACTGTCAGAGCGGTAAGGATGTGGAATTCGCTTCCACAAGCAGTGGTATCAGGAGGGAGCATCGATAGTTTCAAAAAAATATTAAACGGGCACCTTAAAGACCACAACATACAGGGGTAAACAATGTACGGTTAACAGCAAACACACACACACATCATAGGTTGAACTGGATGGACTGATGTCTTTTTTCAACCTCGCAAACTATGTAACTATGTAACTATGATGGGGCACTATTCCTTCCACCGATACCAATGATGGGGCAATATTCCTCCCACTGATGCCAATGATGGGGCACTATTCCTTCCACTGACACCAATGATGGAACACTATTGATCTTTTATTGAAAAGAATCAAGCAACATATTTTATACAAAAGTAAAAAACATAACTATAGTACAATATTCCAACAGAAAACAAAGGAATACACATCCATGTGCAGAATATATACAATATATACATAATCCACTTCCAACATTTTTAGAAAACTATTTACATAAAGCAGCAGAGAGGGCCTAAGAGGCACAACCCATCACCTATGTATGCAGCCATTTATCAAAAACTGAGCATTAAGAAAAAATCTAGGGTGATAAGAGACAGAAAGCCACACCCGGGAAAGAGACTCCTGGCAGTCAGGGAGGCTTGAAACCCCTCCACGCCTTCAGCCAAGCCCTCTGACCCCACTTGTCTCTCTCAAGCGCCCGAATTTTCCCCACCTCATGCAGAATGTCACACACCACCACCTGAACAGGAAGGATTTTACGCCGAAGGGTGACCTGACACCGTGCGTTCCAGGTGTAATAACGGACTACTAAGCTAACTAAAAAAAGTGTATCCAAACAAAAGCCCCCACCAGTATTGAATGCTCCGTACACCCACTCAGCATAACCCAGCCTGGAGAGGAAAGGAACACCGAGGGCCCGCCCCACCTGTTTGTATACCTCTATGTTAAAAGGGCAACGAAGCAGAAAATGGTCCATAGTCTCCTCCTCACCTGTACATTCCTCCCGAGGACAACCACGATCCATCCCACTGCGGAATTTCAAATTGCCCCGAACATAGAGCCTCCCGTGGAAGCACAACCAGGCCAGATCCCTGAATTTAAGGGGGACTCTAGCCAAATTAATCAGCCTTAACCCTTTCCTCAAAATTGGGCCTGGGCAATCCCTTAAGGCCAGTGGGTCATGAAAGACTTCGCTCAAGACTCGGCTCATAAGGACTTTCCTCGGAGTGGATCTGAGATCTTCAGCCGACAGTCGCCACTGCCGCAGTAACTTCAGACACGGAGCGACATAGGCTGGGAGCTGACCACGATGACCCCTGAGATTCTTCACTTGGCCACCTTCTTCCCAAAGTCGCAGAAAAGGCCTAAACCAAGATCTAAACATGCCTGCCCATCCAGGAGGTTCCACTGCAAGCATACTACCAATGTTAAACTTGAGAAATAGCAGTGAAAAGAAAAGAACGGGGTTGACAATACCTAAGCCACCCTCCCTCCTGGATAGATAGGTGACATTCCTCTTGATGGGGTTCAGTCTGTTTCCCCACAGCATCTGGAAGAACACACTATAGATCCTAGCATAGAGAGACACTGGCAAGATGCAGACAGGGCTGACATACAAGAAGATCGGTATCAGGTAAGTCTTAATCAGATCAACCCTTTCCCTCAGAGATAACTTCCATCTCTTCCAGCTGACCACCTTAGTATTGGCAACTTCCAGCCTGCCTTCCCAGTTTTTGAGGCCATAATCGCCAGGTCCAAATTCAATGCCTAATATCTTAATATTTTCCTGGGGCACTGGAAAGGTGTCCGGGAGATCAAACCCCTCACCTTCCTTTCCCATCCAAAAAACTTCACTCTTTTCCTGATCGATCTTGGAGCCTGATGCTTCAGAGTACCGTGATGTCAGAGAGACCACCTCCTCCGCTTCATCTGTCCCAGTGACAATCACTGACACATCATCCGCATAGGCAACAACCCTCAAAGGCGGCTCACCCGGGATTCCCACTGGTACCCCACACAACATGCTGCTCTCTAGCCTCCTGATGAAGGGGTCGATTGCAAACACATAGAGCAGGGGACTCAGGGGACAACCCTGGCGCACCCCAGAACCAACCTCAAAAGAACTGTTCAACCCAACCATTAACAAGAGGGAAGCTTTCTGCCCCCTTATACAAGACTTTTAACCAATCGACAAAACCACCCGGCAGACCGTACTTACTAAAGAGCAACCACAGGTACTCATGGTTGACACGATCGAAAGCCTTTGCCTGATCCAATGCCAGTAGATACTTTCCCCAGCCTGCAGCCCTGCACTGCTCCAAGGCCTCCCGGACAGCTAAAACCGCTGTGAAGGTGCTCCTACCCTGGATCGAACAGTGCTGATGGCGAGAAAGCAAAGACTCTGCTACTGCCGATAGGCGCCAAAAAAGTATCTTCGCCAGCACCTTTCTATCGACATTGAGAAGGCTGATGGGGCGCCAATTCTCAATCATCGAAGGATCTTTACCTTTTGAAAGAAGAATCACAGCTGAGTGTCTCATGGAAGGGGGAAGCACCCCCTCAGCAAGACAACTGTTAAAAACATCTACCAAATGTGGGGCCAGAATAGACTTAAAGACTTTGTAAAACTCAGCCGTCAGACCATCCAGTCCAGGTGACTTTTTGATGGCAAGCTGTTCAATTGCCCTTGTCACCTCTTCAACTGTGATCCCTTCTGTCAAATTCATCAAAGGGACATCCCCACCATTTAGACCTGGAGTAGAGTCCAAAAAGCTTTCCATCTTGTCTCGGTCAAGCTCTTTCCTCCCAAGAAGTTCAGCATAAAAAGACCTCACGACCTCCAGGATCCCTGACCTGGACTTTGTCAAGGAACCTGTACTATCTTTAAGGCCAACGACCATCTTAACAGCTGCACCCTGTTTACAGTTCTGGTAAGGGTCTGGCGAGTGGTATTTCCCATAGTCCCGCTCCAGAACCAAAGAGGTATGCCGGTCATATTGACACTTCCTGAGGAGGATTTTCACTTCAGAGATTGCCCCAGGATCTCCTCCTCTCGAGACAAGAATATCCAGCTTCCTCCGCAAACGTTGGTAGGTCATGTATCTATTAAACTGTTTTTTATTGGCTAGGCCCCTGAAGAATCCAGCAATCCTCTTTTTGGTCAGCTCCCACCACTCAGCCTTGCTGCTACAAAAGTCCAGGATGGTCACCTGTGCCTGAAAGAATTCCTCAAAGGATTGTCTAACATGTTCTTCCTCAAGGAGAGTCGAATTTAATCTCCAGATGCCTTTGCCCCTCTGAGGGAAGTCTGAAGCATTTAAGACCACAGATAGCATACAGTGATCAGAGAACTCCACTGCCTGCACCACTGGGGGTGAGAAAGCAGAGGCCTCCTTCAAAAAAAACCTATCTATCCTACTCTGACTATTACCTCGATGAAAGGTGAACCCTGTGTCATCCGGAAGGTGCTTAATGTGCACATCCACAAGACCAGCATCCCTAACCATACTATTTAAAAAAACGCTATCATATCCCAGCCTGTCATTGAAGTCCTTCCTGTCCTTGGGCCTAGTCACAGTATTAAAGTCACCTCCAAAAACCACTTGCCGGGATGTAAAAAGAAATGGCTTGATCCTTGTAAAAAGGCATTTCCTGTCCCACTTTGTGTGCGGCCCATAAATATTAATAAGGCGCAGGTCCTGCCCTCCCACAAGGACGTCTAAGACCATACATCTCCCAATCTCCACCTCAATAACCCGCCGGACAGTTACCATGCCGGTTTTAAACAACACCGCCACCCCGCCGTAAGGCTCGGCCGCAAGAGACCAGTAAGATGGACCATACCTCCACTCTCTCTTGGCCATATGAATATCTGCCAAGGAGGTGAGCTTAGTCTCCTGCAAAAATAAAATTTCAGCATCTAATTGGCTGAACAAAAAGAAGGCCATAGAACGAGCTCTTACTGACTTAATACTGGAGACATTTATTGTCACCACTTTTAACGGAGGGGGAACCGCCATTTGGGTTATTGAGTGGATTGCTTCTTAGCTCCCCTCTGCTGCTCATCACCAGAAGCCTCTCTCTTTCTTGAAGCCTCCTCCAACTCCATTTCAATTTCTGAATTCTGCTCAGAAGAATCCCCAGATGAGGAGATATCCCAAGCAGAAGCCCTAGAACGGTTGGGGACAGACACTGGGGCATCCTGTCCCTGTTCTGTCCTCACTGTCTGTCTCTTCCGCCTCACAACCTTCCTTCTCTCCTCCAGGTACTGCAGGTCAGATTCAGAGATGCTTTCATCTCTTGTTTTCTTCTTCTTCTTTGAAGTATTCACAGAAGACTTCTTTAGAGAGGAAGCCGCAGCAGAACCCTTTTTGGTACCCTCTACCACTCCTGGTGGGTGGGGGGCTTCTTTAAGGTCACACTTAGGAAGGGAAGATTTATCGGGAATAACTGACTTGGGGGGCACAGACTTGGAAGGTTCTGACACAAGAGGAGCCGGTACAGTAGGCTGGGGGGACACAGGGACAGACACAGAAGGAATACTTACAGATACAGGAGGGGTGGGCACAGGGACTGGGGAGGGATCCTGAACAAGACCAGGGGGGTCAGTCACCGCAGAGGAGGGTGGTACACCAGGGGCCTCATCCTCCATCCTGTCCAGCCTTAAGAGGTCATCTATCACCTCTCTATCCATATTATGCCAGGCTTCAGGACATCGGCTGTAGGGGTGGCCAAGGCGCAGGCACAGGTTGCACCTTATCGCCTGGGTGCAGTCCCTGGCCACATGACCCTGTCCCCGACACACTGAACAGATCAGTGCTGAACAAGAGGAGCTAAAATGCCCCTTTTCTCCACAGCGGTGACACAGTTTTGGCTGACCGGGATAAAAAATAGTCATCCTATCCCTCCCTATAAAGGCAGAGGAGGGCAGGTGACGGACAACATTCCCATCCCTAGCCAACCTGACCGTTACCGACCAACCCCCGGTCCAGATGCCACGCTCATCATAAATTTTATCTGGCCTGGTCAAAACATCCCCATAATTTCTCAACCAGACCTCTAAGTCCCGAGCAGGAACACTCTCATTTGTGAGGATAATAGTGATTTTCTTTACTGTTGACCTTTGGGAAACTGCCACTGGCACCAGACCTTCCCATTCGGGTCTTGACCTGCACCGAGCCATATATCGTTCCCAGAACAGGTCAAGACCCTCTGGTCTGGTGAAACTAACTGTGTATTCCCGGCTTCCAGCCACATGTATCAAGGCATATAGGTCATTAGCCCCAAAACCCATATCCAAGATCAGGTCCACCACCATACGCCGTGCTACAGGGACTGCACCACCTTCCCATTTAAGGAGGACTACGTTCCGCCTTGGACCCCCAGCAGGAGCCATAGACCCAAGACCAGATCCAATGGTGTTCATAGTGGCAGCCTGTAAGGGAAAACCCTGATTGGAAGCGGAGCTCTTCCTTGATTGTATTCCTGGCTTGATGATATTGCCAGGAGCACAGCTTACCACCTGTGCAAATGTAGGCTTATTAGGGCCAAGACCCCACACTGATGTCACATTATCAGGTACATTGCTATTATTATTTTCAGCTTTGTCTAAACCAGCAGCATTATCAGTTAAACATACAATGGTGGGTCCCACCACACCTGCAATGTTATTAGGTGTAGTTACTGTTTCTAATGCAGTACCAAGTGCTTCCTGCTGCTGCGCTGTAGAGTCCTGGTTAGTTATTACTGAAACAGTTTTGAGCTCAGCAGAAGTAGGGTTAATCGGCTCTTCTGGGTTTTGTAGTTCCTGAGCAGAAATGTCATTTTTTAAACGTAACATTTCCTTAGCAGGCAAAGCATTGCTGAGCACAGGGGTATCATCCTGGGTGTCACTGGGAAAACCCTCATTATTAGGCAAGGTGCTAAAAGGCACAAAAACAGTTTTGTCTATTACCTGAGACTTGATAGCCTTTATCTTATCAGGTACATGATTCGGCAAGTCCTCCACACCACCAAACACCAGCTTATCTCCCTGTACTGGAGACTCCATTACCTGGATAACTTTCAGCATGCCTCCTGAGCCCTGAGATGGCAATGGGCTGCTTACCTCACCTTGAGGGGGAAGGGGGTCAGAACATGGGGTCTCCTCCTCCATCTTTGCAAACCTTCGGTCGTTGCTAAACTTCTCCCTGAAGGGACCATCCCTGCCTTCCATCATGGCCACGATGGTTTCCTGATGTTCCACACGGACCTTAGCTAATTGGACATCTGAATCCATGGATCCACGGTTCTTGCTGAACAAGCCTTCACGCTGCTTTCTCAGGCGCTTTAAATCCGCTCTAAGCTTGTAGAGCTTGTCTCTTTCCTTATTGAGGACTTTGATCCCGGCCACCACTCGCTCCCGAATGGATCCAGCATCTTCATCCTCACTAGGTGCAGAGAGATCACCAACCACGGCTTGTCCAGGAGCAGGGGTGCGATCCATCCGACCAGGGAATGGCTGAGAGCCTCCAGCAGGAGAGGCCCCGCTGGCCTGCATGGCCTCCCCAGGAAGGAGCCAGCAGGGCTGGGAGGGATTTCACCTCACTCCCCTCTCAAACAGATCACCTGGAGCAGCTCCAGACACACAGCCAGAGAACCTTGCAGCAGCCACACCCGAAGCTGAATGATGGGACACTACTCCTCCCATTGACACTAATGATGGGACACTAGTCCCCCCCATTGACACCAATGATGGGACACTATTCCTCCCTCTGACACCAATGATGGGGCACTATTCCTCCCATTGACACCAATGATGGGGCACTATTCCTCCCATTGATACCAATGATGGGGCACTATTCCTCTCACTGATACCACTGATGAGGCACTATTCCTCCCATTGACACCAATGATGGGGCACTATTCCTCCCACTGACACCAATGATGGGACACTATTCCTCCCTCTGACACCAATGATGGGGCACTATTCCTCCCATTGACACCAATGATGGGGCACTATTCCTCCCACTGATACCAATGATGGGGCACTATTCCTCCCACTGACACCAATGATGGGGCACTATTCCTCCCACTGACACCAATGATGGGACACTATTCCTCCCTCTGACACCAATGATGGGGCACTATTCCTCCCTCTGACACCAATGATGAAGCACTATTCCACCTATTAAGGAATTGTAATATGTGTATAACTCCTCCCAAGAGCCAGCCCACTGCTTGTATGAGAGGTGAGGCAATGCCACGTGAGTCACTGGAACTTGATTGGTATTGCCAAGCTAACAATCAACCACTTAAGTTTTGTGCGCCATTTGAAATGGCGCAGAGACCGCAGCTATTTGTGTCAGAGCCATCTTATAATAGAACCAGCAATCACTGGATCAATCTGAGAGCAATTCCCTCCACACATCAATCCCCAGGATCTCACAGTGGATTGAAAAAGTCAGAAAATCATACAGAACCCACTTAATTCCCTGTTTGGAGGATGTCCAACACAACTCCCCCCCAAGATCCAGCCCATTGCTTGCATCAGGACTGAATGCTCTTCAGAAGAGTACTAAGGAAGGGTGCTGTGATGGTTTCAGAAAGCCATGTACATCACCCAGCCGCCCCTCCCACCCGCCATGATCTTCTTGGATTGCACAGAGATGCACAGAGACGTGATGACATCATTGGGTCCAGAATTAAGGCATTAAATATGTAATCAAAACAGTGTTATTTAATTGTTGCATTAGCATGATGATAATGATGTACTAATGCTTCCAGAGCTGCAAAAAGTTTTTTATATACTATATTGTCAAAAGTATTGGGACGCCTGCCTTTACACACGCATGACCTTTAATGGCATCCTAGTCTTAATCCGTAGGGTTCAATATTAAGTTGGCCCACCCTTTGCACCTATAACAGCTTCAGCTCTTCTGGGAAGGCTGTCCACAAGGTTTAGGAGTGTGTCTATGGGAATGTTTGACCATTCTTCCAGAAGTGCGATTGTGAGGTCAGGCACTGATGTTCAACGAGAAGGCTTGGCTTGCAGTCTACGCTTTAATTAATCCCAAAGGTGTTCTCTCAGGTTGAGGTCAGGACAGTCAAGTTCCTCCACCCCAAACTCACTCATCCATGTCTTTATGGGCCTGGTACTCAGTCATGTTGGGACAGGAAGGGGCCATCCCCAAACTGTTCCCACAAATTTGGGAGCATAAAATTGTCCAACATATCTTGGTATGCTGACGCCTTAAGAGTTCCCTTCACTGGAAATAAGGGGCCGAGCCCAACCCTTGAAAGGCAACCCCACACCATAATCCCCCCTCCATCAAATGATTTGGACCAGTGCACGAACCAAGGTCCATAAAGACATGGATGAGCAATTTTGGGGTGGAGGAACTTGACTGTCCTGACCTCAACCCGATAGAACACCTTTGGGATGAATTATAGCGCCAGTCCTTTACCCCGAGCTTGCTCATCCATGTCTTTATGGACCTTGCTTTGTGCACTGGTGCACAGTCATTTTGGGACAGAAAGGGGCCATCCCCAAACTGTTCCCACAAAGTTGGGAGCATGAAATTGTCCAAAATGTCTTGGTATGCTGAGGTCTTATAAGTTCCCTTCACTGGAACTGAGGGACCAAACCCAACACCTGAAAAACAACCCCACACCATAATCCCCCCTCCTCCAAAAAATTTGGACCAGTGCACAAAGCAGGGTCCAAAAAGACATGGATGAGCGGCTTTGGGGTGGAGGAACTTGACTGGCCTGACCTTAACTCAATAGAAGCTTAGGATGAATTAGAGTATAGATTGCGAGCCAGATCCTCGAAACCAACATCAATGCCTGACCTCACAAATGAGCTTCTAGAAGAAGAATGGTCAAACATTCCCATAGACACACTCCTAAACCTTGTAGACAGCCTTCCCAGAAGAGTTGAAGCTGTTATAGCTGCCAAGGATGGGCCAACTCAATATTAAACCCTACGGACTAAGACTGGGATGCCATTAAAGTTCATGTGCGTGTAAAGGCAGGCGTCCCAATACTTTTGGTAATTTAGTGTATCACCTTTAAATACAAAGATGATGTAATCTGATGAAAGCTCAGACAGTTTTAATAAGACGAGACCTCAGAGATGAGATGACAGTGTGACAGAAATGACGGGAGAGGTAAGAATAATTCCATGGAAACATTGTAACTGCCAAGCCGAAGAGGTGAGAAATGAACACGGCGTGAGGAGGAGCTGCGGCTGAACTGACAGGCGATCAATCAAGAAAAACATACGCAGAACAGAACGCAGTGCCTGACAAGCCCAGCACTGCAGGAGGGTAAATAAATGTAAAGGTATGCACCGACCATAGCAATCATCATAATTCCCCCGAGCCGGATACCATCAGATCAGCAAACTGTCCGTCCATGTCTGCCAGGAGGATATCTGCCATTCTGAAATTTTAATTCCTCTTAATGACTCCCTTAAAGGGGATGTACAGCGTTTGAGCTTTTTTAACCACTTCTGGCCCGGAAGATTTTCCCCCTTAATGACCAGGTCATTTTTCGCGATTCGGCACTGCGTTAACTGACAATTGTGCAGTCATGCAACCCTTTACCTACATAAAATCCATGTCCTTCCCCCCCCCCCCCCCCCCCACAAATAGAGCTTTCTTTTGGTGGTGTTTGATCACCTGTGTGATTTTAATTTTTTTGCGCTATAAACAAAAAAAGAGCGTTAATTCTGAAAAAAAAACGGACAATATTTTTCACATTCTGCTATATAACATTCGCAATAAAAAAAAAAAAATGTAAAAATCTAATTTTTTCATCTTTTTAGGCCAATTTGTATTCTGCTACATATTTTTGGTAAAAAAAAAATCCCAATAAGTGCGCAAAAGTTATCACGTCTACAAACTAGGGGAAAGATTAATGTCATTTTTATTTATTTATTTATTTTTTACAAGTAATGGCGGCGATCTGCGATTTTTAGCAGGACTGCAACAGATCCGACCCTATCTGGCATTTTTTACACTTTTGGGGGGACCGGAGACATTACTACAGTAATCAGTGCTAAAAGCATGCACTTTTACTGTACTAATGACACTGGCAGGGAATGGGTTAACACCAGGGGTGATCAAAGGGTTCTGGGGTGCTTTCTAACTATGTGGGGGATGGGCTTGCTGAATGAACACAGAGACCTGTGTTCCTAAATAGAAGGAACCCAGGATCACTGTGTTCATTACTGACAGAAAAGCGGCCTGCCATGTTTGCATCGGCAGACCGCTGTTCTGTCTCCATGTGGAGCGATCACCGGTGCCCCTGTAGCCAAGCGGCACGCACGCCCCCACTAGCAATTCCGCGAACCGACTTACAGTTACATTGCTTCGCGGGACAGAGCCAACTTGTAGTCATCAAGTGGTTAAGTCAACATATAAAAGAGATCAGCTTAAATTAAATTTAAATTAAAGTGAAATAATCAATATGTTTCAATAAAATATCATCAATATGTGATCATGTTTTCAAACGTGGGAGTCTTTGTTGGGAGGAGACTCCATCCTATTTAAAGCTGAACTCACCAAAACTTTCCCCAATGGCGACAAAGGAAATAAATCCACTTTGTGAGCACAGTGGATGAGGTTCGAGTTCAGGGCAATGAAAGATTCAACTGGAACTCTAGCTGTTCTTGCTTCGGTAAATAGGCAAACTTAGGGTCCTTTCACATGGCCTTTCCCCCTGGCGGACTCTGTTTTGCTCAGCGGGGATCAACCCGCCGATCCCCGCTGAGCAGGCATATGACAGGTCCATCTCCGCTTACTTTACAGAGACAGTCCTCTCAGATCCCCGCTCTCCTCTATGGGAGATCGAATGAAAACGGACTGCCTGTCCATTTTCATCCAAGCCGATCCTCCAGACGGATGGAAAATAGGGTTTCCATCCATCCGGATTTCATGGACAGGATCGGATCGGATAGCAGTGATATCACCGCTCACATCTGCTGCCCCATAGAGGTGCATGGAGCATCCGATCAGGTCCACCTGAAAAACTGACAGGCGGACCCGATTGGAAAGCCTGTATAAAAGGGGCCTTAATGGCCGGTTGCCCACCTGCTGAAACAAACCTCCAGCTGTGCAGGGATTATTATACTAGATTGATATCTGGGGCCCCTATTTTAAAGGGGGCTTTAATATTCTAAGTCCCCCTTACCTGCAGACCCCCACAACCCTGGCCCAGTGGTTTTTGGGGGGCCATAGTCCTTATCAAATAGCGGACCTGCTCTACGTGTTGAAAGCATGTGGCTTGGTAAAGTTCAGGAGGAAGAAGGAGTGCACACTTGCTGCCCCCTTTTCCAGGCCAGTCAGTCTGCATGCTAGGATAAGGGTGTGATGCATATTTTGGGGATCCCATTTTTTTTTAACGGATTGACATTATCATTTTCTAAGATGCAAGTGGCTGACCCAAACAGTGTCCTTGGTTTCTAGATGCAGGCCCCCTTTGGGGTCCCCCCTATAATCCATAATAGATCATTATCTAGGATAAGGCTTTGGTATCGATAAAAAGGGAATACCACAATTGCGCCAGGGTTATGGGGAAGAGGCCCTTGTCTTCATCAAGCTCGGGACAAGGTGCTCTCCGTGTTGAGGGCATGTGGCCCCCCCGTCTGGTTAAGGAGGAAGGAGAGGTAAAAGCTTGCTGCCAGGCCATTCAGTCTACATGCTGGGATAAAGGCATGATGCATATTTTGGAGGGACCCTATTATTTTTATTTGCATGAGTTGATGTCATCATTTGCTAGGGTGTGACCAGCCCAAGCAGCATCCTTGGTAGCTAGATGCAGCCCCAATTTTTTTTATCTCAGGATCCACCTTATAATCCATATCAGCCCCTAATCTAGGATAAGGGTCTGGTAAGGATGAAAAAGAAATCCCCAGTTGGGCCAGTGATGTAGGGAAGAGGCCCTTCTCCTCATCAACCTGGGGACAAGGTGCTCTATGTGTTGAAGGCATGTGGCCTAGTATGGTTCAGGAGGAAGGAGGAGTGCACGCTTGTTGCACCCATATCCTAGTCAGTTTGCATGCTGGATAAGGGCATGATGCATATTGATTTGTTTTTCTTTGCATTGATTGATACCATCATTTGTTCAGATGCAAGTGGCTGACCCACACAGCATCCTTGGTTGCTAGATGCAAATCACCTTTTATTTCCCTTGGGGTTCCCCTTATAATCCATACCAGACCCTCATCCAGCATAAGGGTCTGGTATTGATGAAAAGAGAATCTCCCAATTAGGCCAATATTGTGGGAAAGAGGTCCTTGTTCTCATTAACATAGAGACAAGGTGCTCTTCATGGTAAAGGCTTGTGGTTTGGTATGGTTCAGGAGGAAGGAGCGGTTGCACACATTCTGCCCCCCTTTCCAGGCCAGTCATTCTGCATGCTGGAAAAAGTATAGGGGTCTGGTATCAATAAAAAGGGAATCACCCAATTGGGCCAGGGTTATGGGGAAGAGGCCCTTGTTCTCAATAACATAGGGACAAGGTGTTCTCCATGGCAGGCCATGTGGCCTGGTGTGGTTCAAAAGGAAGGAGAGGTGCACACTTGATTCCCCCCTCCCCCCTTCCCCCTTCCAGGCAAGTCAGTCTGCATGCTGGAATAATTATAAGGGTCTTGTATGGATGGAAAGGAATCCCCCCAATTGGGCAAGGTTGTGGGGAAGAGGACCTTGTTCACATTAACATGGGGACAAGGTGTTCTCCATGGCAGATCATGTGGCCTCGTGTGGTTCAAAAGGAAGGAGGGGTGCACACTTGATTCCCCCCCCCAGGCAAGTCAGTCTGCGTGCTGGAATAAGGATAAGGGTCTTGTATGGATGGAAAGGAATCCCCCAATTAGGCAAGGTTGTGGGGAAGAGGCCCTTGTTCTCATTAACATGGGGACGATGTGTTCTCCATGGTCAAAACCATGTAGCCTGGTATGGTTCAAAAGGATGGAGAGGTGCATGCTTGTTGCTTCCCCCCTTTCCAGGCCAGTCAATCTGCATGCGGGGATGAGGGTCTGGTAAAGATTTTGGGGTAACCCATTTTTTTTTTCTGCATGGGTTAACGTCATTGGTTGCTAGGACACGAATGGCCAACCCACACAATGTCCTTGAGTAAGTGTTGGTTACCTGTTGTTGTATTTATACAGTATGTAAGATAGATAGATAGATAGATAGATAGATAGATAGATAGATAGATAGATAGATAGATAGATAGATAGATAGATAGATAGATAGATAGATAGATAGATAGATAGATAGATAGATAGATAGATAGATAGATAGATAGATAGATAGATAGATAGATAGATTTTTTGTTTGTCCAATCAGAGAACACTTTCATTTAAGGTGTTTTATGAATGCCAGCAGTGCTGAGCACCCCCTGTGGTCAGTGTGCAGCAAGGCAGCCACTTAGCACAGAACCTGGAAGATCACGGCAATGCTTAATGTAGCAGCGCCAACTACAATAGTGATTGTCAGCTTCCCCAGCAAACCATCAGAATTGCGTACTTACATTGTACCAAACTGGATTGACGTAACTACGAAATACAGATAATTCCTGGAATTCTGCTTTAAATAGCGATTGCTTCTAAAAGGTTTCCATGTGATAAGTCTGGATTGTTTCTAAGCCGTAAGAACTCGAGTTGGTTATTTTATTGTATTATTTCACCACCCAGGCAGTTAGAGGTGGAATCATGTCCTCGCTCTTTATGGGGCCTCTACAATGACCTTGTTGTTCATAATGGAAAGCACTTATCATTTTGTGTTGGGTAGTGGCAGGGGCACCATATGAAGCCTCTTCATCACGGCTAATCCGGTCTGTATGACGGCGCTCAGCGTGACACTGGAGAAGAGGTGATTGTGTTGGGTAAGTGTGGGAGGATCAAGAGATCTTGAACTTCATCTGATTACAGACAAGAGCGCTTTATGTGTATTATGAGTACCATTAAATAGCCAGCCATTAAACTTAAAAATTTAACATGTTCTGCAAGGACAGCGGTCACTGCCTAAAGATGAGTCAACCCCTCCTTGACAATATTTTAGTTTTATTGGATGCTGGACAGTTAAATCTGACCTCCAGCCTACCCTCCAGTCGTTGAACAAGCTCCTCTCCTTCACTGTATTTCCCCGCATGCTGTGCACAATTTTTTTTTTTTTTTAAATAAATCCTTTCTCTTTTAATGACATGAAAAGAAACAGATGAATCACGCACTTGTATCATAAAATACATATCATCATAGTCAATAAACAATAGTAAATAAACAAATAAATAAATAATTCTTAATTTAAATTATAGAAAATACATAAAAATTGTGAAGTCCATGTATAAATCCCACACATAAATAACATCCATATTGAGTATAGGAAAGGTTCCTATCCATCAGCATGCAGACACACTATGTACTCACCAGACTTAATTGACCCCTATTACACGGAGTCAAATTACGCATATGGGAAAATCAAGATGTCATACATGAGGTCACAGTAATGAACTTAAACCACTGCTGTCATCCATTTAATATATATATATATATATATATATATACACATTTAGTATCTCACGAAAGTGAGTACACCCCTCACATAGGCAGAAGATTGGAGGAAGATTTTTAAAAAAGGACTTCTCAAAACCGTCTCTTGTCATTATATACACTACACTACCTTTTTTGGGGTTAATAGGTAGGGGTACAATGAACCCCATACCCCTTCACATGGGGGCAAGGCCGGGATCTGGGGGGTCCTCTTGTTACAGGGGGATGTCCAGATACTGATAAGCCCCCTGCACTGTCGGGAATAGGCCCTTGTCCTCATCAACATTGGGACAAGGTGCTTTGCCCCAAAGCACCGACCCCCCATGTTGAGGGCATGTGGCCCGGTATGGTCCAGGAAGGGATGGGGTCGTTCACTTGTCCCCTCCCCTTTCCTGACCTGCCAGGATGCATGCTCGGATGAAGGTCTGGTATGGATATTGGGGGGGACCCCACGCCATTTTTTGCGTGGGGTTTCCCTCAAAATCCATACCAGACCCAAAGGTCCTGGTATGGAACACGGGAGGGGGGGGGGGCCTTGCCATTTTTTTTCCATTTTGGCATCGAGTTCCCCCTCAAGATCCTCAGAGCGCAAGACGCAGCACAAGTCGGATCATCATGATACAAATTGGATGCGACTTCCATTCAAATCAATGGGCTCCCATAAGGAACCATTGATTTTGACATGAAAAAAAAAAACGTATGACCCAGCTTAACGCTGTATGTGACGCTAAGCAACTTTTAGCGGCGTCAGATGTTTTTACAGCTGTAACACCGGTCCTCAGAACACGCTGGCCCTGGGTTATTTTTTAAAACGCCTATGCCACTTACAGATTCAAAACGTCTGTGTGTGCATGAGGCCATAAAAAAAGGGGCGTTTTTAACCACTTTGCCGCTGCTCACAAGAGCTCTACTGCGGCAAAGTGGCTCTTGTAGGTCTGACGACGTAGACCTATGTCGCCAGACACTCCCCCTTCCCGGCGGCATGCGCGCGCCGCCGGAGGCTCGCTCCCGCTGTATTCAGTCACAGCGGGAGTCGGACCAGGGGAGGAGCAGCGGCGATCGCCGCTGCTCTTCCCCGATCGTCGGGGAATCGAGTTTGGAGATCCGCCTGCCTGTGTAAACAAAGCGGGCGGATCTCCTAAGTGACAGGCAGGGTCAGAGTGCAGGGTTCAGCATAGCTGAACCTGCCATCTGTCCTTGTGTCACTCAGTCCCCTTCCCCTACACACGTCAGTAAGCACCAGGCATACATTAACCCCTCCCTCTCCAATAAAATTAACCCCTTCCCTGCCAGTGTCATTTTTACAGTAACAGTGCATATTTATAGCACTGATTACTGTAGTAATGTCACTGGTAACCCCAAAAGTGTCAAAAATGTCAGTCAAGGGTCCGATCTGTCCGCCGCAATGTCGCAGTCCCCCAAAAAAAATCGCAGATCGCCGCCATTACTCGTTAAAAAAAAAAACACCAAAAATGACAGAAATCTTTCCCGTAGTTAGTAAATGCAATAACTTTTGCGCAAACCAATCAAAATACGGTTATTGCGATTTTTTTTAACCAAGAATATGTAGCAGAAAACAAATTGGCCTAAAATGATAAAGAATTTCGATTTTTACATTTTTTTGGGGGAGAATTTCATATAAAAAAAATGTGAAAAATATTGTTATTTTTTCACAATTGTCGCTCTTTTTTTGTTTATAGCGCAAAAAGTAAAAATCGCACAGGTGATCAAATACCACCAAAAGAAAGCTCTGTTTGTGGGAAAAAAAGGACGTAAAATTTGTTTGGGTACAGCATCGTACGACTGCGCAATTGTCAGTTAAATTCGCACAGTGCCGAATCGCAAAAAGTGGCCTGGACGTAAGACAGCAAAATCCTCCGGTGGTAAAGTGGTTAAGCTGCAAAATAAAAAAAACGTCTGACGCTCCTAAAAGCAGCTGAAAAAACGCCCTGTGTGCATGAGGCCAAAAAAAAAAAAAACAATAACTGATTCTAAAAATAAATAAATAAATCATCACATACTGTTTTATCAGACTAGCAGCTAAATGCCACAACTGAATCGTAACAGAACCTCTGAGAACCAGGGGCAACAACACCTCCTTCCCATAATAGAGGATGAAAATGTTTCTAACATGCAGAGAACAGAGGACTTCATGGGGAGGTTTCCTAGCTGTGGGAACCAGAGATATTTCCAGCGAAAGGTTTTCACAACTCCGGATTCTCCCCCCACACAACAACGGGAACGTTGGCATCTATTACATCATCCTCGTCCCCTGTGTGGAGCTACAACCAGACCGGGTGATGATTGTCGTTCAGCAAATTAAATGCAGAGAATGGATATTATGTAACTGCAATCCTGCGCTGAACATCTCAAACTCCATGACATGTTTACATCGCTCGACTGTTACTTCAACCGCCTACCTCCCCTCCAGGATAACACATGACTGATTCTGTATCTCCTGACATGCCCATTACCAGCTGTACTACACAGCCTATCATGATAGCTCCAACATTTTTTTTACCATTATCAATTATTATAATGAGTATATCTACAGCTCATGGTACATTGGCTATACTGTATTGGTGGATAATAAGAAAAGGACAAAGCCTTACATTGGTGGTCAGTGAGAGAAGAGCCAACCTTACGTTGGTGGTCTGTGAAATAAGGACAAACCTTACATTGGTGGTCAATGAGAGAAGGGCCAACCTTACATTGGTGGTCAATGAGAGAAGGGCCAACCTTACATTGGTGGTCAGTGAGAAAAATCCAACCTAAAGCCCCGTACACACGTACGGATCGTCGTCATACAAACGTTCGTCTTTTCTCCCCGGGATGTCGATGTCTGTTGAAAAGTGCAAAGACAGCACAAGAATTTTGTCCGCAGACTTCAGCTGACTGCAGAAGTGATGTCATGTAATGGTTAACTTTCCCTGTGTTTTTTATTTTCTGAGCATGCCCAGTCTTGCAAATCTGCGGTCTGTCGGCTGATTTCTGTACTGACTGGCGAACAATCGTCCGTTCTGGTGTCCGCAGACAAAAATTTTCATGTTTGCAAGAAAGACTCTTGTCCGCAGAATGTGCGCAGACAGCTGTCGGAGGCACCATACTAACACGCGTACAATCGGCAGATCTTTCGTCCGCCGACGTTTGTATGACGACGATCCGTACGTGTGTACGGGGCTTTACATTGGTGGTCTGTGAGAAAATGGACAGCCTTACATTGGTGGTTATGGTTAGTGAGAGGAAGGCCAACCTTACATTGGTGGTCTGTGCAAGAAGAACCAACCTTAAATTGGTGGTCAGTCAGAGAAGGGTTAACCTTATGTTGGTGGTCAATGAAAGAAGGGCCAATAATTCATTGGTAGTTAATGAGCGAAGGGCCAACCTTAAATTGGTGATCGATAAGAGAAGACCCAACCTTACATTGGTGGTCAATAAGAGGAGGTCCAATCTTAAATTGGTGGTCAGTGAGAGAAGGGCCAACCTTACATTGGTTGTCTGTGAAAGAAGAGCCAACCTTACATTGGTGGTCTGTGAAAGAAGAGCCAACCTTACATTGGTGGTCAGTGAGAGGAGGTGCAATCTTAAATTGATGGTCAGTGAGAGAAGGGCCAACCTTACATTGGTAATCAATGAGAGAAGGACCAACCTTACATTGGTGGTCTGTGAAACAAGAGTCAACCTTACATTGGTGGTCAGTGAGAGAAGGGCTAACCTTATGTTGGTGGTCAATGAAAGAAGGGCCAATATTTCATTGGTGGTTAATGAGCGAAGGGCCAACCTTTCATTGGTGATTGATAAGAGAAGGTCCAACCTTACATTGGTGGTCAATGAGAGGAGGTCCAATCTTAAATTGGTGGTCAATGAGAGAAGGGCCAACCTTACATTGGTAATCAATGAGGGAAGGACCAACCTTACATTGGTGGTCAGTGAGAGAAGGGCTAACCTTATGTTGGTGGTCAATTATAGAGGGGCCAATATTTCATTGGTGGTTAATGAGAGAAGGGCCAACCTTTCATTGGTGATCGATAAAAGAAGACCCAACCTTACATTGGTAAGAGGAGGTACAATCTCAAATTGGTGGTCAGTGAGAGAAGGGCCAACGTTACATTGGTAATCAATGAGAGAAGGACCAACCTTACATTGGTGGTCAATGAGAGAAGGGCCAATCTTACGTTGGTGGTCAGTGAGAGAAAAGCCACCCTTACATTGGTGGTCAATGAAAGAAGGGCTAACCTCACATTGGTGGTCTGTGGCAATCATGCATTTGTACACTGGTCATCATTGAAAATATTGTCAGTTACAATGGTCATTAGTATAATGTCCCTGGGGGACATTTAGAAGAATGCTACTTACCTTGGTACTCCGTGTGAATATTATTACCCTTACAGAGAGCTAACACAATCATTGCTGCCAGTGGTTGAGAAACCAGTAAAGAAGTTCCACTGGTTCCATGGCACATTGTCTCTGTGGCAAGGCATTTATGCTCATCATATTTAGGCATGAGATCAATCCACCAAAGCATACTACTCAAGGACATTCTGGAGGAACTCTAGGGTTCCACAAACCCTGGTTGAGTAAGTCTGCCCTAAAGTGTTACCTGGCTTAAAGCTTACCTTCAACCTCTCCATCCACTCAGCACCCTTGCACTCCTCCACCCTCCTGCTCTTACAATTAAGCCTAGTACGCATGGGCTGAATGTTGGACAGCATTGGCCAGTTCAATAGTCGGGGTGGGAGGTGCTGCAGATCTTGATGGAGAGCAGGAGCTGCCCATCCTATTATGTTAATTAGCAGGTGATTACAGTGGCGTCACTAGGGGGGGGGGGCAGAGGGGGACATGGCCCCCCAAAATTAGTCTGTGCCCCCCCCAATTAATTATGTGCACACAGTCAACATTGGAATGGATTCATCTTCTGTAGTACAAACCGAGAGAGACGCCTCGCATACCGCTTGGTAATTTGAAATTACTCCCACGGTCTGTCCATCTCTGTAGTGACCCCCTGCCCTGCTATAATAATTCCTTCCATCTCTGTACCTAAGCCCTTGCTGTCCTTGTCCTGCATGTGAGGAGGCTCATACTCAGTACTTATTTCATTTAAGCAAAAGAAACACCTTGCCATAAGTCTCATTACATGTTTTTTAAGTGCATTATAGTGCTATTATTTTCTAGGGTAGAGCATACAGTACATAATATATATATATCAATTATTTACAGTACACAATATAAAGAGAAGTGGCACAGCTGTTAGAATAACAGGCTAGCAAGTAAGAGGCTGTGAGTTTGAATCCTTGGCCCAGTGGGTGATTAATAGACACAATATAAAGAGAAGTAATAGGGTCAGGAGGACTGTCAAGGTCTTCCACTTCTCCTTCCCCACCTTCGTGTTTGTTTCTTTTTTCTTTGTGGTTTGTCACCTTTTCTTTCTCACTTTTTCAGGATGAGTAGGGTGTGGGTCCTTGGGCCTACCTTGAAAGTCTTGGGAGGAGGTGGATATGGCCTTCTGGCTTAGTTTGCTCTCTCTCATGGGGTTTCCCTTTGGGGGAGCCCCACCTAGTACTTGGGGTGGGCTGTTTCGGCAGTCCTCCCAGAGAACGGGGTTTGCCTGGTTTTGGCCAGCAGACCATAGTGAATACCCCAGTCTCTGTTAGGAGTCTTGCGCCCCGGGGGATCAAGGTCAGGGTACGTCCTCTTCGGAGGTGGACTTTTCGCAACACCCTGTGCACTTTTTGTGTTCTCACGTTTGCGTGTGAGCACTTTTTTTATGCACCTGGTGTTAGTTTGAGTGCGTTCACACACCACGGGCAAAAAAAAAATAATACACAATATAAAGAGAAGTAATAGGGTCAGGACTGAGGAAACATCCACAATACAAAAGACTAAGAAGTAAGAATCCAGGGGCGTGGCCGGCAGCCGAGGACGATGGCCGCGTGAGAGTAGAGGTCCGTATCCTTCGGTTCTTCTCCTGCGTTCATAAGCGACAAGGGTAAGCGACACCAGCCTGGTTACCCACCTGAACCCTCTCTCCACGCCCAATGGCCATGGGGAAAACGGAAAAAACACGGGAAACCCCGCAAATGAACTGACTTTTTTGCCTCGACTAGCACGCCGCGCTCTCAAAATGGCGCCGCGGCCTGCTCACAGCGCAGCGGGGCTCACGAGCCCCGAGGAGGCAGCTTAGCGGGCTCTCCATCCCAGGCTCCTCCATCCCCAAGCTCTGGACATAGATCCTCACCGGGTCCCTCTCCATCTGACGCTCTTCTGACCACCATTATGTGGGGGATAGTCGGGCGGGAGATATTTCCCAGGACAGCACTCTGGAATATGACAGCACTCTGGAATTCTATGAGCACATCAGAGACTTCCCCACCACAGGGCAGCCACTCAATGATACCAGAATGAAGGAAATGCTCCTGACTTTCACCGGATCGTTGTACAGGGATCTTATGTCCTGTGTTACACATCTTAGAACCGATGTGACAGGTCTGGGGGACCGAGTGGATCATGTGGAGACGAAAATGGCCGATTTCTCGGTAGCTCACAATGAACTAGTGGACGCTCACAACGACACGTCGGATGAGGTGGAGACACTTAAAGCTAAACTGGCCGACTTGGAGGACAGAAATCGGCGTAACAACATCAAGTTGCGGGGGGTGGCGGAGACTGTTCCCCCTGCTGAACTGCGCTCCTATGTACAGGCTTTCATCATGGCCATGCTTCCTGACACCCTAGCTGGTGAGGTTATTGTGGATAGAGGTCATTGTCTGCCTAAGCCCCAACATCTGCCTGAAAAAGTGCCTAGGGATGTCATAGCACGGATCCATTTTTTCCATGTGAAGGATGACCTCATGAGAATGGCTAGGAAGACATCTCCTCTCCCTGAACCGTACCAAGGGATAACTGTATATGCGGATCTATCTCAATATACTATGACTGCCCGCAAGAAGCTGGTTTCGCTAACGAAATTGTTTAGGAATAATAAGGTGGTCTACTCGTGGGGGTATCCCACAAAACTGCTTTTCGTACGAGAAGGTCGCACTCATGTTATCCGCACAGAGGAGGAGGGATTTCGCCTGGCTAAGACCTGGGGCCTATTACCTGATCCGGAGGCTTCTCCGAATGTGTCCAAATGTCCCTCGTACCTAGATCCAGAGTGGACTTTGGTAAAGTAACCCTGCACTACCCCTACAGCCTGGGGTCTGTGGCAAGGATGGGGGTGATACTCCTCGATTTTTCTATGGGCTGGTGTTCTGGAGGGAACTGGAGGGTGGGAGCTGTTCCCCCCCTACCCACTACTTGCGATTGAGTTCACATGATGGGGTCTACCCCATACTCTACTTGTGTCATGTTTTGTGATGTTTTTTGGACTTGTGTTTTTGTTCTCTTTTGTTTTTTCAGCCTCCTTACAAGCAACGAATGGACTGCGGAATATGGACTTTCCTCAGGTGCTCAGTACACTCCCGCAGTAGGGAGGTTTCAAGGCCCTGCTCCAGTGGACAGAATTACTGGGTGTGGTGAGAGTACACTCAGTGACTCCCTGTTTTTTTTTATGATCACTTTCTTTTTTATGAATCTAGCCTCATCCTCGTGATGACCCTTACTCGTTTACATTTTGATGTCTTATGCCACTAAAATTTGTCACATTAAATGCCCACGGATTGAACAGCCCCTTTAAGCGGCGGTCTCTTTGGAGGGAGGCTCGCAGTCTTAGGGGGGACGTTCTCTGTGTGCAGGAGACCCATTTTGCAAAATCGAAACAACCTAAATGCTCAGATAAGCGATACCCCCATATTTTCACAGCTTCTGGGGCGACCAAACGAAAAGGGGTTCTTATAGCTATATCTCAATCTGTGGCGTTTCAACTCCATGACACGATTGTGGACGAGGCGGGTCGCTATCTGATACTCATCTGTGACATTAACAACGTCACATATACTATTGTTAATGTATATGCACCTAACCAACGCCAAATCAAATTTTTAAGATCGCATGTTAAGAAAGTGGACCGAGTCAAGAGGGGTCTCCTCCTGTATTGTGGGGACTTCAATTGTATAACTGATGCATCCATGGACTGTACCCTTCCTCAGAGGCATGCACGAACCACGCTACAGAGGTTCTTGCACTCTTCTGATCTCTATGACCTATGGCGATGTGTTAATTCCACGGAGAGGGACTACACGTACTTCTCGGCACCCCATCAGTCGTACTCTAGACTGGATCTCTTTGTGGCAGACCTGTCTGTGCTGCGTCTGGTGGAGTCCGCCACTATACATACCATATCCTGGTCTGATCACGCCCCGGTCTCTGTGGTGGTCGCGGAGAAGCACAATGAGGTGCCTGTACATCTGTGGCAAAACAACGTTTCTATTCTCCGGGACCAAGGCCACGGGGAGCGGCTGCGGGGTCAGATTAAGGACTTCTTCCACCATAACGATAGATCTGACACTGATATTTTTACCTTGTGGTGTGCGCATACGGCGTACGTTCGGGGCCTACTCCTTCAGCTGGCCTCTAGAGTTAAAAAGGAACGTGCAAAGGCTATGTCTTCTCTCATGTCTCGACTTAAGGACCTAGAGACATAAGGCCACCCCTACACCTACATTGCTGCTGGAACTCAATGATTGTAGAGAGCAGGTGAGGACTAAATTACTGGAGGAACACCAATCTTTGCTGTTTTGCTCTAAAGCGCGGTTTTATGCAAATGGAAATCGCGCGGGTAAAATGTTGGCCAACTATCTCCGGAAGCGGTAACAACAGGCTAAGTTATCCTCTTTAAGGGATCCTCATACCTCTTGCAATGTCTATCATCCTTCTGAGATAGCTACTGCCTTTGCTAAGTACTTTACTGATCTGTATAATCTAAAGGATGATGCGGCCTCGCCGCAACCGTCGGCGGAGGGTATACAGCGTTTCCTGGACAGACTAAGCTTGCCCACGGTCTCAGAAGAGATGTTGGCGCACCTAAATGCCCCTATTACGGAACAGGAAATTGAGCTAGCTATCGGTTCTCTGCCTCCTAATAAGTCACCGGGGGCGGATGGCTTTTCAGCCGAGTATTTTAAGACCTTCGGTTCCATAGTAACGCCATACTTAGGCCGGGTGTTTAATGCCGCTATGACCAGATCGTTTTTCCCAGCAGAGATGCTTTAGGCTGTCATAGTGGCGCTGCCAAAACCGGGGGAAGCCATCTGATGCTCCACAGAACTTTCGCCCCATATCCTTGCTGAATTCTGATTTAAAGCTTTATGCAAAGATATGGGCGCAACGGCTAGCGAAGGTCACCCCTTTACTAGTGCGCAGCGATCAGGTTGGATTTGTTACGGGCAGGCAGGCCCCCGATGGTACTAGACGGATGTCTGATCTCCTGTCTGTTGTAGAAAGTCGTAGGGTGCCCTCGGTGTTCCTGACGCTCGATGCAGAAAAAGCATTTGATAGGGTTCACTGGGGGTACCTAAAGGCGACGTTATCGAAATTTGGGCTTCGGGGTCCTGTCTGCTCGGCCATATTGGCCTTGTACACTACTCCCTCAGCTAGAGTCTTTACTGGCACAGCTATGTCGGAAACCTTCACAATCACGAATGGCACCCGCCAGGGGTGTCCTCTGAACCCCCTGATTTTCTCCCTAGTCATGGAGCCACTGGCGGAGGCCATTCGGATTGACCCATCCATATCGGGTATTAGGGTGGGAGACAGGGAACATAAAATAGGGTTATTTGCAGATGACGTCATACTCACTTTGACTTCCCCCGCCTCATCCTTGCGGAACCTGGCTAGGGTGCTAGATGAGTAGGGAGCGGTCTCTTATTACAAGTTGAACACTACCATGTCCCAGTGCCTCCCGATGTATGTCCCCTCTAGGGTTCTAGAGGCGTTGAGGACAGAACATCCCTTTCAGTGGACTTCTAAGTCCCTGTTATATTTGGGCATATAGTTGTCATTTCCAACAGCTTCTACCTACTTGATTAACTACTCTGAATTGACTAAGATAGTGCATAGGGATCTGTCTCACATTGCCCAACACGAACTGTCGTGGGTGGGCAAGGTGGCGGCGCTTAAGATGCTGGTACTTTTAATTTTGTACTACTTTAGAACGATACCCATAATCGTTCCACAGCCTTTTTTTAATGACATGGACAAGCAGTTTAGGAAGTTCTTATGGAATGGGAAAGTACCCAAGCTTTCCTACTCTACCCTTCTTAGGCCCAGGTGCTGGGGAGGCGTAGGTATGCCGGATCTTAGAAGCTATCATGCAGCGGCTCTCCTAGATCAGGCAAAGGAATGGTGTAATCCCCACTCCGATAAGTTGTGGGTTATCATTGAGAGGGCCTTGGTTGCCAATAGAGACCTTCCCTCCTTACTATTAGCGGCTCAAACTGGGCAGATTCTCCAACTCCCTGGAGTTCCAGCCATTCAGGCTACAGTTCATGGATGGGGGGCCCTGCGACAGATGTCTGGAATCCCAACTTTGCCTAAAGACCTCACACTAGCCTCTTACGAATTTCTCATTCCCTCGTTGCGTTGTCCCAGCCGTGGTATCCAGCGCTCCCTTACATATTCCCAAGTCCTGTCCTCTCCTAGCTCCTATGATTTCTTTTTTCTAGCACAACTACGACATTATCACCTTAAATTTCCTGACGCACGCATACACGTGCCTCAGGAGGTGTGGGAATACCTCACCTCGGGGAACCCGAGATCAGGCGGGCTGTCTTGGTTCTATAGAGCTTTGACGCAACCTAGGGCCCAGCCCAAACTGAAGTGTATGGTAAAATGGGAAAAGGACCTTAACGCAGAATATTCTACTGGGGAATGGCAGGCAGCTATACAATCCTATTTTAAATATACGCACTGCACTAACCACTGGGAAGGGGCACTTAAACTACTACATAGGAGCTACCTTACTCCATCCAGATTGGTCCATATGTATAAGGATTCTTCCGATGCATGCTGGAGAGAATGTGGGGCGAGGGGTACTATACTCCACGCATTTTGGGAGTGTAGGAGACTGCGGAGTTACTGGATGGCCATCTACGCTTTGGTGGCCACGATTACGGGTCTGAAACTGCCAATGACGCCTTCATTGGCTTTATTGAACTTGGGTATCTGGTCTATTCCGAAAGAACATAGATGTATTCTCTCACATATTCTAACGGCGGCTAGAATTAATGTGGCGGCGGCATGGAGGTCTACCAAAATCCCCACGGTCTACGAAGTCATCAACCGAGTGAAAGTAATTCACTCATATGAAAAATTCTTGTTTAGCTCGGGAGATAATTCCCAAACATTCCAGCAGCAATGGAGAGGGTGGCTAGATAAATACCCTAATTGAGCACAAATTTTATTCACTTGCTTGTAAAATGGTATTGCTGATTGTTCACTGACTGCAGGAGGTTTTGTTTGTTTGGACTGTCCAGTTGATAGTCTACTGGTTTTCAACTTTTGATTGTTATCTACTTCATCCTTTTTTATGTATCTTATCACAGCAGAGTGCCTCCGGGGCCTGTTCTGTCCCATACTCCCAACAAGACGGGAGGAAGATGTGGAGAGTGTGGGATTAGTGTACCTGGGGCCCGCAGGCGCTTGAATGTAGACTTGGCTGGGGGGGGGGGCGGGGGGGGGAGCCCGTGGGGCATTGGCACAGTAAGCTCCCAAGGGGGTGCCGAGCTCCTTGGGTACCTCACCTGGGCCTTCAGGGGCACCCTGGCTATATCATTTTGGCACGAACCTGGGGTTCCCTAAGGAATTAGCTAGAATCCTGAGGAGCTCTGCGTAATTTATGTACAAGTTGTGATATAATCTATACTTTCTCATGATGTATCATCTTGTTCTATGTACTGCTAATGGAATATGTTGTTGTATGTTGAAAATCTTTAATAAAAACTTATTGAAAAGAAGAATCGAGGAATCACTAACGTATAATCAAATATAATGTTATACTTCGCAGAGACAGACAAGTTACGCAGCTCTGAGTACAAGATTAAAGAAAACTGTGCTGACCAAAAAATTGAGGCTGCCATTCCAAACCTCTCCATCTGAAACTGCTAGTTGCCTGGCTGTCATGCTGAACCAGTGGTGTCAATGCTGCCATTCATTCTGAATATTTTTCCAATGCAACAGAACGCAAGACAAAAAATCAGACCCATTGCTTTGCACACTATGGGTTTTATCGTGCATTAGCACATCTCATAGGTGTTAGGCCGGGCCCGGCCTTAGGGGAGTGGAGTGGGGGGCGAGGAAGTGATGCTTTCTGGAGTGTTTGAAGTGTTCGGTATCTGAGGACAGTCAGACGGTGTGAGGGAAAAGGCTCTGGGGTGGCACTTCAGCATAGGAGAAGCTATGGATGAAGATGTGGGAAGTGGTAACAAGAGAGGATGACGGAAACATTATTTTGTCAAATGTCCAAAGCAGTCACACATCCCAGAGTGTCTCCTTTAAGGCTAAAACCTTGCAGAACAGCTGAGTGTAGTTCTACATAAAATGTAATGAAACCAATTATTATTATTATCATCATCAATATTAATAGTGGTATTATTATTATTATTATTATTATTATTATTATTATTATTATTATTATTATTATTATATAAATTATCATTCTGTTTTATTATTATTATTATTATTATTATTATTATTATTATTATTATTATTATTATTGTTGTTGTAATTTATACAGTATTATCATCATCAGTATAAATATTTGCAGTATTATTTAAACTATCTTTATGATTGTTATTCTTATTACTATTATTACTGTTTTGTTATTTAAGATAACATTAAGCTTATTGTTACTATTATGATAATATTACATAATAATGAAATAATATTTATAATTATTATTATTATTATTATTATTATTATTATTATTATTATTATTATTATTATTATTATTATTATTATTATTATTATTATTATTAATATTATTATAAATACTATTAGTATTATTGTCATCATCATCTCCAATAATATTGTTGATATTATTATTATTACAATATAAAAAGTATTGTTGTTTTTTGTTGTTATTTCTATTGTTATTATTATTATTAATAATAAAAATATCAATATGCTTATTATTATTATTACTATTATTATTATTATTATTATGGTTCTTGTTGTAGTTAATATTATCATCAATATTACTATTGGTATTATTATCATAATTATTATTTTTATAATTACTAGTATTTTTATTGTCCTCATCATCTCCAATAATATTGTTGATATTTTATATTATTATTATTATTATTATTATTATTATTATTATTATTATTATATAAAAAGTATTGTTGTTTGTTGTTGTTATTATTATGTTATTATTATGTATAATTATTATTATTATCATTGGTATTTTTATTATTTTTTAAAATATAATCATGCCTATTATTATTATTATTATTATTATTATTATTATTATTATTATTATTATTATGTTGTTGTTTGTAATTAATAATACCATCATCAATATTATTATTGGCATTGTTGTTATTATTATTATTGTTATTATTATTTTGTTTTTTCACATTTGAAGGTGTTTTAATGCATTAGCATTTCCACATGGATATCGTTATTTTATTATACTGACAGCTCTCCTGGAACCTGTGTATGATTTAGTCATGCTGTATGATAAGATCAATGACACGTATTGTCACAGGTGACACTGCCAGCTGCTAAAGATACAGTAAGCCCGGCGTGGGGGCATCAGCATTTTGCTACCCCCCAAAATTCCTAGCTACACCCCTGGGCAGCCATTACAGACAGCCATAACTAACTCAAGTGGCTATTTTTTTTTATTATGGCTCTTGTATTAACTATTATCACCATCAATATTATTATTGGTAATATTATTATTTATTTTTTTTGTTAAATTATCATAATGTTTATAATTGTTATTACTATGATTACTTTTTTTTTTATTTAACATTTTTTTAAGCTTATTATTACTATTACAATATCAAATATAATTATAGGTATTATAATTATTATTATCATCATCATTGGTATTATTATTATTTTCTAAAATATAATTATGCCTATTTTTAATATCATTATGGTTGTTGTAATTAATAATAACATCATCAATATTATTATTGCAATTATTATTATTATTATTATACTGACAGCTCTCCTGGAACCTGTGTATGATTTAGTCATGCTGTATAAGATCAGTGACACGTATTGTCACAGGTGACACTGCCAGCTGCTAAACAGACAGTAAGCCCGAGGTGGGGGTGTCAGCATTTTGCTATGGGGCCCCAAAATCCCTAGCTACACCCCTAGACAGCCGCTAGAGGCAGCCATGACTAATTGAAGTGGCGGCACCTCATTGGGTGTAAGTGAAGAATTGCAGGGAATGATCAGTAGCATATCCATTTATCATTCTAGAGGACGGGCGGAAGCCTTGGATGTTTTTCACCGAGCGTGAAGGAGTTTTATCACTTTTCGGCGTCTCTCCTGGCTGGTCAGGGTGTCGGAGGCGGGTTTCAGGGATGGTGATGTCACAATGGTTCCCTGGCGTGTCACTAATTTTTCTATCCCATGACGGTGTCATTTCCTGAGCTTCTTGACCCATTGGAAATGTATCAGAGTCTCTACTGACATGATTCCATCAGCCTTCCCAGGGTTAATGTCCACTGGATTCCCACTCCTCCTGCTGTAGCAAGGGTAGTCTCACCTCCCCTGCTGCATTCTCTTGGGTATATAACAAACAATAGATAGAGAGGTTTTCTTTATCTTAAAAACAATGTCTAGAGCTGGGAACTTGATGATGAAATATTGTCTGTGAAAGAGAGACGCAACTTGCAACCGTCAACCAAAAACCGGAATGATAATTTTTGGGTGGGCTGAGGCCATAATGATGGATAGAGAGAAAGGGGAGCCCTTTAAAAAATATGGGGGCAGCAACTCCTTGTTTGATTAAAGCAGCAACTGTCAACCTTTTTTCAGTGGTGGCATCCTTTAAAAATTATTCAAAACCCCAAGGAACGTCATTCTAAAAAACATAAATGTTATTTATCAATGGAAGATCTGAGCCTGGGAGGACACAACCACCCTAGAGAGATTAACATGACATCAGAGGTCCCCCCGTGACATCTGAGGTGCCCCCATGACATCTGAGGTGCCCCCATGACATCTGAGGTGCCCCCATGACATCAGAGAGCCCCCCATGACATCAAAGAGCCCCCATGATATCAGAGGTCCTCCCATGACATCAGAGGTGCCCCCATGACATCTGAGGTGCCCCCATGACATCAGAGCCCCCCATGACATCAGAGGTCCTCCCATGACATCGGAGAGCCCCCCATGACATCAAAGGTGCCCTCATCACATTAGAGGTGCCCCCATGACATCAGAGAGCCCCCCATGACACCAGAGGTCTTCCCATGACATCAGAGAGCCCCCCCATGACATCAGAGGTCCTCCCATGACATCGGAGAGCCCCCCATGACATCGAAAATGCCCTCATCACATCAGAGGTGTCCCCATGACATCAGAGGTCCCCCCCCCCCATGACATCAAAGGTGCCCTCATCACATCAGAGGTGCCCCAATGACATCAGAGAGCCCCCCCCATGACATCAGAGGTCTTCCCATGACATCAGATAGCCCCCCGTGACATCAAAGGTCCCTCCAACACATCATAGGTCCCCCTTCACATTATAGGTTTCCCTACATCACAGAGTCCTCCAATCACATCAGAGTCTCCCCCTATATATGACAGCCCCTATCACATCAGAGTACCCCCATGACAAGGTCTTTCCATCACATTAGAGTACCCCTATCACATCAGAGTCTCCCCTATACATGAGAGTTCCATCACATCAGAGTAGCCCCATACATTAGAGTCACTCGACACATTAGAGTACCCCCAAAGACAGAATCTCCCCATCACACCAGAGTCCCCCATCACATTAGAGTACCCCCATGGTAGTCTCCCCATCACATCAGAGCCCAACATCACATCAAGGTACCCCCATGACAGAATCTCCCCATCACACCAGAGTCACCTATCACATTAGAGTACCCCCATGGTAGTCTCCCCATCACATCAGAGGTGCCCCAATGACATCAGAGAGCTCCCCATGACATCAGAGGTCTTCCCATGACATCAGAGAGCCCCCCATGACATCAAAGGTGCCCCCATGACATCAGAGAGCCTCCATGACATCAGAGGTCCTCCCATGACATCGGAGAGCCCCCCATGACATCAAAGGTGCCCTCATCACATCAGAGGTGCCCCCATGACATCAGAAAGCCCCCCATGACACCAGAGGTCTTCCCATGACATCAGAGAGCCCCCCCATGACATCAAAAATGCCCTCATCACATCAGAGGTGCCCCCATGACATCAGAGAGCCCCCCATGACATCAGAGGTCTTGCCATGACATCAGAGAGCCCCCCGTAACATCAAAGGTGCCCCCATGACATCAGAGAGCCCCCCATGACATCAGAGAGCCCCCATTACATCCGAGGTGCCCCATTACATTAGAGGTCCCCCCATCCCATCAGAGAGCCTCCTTCACATTAAAGGTCCCTCCATCACATCCGAGATCCCCCATCATGTAAGAGCCCCCCTTCATATCAGAGCTCCCCCACCACAACAGAAGCCCACGCATTGCATTAAAGTCCCCCCTTCGCATCAGAAGTCCTCATATCACATAAAAGGTCCCTCATCACATCAGGGGTCCCACCAGCATGTCAGGGGTCCCCTGTCACATCAGAGGTCCCCCCATCACACCAGAAGCCTGCACATTGCATTGGAGTCCTCTTCACATCAGAAGTCCCCACATCACATCAAAGGTCCCTCATCACTAGAGGTCCCCCATTACTTTAGAGCCCCCCTTCACATCAAAGGTCCCCATAACATCAGATGTCCACCCATCGTATCAGAGGTCCCCCCCCCCCATCACATCAGAGTTCCCCTTATTATATCAGAAGTCTCCCATCACATTAGAGTTCCCCGCATCACATCAGAGACCCCCCATCACATTAGAGCCCTCCCCCATTATATTAGAGTTCCCCCATGACAACAGAGTACCCACATGACAGAGGTTTACCATCACATCAGAGGTCCACTCTTCACTTCAGAAGCCTGCACATTGCATTAGAGTCCCCTTCACATCAGAAGTCCCCATATCACGTCAAAGGTCCGTCATCACACCAGCATATCAGGGTTCCCTTATCACATCAGAAGCCCCCTGATTGTATCAGAGGCCCCCCCTTCACATCAGAGCCCCCCCATTCACCCCATTCACATCAGAGGCCCCCTGATTGTATCAGAGGCCCCCCTTAACATTAGAGCCCCCCCATTCACATCAGAAGTCCCCTGATTGTATCAGAGACCCCCCTTCACATCAGAGCCTCCCCCCATTCACATCAGAGCCCCCCCCCCATTTACATCAGAGGCCCCCCTTCACATCAGGGGTCCCCCATCACATTAAGAGTCTCTCAACACATAAGAGGTCACTCAACACATCAGAAGTGTCCCCCATGACAGAGTCTCCCCATTACATTAGATGTCCCCCTTCACATCAGAGTCCCTCCATCACAACAGAGGGACCCCCCTTCACATCAGACCCCCCCCCCCCACACACACACACACGCACACACAGACTTTTCATGTCAGAGTTCCTCGACACACTAGATGTTCTCCATCACATTAGAGGGTCCCTCCAACACATCATAAGTCCCCCTTCACATTATAGGATTCCCTACATCACAGAGTCCTCCAATCACATCAGAGTCTCCCCTATACATGAGAGTCCCATCACATCAGAGTACCCCCATGACAGGGTCTTCCCATCACATTAGAGTACCCCTATCACATCAGACTCTCCCCTATACATGAGAGTCCCATCACATCAGAGTATCCCCAAGACAGAGTCTCTACATCACATCAGAGGGCCCCTATACATTAGAGTCACTCGACACATTAGAGTACCCCCAAAGACAGAATCTCCCCATCACATCAGAGTCACCCATCACATTAGAGTACCCCCATGGTAGTCTCCCCATCACATCAGAGCCCAACATCACAGCAGCGTACCCCCCATGACAGAATCTCCCCATCAAATCAGAGTCACCCATCATAATAGAGTACCCCCCCCCCCATGGTATTCTCCCAATCACATCAAGAGCCCACCATCACATCAGCGTACCCCCCATAACAGAATCTCCCCATTACCTTAGAGCCCCCTATCACACTACAGTCTCCCCATCACATCAGAATTTATCCTATACATGAGAGCCCCCATCACATCATAGTCTATCCTATACATGAGAGCCCCCATCACATCAGAGTCTATCCTATACATGAGAGCCCCCATCACATCAGAATCTATCCTATACATGAGAGCCCCCATCACATCAGAGTCTATCCTATACATGAGAGCCCCCATCACATCAGAGTCTATCCTATACATGAGAGCCCCCATCACATCAGAATCTATCCTATACATGAGAGCCCCCATCACATCAGAGTACCCCCATCATCACAGAGTCCTCTCACCCATCTCTGATAAAGGGCAAACTGGGTCCCGTGTTTACCGAACTCTGGGGGGAACCCAAATGATACCCCAGGATTCCAGGACACCCTGGTTGAGAAACATTGGTATAAAGGACCTGAGCCTGGCACAAAATGGAACAAGCATACAGCCAGTGAAAGCTGAAGTCTCATCTTCTATCCTGCATACCATTCCCGGGTTGAAGCCAGGATCCTGATAGCCCAAAGCCTGCATTCTTCAATTACCCCTGGACAGCCATCACTAGAAAATCCCAGTATTCTGGCTTCAAAACCCTCTGAACCACAGATGCCCCCAAAGGAGAGTCAAAGGAGTACGCAAAGTCAAAAGAGGTCAAGAGTTATGATTCCAGGTTAGTGACCTAAGAAAGCATTGAAGTCATTGGACTGCCAGAAAACTGGCATCTTCTGAAGGAGACAAACCACATGATTCTCCCATGACTGGGTGTATGGAAACAGATGCCCCATGCACATTACCAAGCAGTTTAGAGGTTGAATGTATGAGTACGAGTATAAGGCATGGGTATGGGGTACATGTTCATGTCATGGGATAACCTTTAGAGGAAGGGGTCTTCAAACTATGGCCCTCCAGCTGTTCAGGCACTACAATTCCCATCATGTCTGTGAATGTCCGAGTCTTACAATGCTCATGGGATGTGTAGTTCCCCAACAGCCGGAGGAGCGTAGTTTGAGGATCCCGGCTTTAGAGGATGCTACGAAGGACCACTCACCCTGGTTGAGTTTTCAGAGGGGTCCGTCAGAGTCTTAATTCATCCAGTTCGCCATTGGCTTCTCCGTCAAACCTGCAACCCAGTCGCCGGTATCCTTACTCCATCCCGTCTTGGTGGTCCAACCAATGGTCCTCCAAGGAACCCAATCTTGCAGCACCGTGACAGCGGGCAAAGCCCCCCTATATAACAGATAGAAGTTATTAGGAACGAGATCTGATAGTCCGCTGCCCCCCACCACCACCCTGAGATGCTGAGCAGACCCTTGCTGCTGTGTGCAGGGCTGCTACCGAATGCTTCTCATTTGCGCAAGGAGAAAACCTGCTCTGCGTTAACCAGTTCCGCACCCTGGGGCTGCAGAGCACTTAGCCGATGCATGCCCACCCCCACCCCCCCCATTTCCCTCCTCCTTCTCATACTCTGCAGGGTTAACAAGGCTGACGTTAGCTGAGAAGTACCAATAAAATCCCCCCACCTCTTCCAGGCATTGTCGGTGCCCCTCCTCTACCCCTCTTACAGCATCTCTCTCTCTCTGCATGCTCCAAGATGTAAGGATGCAGCAGAGAGGGACCAGGGCTCATACAGAGAGCGGGCCAAGTTGGCCCAGTGAGGGGCTTTGTCTGCATGCATGCACCTGCCTGGCTGTCAGACACATCCACACATCCAGCTGTGCTGTAATTGAATCTGAGCAGTCCCTGCCTCCGCAGGATTTATAGACGCAGCTTGTAAGAGAATGTCGAAGGAGAAGGATGCCTGTGAACACAGCAGAGCAGTACAACCCCCCCAGGTGCTGCGCTACATACACAGCCATTACCCGCCCAGCTGGTGTGCAATAGCTGAAGTTTACCCTTTCTTAATTCTGCACCCCACCCCTTTGATCAACATGGTAATACATTATTAAATAATAATATTCATAATTCTATTTTAATGGCATACATTATTTTAGACATAGTGACATCATCACTGAGTCTCTGTTCTTCTCTATGCAATGCAGGCAGATCACAGCTGGTGGGAGGGGCTGGCAGGGGGCTGTACATAGCTTCCTGAAACAGCACCCCACCTCAGTACTCCTCTCAAGAACCCTCAGCCCTGATGCAAGCAGTGGGAGGAGTCATGTAAATATAGAAATGCTTTGATGGCCCAGTGTCAGTCTGGAGGACTCTGATGTAAGCAGTGGGTGGGCTCTTGGGAGGAGTCATGCAAATATCAAAATTCCCAGATGGGCCATTGTCAGTCTGAAGAAGGCTGATGTACTGTGCTCATCTGGATATTTAGATATTTGCATAACTCCTCCCAAGAGCCCACCCACTGCTTACATCAGCCTCCTCCAGACTGATACTGGCCCATAAGGGCATTTAGATATTTGCATGACTCCTCCTAAGAGCCCACCCACTTCTTACATCAGCCTCCTCCAGACTGATATTGGCCCATATGGGCATTTTGATATTTGCATGACTCCTCCCAAGAGCCCGCCCATTGCTTACATCAGACTCCTGCAGACCGACACTGGCCCATATTGGCATTTATATATTTGAATGACTCCTCCCAAGAGCCCGCCCATTGCTTACATCAGACTCCTCCAGACCGACACTGGCCCATATGGGGCATTTATATATTTGCATAGCTCCTCTCAAAAGCCTGCCCATTGCTTACATCAGCCTCCTCCACACTAATACTGGCCCATATGGGCATTTAGATATTTGAATAACTCCTCCCAAAAGACTGCCCATTGCTTACATCAGCCTCCTTTAGACTGACACTGGCCCAGATGGGCATTTAGATATTTGCATGACTCCTCCCAAGAGCCCGCCCACTGCCTACATCAGGGCTGAGGGCACCCACCCACTCCTCCAGACTGACACTTGCATTGTATCATAGGCGTGCGCACAGGTGTACCAGGTGTGCCTAGGCACACCCTAATCACCCCATGTGGTGCATATTCCACCTTTTTGGACCCCTGATATTTCACCAAATAAAAAACAATTTCTCCTTTTTTTCTATTTAAAAAAAAAAAAAAAAAAAATTGTAAAAAAAAAAAATAATAATTTAATAAATAAAATTATAAAAAACATTAAAATTAAAAACTACTGACACCAATCTCTGCCCCTATGACACCGTCAGTATATATACACATGCACACACACGCATACAGTATGTGTTTGAGCTTTGGGGTGCACACCTATGCATTGTATGGAGGTCCTCCAGCCAGGACGTGAGGTGGGCTCTATCTGACTTGCTGCAGCTTATTATACACGGTGAGCTTTTTTGTTTAAACATATTTTTATTGAGGAGTCATCTGTGACATCAAGGGGCGGGGTCTCCCGATGACGCCACCATGATGCCACACCCACAATGGCTATATAACAAGCTGCAGAGACCGGAGACCAGCATAATCACCGGAGACATCGTCAGAGGAGGACCGGAGAAAGAAGAAGACCAGAAGAGCAAAAGAGCCGAAGACCAGAAGAGCGGAGGGGAGAAGACCGGATGAAGATTTTTAATAAACTTTTCAAAACGTCTCCTGTCATTATTTACATACACTGCATTTTATGGGGTGAATGGGTAGGGGTACAATATACCCCATACCCATTCACATAGGGAGGGGTCCGGGATCTGGGGGGCCCCCCCTTGTTAAAGAGGGCTTCCAGATACCGATGAGCCCCCTGCCCGCAGACCCCCACAACCACCGGCCAGGGTTGTGGGGATTAGGTCCTTGTCCTCATCAACCTGGGGGCAAGGTGCTTTGGGGTGGGGGGTGCAAAACTCCCCCTGCCCCAAAGCACCAACACCCCCCATGTTGAGGGCATGTGGCCTGGTATGGTCCAGGGGGGGTGGGGCCTCTCGCTCGTCCCCTCCCCCTTCCTGCTCTACCGGACTGCATGCTCGGATAAGGGTCTGGTATGGATTACGGGGGAACCCCACGCCGTTTTTTTTTTCCCATTTTGGCAAGGAGTTCCCCCTCAAGATTCTCATAGCGCAAGCCGCACCGCAAGTCGGATCATCCTGATCCGACTTGCGATGCGCCTTCCATTCAAATCAATAGGCTCCCATAGGGAACCATTGATTTTGAATGGAGGCAGAAGAAACACTGCTAAAAGTGACGTGGCCAAACGTGCAATAACGCCAATGGAAAAAGCTACTAAAAACGGAAAATTTATATCAAATACTTACCGTAATTTTCCTTTCCTGATGGACTCCATGGCAGCATACGTATCGGGTTTGGCCCCGCCTCCAAACCTACCCATAGGACCTCACTCCCATAAATCTTTGCTCCTGTTCAGCACACGTGTTCTGTAACTATCCTCCACAGAAATCCGGGAGGGAACTCCTGCTGCCATGGAGTCCATCAGGAAAGGAAAATTACGGTAAGTATTTGATATAAATTTTCCGTTTTCCTGACAGACTCCATGGCAGCATACGTATCGGGAAATAACTCGCCGTACACACAGGGTGGGCAGGTGCTGAACAGAAAAGTTTTAATGCATTTTGTCAAACAGACAGGACTTGCAAACCAAAATTCACAGAAGAAAGAGCCGCTGGCTCAACACAGTAATGGGATAAGAAAGTGTTAATAGAGGACCACGATGCTGCTCTGCAAATGACTTCAGGAGCCACATGTCTGGATACTGCCCAGGAGGTAGAGATGCTCCGCGTCGAATGAGCTGTAACTACTGCTGGAGGGGTCAAGCCCTTAGCCCTATAAGCCCACTGGATGGTCTGGATGATCCAAGAGGAAATGGATCTCGTCGAGGCTCTTGAACCTTTGTTTTTTCCATAAAAGGTAACGAAAAGATGTTCTGATTTTCTGAAAGAGGAAGTGGCATTTAAATATCTCTTAATACACTCTCCAACATCCAGCGGATGAACCGAAGATTCTTCCTCTTCCTGTCTAAAGGTTGGTAATACTGTTTCTATGTTTTCATGGAAGACAGAGGTCCTTTTTGGTCTCGCATCCAGCATGGGGATGAGCACCACTCTGTCAGGAAAAAAGGTTAAGAAAGGCTCTTGTGTCCCAAAGGACCCAATTTCCGACACTCTTTTTGCTGAGGTTATAGCCACCAGAAACACTGTTATCAGTGTAAGCTCTCTTATGGTCAAAGAATCAAACATGTCTTGAATTTGACTCGCCAGGAAATCCAGAACTAGTGGCAGATCCCACTTGGGAAACCTGGGTTTTCTCTGAGGTCTGATTCTCACTGCCCCTTGGAAGAACTGACGAATTAGGGCATGAGTGGCCCAGGAGATCCCTGTAAAAGCAGAAATAGCCGAGACCTGGACTCTGAGCGAACTCACTGATAGAGGCAAATCCAGTCCTGATTGGAGAAAGCTCAATACATCCTGGATCTTAATTGAAGATTGAGGATCAGGCCTTGTATTCAGTTGTGCAGAAAATTTTTCCCAGATTCTCTGATACACCCTGTTCGTTGAGCTTCTTCTAGCACTAAGTAGTGTCGAGATTGCCGTTTCTGGACAGCCTAAAGCCTGTAACCTCCTCCTCTCAACATCCAGACCTTGAGATGTAAACGGTCTGGGCATGGATGGAGTACAGACCCCTGGGACAACAGGTCCGGTCTGAAGGGTAGCGGGATTGGATCTTGGACACTGAGTAGCGTCAGAAGGGGAAACCATGGCCTGTTCGGCCAGAAGGGAATCACCGCCACTACCTCCACTGGCTCCGACCTGAGTCTCCGAAGGAACTGCAACACAATCGGAATTGGTGGGAAGGCGTATGCCCTGTGGAATCTCCACTGATCCGAGAGTGCATCTATCCCTGATGCTTGTGGATCTCTGAATCTTGAGTAGTACTTCGGCAGTTTGTGATTGCAGGGGGAGGCGAAGAGATCTACCTCTGGAGAAAACCCCAATGTTAGGATCCAGTCGAACGTTTCCTTGTGAAGGGACCACTCGTTGTTGTCCAGATCCACTCTGGACAAGAAGTCTGCTTTGACATTCTGGACTCCTGGAACATAAACCGCTGAAAGATTCGAGAGATTTTTCTGTGCCCAGGACATAATCGGCTCCACTTCCCTCAATAGGGACCAGCTGCGTGTACCCCCTTGTTTCCTGATGTATGCCACTGCTGAGGTGTTGTCCAGGCGCAGCATGACAGGTTGGTCTTTTGTCAGGTGAGCAAATGCTCGAAGAGCTTGGAATGCTGCTCGGAGTTCTAGTATGTTGGATACTATTCCTCGAGTGGAAAACTCCCACCTGCCCTGTGCCACCTCCGACAGACAGTGGGCACCCCAGCCTATGTTGCTGGCGTCCGAGGTAACCACTACCCACGGAGCTGGTTTCAGAGAGTGGCAGTTCAGCAGGTGGTCTCTGCATAGCCACCAAGGAAGACTCGCTCTCATTGAAGGGGTTAGGAAGATGCGTTGATCCAGATGCCACGTATCCCATTGCTGAAGGAATCCCTTCTGAAAGGGTCTCATCCTCCACAGGGCCCACTTCACCATGGGGACTACTGCGACCATAGTCCCGATCACCTTCAGACATTGACGTGCCTGAAGATGAGAGGATGAGAGGGCAAAGCGAATCCTGTCTCGGAGAGTCCCTATCTTTTCCTCTGGAAGAGAGATAGTCGCCTTCTCTGTGTCGAACAGAGCGCCCAAGTAGATCAGGGACTGAGTTGGAATCAGGTGACTCTTCTCCTTGTTGAGTAACCAACCAAACTTCTGGAGAGTGGACACGACCTGCTCCAGATGAACTAATAGTTGGTCTCTGTCTTGGGACAACAGGAGTAGATCGTCCAAATAGTGGTGAAGACGGATACCTTTCAATCTCAGTAGGGCTACCACGGCCAATAAGATTTTTGAAAAGGTCCGTGGAGATGTTGAGAGCCCGAATGGGAGACAGATAAACTGAAGATGTAATCCTCCCACTTCGAACCGGAGAAACCTTTGAAAATCTTCGTCCACAGGGACATGAAAGTAGGCGTCTTTCAAGTCGATGGACACCATCCAATCTGCCGGCTGGACTGACTGCTGTATGGACAACAGGGTCTCCATTTTGAACCTTTCTTTTTTTATGAATTTGTTCAAGAAGGTCAAATCTATTACTGGTCTCCATGATCCGTTCTTCTTTTGGACCAGAAAGAGCGGAGAATATATTCCTTGGCCTCGCTCTGACTCTGGAACGGAGATGACAGCCCCTTGAGCAATGAGAGCTTCGACGTAAGAAAACAAAATCTGACGCCTTTCTTCTAGACATGGTATGGCAGTAGGCAGGAACCTTGAGCCTGGCCTCTCCTTGAAGACCCACTTGTGGCCTGAAGACACCGTCCTGACGGCCCAGGGGTCCTGAATCGAAGCCGCCCAGACATGTCGGAAGGAGCGTAGACGTGCACCCACCCGACATGTCTGAGCGGGCCCACCTTCAAAAGGACTTAGTGGGCTCGCGGTCCCCAGAGGAGACATTCTTTGTCGTCTTCCTGGAAGACTGTCTGGATCTCCAGTTCCGGTTGAACTCCCGACCAGGTCTATAAGAACGAGCTTCCCTGGCCCGGTCAGGCACAAATTTTCTGGTAGGCTGTCCTTTCTTGACGTTGAACTGGCGCCGATCCTGGGGAAGAAACCCAGACTTACCGCCTGTAGCCCGGGCTATGGCCTCGTCCAGTTTATTCCCGAAAAGGGAGGACCCCTCAAAGGGAATACGGCACCAAACTTGCTTTGATGCCGGATCCGCCACCCAAGGGCGGAGCCAAAGAGCTCTCTTAGCTGTGACCGAGGACAGCATAACTCTTGCCAATAGACGGATCAAGTCTATGGAAGCCTCCCCAAGGAACGACGCGCCCAGCCTAAGCTCCTGGATTGGAGCGCTTCTGGCCACCTCCTCCGAAACAGATCTGACCGATTCGTCTACCACATCAGCCCAAGACTCCATGGCCTTGGATAGAGCAGCCAAAGCCAGGACTGGCTTACAGGCCATACCTGCTGTAAGGTAGATTCTCTTCAAATCAGAGTCCATCCTTCGGTCCAACGGGTCTTTAAATGAGACCGTATCCTCTAAGGGAAGGGTCACGTGCTTGACCAGTCTCATGACTGCTGCGTCAACTAGGGGAGGGGACTCAAGATGTTTCACATCATCCTCTTTGAAGGGGTAAAGTTTAGCCATCTTGGATACTAAGGAATTCTTACGTTCCACCTTTTTCCACTCCTCCAAGATGATTTCACCCAACTCTCCCAGGAAGGGAAAATTAACACGCTCCTTATTGAGCTGTTTAAAGTACTTCTTCTGCTTGGGAGGGGGAACAGCTGACTCCTCCCAATTTAAGGTCTCTCTGACCGCTTTAACCAGGGAAGGCACCAAGGTATATTCAAAACCCAAGCAGGGATCCTCATCTTCAGAGTCGCTACCTGACAAGAGCATCGACTGATGGCTTGTGTGGGCTGACTCGAAATCTTCCTGTACCTGTAGTGCTACAGGGGAGGGGCTTGGGGAAGCCGTTGCAGTGTCTTGAGAACGACTGACACCCAACTCTGCCAAAGAGTCCTTAACCACTCTCTTGACCAAAGCCTCAATGCGCTGATCGGAAGTATCCCTTTCTCCCGCAGCCTGGGAGAAACATCTATCACAGAAAAGCTTCCTCTCCGGGACACTAGCGCCACAGCCTCTGCAACCTGCTTTGTCAGGTCTCCGTGCGTGGCTGGCTGAAGTAGATGATTTTTGATGATGTGAGCCCGAACGGGACTTTCCTGTAGAGTGCCGGTGGCGAGAGCTTGAGCGTCTTTCACTTCTTTGAGAAGAGTGCCTAGTCTCTGAACGAGGAGGGCTGTGAACAAGAGAAAAAACAGAAAAAAACAGACAGGAAGCTAGGAACACTTGAGTTCCTACCCCCACCCCCTATAACCCACAGCCCCACTAAGAAGCCCCAAATACCTGTTAGGGGCGGGCTGACCACCGGAGGGCAAAGTAGCTTCCATTCTGATGCTGACCTACAAGAATGAGCCGGACAGCAATGTCAGAAAACCAGCAAAAGAGGAGGGGGGGGGAGGCTCCCAAACTGGGGCCAGTACTCACCAAGAACCAGAGGTTAGCAGGCAGAGCGGCAACGAACAGCAGGCGTCCAAAAACCGATCAGATGCGGAGTATGGAACACCCAGTATCAGCAGTGTGTATAAACACAACACTGCTGACAGTTCTGGGGTTTAAATATGGCGCCTGGTGACGTCATCAGCGCTCGCCGCCGACGCCAACTCACTGCGCATGCGCCGCGCTCTTACTGCGCACGCGCGAGAACCAAGCCTCGTTCTGGAGGCGCCGCACATGCGCAGTAGCGCACCGCACCGGCGGCCGGTCAGGAAGTGAACCGCTGACCGGCCCCGGACCACTAGCCACCAGGGAAGGCAGGAAAGACCAGGTAAGAGAAAAAACATATAAACAAAGGCAAATATAAGCATATAACATAGCTGCCATGGAGTGTACTCACGAACCGCAGACCACCAGGGATGGATGCACACCGGACTTATCTCTTTCAAGGGTACCGGCCACCCGCAGCAGCTGGGCTTTTTGGCCAAGGCTGCTACATCTTCGCCCCTCCTCCATACCCCGCAGCAGCTGGGGCTTATTGGAGAGCTCCATACCCGACAGGTAGAGCCATCCATCACCCGGAATCCATCTTCAGGTAGGATATCAGGTAATCCTTTGGAGGACAAAAAAAGAACACGTGTGCTGAACAGGAGCAAAGATTTATGGGAGTGAGGTCCTATGGGTAGGTTTGGAGGCGGGGCCAAACCCGATACGTATGCTGCCATGGAGTCTGTCAGGAAAGCACGTTTTTACAGCTGCTTTTTCCCGGCGTTAGAAGTGGCTCTGCAGCTTGTTTTTTCTGACGCCCCGTGTGCATGAGGCCTAAGAATTGCAATTAGGGCTGCAACTAATGATTATTTTCAAAATCGATTAGTTGGCCGATTATTGTTTTGATTAATCGGATAATAACCTTAAAGTGTGGTGTAGGCAATTTATTCTTGACTATCTATATGCAGTAGTAAATAAAAATAACCAACTATATGGTCAGGGAGCAAAATCTCTAATCCACTCTGAGAATAACAGGCAGAAGAGATTTACTGTATATACTATTAGAGGTTGAAGCTGGTAAATATCATCAGACTCCGAGATCACATTTTGTATTTAAAGAAAAAAAAAATGAAAGACTGTTTTGCCGATTTTCAGACAGAACTGTAATATATTATGTATGACGAACTCCCTTGTCAAAGGCAGTTGGCTTGATAAAAGCTCCCTGCGCCTGCTGTCACTTATGCTGGCCATACAAAAACAAGTCCTTCAGGTGTCTTTTGGCAAACTCCAGGTGGGCTGTCATGTGCTTTTTAGAGTGGCCACTCTATCATACATAATTACATATGCCTCGTTTCCACTGAGCGGATCGGTTCGGGTCGGTTCGGTACGGTACGCTAATTTGAGTGTTTCCATTATGAAAGTGGCCCATACAACCGAACCAAACCGCACCATTCCTGGTCCTGCTTCAGATGTAGGGCCATAGGAAATGGTACGGTACGGTTAGGGCGGAGCTACTGGCGTCACACGATAGAGTCCTCTGATTGGCGGACAGGAAACCATCAATGCTCACATCAAATGAAAGAGCAAAACAAACACCTCATTTGGTGTAAACCCCGCATGGTCCCTGGTGGCCCGACTTGCAGTGGAAACGCTCACCTGAATAGACCGGACCATTCTAACCCTTCCAAACTGTACCGACCCGAACCGTTCCGCTCAGTGGAAACGAGGCAATAGTTACATAGTTAGTCAGGTTGAAAAAAGACACAAGTCCATCTGATTCAACCATAAAAAAAAAAACAGTATTGAAAACCCAACCATACAATCCCATATACACAATCCTATACCCGCGGTTGATCCAGAGGAAGGCGAAAATAAACCCCAGCAAAGCATGATCCAATTTACTACAGCAGGGGAAAAAATCCTTCCTGATCCCCTGAGAGGCAATCAGATATTCCCTGGATCAACTTTACCTAAAAAAAAATTTTAGTACCCATTTATATTATGTACACCTAGGAAATAATCCAGGCCTTTTTTAAAGCAATCTACTGAGATGGCCAGAACCACCTCTGGAGGGAGTCTATTCCACATTTTCACAGCTCTTATGGTGAAGAAACCTTTCCGTATTTGGAGACGAAATCTCTTTTCCTCTTGATGTAAAGAGTGCCCCCTTGTCCTCTGTGTTGACCTGAAAGTGAACAACTCAACACCAAGTTCACCATATGGTCCCCTTATGTATTTACACATGTTGATCATATCTCCCCTTAATCTCCTCTTCTCATATCTCCCCTTAATCTCCTCTTCTCAAGAGAGAATAAATTCAGTTCCTCTAATCTTTTCTCATAGCTGAGGTCCTCCATGCCTCTTATCAGTTTGGTTGCCCTTCTCTGTACTTTCTCCAGTTCCCCGATATCCTTTTTAAGAACCGGTGCCCAAAACTAAACTGCATATCACAGATGAGGTCTTACTAATGAATGTACAGGGGCAAAATTATATCTCCATATACAGGCCTGATTGGTGGAGTGCTTCAGAGATGGTTTTTCTTCTGGAAGGTTCTCCTCTCCCCACAGAGAAACACTGGAGCTCTGTCAGAGTGACCATCAGGGTTCTTGGTCACCTCCCTGACTAAGGCCCTTCTCCACTGATCACTTAGTTTGGCCAGGCAACCCGCTCTAGGAAGGGTCCTGGTGGTTCCAAACTTCTTCCATTTACAGATGATGGGGGCCACGGTGTTCATTGGGACCTTCAATGCTGCAGAAATGTTTCTGTACCCTTCCGCCAGATCTGTGCCTCAATACAATACTGTCTCAGAGGTCTACAGACAATTCATAGTTACATAGTAGGTGAGGTTGAATAAAGACAACAGTCCATCCAGTTCAACCTGTGTAGGTGTGTGGACGTACCCCTGAATGCTTTGATCTTGGAGGTGTATGTCCAAGAGTCTTTTGAAAGTAGCCATACTGCCTGCAGTTGCCACCATTTGTGGAAGAGAGTTCCACAATCTTATTGACCTCACTGTAAAAAACCCCTTGCGTAGCCTGAGGTTAAATCTCTTCTCCTCTAGTCGCATTGTATGGCTGCGTGTCCTCTTACATTAGTTTTTTTTTTTTCTATGCTGAGATCACCATTGAGAAAAACAGAAAATTCCATTCCCCCTGGGGGTGGGACTTTGAGGGCAATTACACTTCCAAATGAGTAAAACTTTATATTTTATTTCATATAAACAAGATAAAGTAGATCATACGATCAGACTGTACATAAAGTAAAGGTAAATAATATTTATAATAATGCGAGAACATGGATAAAGTTACATGGATACAAAGCCATGAGAGTGGTATGAATAAGGATATATACTGTGGGGGAAAACGATGCAAAATAAAGAAATCCTACAAACCCAACGCGTTTCGGGCTAGGCATCACTAGTAGGCACTGACAGGCAGCACTGATGGGCACTGACAGACAGCACTGCTGAGCACTGATGCACACTGATTGGCAGCACTGATTGGCATGTGTTGGCAGCCCTGGTGGGTGCTGATTACCAGCAATGGTGGGCACTGATTGAAAGCACTGGTGGGCACTGACAGGCCGCAGTAATGAGCACTGTTTGGCACTGGTGCACACTGATTGGCAGCACTGATTAGCACGTATTGGCAGCCCTGGTGGGTGCCGATTGGCAGCAATGGTGGGCACTGATTGACAGCACTGTGGGCACTGACAGGCAGCACTGATTGGCACTAGTGCACACTGATTGGCAGCACTGGCGGTCATGTGTTGGCAGCCCTGGTGGGTGCCGATTGGCAGCACTGGTGGGCACTGACAGTCAGCACTGATTGGCACTGGTGTACACTGATTGGCACCACTGGTGGGCACTATTGGGGCCGCACTAATAATCAGTGCCCTGATTATCAGTGTAGCTGTCCCCCCGTGTGGATTTGCCGGTTATCAGCTCTCCTCATGCACTGTCAGCATAAGGAGAGGAATGGTGAAAACTGGGAAATCCTGTTTACACTGTGATCAGCTGTGAATGAAACCAACCGATCACATGGTAAAGAGCTACTGTAATTGGTGGTGGTAAAGAGGCAATCACAGCAGCTCTTTACCAAAATCTGTGATCAGCTGTGTCCCAAGGACACAGCAATCATAGATGCCTGCTGACGCACGCTGCAGGGAGTATGCGATAAGTGTGATCACAGGAAGACGACTGCACTGATCGGCAGCACTGACAGTCACTGATCGGCATCACTGATAGGCTTTAACGGGCAGCACTGATGTGCACTAATTGGCAGCACTGATTGGCACAAGTTGGCACGCAGCCCTGGTGGGTGCCAATTGGCAGCACTGGTGGGCACTGATTGACAGCACTGGTGGGCACTGATTGGCAGAGCTGATGGGCACTGTTGGGGCTGCACTGATAATCAGGGCAGTGATTATCAGTGTAGATGTCCCCTGTGTGGATTTGCCGGTTATTGGCTCTCCTCTGCTCATCCACTGTCAGCGTGAGGACAGGAATGCCGATAACTGGCAAATCCTGTTTACACTGTGATCAGCTGTGATTGGAACCAGTTGATCACGTGGTAAAGAGCCGCTGTAATTGGTGGTGGTAAAGAGCCAATCACAACAGCTCTTTACCACGATCTGTGATGAGCTGTGTCCTAAGGATACAGCAATCACAGATGCCTTGATCACGGGAGGACATCATATGATGCCCTCCCGGCAATGTGCGACCACGCTGTTGCCGTCATTTGACTATAGCGCAGCCGTGAAGAGTTTAAAGTATAACTTCACTATGACTGAAGGGAAAATATATTTTGTTTGTTTGGGATAGAGTGGAGAGGGATTAGAACCCCTGCCAGGTTTTAATTGTTGTCTGTGCCCCCGTTACTGAGATTCACCCTCTCCATTTGTCCTGTTTACTATTATCACCAAGGGTAAAATAAAATCCCAGCTTTTGGGTTTTCTTCAGCACACGAATAGAGTGCACATCTTCCAACAGGAACACTAGTTCTAATGACCCCTTTGAAAGCCAAGGATTCCCTCACTTTTGAGGGATTTCCTCTTATTTCCTGTTTTGGCTATAGGACAGGAAGTGAAGGGACATTTCCTCACAGGCGGAAAAAAATGACAAAGGTTATAATATGCACCCTTCTTAGTCTATTCTAAATGAAAAGACATGATTTAGTTCTATTTTACCCTTCCTCTTGGTAGATATTAAAGAGTTCGATCAATTCTTTTATTTATCACCACCCCATTGGTGAGATCTTTAAACTGGGTTTTCTGGGTCTTCTTTTTAGACAGGAAATATAAAATATTACATACCATGGCAATCCCATTCTAATCTCCATGTATATTTTATACTCCAGAAATACATGGGCACTCCCCCAAGGTGTGGGGGACAACCAAGAAGTCCATTTACAAAAAAGGCAGGGTTCTGTGCTAAGTACGGATGAGGTTAGGGATCTGTGTTCAGTAGGGTTAAGGTCGGGGCACTGCGGTCAGTAGGGTTGAGGTAAGGGCTCTATGTTCAGTAGGGTTGAGGTCAGGGCTCTGTGTTCAGTAGGGTTGAGGTCAGGCCGCTGTGTTCATAGGGTTGAGGTTAGGGCTCTGCTCAGTGGGGTTGAGGTTAGGGCTCTGTGCTCAGTAGAGTTGAGGTCAGGGCTCTGTGCTCAGTAGAGTTGAGGTCAGGGCTCTGTGCTCAGTAGGGTTGAGGTCAGGGCTCTGTGTTTGGTAGGGTTGAGGTCAGGGCTCTGTGTCCGGTAGGGTTGAGGTTAGGGTTCTGTGCTTAGTACGGATAAGGTCAGGGATCTGTGTCCAGCAGGGCTGAGGTTGGGGCTCCGTGTTCAGTAGGGTTGAGGTCAGGGATCTGTGTTCAGCAGGGTTGAGGTCAGGGCTCTGTGTTCAGTAGGGTAGAGGTTAGGGCCCTGTGTTTAGTAGGGTTGAGGTCAGGGCTCTGTGTTCAGCAGTGTTGAAGTCAGGGCTCTGTGTTTAGTAGGGTTGAGGTCAGGGCTCTGTGTTTAGTAGGGTTGAGGTCAGGGCTCTGTGTTCAGTAGGGTAGAGGCTAGGGCCCTGTGTTTAGTAGGGTTGAGGTCAGGGCTCTGTGTTCAGTAGGGATGAGGTCAGGGCTGTGTGCTCAGTAGTGATGAGGTCAGGGCTCTGAGTTCAGCAGTGTTGAGGTCAGGGCTCTGTGTTCAGCAGTGTTGAGGTCAGGACTCTGTGTTTAGTAGGGTTGAGGTCAGGGCTCTGTGTTCAGTAGGGTAGAGGTTAGGGCCCTGTGTTTAGTAGGGTTGAGGTCAGGGCTCTGTGTTCAGTAGGGATGAGGTCAGGGCTGTGTGCTCAGTAGGGTTGAGGTCAGGGTTCAGTATTCAGTAGGTTTGAGGTCAGGCCTCTGTGTTCAGTAGGGTTAAGGTCGGGGCACTGTGGTCAGTAGGGTTGAGGTAAGGGCTCTATGTTCAGTAGGGTTGAGGTCAGGGCTCTGTGTTCAGTAGTGTTGAGGTCAGGCCGCTGTGTTCATAGGGTTGAGGTTAGGGCTCTGCTCAGTGGGGTTGAGGTTAGGGCTCTCTGCTCAGTGGGGTTGAGGTTAGGGCTCTGTGCTCAGTAGAGTTGAGGTCAGGGCTCTGTGCTCAGTAGAGTTGAGGTCAGGGCTCTGTGCTCAGTAGAGTTGAGGTCAGGGCTCTGTGCTCAGTAGGGTTGAGGTCAGGGCTCTGTGTTTGGTAGGGTTGAGGTCAGGGCTCTGTGTCCGGTAGGGTTGAGGTTAGAGTTCTGTGCTTAGTACGGATAAGGTCAGGGATCTGTGTCCAGCAGGGCTGAGGTCGGGGCTCTGTGTTCAGTAGGGTTGAGGTCAGGGATCTGTGTTCAGCAGGGTTGAGGTCAGGGCTCTGTGTTCAGTAGGGTAGAGGTTAGGGCCCTATGTTTAGTAGGGTTAAGGTCAGGGCTCTGTGTTCAGCAGTGTTGAAGTCAGGGCTCTGTGTTTAGTAGGGTTGAGGTCAGGGCTCTGTGTTTAGTAGGGTTGAGGTCAGGGCTCTGTGTTTAGTAGGGTTGAGGTCAGGGCTCTGTGTTCAGTAGGGATGAGGTCAGGGCTGTGTGCTCAGTAGGGATGAGGTCAGGGCTGTGTGCTCAGTAGTGATGAGGTCAGGGCTCGGTGTTCAGCAGTGTTGAGGTCAGGGCTCTGTGTTCAGTAGGGTTGAAGTCAGGGTTCTGTGCTCAGTAGCGTTGAGGTCAGGGTTCAGTGTTCAGTAGGTTTGAGGTCAGGGCTCTGTGTTCAGTAGGGTGGAGGTCAGGGCTCTGTGCTCAGTAGGGTTGAGGTCAGGGCTCTGTGTTTGGTAGGGTTGAGGTCAGGGCTCTGTGTCCGGTAGGGTTGAGGTTAGGGTTCTGTGCTTAGTACGGATAAGGTCAGGGATCTGTGTCCAGCAGGGCTGAGGTCGGGGCTCCGTGTTCAGTAGGGTTGAGGTCAGGGATCTGTGTTCAGCAGGGTTGATGTCTTGGCTCTGTGTTCAGTAGGGTAGAGGTTAGGGCCCTGTGTTTAGTAAGGTTGAGGTCAGGGCTCTGTGTTCAGCAGTGTTGAAGTCAGGGCTCTGTGTTTAGTAGGGTTGAGGTCAGGGCTCTGTGTTTAGTAGGGTTGAGGTCAGGGTTGTGTGTTTAGTAGGGTTGAGGTCAGGGCTCTGTGTTCAGTAGGGTAGAGGTTAGGGCCCTGTGTTTAGTAGGGTTGAGGTCAGGGCTCTGTGTTCAGTAGGGATGAGGTCAGGGCTGTGTGCTCAGTAGTGATGAGGTCAGGGCTCTGAGTTCAGCAGTGTTGAGGTCAGGGCTCTGTGTTCAGCAGTGTTGAGGTCAGGGCTCTGTGCTCAGTAGGGTTGAGGTCAGGGTTCAGTGTTCAGTAGGTTTCCAGGGATGAAACCCAGCGTCTGGTGATGTCTATGCGTTCCAGACTTCAGGCTGTAATTGACTGCAAAGGATTTGCAACCAAGTGTTAAAAAGTGAAAGTTTGATTTTTGATTGTTAATCTGTCCCATTACTTTTGGTCCCTTAAAAAAGTGGGAGGCACATATACAAACTGTTGTAATTCCTACACCGTTCACCTGATTTGAATTTAAATACCTTCAAATTAAAGCCGAAAGTCTGCAGTTAAAGCACACCTTGTTTGTTTCATTTCAAATCCATTGTGGTGGTGTATAGAGCCAAAAAGATTAGAATTGTATCAATGTCCCAATATTTATGGACCTGACTGTATATACAATGTACACTGTTATACAAGCGGTACACTCACTACTTTACATTGTAGCAAAGTGTCATTTCTTCAGCAGTGTTGTCACATGAAAAGATAGAATAAAATATTTACAAAAATGTGAGGGGTGTACTCACTTTTGTGAGATACTGTAATTTCCATTTATCTTCCATCTGCATCAGACCGGAAGTTGATTCAAGGTGACTTTGGTTTGACCAGAAAAAGCATTCCCCCTTTTATTTAGGAAGAAGACTCCAACCTGCAAAGCCAGATCTTACGTTCCAGCACCATGGACAGTGGTTGTAGGGCTTACACAGCAGGTAAAGCTAAACTCCAGGTAATTTCATTAGAAGCTGCAGAAAGGAAGACAATCAACATAATCTAGTCTTAAACAAAGGTACCGTGATTAGCTGGCCATAATCCCAATATATAGAACATCAAAAAACACAATCTAGAAGATAGTGGGACTTTAAAAGGGCCAATGTGGAAGGGATGGTCACAAATAGAGCCACCATATTTTCATATAAAAAACAAATTTATTAAATCACAAAAACAAAAGAAAAAAATGTACACGTATATATATAAAAACATATGGGGAAACATGCTCCCTGTGGGAATGCTGATACAGTATACCAAGTGGGTAACAGTGGTCTCTGTTTAGAACAGTCTATAGGTCCCCAGTAAGCTGACGTGTTTCGCATTAAGGCTTCCTCAGGGCCAAAGAGACCATGAAGATCGTTGTTCCCATGGAATCAGGGGCATGGCATAACATGTCCCGGGGCAGACGTCAGGACTATGTAGGGCAGGGGCGGTCACCATCAAATAGTATAAAGATGAATCACCATTTTTAACCGGTCTTAGGACCGGTAGCAGTGAGGCAGGCATTTGTGGAGGATGCAAATACAAGGGGAGCCATAGATATCTTGAAGTCCTGTGACCTATGAGCTTGGCTGAAACCAAGAAAAGTAAGACCGCACTCGAAGATGAAATGAAATCAATGGTATCCTTTATTCCTCATGGATAAATTTGTACAGATAGTGCATCAAAAGACATGCCAGGTTGACGCAATTCACGATACAGAGGATTGCATACTCATAATGAGTAAGCAATCCTCTGTATCGTGAAACGCGTCAGCCTGGCATGTCTTTTGATGCACTGTCTGTACGAATTTATCCATGAGGAATAAAAGATACCATTGATTTCATTTCATCTTCGAGTGCGGTCTTACTTTTCTTGGTTTCAACTATTTCGGTTTGGCGGATCTGACCTGCACCAAGATTAACAGCTTCACCTGAGCGGCTTCCCTCTGTCCAATTTTACCTATGAGCTTGGCACCAAGTATCTGTCCTGTGAAGCTGAATATATGAGTCAAGGTATATAGTCCCGTTCGGTTCCGATGGAATGCTCCAGATTCCATGGGAACAACGGTCTTTATGGTCTCTTTGGCCCTGAGGAAGCCTTAGTGCGAAACGCGTCAGATTACTGGGGACCTATAGACTGTTCTCAAAAGAGACCACTGTTACCCACTTGGTATACTGTATTAGCGTTCCCACAGGGAGCATATTTCTACATATGTTTTTATATATGTCTACATACAAATTTCTTTCTTTTGGTTTTGTGATTTAATACATTTGTTTTTTTATATGAAAATATTGTGGCTCTTTTTGTGAAATAAGGTATGTAAATAAAATGGAATGGTTTTATTTAAAAAATATATATATCATTTGCCTGCTGATAAGGAGGAGAAATGAATCAGAGAAGGCAAAATATAAGTGAATTAAAGCTCACTTTTGAAGTGTATCTAAAACCTAGACTCTTAGTTTTCAATGGAGTGTGGGAGGGTTAGAACCCCCCGGGCAGGGCCTTCCGTGTTGGCCTTCACTCTCTGTCCTTCCTGGTGACACTGGTTCCGGTGACGACCATCTAAAAAATTACTACCTACTAAAATTGTAAAATGTATGGGCAGGATTTCCCTACCCCTCGGTCTAGGCAGGTTCCACAACCAAAAGCAAAACTCACATCACCAGCATGGAAGATCTGAAGTCCATCGTTCCTTCTTCATACAAACTCCAAAAAAGAAGTGACTATGGTGGCCCCCCGCCATGTGAATGGGGCTCTGTGACCCCCTCTAGGTTGTATAAGGCTCAGGATCCGGTAGTGTGGTTACTTTTGATGCTATTATTTATTATAAGGCTCTCACAGAAGAGTCGGCTCAGTCTTAGGAACGAAGAGGAACTGCGCAATTCCATTACCATCAATCATCCCGACTCTGGGATGTCTAAGGCTCGGCGGTAATGCCTCTGTCTGTATTCCTCTACACACATCACTATCAGGAGTGGAGGGTACGGGTGTCAGCCATCCATCAATACACAAGTCTGGAGTTTAGGCCATGCGTTTTATTTCATTTTTGTTTTTTTTAGCTGGACATACGCTATACAATCTGATTGTACAATCTCTGTACAATTTCCTTTACCAAAACTATACACACTGAACAAAATTATAAACGAAACACTTTTGTTTTTGCCCTCATTTTTCATCAGCTGAACTCAAAGATCTAAGACTTTTTCTATGTGCACAAAAGGCCGATTTCTCTCATATATTGTTCACAAATCTGTCTAAATCTGTGTTAGGCTGGCCATACATAATACAATTTTCTTGTACAATTTTCTGTTAGATTTACCAAAATCCATATAATATGAGGTCAAAATTAACCACTCAAGGACCACCCGCAGTAGTTTTACTACGGCAGGCTGCCCCTCCTGCGCGAAACGACGTAGCCCTACGTCAGTCGCACGCCTGCTGCTAGGGGGCGAGCACATGCCGCCGCGGGCGCGCTCCCACCCCCACTTAGACATAGGAGAACATGCTGGGGAGACATAGGAGAACATGCCGGGGAGACATAGGAGAACATGCGGGGGGAGACATAGGAGAACATGCTGGGGAGACATAGGAGAACATGCTGGGGAGACATAGGAGAACATGCTGGGGAGACATAGGAGGACATGCTGGGGAGACATAGGAGAACATGCTAGGGAGACATAGGAGAACATGTTGGGGGAGACATAGGAGAACATGCTAGGGAGACATAGGAGGACATGCTGGGGAGACATAGGAGAACATGCTAGGGAGACATAGGAGAACATGCTGGGGAGACATAGGAGAACATGCTGGGGAGACATAGGAGAACATGCTGGGGAGACATAGGAGAACATGCTGGGGAGACATAGGAGGACATGCTGGGGAGACATAGGAGAACATGCTGGGGAGACATAGGAGAACATGCTGGGGAGACATAGGAGAACATGCCGGGGAGACATAGGAGAACATGCCGGGGAGACATAGGAGAACGTGCCGGGGAGACATAGGAGAACGTGCCGGGGAGACATAGGAGAACATGCTGGGGAGAAATAGGAGAACATGCTGGGGAGACATAGGAGAACGTGCTGGGAAGACATAGGAGAACGTGCTGGGGAGACATAGGAGAACGTGCCGGGGAGACATAGGAGAACATGTTGGGGAGACATAGGAGAACATGCCGGGGAGACATAGGAGAACATGCCGGGGAGACATAGGAGAACATGCCGGGGGGACATAGGAGAACATGCTGGGGAGACATAGGAGAACATGCTGAGCGGACATAGTAGAACATGCTGGGGAGACATAGGAGAACATGCTGGGGAGACATAGGAGAACATGCTGGGGAGACATAGGAGAACATGCTGGGGAGACACAGGAGAACATGCTGGGGAGACATAGGAGAACATGCTGGGGAGACACAGGAGAACATGCTGGGGAGACATAGGAGAACATGCTGGGGAGACACAGGAGAACATGCTGGGGAGACATAGGAGAACATGCTGGGGAGACATAGTAGAACATGCTGGGGAGACATAGGAGAACATGCTGGGGAGACATAGGAGAACATGCTGGGGAGACATAGGAGAACATGCTGGGGAGACATAGGAGAACATGCTGGGGAGACATAGGAGAACATGCCTGGGAGACATAGGAGAACATGCCGGGGAGACATAGGAGAACATGCTGGGGAGACATAGGAGAACATGGTGGGGAGACATAGGAGAACATGCTGGGGAGACATAGGAGAACATGCCGGGGAGACATAGGAGAACATGCTGGGGAGACATAGGAGAACATGCTGGGGAGACATAGGAGAACATGCTGGGGAGACATAGGAGAACATGCCTGGGAGACATAGGAGAACATGCCGGGGAGACATAGGAGAACATGCTGGGGAGACATAGGAGAACATGGTGGGGAGACATAGGAGAACATGCTGGGGAGACATAGGAGAACATGCCGGGGAGACATAGGAGAACATGCTGGGGAGACATAGGAGAACATGCTGGGGAGACATAGGAGAACATGCCTGGGAGACATAGGAGAACATGCCGGGGAGACATAGGAGAACATGCTGGGGAGACATAGGAGAACATGCCTGGGAGACATAGGAGAACATGCCGGGGAGACATAGGAGAACATGCTGGAGAGTTTATTGGCTGCATAAAAAAGTCTGACGCCAAAAACAGCTTCTCTATGCAATGGTGGCACTTCATGGCTGATGGGAGGGACCAGCAGGATGGTGGGGACATTAGAGTGTAAGCTCTTCTGGTACAGAGACTGATATGACTGGCTCAGTGTTCTCTGTACAGCACTGTGGTATATGTCAGAGCTATATAGATGTATAATAATAATGTGTGACTGTGGGGGTTGGGGGGTGGGGGAGGGGAATATTAGAGTATAAGCTCCTCTATGATGTGCTCCTTTTCTTTAAGGTTCAGGTAGGTATCTGTCACAGTGAGTTGTCACGTGCAGTTATACTGTGTTCTCCAGTATTGGGAATATAACACTTCTAAAGACATTAAAATTCAGTTGCAATGTGTTTCCATTCTAGCCGGTATCACCCTCACACATCGGGGAAGGTGTGAAGATAAAGCTTGCGCAGCTCTGTCACTATTTGTATATTCAGAGGAATACACGGGGGAATTGCAGCAAAGGAAAAATGCCAGCGTGATAGAATTATCTATACCTGAGGAACATGGGAGGGATCCGCTCAGGCTACAACAATCATCGCCATTTCCAGTTGCTTCATTTGTAGTATGCATGAAGCTGAGAAGTCAAATACCCCAAGATTACAACACTGTTTGTTTGATTATTTGATCCATTGCAACATTTTCTGCAATGCTTACCTTGAATCTAAAGCTGCCCTTGCAGTAACTCTCCCCCACCACTAGATGCTGCCAGTCTCCTAGGTTGAATGACAACAGGTGTCATTCAACCTACTTCTTGTGAGCTCAGACTTCCATGGACTCACCTGTAGGGGGTGGTGTCATCACATAGACAAGGCTCAGAGTAATCATGGACTAAGCTGTGCTCATGAGTCATTATGCGAGAAGGAAAGGCCACCTGTCATCCATGCAGTACTTCTCCTCCACCACTAGAAGCTGCCAGTCTTCTATGTTGAATGACAACCGGTGTCATTCAACCCATGTTCTTTTAGCTCAGGCTACCATGAACCCCCCTGTAGGGGTTAGCATCATCACATAGGCAAGGCTCAGAGTACTCCTACACTAAGGCTCATAGTAATCATGATTCTGAACTAAGCTGTGCCCCTTGAGTCATTATGTAGGGAAGAAGGGCCATCTACAACCCATGCAGTATCTCACCTCCACCACTAGATGCTGCCAGTCTTCTAGGCTGAATGGCAACTGGTGTCATTAAACCATGTGAGCTCATAGTGTCATGGACCCACCTATACGTGGTGGTGTCATCACATAGGCAAAGCTCAGAGTACTCCTGGACTAAGCTGTGCTCATGGGTCATTATGTAAGGACGAAAGGCCATCTATCACTAATGCAGTACCTCTCTTTCACCACTGGAGGCCACCAGTGTTTTAGGCTGAATGACAACCGGTGTCATTCAACCCATTTCCTTTGAGTTTGGGCTGTCATTGACCTGCCTGTAGGGGGTGGTGTCATCACATGTCTCAGAGTAATCATAGACTTAGCTGTGCTTATGAGTCATGTGAGGAGGAAGGGGCACCCATCACCCATGTCATTAAATCACTTCCTGTGAGCTCAGGGTGTCATGGACCCGCCTATACGTGGTGGTGTCATCACATAGGGCAAGGCTCAGAGTACTCCTGGACTAAGCTGTGCTCATAAGTCATTATGTAAGAAGGAAGGGCCACCTATCATCCATGCAGTACCTCTCCTCCACCACTAGATGCTGCCAGTGTTCTAGGCTGATTGACAACCGGTGTCATTCAACCCTCTTCCTGTGAGCTCAGAGTGTCATGGACCCACCTATAATACTGTACATGGTGGTGTCATCACATAAGGCTAGGCTCAGAGTACTCCTGGACTAAGCTGTGCTCATGAGTCATTATGTGAGAATGAAGAGCCACCTATCATCCATGCAGTACCTCTCCTCCACCACTAGATGCTGCCAGTGTTCTAGGCTGATTGACAACCTTTGTCATTCAACCCACTTCCTGTGAGCTCAGGGTGTCATGGACCCGCCTATACATGGTGGTGTCATCACATAAGGCAAGGCTCAGAGTACTCTTGGACTAAGTTGTGCTCATGAGTCATCATGAGGCCACCTATCACCCAAAACATCATCAAACCAGACCGGCCTGAAGACAGCAGAAAGGTCCGTACAGAGTTGTTTTTATTTATAAATAATATAAAATCTGCCACTGCCTTCTGAAAATGCTGACTGCCTGGCTGCCATACCAATCCAACGGCTCCAAATCTTTGGATCACTGTAACAATTATGTGGAGTATCAGGAGTTCTGATTTCACTCCGGCTCTCTAATCTGCCTCCTGGTTCCAGGTCTGGGACTTAGGGAGAGCCAGAGAAGTAGCATTTTCAGAACAAGGTCAGCAAAGTCCTGCATCTCTCTCTCTGTGTACAGATTGCCTTTAGAGTGTCATCGAGGGGAAGAAGGTTTCAGGTGTCATTAAGGCATGAAATTGTTTCCTTGCGGTTTTAACACTTGACTCCCAGAGCCGAATCACAAGGTGAGAAATCTCATTTTTGGATGTTAATACGAACTTTGCAGAAGCAGATTAAAAAGCGAGTTCTCACACGATCAGCAGCTCTTCTACAATGTTCATAATAATAGGTGTCTGTGTGTCTGTACACATATATATATATATATATATATATATATATATATATATATATATATATATATATATATATATATATATATATATTTATATAAATAAATTAATATAAATTTTTACCTGGGGTGCCCAAACTTTCGATCCCCACTGTGTGTGTATATATATATATATATATATATATAAATAAATATATACATATACATATACATATATATATATATATATATATATATATATATATATATATATATATATATATATATATATATACACACACAGTGGGGATCGAAAGTTTGGGCACCCCAGGTAAAAATTTGTATTCATTTATTTATTTCAGGTACTTATATAGCGCTGTCAATTTTACGCAGCGCTTTACATACACATTACACATTCACATCAGTCCCTGCCCTCAAGGAGCGTACAATCTAAGGTCCCTAGTCCCTAGTCCCTATCTGTGAGGCACCTTGCATTTAAAAATGGCGCTGCCCGGCGCCAACACGTCACCGCGCATGCGCCGCCGATGTTCGGGAAAGCCCGTACACATTCGGCTATTCCCGGGCAGATGGCGCATGCGCAGCGACGTGTTGGCGCCGGGCGGCGCCATTTTTAAAAGGTAAGTGAAACTGTGACTCAAGTATAAGCCGAGGGGGGCTTTTTCAGCATTATAAAGCATGCTAAAAAACTCGGCTTATACTCGAGTATATACGGTAAGTGCGCTCAACCAAAAATACAATGGTGAATTATATGAAATGTAAATAAATATACATACAAACTATATAATATAGTGCCTGCGGATACACCACAAAAACTAAAATAAATACAAAGGTATTGCAAGTGATATAGAGAAATCTCTCAACACGCATGAATAAAAGTGACTCTTTCACATGAACTGTGTGATAAAGTGTCCAGGTGTACGGAATAACCAGGGGCGTAACTACAGGGGTTGCAATCGCAACCGGGCCCCATGCTCCAGGGGGCCTGTGCGGCTCTTCTGTACACCTAGATTGGGGGGGGGGGGCAGCATGTAGAGAAATCACTGTCCTCCTTTTTCCTCCTGTAGCTGCAGGAGAAAAAAGGAGGAGATTGGTTCCTCTGTATGCTGCCCCCGCCACTCCTCCTATCCAGTTCTCTTGTGTTCTGCTGTCTCTGGGCCCCTGTGTGCTCCCCTGGTCCCCCCCCCCCCCACTGTGCTCCCTCCCCTCTCCTCCCGGCTGCTGCAGGGGATGTGTCACAATAGAAAACCATGAAGGAGGTTGGGGTCGGTAAATATGTAATTTACCAGCTCCCTCCTTTTCTGAATGGACAGAGTCATAGTCAGTGACATTGTAAAAAAATAAAATAAAATGATAAAAAAATAATACAATAAAAATACCAAAAAATAAAAACTACTGACACCAGTGAGTAAACTTCCAGGATCGCAAAGGTCACACTTGCGACCGGTCTCTGGCATTCCACCACCGTGGGGAGGCCCCAAGATGGCAGGGAGGGGGCACACTGCAGAACTTGTGAAAGGGTCCCACTGCGGGACTGTAATAAAGGGCCCCACAGCAAGAGTAAAGGGCCCCAGGATCAGTAGGAAAAGCCCCAGGCTTGAAGGGAAGGGCCCCAGCCAGGGGTCCGGGGGGCCCTTCGTGGTTTCTTGCACCGGGGCCCTGAAGGTTCTAGTTACGCCTCTGGGAATAACCACAGTCTCTCAACAGGCATAGATGCAAGTGACTCTTTCACATGAAAGAAGGATTCCAGGTGAACGGAATAACCACAGCACTTCGGTGTTGAAAAGCCCCGTGAAGTAAGCATGAACAGTAAGGTGGCTCCTTACCAGATCCACTTTAAAATGTGCAAGGAAAAATCCAATAAGGAAGCAATTCCAAACGCGACTTCATCACACCAGCTCTCTGTGTGTCACCACGTGGTTTGAATGTATAGACGGCTTCTTACCAAATCAATAAATAGAGTACACTCCATAGGTAGAATCCCCAGAATTGTTGTCCCGGATTTAGATCCCACGGATCCCACACCATTGGACTCACTTCTCCTTATGGGTACAGAAATCCATGTTTGGAGGCCCAGCCCTCCCGGAATGTATATTAAAAAATATATATTTAAAATTTTTGTGACTTTAAATGAGTTTTGGGACTTTAAATGAGACACCAGCAGGTATTGCTCTGCGTCTCCATCCCTGTATATGACAAAACCGAAGAAAAAGGGGGACTAAAAAAGGTGTGTGGAAAACAGCCGGTCCCTAGCTCAATATACTCGCCCACCAGTCTGCTAACAAACCAAATAAACCTGTCTAACAATGTAGGTTAAAAACAGGGGTTTGGTTAACACACATTGGCAAACGCATGTGCAAGGCCTCTTCATGGCACCCTGTGTATCCTGCAGTCCTAAGACCCCTTTCACTTAGGCTGACCGTTCAGATCTGCCTGTCTGTTTTTTTGGCGGATCTGAACGGTCCCCCCATGCATTCCTATGAGGAATCGGATGTCAGCGGAGACATGTCCTCTGACATCCGATCCGTACAAATCTGGACCGATGGAAACCCTATTTTCCATCCGTCCAGCGGATGGGACCGGATGAGAACGGACCGACGGTCCGTTCCCATCCGATTCCCCCATAGAGATGCATGGGGAACTGACAGCTGTGTCTCCGCACACAGCGCGGAGACACAGCTGTCATCCTCCTGCTCAGCGGGGGATCGGCGGATCGATCCCCCACTGAGATATACGGAGTCCGTCCGATGGACGGAGTGTGTGAAAGGGGCCTTACACTACTCAACCTGAGTGTCTCCACAATGGAAGCACATGAATGCTGATGGATGGACGGGAAACAGGTGGGCTTGGAGATGGCCCGATCCCCCCCCCCCCCCAACCTGCTCATATTATTATTATTATTATTATTATTATTATTATTAGTAATAATATTACTGGCCTATGGGACAATAATAGTCATGGCTATGACTTGTTTGTCTCTAAGAATTACTGAAATCTGGAAAATGTAAGTTTATATGGGCTGGATATCATATATTTAATGTCATTATTATTATTATTATTATTATTATTATTATTATTATTATTATTATTTTATGTTAGTTATATTATTAATGATTGTTATTATTGACCTACATGATAAAGATAGTCATAGCTGTGACTTGCTTTTCCCTAAAAATTATTTAGTGAAATCTGAAAAATGTCAGTTTATATATGCTTAATATAATATAATATAGTATAGTATAGTATAGTATAGTATAGTATAGTATAATATAATATAATATAATATAGTATAATATAATATATAATATATCTACAATATAATATATATAAAATACAATAAAAATAGTACTAATACTATCAGTAATAATTCTAATAATAGTAGTAATAATATCAACTTTAAAGATGCAGTAATAATAATATAATGTAAAACTCACTGAGATGTGATAATAAAATATTAGAAGATATACAGAGTTGCCGGCTGTCCTTCTGCTTGACATAATATAATATAGTATAATATAATATAATATAATATAATATATAATATATCTACAATATAATATATATAAAATACAATAAAAATAGTACTAATAATATCAGTAATAATTGTAATAATAGTAGTAATAATAGTAATAATATAAACTTTAAAAGATGCAGTAATAATAATATAATGTATAATAGTAGAAATATTAATAATAATATACAATATTATATAGAAATCTTTAACACCAAAATACACAGGATTTTGGACTATTTCTCACCATCTTCCTTGCCTTTCATTTTGCCTGCCATTACTTGAGTCGCATCGGGTCAGTACAAAAGCTATTTATGTCTAATCATGGTCTGAAAAATATTAGTATATTATTATTAGTATATATGTACACATAATACTCTTGATGTTTTTTGTATACTAATTATTATATATAATTTGTAAAAATATCGGTCTGTTCTGGTCTCTCTGGCCCTGAGGAAGCCTCGTGCGAAACGCGTCGGCTTGCTGGGGACCCTTAGACCGTGCTCCACCTGAGACCCTCACGTCACCTTCTGATACAAGTTATCAGCACTCCCTTGTTGGGAAGTATTTCTACAATGCGATTTAAATATGTTTATCATTTTTAATTATGTTAGACATGGGTATCCATTCCTATACATTGTTTTAATATGTATAATAAAACAAAATTTTAGTTCATTTTGTGTTGTTGTTGATCCTTCTCCTCCCATTGGCCCGTAAAGCCCCATCTTTTCTATATGTTGGTGTTATATATTACTCAGGGGTATGGGCCCCTTTAGGCCCAGTTCACACTGGGGCGACGCTACTTGCCGGGGCGACCTCATAGGTCGCGGCGCGCTGCTCGCACCGTGACCTTGGAGCGGCCGGCACGGACTTCATAACATTGAAGTCTATGACGGTCGCTCCGGGTCGCCCCAAAGAAGCTCCGGACCCTTTTTCTAAGTCGGAGCAACTTGTGTCGCTCCTATTAGAATGGGTCCAAAGCTTCTCTATGGAAGGCGACCTGTTAGGCGACCAGGCCGCCTGACAGGTCGCCCCAGTGTGAACGGGGGCTTACACTGTATTTTTGTGTCTATATAGAAATCTTTATATTGATACTTGGTAGAGTGATACATTGGCAGAATATATATACAGGGGCCCTTTTTCTGGATGTTGCCTGTCTGTGCCCTCTTTATATACACAGTTATTCCGGAGGTCCCAGCAAATTCCTCCACGGCTCCCTCATTAGTGTTCAGTCCTCGTCGCAGTCACTTTCCCAGGCACGGTGGGTGGTTCTGGAATGAACTGAATAGAATTCCGATTAACAATAGGCAAACATTTATTTAATCATTACAAAGAGACTATAGACCAGCACCGGGCAGCATATTGATCCCCTGTTGTCATATCTCTGATCCATTTGAACGCTTCAACCTAATTAGGATTCTGTATAAAAAAAAATCTATATGCACACTTAGGAAAGTATTTATATATATATATGAAAAGGGGGGAAAAAAAGATAGAAATGAGCAATTCCCCCAGTGAAAGTGCATCTCCATTTGTTCTTTCTAAATAGGTAAAAAAAAAAGAATGTTATAATGCCATTTCCTGAGCTCCTCAAATGTTTTTCATGTTACAGTGGAAAAAAATACTGCATTTGGCCACTAGATGGTGCTATAAAATTCCAAGGATGCTTAGCGACTAATAGCCAAAGCCGGTATTTTCCATTCTAACTTGATGAAAAACATTCAACTAGCACAAGCAATAGACTATGACATTTTTTTTTTTTTTTATATATTCTTGCCCCATTAGAATTTTAACAAATGTTCATGCACTTTCACTGGAAGAATTGCTATTCAAATAAAAAAAATAAAAAAAAATGCACCTCTAAGTGAATCCCATTCACAAGTCTTAACTCTAGTTGTATACAGAGCTCAATTACTCAAGCTGAAATTTGTACACAGTAACTCCTCCTCTTCCATCCTTTTCCTTTGCACAGCTCCAATCCGAGGTTCCAATCAGAGACACTCTCTAACAAAGCCTCTTGTACCCAAAAAAATAAACTAACTTTTTTTTTTGGGGGGGGGGGGTGGTGGGCTGGCTTGATCTTGATCCTTGTTTTTTACAGAGCTCAATTACTCAAGCTGAAACTTACACATAGTAACTCCTCCTCTTCCATCCTTTTTCTTTGCACATCTGAGGTGTCAATCAGTGAAACTCTGTGAAAAGTTTATCTTGGTCTCATCAGAGCACAGGAGATGGTTCCAGTAATCCATGTCCTTAGTCTGCTTGTCTTCAGCAAACTTTTTTCGGGCTTTCTTGTTCATCATCTTTAGAAGAGGCTTCCTTCTGGGATGACAGCCATGCAGACCAATTTGATGCAGTGTGCTGCGTATGGTCTGAGCACTGACAGGCTGACCCCCCACCCCTTCAACCTCTGCAGCAATGCTGGCAGCACTCATACGTCTATTTCCCAAAGACAACCTCGATATGAGGCTGAGCACGTGCCCTCAGCTTCTTTTGTTGACCATTTGTTGGCCTGTTCTGAGTGGAACCTGTCCAGTTCAACCGCTATATGGTCTTGGTCACCATGCTTCAGCTCAGTTTCAGGGTCTTGGCAATCTTCTTATAGCCTAGGCCATCTTTATGTGGATCAAACATTCTTCTTTTCAGATCCTCAGAGAGTTCTTTGCCATGAGGTGCCATGTTGAACTTCCAGTGACCAGTATGAGAGAGTGAGAGCGATAACACCAAATTTACCACACCTGCTCCCCATTCACACCTGAGACCTTGTAACACTAACAAGTCACATGACACCAGGGAGGGAAAATGGCTAATTGTGCCCAATTTGGACGTTTTCACTTAGGGGTGTACTCAATTTTTTTGCCAATGGTTTAGACATTAATGGCTGTGTGTTGAGTTATTTTGAGGGGACAGCAAATTTACACTGTTATACAAGCTGTACACTCACTACTTTACATTGTAGCAAAGTGTCATTTCTTCAGTGTTGTCACATGAAAAGATATAATAAAATATTTCCAAAAATGTGAGGGGTGTACTCACTTTTGTGAGATACTGTACATAAAATATTAACATATTGAATTAAAACCTTTATAGTGCTGATGTGCTCCTAGCCTTAGCTTTATCATGACCTCCTCCAGTCTTCTCTATGGTTCCTACCTCACATGGTCTAATGACGAGATGCAGAAATACTTTTCACGCTCGCCAGGAAGAGGAATAAGATTCTGAATAATCTAAACTGCATGTAGTAAGCCATGTCATGTATTTAAAATAAGTCTATAATCCCTCGATTGTCATCTGCAGCCCCCTCCTCCCCTCCACCTGATTATTAAACCCACGTATTAGGGCATTGTAGCGAGGATCGCGTACAGGCGGCGGGATGTAAATTGAACTTGCATCGTTCCCTGGATGATTTTCTATACAGAGAGGGTCTATAATGAAATCACATTGTGGGATGATTGCTGGAGTATTATCTGCAGATGTAATGAGAGGAGCATATCATTGTGACATCATAGGGTTAAACCACTTCCAATCTGCCGATTTAGCGGTAGGAAAAAAAAAAAGATTACATTTATATACACACCTAAATGACTGACTGAAGAGTAGACGGAGATTAATTTCTGTCTATGGAATATGGCACACTCAAATCCTCTTATAAAACCAACAGTGTATAGGGACCTTTTAAAGGGAAACTATCATGGCTTTCCCCTAAAATACCCCCTCTGTATAAAGCCGTTCTCTGAATCCCTCCTCCTCCCGTACAGAACTCTTCTCCAACTCACCTCAGTACAGAGCTCTCCCCAAATACCCTCTTCAGTACAGGGCTCTTCCCCCCCAATATTCTTCTCAGCGCAGAGCTCTCCCTTAAATACCCCCTCAGTACAGAGGTCTCCAGCCAATACCCCCATTCAGTACAGAGCTCTCCCTCCAACCCCTCTCAGTATAGAGCTCTACCACAATACCCACAGTACAGAGCTCTGCACCCAACACCCACCCAAGTACAGGGCTCCCCTCCAACCCCTCCACTAGCCCAGAGATGTCATCAACACCCCAATTCCAGAGCTATCCCTCCAATATCCCCTCAATACAGAGCCCTTCACCCAATCCCCCCACCCCCCAGTACAGAGCTCTCCCTTCAAAATCCCCCCCCCATACAAAGGTATCCCTCCAAGGGCAGTGCTCTCCCTTAAAAACCCCCTCAGTACAGAGGTCTCCAGCCAATACCCCCATTCAGTACAGAGCTCTCCCTCCAACCCCTCTCTGTATAGAGCTCTACCCCAATACCCACAGTACAGAGCTCTCCACCCAACGCCCACCCAAGTACAGGGCTCCCCTCCAACCCCTCCACTAGCCCAGAGATGTCATCAAAACCCCCATTCCAGAGCAATCCCTCCAAAAACCCCTTAATACAGAGCCCTTCATCCATCCCCCCCCCCCAACCCCCAGTACAGAGCTCTCCCCTCAATACCTCCCAGTACAGAGCTCTCCAGCCAATACCCCCATTCAGTACAGAGCTCTCCCTCCAACCCCTCTCTGTATAGAGCTCTACCCCAAAACCCACAGTACAGAGCTCTCCACCCCACGCCCACCCAAGTACAGGGCTCCCCTCCAACCCCTCCACTAGCCCAGAGATGTCATTAACACCCCCATTCCAGAGCTATCCCTCCAATATCCCCTTAATACAGAGCCCTTCATCCAACCCCCCCCCCCAACCCCCAGTATAGAGCTCTCCCCTCAATACCCCCCCCCCCCCAGTACAGAGGTATTCCCCAAGTACAGTGCTCTCCCTCAAATACCCCCTCAGTACAGAGCCCTACCTCCAATACCCCCCTCAGCACAGAGCTCTCTCCTCAATACCTTCCCAGTACAGAGCTCCCCCTCAACCCCCACTCCAACCCTAGTGCAGAGCTCTCCCTTCAATACCCCCTCAGTACAGTACAGAGCCCTATCTCCAATACCCCCCTCAGTACAGGGCTCTCTCCTCAATACCTTCCCAGTACAGAGCTCCCCCTCAACCCCCACTCCAACCCTAGTACAGAGCTCACCCTTAAATACCCCCTCAGTACAGAACGCTCCCCTCAATACCCCCCCCCCCCCCCAAGTACAGAGCTCTCCCTAAAATACCACCCCAACACAGAGCTCCCAATCAACACCTCCCCAGTACAGATCTCTCCCCTCAACCCCCACTCCAACCCCAGTACAGAGTTCTCCCTCCAATACCCTCCTAAGTACAGAGCCCCCCTCCTATACCCCTCTCGGTACAGAGCTCTCCCTCCAAAAACCTCTTCAGTACAGAGCTCTACCTCCAACCTCCCTCAGTATAGAGCTCTACCCCAATTCCCTCCTCAGTACAGAGCTCTCCACCCAACACTTAGTACAGGACTCCCTCCTAACTTCTTCACCAGTCCAAAGCTGTCATTCACATTTCGAGTCCACAGCTCTCCCTCCAATACCCATTCAGTACAGAGACCTTCTCCCAAACCCCCCCCCCCCCCTTCAGGACAGAGCTTTCCGCTCAATATTCCCCAAGTACAGAGCTCTCCTCCCAAATTCAGAACTCTCCCTCAAATAGCCCCCTAGTATAGAGCTCTCCCTCCAATACCCCCTCAGTACAGATTTCTCCCCTCAACACCTCCCCATTCCAACCCTAGTACAGAGCTCTCCCTCAAATACCACCTCAGTAAAGAACTATCTTTTTAATACCCCCTCAGTGCAAAGCTCTCCCCCCAATACCCCCTCAGTACAGAGCTCTCCCTAAAATACCACCTCCGTACAGAGCTCTCCTTCCAATACCCCCTCAGTGCAGAGCTCTCCCCCAATACCCCCTCAGTACAGAGCTTTTCACCCATACCCTCCTCAGTACAGAGCCCCCCCCCCCCCCCCAAAATACCCCCCTCTGTACAGAGCTCTTCCCCCAATACCCCCTCAGTACAGAACCCCCCCAATACCCCTCTCAGTACAGAGCTTTCTCCCCCCATACCTTCCTCAGCACAGTGCTCTGCCCCCAATGCCCTCCTCAATTTCCCTAATCACTTTCATCAGAAAGTTGAGCATCTGGCAGAGTGTGTAAAACTCTCCACTGACATACCTCAGTGGAATTAAAAAGGTTAATAGAAGAAATGTGGATTTATTATTTTTTGCAGCCTTCAAAACATTGCAACCGTGATCATTGGATGACAGATGTAATGCTCTGGCTCCTGCAAGCTATGTCTCCAGCCCAGGTCCACACCAAGGTACATACCTTCTGTTGTGGAGATGACCACTGTGGCAGATGGACTTGTAGATCTCAAAGGAAAACAAGTATGGTGACATTGCCACAGCTTGAGAATCATTGACATCTACAAGTCCTTAAGTCCTTCTGGCATGGTGGCCAACTCTGCAACTGTAGTTCTGTACACTGAAATACAAGTGTGGTGATGTCACCATACCATTGGGATCTACAAGTCCTCCCGCCATGGTGGTGTAGCAGAATTCCCAGCCATTGTGCTGGATGTGGGTCTGCCAGGGTTACCACTAGTAACAACAGCACTTTAAGTATGTTCTCCAAGTGTGAGCACTGAGACAAGAAACAGTCCGGCATCTTTGGTTTTTGTATTTATTTTAGGAACTTGGATGGGAGAAAGGAATGAGTGGGATACTCCTCTGGCTCGACTATACACAATAGAATGGGACTCTGAGAAAAATGCCTCTTGACGCTGACTTAACGCTGACTGAATGCCGGTCAATGCCCGTTGGCGGGAGTGAACTCTATGTGGACTTGAACTGACTTCTGACACTTCCTTGTGACTCAAAAGTCCTTTGTACTGCTCCCTTAAGCCTTCCTGGCTGAGGTAGCTACTTGTAAACACTGCTGCAACTCTTATCACTTCATCGGCACCCTTTCTCATAGAATTCTCTTTAGGGCTTAGACTCAGGCACCCCCTTTCTAAGCTTCCTCCTGGTAAGCTGGCTCCTGGATCCCTCAGACCTCCTGGAGTGGTCTCCTATCCTAGGCAGATCCCGGGTCAGTTCATAGTACTCATGACTCTGCTTTCCTGGAAACTCTGGCCCCAACAGTCCTCAGCACACTGGATCCCTCTCTGCAGCTCAGCTCAACCTTCTGTCCTCTAGGCCGACCGCCAAGGACACCTTTCCTCACACCAACAGAAGGAGAGACAGCCATCACCCTGCTCCTGGGACTCTGCTTCCCGCCAAAGACACCCTGTCATGTGCTCCCCACAGACTTATTGCCCATCCCAGGATGAATTGCGGCATATTCTGCCCTCTGGGATAGATACAAGCCCTGGTGTGCTATTGGTCAGGTTTCCTCCACTGTCCAATGAGAGCCCTCATTGAACACAGTGGGGAGACTCCCCAATCTCAACAGGCACACCTGAGAACACACGACAGCCTAGCTGAACAATTAAGACCCCCCTGATACAGGGCCACCCATATGCTTTTCCTAGCACCCACCTAGGAGGGTGCTACAGTGGTATGGTGTGAATGGATGCGTCAGTGCGGGTAGAGGGTCAAATTAAAAAAATGACAGGAGCTGATGGAGAGAAGAACCGCATCTCTTTTTCATGGATAGTGTAGGACCCACTGATAATGGGGTACTTTGACGTAGTGGTGGGCTTGAGCACTATATGGCCATATGGTGGGACCAAATCCCCTTTTTTATTTATGGATTGTCTTCAGATTTGGTAGTAATTTCTTTTGCATTTGCGCGCTATTCTTTTTTAATATACATGTCTTTTGGTTCATAGCTGCACCAGCTTTAGAAATACATGGGTATGCTCCCCCAAATTTTTTGCTTGTTTATTATGTATTCGGTCTGACCAGACTACCGAGGTTGAGCATCCCATCCCCCACACACACCTGTACTCCATCAGTGTCCACCATCAAGTAGATATAAGAGGAGTCCCCTGTAGTGCATTTGCACATCTTTCCCAGCAAGGAGTATTATCTCCAAGGGTTAGAAAGGCTGGATTCATCTCTTTTTCATGGATAGTGTAGGACCCACTGATAATGGGGTACTTTGACGCAGTAGTGGGCTTGAGCACGATATGGCCATATGGTGGGACTAAATCCCCATTTTTATTTATGGATTGTCTTCAGATTTGGTAGTCATTTCTTTTGCATGTGTGCGTTATTCTTTTTTAATATACACCTGAGAACACACGACAGCCTAGCTGAACAATTAAGACCCCCCTGATACAGGGCCACCCATATGCTTTTCCTAGCACCCACCTAGGAGGGTGCTACAGTGGTATGGTGTGAATGGATGCGTCAGTGCGGGTAGAGGGTCAAAATAAAAAAATGACAGGAGCTGATGGAGAGAAGAACCGCAGATTAGGTAAGGGGGCAGGGAGGGGTTGGTAATGGGGGGGCTGCAGACTGACAGCGTTTCATGCTTCACCCTATAGGAGAAAGATGTAGTTCTCGCTTAACTTATCTGTTAATTTGATTTTCATGGATAGAGTTTTCCTTGCCTGTTGACCACTGAGAGGAAGGCTTTGTTTCCGATCAGATATGTCAACTAGCAGATTCTGCAGACCTCTCCATATGGCAAAGGCCTAATCAATCAGTTCCAATGACATCTAGTCAGATAAGACCTCTTGGCCCCATGTGGGGCCAAGAAGGAGCCCACCCTCATTATAAAGCTGCAACCCATTATGGTATTTATAGACAAATGTTGACATTCAATATTCTCTGTGAGTTTGTTTCACCTGGGAAAACACAAAGATACGGGAGATTACCAAATTTGCTTCGGCACAATTTTTTTTTTCTTCAACTTTCTGGTATCAGACTAGACAGCCTGTCTTATCTCCTCTCCTGTGGGATGTCTGATAAGAGATGAAGGTTATTAAAATTGCTGGGTCCCTTAGGGGAGTGAAGATTTGTACAATGGATACAGTCAGCTTTGAGGTTATTGCCGTAATAGAACAATGATAGGGGGGGAAGCTACAATTTGTTATTGCAAATTTTACTACACTTATGGCATGATACTCTACATTTTCATGGCAGATTAGAACATAATACATATATAACATGCTGATGTTTACTTCTATTTTCCTATGTTCATTGCTAGCTTTACAAAAATCAGATAAAGGCACAGAAAAATCAAGTATTTTAAATAATTATTTGTTGTTCTGTCCATAAATTATGTTTTATTCACTTGCAAGGTGGCTTTGAACTTGCTAGAAAATCTGACTACTTCAGAAATTGTCAGTTCCCCAGAACAGCCCCCCCTCTCTCCTTCCATTTTATAGCCCTCTCCTCCTCTGGGAGTGTCTAATTACTGTCTGTGCTGCTCCAACTCCTCTGCCCCTCCCCTCACCTCCCTATATAACTTTTACATAGCTGCTGGGAAGAAGGATACGAAAGAGCAGCCATTCTCAAACAGGGTTCCAGGGAACCCAAGGGTTCCTCCAGAGGTTGCTAGGGGTTCCTTTAGCTGTGGCTGATTTACCACTTCCATTTGATGGTACCTGCCTAGATACAGTGCCAATGTCACTTGGAAAAGCCAGCTGCATCACACCAATATTTTTTTAGCTATCAGGGTGGATTTCTGATCACCGTTCTAAAAGGGGCATTCTCCCCAATGACTGCAAATGTAAGGGGCATTCTTCCCACTGGCCACCAATGTAAGGGGCATTCTTCCCACTGACCCCCAATGTATGGAGCATTCTTCCCACTGACCCCCAATGTACGGAGCATTATTCCCACTGATCACCAATGAAAGGGGCATTTTTCCCACTGACCACCAATGTAAGGGGAGATTCTTCCCACTGACCACTAATGTAAGGAGCATTCTTCCCACTGACTACCAATGTAAGGAACATTCTTCCCACTGAATACCAATGTAAGGGGACATTCTTCCCACTGACCACCAATGTAAGGAACATTCTTCCCACTGACTACCAATGTAAGGAGCATTCTCCCACTGACCACCAATGTAAGGAACATTCTTCCCACTGAATACTAATGTAAGGGGACATTCTTCCCACTGAATACCAATGTAAGGGGACATTCTTCCCACTGACCACCAATGTAAGGAACATTCTTCCCACTGACTACCAATGTAAGGAGCATTCTCCCACTGACCACCAATGTAGGGAACATTCTTTCCAATGACCACCAATGGAAGGAGCATTCTTCTCACTGATCACCAATGTAATGGGACATTCTTTCAATTTACCATCAATGTAAAGGGCATTCTTCTCACTGACCACCAACATAAGGTACATTCTTTTCACTGAATGTAAGGAGCGTTCTTCCTAATGACCACCAATGTAAGGTACATTCTTCTCACTGGCCACCAAAGTAAGGGGACATTCTTTCCACTGACTACCAATGTAAGGGGCATTCTTTTCACTGACCACTAATGTAAGGGGATGTTCTTCTCACTGACCGCCAACGTAAGGGCATTCTTACCACTGACCATCAATGTAGAGGTCATTCTTCTCAATGGCCACCAATGTAAGTGGATATTCTTCCCACTGTGAACCACTAATTTAAGGGGCATTCTTCTCCCTGGCCACCAATGTATGGACAGAGGCGGCTCTAGACTTTTTGAGGCCTTAGGCGAAATTAAAATATGAGGCCCCCCTTACGCAATAAAACCCCAGGCGCCAGGTCGCTAATTCTAGTCGCCAATGCGACCTGGCGCCCGGGGTTTGTCGAGCCCTGTGTTAATATTAATATATTAACAATATGTAAATATATATTATAATAATTAATATAATAAAAATAATATATCCACCATCCTAAAGTCTGTTTCTGATTGTTTAGTCAGACATTCACACCAGTGTCCTGTTGGAGGTCATTTTGTAGGGCTCTGGCAGTGCTCATCCTGTTCCTCCTTGCATAAAGGAGCAGATACCGGTCTTGCTGATGGGTTAAGGACCTTCTATGGCTCTGTCCAGCTTTTCTAAAATAACCACCTGTCTCCTAGAATCTCCTCCATGCTCCGAGACTGTGCTGGGAGACACAGCAAACCTTCTACCAATGGGAGGTATTGATGTGCCATCCTGGAGGAGTTGGACTGCCTGTGCAACCTCTATAGGGTCCAGGTATGGCCTCAGTCTACCAGTAGTGACACTGACCCCAGCCAAATGCAAAACTAGTGAAAAACAGTCATAAAAGATGAGTAGGGGGAAAAAATTCAGTGTCCTCCACCTGTAAAACCATTCCTGTTTTGGAGGTGAACTGTTGCCCATCTAGTGCAGTGCTCCCCAACCATTTTATCGCCACGGACCGGTCAAAGTTTGATAATTTTTATGTGGCCCGCTGAGAGGGGGGCGACATCAATGCAGAGTGCCCACAGCGTGCCCCCAATCAATGCACAGTGCCCACAGAGTGCCCCCAATCAATGCACAGTGCCCATAGCATGCCCCCAATCAATGCACAGTGCCCACAGCATGCCCCCAATCAATGCACAGTGCCCACAGCATGCCCCCAATCAATGCACAGTGCCCACAGCATGCCCCCAATCAATGCACAGTGCCCACAGCATGCCCCAATCAATGCACAGTGCCCACAGCATGCCCCCAATCAATGCACAGTGCCCACAGCATGCCCCCAATCAATGCACAGTGCCCACAGCATGCCCCCAATCAATGCACAGTGCCCACAGCATTCCCCCAATCAATGCACAGTGCCCACAGCATGCCCCCAATCAATGCACAGTGCCCACAGCATGCCCCCAATCAATGCACAGTGCCCACAGCGTGCCCCCAATCAATGCACAGTGCCCACAGCATGCCCCCAATCAATGCACAGTGCCCACATCATGCCCCCAATCAATGCACAGTGCCCACAGGATGCCCCCAATCAATACAGAGATGCCAGCGTGCCCCCAATCAATGCACAGTGCCCACAGCATGCCCCCAATCAATGCACAGTGCCCACAGCATGCCCCCAATCAATGCACAGTGCCCACAGCATGCCCCCAATCAATGCACAGTGCCCACAGGATGCCCCCAATCAATGCACAGTGCCCACAGGATGCCCCCATTCAATGCAGAGAGACCATCATTCCCCACTTTCAATGCAGAGATGCCAGCGTTCCCCCCCCCGCGAGACCAGTGCACTTACCTCACGGCAGCTTCTCTTCAGTACCCGGGTGTCCTCGAGTCCTCAGTCCTCCCGCCTCCTCCTCAGCCAATGGCATGAGTTTTGCCTTTCGGCCAATCAGGAAGCGGGAGGACCCGCTCCCTGATTGGCCAGGAGGAGGATCCGTGTGACAATAGCGAATTTTCATGCGCTATTGTCACACAATGGGCGGGCTCGGGCGCAGAGTGCTCTGCGCCCCGGCCGCCACAGTAAAATAGTTTAAAGTTACTCGGGCGGCCCGGTACCGTTTGATCCACGGACCGGTACCGGTCCGCGGCCCGGGGGTTGGGGAACACTGATTTAGTGCACCTGTTGTTAATTTCATGAACACCAAAGCAGCTGAAACTGATAAACAACCCCCTCTGCCATTTTACTGACCATTGAGTATTAATTGCTATACTCTGATTAAAAAAGTGTTCCTTTATTTTTTTTGAACAGTGTATATATCATAGTTTGTAGACGTGATAACTTTCACACAAACCAATCAATCTACACCTATTGGGATTTTTTTTTTATCAAAAACATGTAGCAGAATACATTTTGGCCCAATTTAATGAAGACATTCTATTTTTTTTTCATTGGGTAGGTTTTACAGCAGAAAGTAACACATATTTTTAACACCAAAAGAAAAGCTCTATTAGTGTGATAAATTGTATTTGAGTATAGCGCTGCAACTGCAAGAGCTGCAATAGCCAGTTAAAGTAATGAAGTGCCAAAATAGCAAAAAATGGCCTGGTCATAAAGGGGGTAACATGTTGTGGAGCTGAAGTGGTTAAAAGAGTTAGTGAATTGTTAATTGTTTATATTTGTAAAAAACAATAAAAAAAAGGCTGCAGTCGTTATTAATCCAGTTTGGTGTGTCCAGTATTCTTTGTATATTTGGAGTATATGCCACCTACCGTCCCCTGTTACATCACTTCTGCTTTCAACGCAAAACATGTCGTCACTTTGACACCTGCGATTCATGAAGTGTATCCATATTTTTTTCCCCCCCTATCTTTTACCACTTGCTGACCAGCCACCAAAACATATACTGCAGGTTGGCAGATTCCCCCAAAATGATGTGCCCATATGTCGCTTTGCAAGAGCGCACGCACCCATTTGCTAGGGCAGAGGGGAAGCTGATCTTTGATTAAAATAACTGGAAGGTACCTCACTATGGAGATCTCCTTTTTTATACCCATGGGGGAGCTATGTAAGAGGCACCGTGACCCAAGGACTCGAGAGCCATGTTTATGCCACGGTCTTATCTTCAGCAGAGCTTCAAAGTGACGACATGTTTTGCGTTGAAAGCAGAAATGATGTAACAGGGGACGGTAGGTGGCATTACATATACTCCAAATATACAAAGAATACTGGACACACCAAACTGGATTAATATTGTCTCTGCAGCCTTTTTTATTGGTTTTTAATATAAACAATTAGGGCTCTTTCACACGGTCCGCTCCGTAGGCGGATCCGTGTTGCTCAGCGGGGATCGATCCGCGATCCCCGCTGAGCCGGGCAGATGACAGCTCCGTCTCCGCTTGCAGAGCGGAGAGGGAGGTGTCTCAGCCCCCGCTGCCCTCTATGGGGGATCGGATGAGAGCGGACCGCTTGTCCGCTCTCATCAGATCCGATCCGATACGATTACTGAATGGATGGAAAAATAGGGTTTCCATCCGTCCAGATTTCACGGACAGGATCGGATACGGATGGCAGCGGGTGTCAGTGGAGGTGTCTCCGCTGACATCCGCTGCCCCATAGAGCTGCATGGTGGATCCGATCAGATCCGCCTAAAAAACTGACAGGCAGATCTGATCGGACCGCCTGTGTGAAAGAGCCCTAAACAATTCACTAACTCTTTTAACCACTTCAGCTCCAGAACATGTTACCCCCTTTATGCAGAAGTGCAGGCAGTCTACACCATTCATCTGGCACCTTATTAAGGCTGTGACAGGTGAGATGTTATTCCCTTGAATTGTCCGGTGAGTGGGGGGATTGAGAGGGGAGCACTGAGTGGATGCACTGCCTGGATATAAATTAAATTGTGAGGAATCTGAGCACAAAGCACTTATATAAAGAAACCATACCATTTGGTTGTCCTAAGAAGCATGAAGCAGCTGCAGAAGCACTGAGCACTTTATTATTTTTTCATCTCATGTTTTCAATTGAAGACAGTGTTTCCCACATTAATTAACAGACTTTTCACTAGTATTACTTAAATATTCAGGACTGAGTCAGTCCTCACACTGCTGGCAGCAGGCTGGCTGCCTCTTGGACAGGACAGACCTTGTTGTTTTGTGGTCAGTCACACTCGCTGTCCTCCAGCTCCAGTCCTTACCTTTCTATCGTCTTCTTGGTCTGCCCTTCTCTTCTTCTCCTCATGGTACTGAAGCCGGGAGAATGCAGGGGAGGGGTTACATGACATCACGCCGTGACGTCAGCGCTATCCAGGACCATGATTGGTCGAATGCAGGAGAAAGAGGCGGAGACTCAGTGCAGCATCAGCCAGCAGCCCAGAAGAAACTGATGCGAGTGCCGTGCCCGTGAGTGCGGGGCCTGGCTGGACTAATTCTATTGTAATACAACACCAATACAGTCTAGCTAGCACGTAGCGCCGCTGTGCCGGCAATGTGTGCGGAATGCGGAGTCGGTCTTGCAGATGCGGCCGCCGCCGGCGACCTGGCGTGTATTGATTCATGATCTCATCATAAAAAATAAAAAATTATTGGGAAGGATGCGAGGCCCCTTTAAGTGCGAGGCCTTCGGCGGCCGCCTTACCCGCCTAATTAGAGAGCCGCCTCTGTGTATGGATCATTATTTCCACTAACTACCAATCTAGGGACATTTTTCCTACTGACCACCATTGTAAGCAGCATTCTTTCCAATGACCACCAATGCAAAGTGCGTTCTTTCAAAAGGCCACAAATGTAAGGAGTATTCTTCCCACTAACCACCAATGTAAGGGGCATTCTTTTCACTGATTATCAATGTAAGGAGCATTCTTCTCAGTGCCTACTAACATAAGGGGACATTTTCCAACTAACCACTTATGTAGGGGGCATTCTTCCCACTGGCCACCAAAGTAAGGAGAATTCTTCCCACTCAATACCAATGTAGGGGACATTATTTCTTCTAACCACCAATGTAAGGAGCATTCTTCCAAATGGCCAACAATGTAAAAAGCATTTTTCCCACTAACCACCAACGTAAGGTGCATTCTTACCACTGAGCACTAATGTAGGGATCATTCTTCCCACTGACCACTAATGTAAGGAGTATCCTTCCTAATGACCACCAATATAAGAAGCATTTTTCCCACTGACCACCAATGTAAGGACCGATCTTCTCACTGGTCACCAATGTTAGGGGCATTTTATCCACTGACCTCCAATGAATTAATTTTAGCAAGGACTCTTGGAGATCTGAAAATTATTTTAGGGTTCCTCTGGGGTTAAAAGGTTGAGAAAGGCTGCTATCGAGTATCATGAATCTGCAGTATTGTTTCATGCCCTGACTGTCTGCTTACCTCTCTGGTCTGTGTATCAGCTTAGGAACCATGCTCTCACACCTGTGTGTTTAGGTAATCTTCTCCCAGCATGGCTCCATCCCAGCCTCTAATAGGAAATACTATATTAACCCACGCACTGCACGCCAGTCTTGCCTGAGCAACGATTATGTGAAGGCTTCCCTGAGTGTTTATTGCCTTTTGCTCTACGTATGATCTCCATGTACCGGCTTTGACTTGTTCATCTGACCATTCCTGTCTACATGTTGCCCCAACCTTTGGCTCATCCTTCTGACCATCCCTGTCTGCTTGTTGCCCCGACCTTTGGCTTGTTCTCCAGACTATCCCTTGTTGCCCTGGACTGATGCTTCCTCTCCATCCACCAGAGCCAGCCGTGAGCGTGAGCGGGGAGACCCTGGGAGCCGTGACCATCCTCCCCATCAGAGGCTCTGGTGAAAACCTGCTGGCTCTTAGACTCTGCACTCTAGGGAATCTTATGCTCTAGGTCCCTGTCCAGGACAGTGGCTGTGACCCTGTGTAGCTGCTTCTCTGAGCCATCGACCCTCAGCATTCAGCCTTTGGGTTCACAACCTCTGCTGTGCGCTCCCCGTTACTTTGTCCCGCAGGTGATGCTGACATAGAGTGCCACCTGAGGGTTTCTGATATCACAAGATGGTGGCACCCAGCAGCAGTCTCAGGTCTTTTGGCTGTCTACACAAAGGAGGCTTTTAATAAATAATAACTAAATAACATTAAATTTAATGCACAAAAAATGTTATAGGAAGATTTTCATTTGAATTAGCATTAATCCCTTTGCCCTTATTGTAATATGACAGCCAGGCTGGAGCCCCATTATCCTGGGAGGACATCGTATGATGTCCTCTCAGGATCGGGCTGTGTGTTCTGTCACCCACTTGACATGGCCGATGACAAATCCCTGTACTGTTTCACTGCCGGTACCATGTGATCGCTGTTGCTAATCACAATAGTAAACACTAAATGAATATTTTTAAAACAGTTCTAAGCGATCATAGTGTTTAAAGAATCCTGATCACCTCCCCAGAGCAGTACAGTGTTACTATGGTAACACTGCATTGCTCTAGTCACTGCAAGTAAAAAAAAAAAATTGTTAAAAAAAAAAAGAAAAAAAATAATTAAAAAAATTGAAAAAAATTATTTAAAAATGATTTAAATTTTTTTTATTGTTTATACATACTGGCACTAGTCAGTGTCATGGCCACACCAGTTATATGATGACTGGAATTGCACTAGTGACAGTATATAAAAAAAAAAATATTTTGTAACAAAATTGTGAAAAAAATATATTTTTAATTAATTTATTCATTTTCCAAAAAATTGCGACCAACAATTACAACTTAAGTACCAGTACCGACACGGACTGTCTGAAGCCCTTAAGGACGAACTGGCTCGGGTAGAGGCCCTCGCATCTTTGGAAGACCTGATCTCACTAGCGATTCAGCTGGACAGGCGCTTGCGGGAGAGACGCTCGGAGCGTCTTCAAGGGGCTCGACCCACCTGGGTACTGCCCAAGGTTCCATTTGCTGCCGCACCGCATCCTGGGCCTCCCGCCACCACGGGACCTGAGGGGGAGCCTATGCAAATAGGGCTTATCCGTTCCTCTTTGGCCCCTGAAGAGAGGCAACGTCGACGCCAGGCCAATCTCTGCCTTTACTGTGGGGAATCCGGCCACTTCTTGCGCAGCTGCCCAGTAAGGCCCAGTAAGTGCTACACCCGACCTCTGCTGAGTTGTCAAATTGCCAAACCATCTCCTGCTCATCTTGTTCTCCCTGTCTCCCTACAGGTAGCAGAAGAGAAGATTCCGCTCCTGGCAATTATTGACTCTGGGGCAAGCAGCTGCTTCTTGGACCACTCACTAGCCAAGAGATTGGGTGTCCCTCTGCGAGCCAAGAAGCAACAACTCCATATCCTGTTAGCGGATGGCACCCTGCCCAGTTCTGGACCAGTCAGTGAAGAGACACACCCCATCTTCACCACAACGGACTCCCGTCACCAAGAGTTCCTTTGCTTTGATGTCCTGTCCTCACCTATGTTTCCTATCATCTTAGGACTTCCTTGGCTTCAGGCCCATAATCCGCAAAATTGATTGGGTTAATAAAAAGATCGCCTTACCTCTAACTATTGTCTGAATCCCTTCAGGATTCAATATCCCTGCTGCCTGCCTGGCCGTCGGTCCAGTATTGGATCTTCCCGAGAACGTCCCTACAGTCTATGGGGAGTTCACAGACGTTTTCGACAAGAAAAAGGCCGAAGCTCTTCCTCGGCACAGATCCTACCACTGTCCTATCGAGCTTCTTCCAGGTGCAGAGATTCCTTTCGGGAGGATATTCCCTCTGTCAGAAAAAGAATTGGAGACCCTCCGAGTTTATGTTAATGAAAACCTGGAAAAAGGTTTTATTCGCCCCTCTTCTTCACCAGCAGGAGCCGGCATATTCTTTGTGGAAACCCTGTGTGGATTACCGGGAACATAATAAGGTCACTATTAAAAATCGGTACCCTCTACCCCTTATTCCAGAACTATTCCAACGCTTCCACTCAGCCCGGATCTTCACAAAATTGGATCTTCGCTGAGCTTACAACCTGGTCCGCATCCGGAAGGGGGATGAATGGAAAACGGCCTTTAGAACTAGTTTTGGCCATTTCGAGTACTTGGTCATGCCCTTCGGGCTATGTAATGCTCCGGCCACCTTCCAACATCTGGTCAACGATATCTTCCGGGAATTTCTGGATAACTTTCTCATCGTCTACCTGGACGATATACTCATCTTTTCTCCCAACCTTGAGCTCCACCGGGTCCATGTTAAAGAGGTTGTAAACTCGTTCAAAAAAATTTTTTTTTTTTTACAACCTGCAAGAGAAAGACATAATGAGCTAGTATGCATCGCATACTAGCTCATTATGAAATACTTACCTTAGAACGAGCCCCCGCCGTGCCGCTCTCTTACCTGTATGACGAGCGACATGTTCAGTCGCCCGTCTTCCGGGATCGCGGCATCCGGCCATCTGATTGGCCGGAGCCGCGGTGACGTCACTCCCGCGCACGCGCGCGGGAGCCGACGGTCACGGCACGGGGCTCTGAAGGAACGGCACGATCAGCCGTTCCTTCAGAGCGCATGCGCCAGTGACGTCACTGGCTGCATTAAAGGTAAATATCTCCTAAACCGTACATGTTTAGGAGATATTTACAGTACCTATAGGTAAGCCTTATCATAGGCTTACCTATAGGTACAACTTCCTGAGGAGGGTTTACTTCCTCTTTAAGAGAGTACTGTCTACCCTAAGGGAACATGGTCTTTATGTAAAGGCAGAAAAGTGTGAGTTCGAAAAGAGCTCCATCCAATTCCTGGGGCTTATTATTTCCACCAACGGCATTTCCATGGACCCACAAAAGGTGAAGTCCATCCTGGAATGGCCAGCTCCCACCGATAAGAGGGGGGTCCAACGATTCGTGGGGTTTGCCAACTTCTATAGAAGATTTATAAAAGGATTCTCCACAATTATTTCACCTATTACCCAGCTGACTCGTCAACAGGTCAGTTTCCATTGGTGACAAGAGGCTCAAATGGCTTTCGACAAGTTAAAAACCTTGTTTATCTCGGCACCTACTCTTCAGCATCCTGACCCAGCCATACCCTATGTGCTTGAAGTGGATGCATCAGAAATAACCACTGGAGCAATTTTGTCTCAACGTCTAAGCCCAAAGGCCCTCATTCACCCCGTTGCCTTTTTCTCCCGGAAAATGACTCCTCCTGAGAGGAACTATGATGTGGGGGATCGGGAACTTCTGGCCATAAAATGTGCTTTGGAGGAATGGCGATACCTACTGGAAGGGGCTGCTCATCCCATCATGATTTACACAGACCACAAAAACCTGGAATATCTCAGGACAGCTAAACGCCTTAGACCCCGTCAGGCCCGATGGGCCTTGTTCTTTTCTCGATTTATCTTTCACCTAACCTACAGACCAGGATCGAAGAATGGAAAGGCAGACGCCCTTTCCCAGATGTTTCCAGACATTCCAAATATGACTGAGCCTAACACCATTCTTTCGGCTCAAAATGTTTTACTTATCCAGACCGATTAACGGTCAGCAATCCAGCAAGCTTCTGTTCAATGTATAGAGCCGGGTGTTTCTTCCTTGAGACGACAAGAAGGATTCTTATGGTACCGTTAAAAGATCTTTGTCCCAGCACAAGCTAGACTACGGGTCTTGGAAACCTTACACGACCACAAGCTAGCCGGCCATTTCGGGGTCAAGAAGACGTGTGAGCTCATTCAGCGTCTCTTCTGGTGGCCACATCTGGTCCGGGACTGTACCAACTATGTAAGTTCATGTGTCATGTGCCAGCGGAATAAGGGAGCTAAAACTAAATCCTGGGGTCTACTGAGACCACTGCCAATCCCTGAACAACCATGGAAGGGAATCTCTATGGACTTCATAGTGGAACTGCCACTCTCGGAAGGGTTTACCACCGTTATGTTGGTCGTAGACCGTCTCTCTAAGATGGCTCACTTTCTGCCCATGATGGGCACACCCTCTGCAGTTGACACAGCCAATGCCTTTATAAAAGTAGTGGTCAGGCTACACGGATTCCCGGACAGCATAGTCTCAGATAGAGGTGTTCAGTTCACTTCCAAGTTCTGGAGAGAACTCTGTAAGTCTCTGTCTATTGAGGTTTGCCTATCATCTGCCTATCATCCGCAGAGTAATGGGCAAACCGAACGAACCAATCAGACCCTTGAACAGTATCTGCGTTGCTTCTGTTACTGCTCTCAAGATAACAGGGTCCCGCTTCTTCCCTACGTGGAGTTTGCATATAACAACTCTTTGCACTCCGCAACTAACCAGACTCCGGTTTGGGCAAACTACGGGTTCCATCCCTCCTTTTTGCCCAACATCTTACCCGAGTCATCAGTTCCTGCAGTACAGGACCGGATAACTACCATTAAAACCAATTATCGACTGCTACAGGATAACATTGCAAAAGCTCAACAGGAGTACAAAAGATTCCACGATCTCGGGAAAAGGGAGAATCCTGCATTTAAGATTGGGGATGAAGTCTGGCTCTCCTCAATCAACTTAAAGATCTCGTGCCCTTCTAAGAAATTAGGACCAAGGTTTATCGGACCCTTCAAGATCAGGAGGATCATCAACCCTGTGGCCTTTGAACTGGCCCTACCAGGCTCCTACAAGATTCATCCTGTGTTCCATGCTTCCCTACTGAAGCCTGCAGTGCCTAGTCCCTTCCCAGGGAGGGAAGAGCCGCCTCCACCCCCAATCACGGTGGAGGGGGAATCGGAATTCGAGGTCGAGTCCATCCTGGATTGTCGGAAGAAGGGTAATTCTACACAATACCTAATCAAATGGAAAGGTTACCCCCCTGAGGACAATTCGTGGGAACCTGTAAGTAACATTCACACCCCTAAACTCATAAAAGAATTCCATGACAAATTCCCTGAAAAACAAGCCCAGTTGGGCATCCGGAGGCTGCCCTTTGTGGGGGGGGGGGGGGGCACTGTCAAGGACTCAGACGCCGCTGTGCAGCCTACGATCCATCTAGGCGAGTGCGCATGTGCGTGCGTCATGACGCACATAGTACCAACCCAGCCTCCTCTTAAGGATCACTCACCCTCTCATCCAGTGCTGGATTATCGTCAGCTTCCTGTTTCCTGTTTCCTGTTGTGACCTCGGCTTGCTCTATGGACTTGTCTCTGCCTAATAACCTGTGTACCGACCCCGGCTTGCTCCACGGATCTGCTTCTGCCTGATAACTTGTGTACTGACCCCGGCTTGCTGTTATTTGGATTGACCACATGTGTGTGACCCCTGGCCTGGCATTTACCACTGCACTGCTTGCTTTCACTGGAGCTTCTCAGAAGGGACCCAGATATCCCTCTCAGCCATCCACCTGCACCACCACAAGCATCCAGTGCTACTTGGGTCGCATCACCTCCTGTCTCATTTCCAGGGGTGATTTGCACCGAGCTGCAAGGGAAGCCCTCTCAGCACTTCGGCCTTCACCCAGTGATCTGACAGCTCCGCTCCACCTGGGCGTTTTTGTTGCAGGCGTTTATCAGGCATTTTTTGGGCGTCTTTGGAGGCAGGCATGACTTTTTTTGGATTTAGTGTCTGGGGGGGTCTAAAAAGTGTACCTGTGAAGTTTCAGCTCTGTAGCATGTCCAGAACCAGAAAATAAAGATAATTTTTCTTAGAATTTTTAGTAGCGCAGGGATGGGGCTCCGCTCCACCTGGGCATTTTTGTTGCAGGCGTTTATCGGGCATTTTTTGGGCATCTTTGGAGGCAGGCATGACATCTGAACTTCTGTGTAGGGGTATATATACACACACACACACACACATATAGGTGTAATAGGAGCAGAGCCACATCCATGCGCTAATGAAATTATTTGCAGGGATGTGGCTCCGCTTCTATTACACCTATATGTGTGTATGTGTATATATACATATATGTGTGTGTGTATATATATACCCCTACATAGAAGTTCAGATGTCATGCCTGCCTCCAAAGACGCCCAAAAAATGCCCAATAAATGCCTGCAACAAAATCGCCCTGTGCTACTAAAAATTCTAAGAAAAATTATATTTTTTCTGGTTCAGGACCATTTTAATGGAAAGTCGGATCACAAGTCGCTTCAAATAAGATAAGGAGGAGACTCCCATTGAAGTATATGGGACAGTCAGATCACAGGTCGCCTCAAAGTAGTACAGGACCCTTTTCTGAAGTCAGAGCGACTTCAGTAGTGCCAATTAAGACGGCACTCATTGATTAACATTGCTTTTGTTATGTCAAGCGACTTGGGGCGACTTGAGGGCACACAAGTCGCCTCACAAGTCGCGGCAGTGTGAATGGACTCTTAGACTCAGCACCCTGTGGAATTATATGCTCTATCTCCCTGTCCAGGGCCATGGCTGCGACCCTGTGTTGCTGCTTCTCTAAACCATTGACCCTCACAACCTCCGTGGTACGCTCTCCATCACTTGTTCCCACAGGTGACACTGACACCCAGGGCCAGCCTTAGGTGTTCAGGCGCCCCGTGCGAGCTAATCCTGTGGCGCCCCCCCCCCACCGCACGCGTGACCCCAACCCCCCCACCCCCCGCACATTTTCTTGCACTTTTTTGCACTTTATTTTACTTTTCTTTTTTATGATCACTAATAACTTAGCCCCCCCTTACATTAGAGACCCCTCACAGAGCCCCCCTTACATCAAAGACCCCCTTACATTAGAGCCCCCCCTTACATCAGAGACTCCCCCCACAGAGCCCCCCTTACATCAGAGCCCCCCTCACATCAGAGACCCCCACACTGAACCTCCAGGCAGCGGTCGCTGCTTACCTCCCGCTGTGCGGCCTGATCATCTGCGAGCTGTGATGGCCGCACGGCGCCCCTGTTGCCCATGGCGCCCTGTGCGGCCGCACAGCTTGCACACCCCAAAGGTCGGCCCTGCTGACACCTTTATACTAGGGATCGACCAATTATCTGCAAGGCCGATATATCGAGGGTCTATATGCACTTTCCCCGATATATCGGAATCGGCCCCCGGAGGTTACCGATCTGGCCGATATTGTCGTGACGTCATTGCGTATGTCAGTTTTGTGAGCCTACAAGATGAGAACACCTTTTCATAGCTTCCATCACTGTTGTTCCTTCCACATCTCCTTGAATTAGCACAGCGCAATGAGAACAGTATTCTGCATTTGTACAGAGGGTAAGGCCCCCATAAGAAGAACCAAACTTGTGGTCAGCAAAGGCACCCATGTAGAAAGACTGTAAATGCAGATGGCATCTTTGTAAAAATAGGTATTTACACAGTGAGTGCGTTTTGTGGCTCTCTGGTGGCCACTTCTTCAGGATAGAAGGTATACTGCACACTTTAAATGGGCAGGAATAAGGCATAAAGTTTCAGCTGTCACTGCAGGCTATATCCGCCATGCCGGTCCCGGGCCCACGTGTGGGACAGAGGAACCCAAAATAAATGGAGAGCAGGGGGTCCTTCAGGAAGAAGGGGGGGGGGGGAGGGGAGGCGGCATGTTCTGATGGTTGAGAAAGTGATCACTTTTGTGAAATGCTGCTGGCAGCAATAGGGTTAAACTCAAGAAAAACAACCATAGGCTTGCAGTTGGTGGGGGCCATAAAAACTGGAGGCTGTGCCGCCTTTTTTAACCACTTCTGGACCGGAAGGATTTGCCCCCTTAATGACCAGGCCATATTTTGCAATTCAGCACTGCGTTATTTTAATGGACAATTGCGCGGTCGTGCGACGCTGTGCCTAAATAAAATTGATGTCCTTTTTTTCCCCACCAGCAGAGCTTTCTTTTGGTGGTATTTGATCACCTGTGCGATTTTTATTTTTTGCGCTATAAACAAAAAGCGAAAAAAAAAAAAATATGTTTCACATTCTGCTATATAACATCCCCCCCCCCCAAAAAAAAAATGTTTAAAAATCAAGATTTTTTAACATTTTAGGGCAATTTGTTTTCTGCTACATATTTTTGGTAAAAAAAAAAAAAAATCGAAATAAGCGTATTTTCATTGGTTTGCCCAAAAGTTATTGCGTCTACTAACTACGGGAAAGATTTATGTCATTTTTATTGTTTTTTTTTTTTTTTTCACTAGTAATGGCGGTGATCTGCAATTTTTAGCGGGACTGCGACATTGCGGCGGACAGATCGGACCCCTAACTGACATTTGTGACACTTTTGGGGGGACCAGTGACATTACTACAGTAATCAGTGCTAAATATATGCACTGTTACTGTAATAATGACACAGGCAGGGAAGGGGTTAATACAGTGGGTGATCAAGGGGTTAAATGTGAGCCTAGGGGAGTGATTCTAACTGTGATGGGGGAGGGACTTGTGAAATGATCATAGAAACCTGTGTTCCTATATAGAAGGATCACAGGGGCTCTGTGATCATTCCAGAGAGAAGAACGGTCAGCTGTGTTTGCAACAGCTGCCTGTCCTTCTCTCTCAGTGAGGAACGATCGCGGGTGTCGGGCGGCAATGGGAGCCGCCTGCCCCGTGCATCGGAGTCCCCGCTGCATAGTGCAGGCAGGAGTGCGCCGCCAGCAGCGCGCGCTCGCCCCCTAGCTGCAGGCGTGCAACCAACGTACAGCTACGTCGGTTCGCGCAGGAGGGGCTGCCTGCCACAGTAAATATGCGGTGGGTGGTCCTTAAGTGGTTAAAGGTTCATTTATAAAAAAAAAAAAAACGTGTCATACTTACCTGCTCTGTGTAATGGTCATGCACAGAGCAGCCACAATCCTCTTCTTTTTTTGGGTCCCCCGCTGCCACTTCTTGGCAGGAGACCTGATTTTTCTCTGCTGAGGTTCAGTATCACTGTTCTGGTCCCTCCCTTAGCCTGTGATTGGCTCAGTTCAGCTCTCTTCTCCCCTCTCAGCATGCCCCTTGTTAGCACATGACCACTGCAACACAACTGATTGGCTCTTTGTACTGCTTCTCCCTCTCCAGTCTGAGCTCTGCTCTACAGGGACTGTGACCAGGTCAGATTTAGATACTGCCTGCAAAAAAAATAAAATGTAATGTTGTATTAATAAATACAGTGTGATCTCCATTTGTTTCATTATCATCTGCTTAAAGGTTCAGTTTTATTTTATGACAGGTTGGCTTTGAGGGTAGGAAACCAGCAGGGTGCATGGCTGCGTAACCATGGAGATCTGACGCCCCTTGTTTGCCGCGTTCCGGAGGATTTGTCACCGCGAGGTGGATGTGAAGCGGCTCTTGGCATTTGCTAATTCTGCTGATCAGAAGGCATCCGTCTGAGGCACGGCGAACATCTCAAGGAAGCGATGAGGCGAACATAATTGATTCCGCTGCTTAATTTATCACCGGTACACAACTCTGAGCGCGTCACTTTCCTCTCCCGCTTCCCCAATGGCTCTGGAGGGGCTTAAATCTAAAGGTCGCCAAAATAATCTCTTTCTCTTTTGCCTGACTATGTCCTGTTTTTACCTAAAACTTCTTTCCTGAACTATAAAAGCCCTCTAATAAAATGCGCAATGCAAAACAATGTGAAAAACAAAAGAAATAAAACAGATACACCTTAATTCTACAGATGGAGATTAGATGGGGGAATAGGGGGGTCCAAACCCCTCCAGAGTTTAGATAAGGTGGAGCAGGATGTGGGATAATAGGGGATGTAGGGAGTGTAGAGTGTGAGGTAAAGGGGAATGCATGGGGTGCAGAGTGTAGAGTAATGAGGGATTATTGGGGTGCAGGATGTGGGATATTAGGGGATGTAGAGAGTGTAGAGTGTGGAGTAAAGGGTAATGCATGGCTTGCAGAGTGTGAAGTAATGAGGGATTCTGGGGGTGCAGGGTGTGGGGTAATAGAGGATGTAAGTTGTGTAGAGTGTGGGGTAAAGAAGAATGCAAGGGGTGCAGAGTGTGACGCAATGAGGGATTCTGGGGGTGCAGGATGTGGGGTAATAGGGGATGTAGAGTGTACAGTGTGGGGTAAAGCCGAATGCAAGGGGTGCAGAGTGAAGGTTAATGAATGATTCTGGGGGTGCAGGGTGTGGGATAATAGGGGATGTAAGTTGTGTAGAGTGTGGAGTAAAGGGGAATGCAGGGGGTGTAGAGTGTAGAGTAATGAGGGATTCTGGGGGTGCCGGGTGTGGGGTAATAGGGGATGTAAGAAGTGTAGAGTGTGGGGTAAAGGGGAATGCAGGGGGTGTAGAGTAATGAGGGATTCTGGGGGTGCAGTGTGTGGGGTAATAGGGGATGTAAGAAGTGTAGAGTATGGGGTAAAGGGGAATGCATAGGGTGCAGAGTGTGAAGTAATGAGGGATTCTGGGGGTGCAGGGTGTGGGATAATAGGGGATGTAAGTTGTGTAGAGTGTGGAGTAAAGGGGAATTCAGGGGGTGTAGAGTGTAGAGTAATGAAGGATTCTGGGGGTGCAGTGTGTGGGGTAATAGAGGATGTAAGTTGTGTAGAGTGTGGGGTAAGGGGGAATGCAGGGGGTGTAGAGTAATGAAGGATTCTGGGGGTGCAGTGTGTGGGATAATAGGGGATGTAAGTTGTGTAGAGTGTGGGGTAAAGGGTAATGCATGGCTTGCAGAGTGTGAAGTAATATGGGATTCTGGGGGTGCAGGGTGTGGGGTAATAGAGGATGTAAGGAGGTTAGAGTGTAGGGTAAAGAGGAATGCAAGGGGTGCAGAGTGTGAAGCAATGAGGGGTTCTGGGGGTGCAGGATGTGGGGTAATAGGGGATGTAGAGTGTAGAGTGTGGGGTAAAGCCGAATGCAAGGGGTGCAGAGTGAAGATTAATGAAGGATTCTGGGGGTGCAGGATGTGGGGTAATAGGGTATGTAAGTTGTGTAGAGTGTGGGGTAAAGGGGAATGCATGGGGTGCAGAGTGTGAAGTAATGAGGGATTCTGGGGGTGCAGGGAGTGGGAAAATAGGGGATGTAAGTTGTGTAGAGTGTGGAGTAAAGGGGAATGCAGGGGTGTAGAGTAATGAGGGATTCCGGGGGTGCAGGGTGTGGGATAATAGGAGATGTAAAGGGCATAGAGTGTGGGGTAAAATTTGAGATTGCAAGTGGTGCAGAGTGTAGAGTAATGAGTGATTCTAGGGGTGTGGGGAAATAGGAGATGTAGAGGGCATAGAGTGTGGGGTAAATTTTGAGATTGCAAGGGGTGCAGAGTGTAGAGTAATGAGGGATTCTGGGGGTGCAGTGTGTAAGGTAATGGGTCATGCAGGGGGGGTGCAGAGTGAGAGGTAGTGAGGGGGGGGGGGGGGGGGGCAGAGGTACAGGTGAGGTATAATGAGGGTACAGATAGAGTAGCGGGAGATGTAGGTGGTACAGGGTGCTGGTAGTTGGGGATACAGGAGATGTACAGTAAAGTGTAAGGGGGGATGTAGGGGATGCAGAATCTGGGGCAGTGAGCAGGCAGGGCCTTGTCAGCTAGGCTGTAAGGTGGCCATGATTTTAAATAGAGACCCTTTGTATGCATGTAATGTAGAGACCTTAGATTGTAAGCTCCTAGGGGGCAGGGACTGATAAATGCACAATATGTAAAGAGCTACACGTTAATTGGTTGCACTATTTAACCCTTTCCCACCCATCCCTGGTGATTCTTTTTTATACCCTGGGGGGGGGGGGGGGGGATTGGGATGGACTGGGTTATCACTTGACTCTGTGCTTGACTATCACAGTGGTCACATGATTAGCATAGCTCCCAACTGTCCCTGATTTGGAACAAAGTCCCTCTGTCCCTCTTCCCTCCTCATATGTCCCTCATTTTGGTCTGATCTATGGAGTTGTATATAAAATGCACTATTTATCTTTCAAAAAGTGTTTCCCAGTGCTAAAGCTTTCCTCCAATTTCTAAATTGCTTTTTGTACATTTCAAAAGCCAATATAAAGGATTAGTAGTGGTAAAAAAAAGCAGTTGTGGGTTTAACCTCCCTGGCGGTCTGATTATGTCAGGATTTCTGTGCTAAAAGCGCTACATTGTTTTATATTTTAAAACTCACCTTCCCCTGCGATCCCTACCGTCCTCCCGCTGTCCTCCCCCGCCGTCCTCCCCCGCCGTCCTCCCCCGCTGTCCTCCTCCGCCGTCCTCCCCCGCTGTCCTCCCTCGCCGTCCTCGCCCGCCGTCCTCCCACGCCATCATCCCGCCGTCCTCCTGCTCTATGCCCGGCCGATGCCGGCACCTGTCTTCCGGTTCCCTTCCCTGCGAGCGTTGTGATGCAGGGGGGTGGAACCGGTGGTAAATTCAAAAATGTAAATACACCAAATGAGATGATACAAAGCTGTGATCCTAACGGATTACACTGTATCATCCCATTTCACCACAGGATTTCACCTGGTGACTTTTCCAGTGCCCTGCCTGTGATTTTCCAGTTCTTTGTGCCTGGAAAATAGAGAACGACCATGGCGTCCAAAAAGCGTTCTTTTTTCGCAAAAGCGCTTTTAGACGAACTGGAAAACAGCGACAGCGAAACAGAGTTACTTGAAGAACTGAGTGATAGCGATTGGTGGGAAAATTCGTCATCAGGTACGGAAAGTGAGGACAGCGACGATTCTGATGTCTCTTTCTGGCACATCGCTCCGTTGGAAATTCTGAAGAATCATTTGATAAACTTCCCAAATTCCACAAGCGATGTGCTAGAAAGAGACATCAGAATTGTCGCTGTCTTTATTTTCCGTACCTGATGACAAATTTTCCCATCAATCGTTGTCACTCAGTTCTTCAAGTAAATCCGTTTTGCCGTCGCCGTTTTCCAGTTCGTCTAAAAGCGCTTTTGCGCAAAACGACACATTTCACCTGACCTGATAAATGCCAATTTCTGCTGCAACATGCAGTTGGAGAGGCAGAATTTGGAGTATGAGGCTCCTTTCAGAGATGGGATGCTAAAGTACATTGTCAGCATGGACAACCATCCCTGCGGGACCTTTCCAGCACCTTGCTGAATTCATTTCATGAAATATTAAGAGTGTTCTGAAAGCTTGTAGGCACAAGATAGGTGTACAGCGTATAGTCGGTGCCAAGAGTAATTATTTATAAACTGAGCATGTGAAATCTGTTCAGGACAATCAATCCGCGGGTGGGAGAGGAATTGGCACCTGTTCACGAAAGATGTTCTCAGAAGATTGATAAGGGGGCGGAAGAGCCCACACAAGACAACGTACGACACCTGTCTACATCATATATTCTCTATATACATTTATCTACTGTGTGTTTAAAGGTACACTCAAACCAAACGCAAAATTTTCTGCTTTAAAAGATGGCGTTTAGAGGGTCAGTCCATCAAAAGAAGATATTTCAGTGTTTGCTAGGTGTTGTAGAGTTGGGGACTCTATTGGTGAAATCCTTGCACCGAGTTCTCAGGTTTGTACGCCTACTGTGCCTACTATGTGAGCTTGCCACCATTCCTGTGCCAGGTTCCTGGATCTGTGCACTTTCTGTACCCATTATGAAGGGTTAAAACTATCCCTGTGCTAAGGTCCTGGGTCTGTATACCATCTGTGCTTATTGTGAGGGGTTCCTACCATCTCTGTGCTTAGTTTCCAGGTCTATATAGATGCTGTGTCCGTTATGGTTGCTCCCACCATCCCTTTCCTGGTCTATACACCCGCTGTTCTGTCTTCTTACACGTTCATACAGTGTGTAGTCCAACATTCAGCATAAACCATTCCTGTCTCCCAAATAAAAGGCCTGTTGTATGTAGTTTAACAGGTTTATTATGTGATGGCAAACAGGGTTGTAGAAATATGGTAAAACTATAAGAATACAAAAGGACATGTATAAGTACAGAGTATAAGAACTGCATGCATCATACATTACATAACAGTGAAGCACATGGTACAATGACTGCCTATACATAGGACTGCATGGCTAGCTAACAGTCTAACATCTACACAGTTAACTTTCCTGAGTAGTAATACAAACAACTACACAGCTCTGCATACTAGATGCCCTAGTTACAGAGGTAAGTGACTCACCAGATATGCTGTTACACAGATGGTGGAGTTTTAGAAAAAAGACATGAAGAGACAGCTCTGATTCTGTGTCCAGGAGACTGAGGACAGCCCCTTCTTCTTCCCAGAGTGCCTTGCAAGAACCCACAAAGAGTAGAGCCGCCCACAAGGCAGAAATATTACAATAAGAAAAACAAGATGTCGTACAACTAACGCCACTAGATGGTGCTATTACCTAGCTAATAGACTATTATTGACAGACTATGGCAAATGGTTATGAAACCCTGGCTGGACAGAACACTCCCCGCCTGGCGTCAACTGACGCCACTACTAGGTAGATTAGGTGAAAACAACAAAACAAGTTCCGCCACTGGCCTAAGGAATAACTTGCACTCGCCAAGCTTCCATACTTTGACTTCGGCTTTGCGTATGTTCCCATCTTTGCTTGGGAATGTGTTGGTGATGAGGCCCAATGGCCACTCATTTCGATGCAACTGGTTCTAAGATGAGCTTGCTCAAACACCTCTTAGCGACGACTATCCATAGTCCGGCAGCTCGTAGATTCCCTTCGGTAAACAATCGGCCTTGATGTTTCACTTGAATGTGATGGTGCCGTACAAGCAAGGTCGTGACGTGATGATGTCCGGGAATTATTACAGGATGTTTCTCCCCAAATTCCACTTTGGCTTCTTGAAGACGGCCTCCTATTCTGAGCAGCCCATTTTTGTCAATGAAGGGATCAAACTTCTTCAAAGCGCTATCCTTGGAGACTGTTTTGCCTTTGTTGAGGTAGTCTCTCTCTTTAGCATAACATTCACCTTGTATAGTGCGAATTATTAAGTCTTTGGACCTTTCCATATTTGGTACCGTAAATGCGTGCTTACAGTGATGCCAACCTTTGCATGGCTTTTGGTTCACCGGAAATGTTGACTTGTATGATTGAGCTATATGAACAAGACAGGCTATAGCGCGAACAAGTGACATCCAGGTGGAGAACCTTTCAAAACGATGAGACTTGAGTTGGTGGTCTGAAGTCACCGTATGTAGAACCGTTACTTCAGGTCGGATTTCTTCATCCGCATCCGGGTCTACTAAGTCGAACAAGTCAGATTCGATGTTGCAAGACATAGAACGGTACAGGAATGCAGGGCCCGTAAACCACATCGTGTCTTTAAGATGGCTTGCTGCGACAGATCTAGTCGCATGGTCTGCAGGATTATGGTGTGTGGACACATAGTGCCACTGTTTAGGACAAGTGGATCTCCTGATCCTAAATACCCGATTGCTGACATAGACATAGAAGCGTCTTATTTCGTTGCAAATGTATCCTAGGACTACCTTGCTGTCTGTGTAAAACTCGACTTTCTTGATTTCCAGATGTAGTCCTGTTGTTATAAGTTCAGCCAACTCCACTGCAAGCACCGCAGCACGGAGTTCCAATCTGGGTATCGTGTGCTCGCGGAGTGGTGCCAGTTTGGTCCTGCTCATAACGAAACCCACATGGCATTGTTCTTTGACATCTATAGTCTTTAGGTATGCTACAGCTGCAATCGCCTTGACTGAAGCATCGCAGAAAATATACAGTCTTTGCATCTTGACTTCAGTTGATGACACGGAAGCATATGGTCGTGCTACCTGAAGGCTGGACAAACCTTCAAGAGACTTTCTCCATCCTGTCCACAGGTCTTTTTTCTCCATGGGAAGTGGATCATCCCAATCGGCCTTTTCTGTGGTGAAGTCTCGTAGCATCATTTTACCCTGGATGGTAACTGGCGCTACGAATCCCAGAGGATCATATAAGCTGTTTATAGTAGACAGGACTCCTCTGCGTGTGAAGGGTTTTTCGTCTGTGCTGATTTGAAAGGTGAATGTGTCTGCCTTTAAATCCCAAAGCAAACCAAGGCTTCGCTGCATGGGAAGGGAGTCTGTACTAAGATCCAAGTCCTTTAGACCACTTGAGTGGTCTTGGGGTGAGAAGGCCTCCATTAACTCACGGCTGTTGGAGGCGATTTTGTGCAACCTCAAATTAGATAAGGCGAGCATCTCTTGAGCTCTTTTCAGGAGACTGATTGCGGTCTCAATCGTGGATGTAGATTTCAAAAAGTCGTCCACATACTCTTCTGAATATTGTAGGGGGGGTGCCATCTCTGCGTGGTTGTTCTGAAATATTCTTTCCATGAAGGTGAAGAAATGTTCTTTCATCACTAGGTTCCTCTGGAGTTTGTGTCTGAGGGAGATAAATCGATTGTAAGTAAGTTCCTTATTGTTAGGTAGGCGCCGTCTTTGGGGTCTAAACGGTAAAGGTGCGACCCAGCTGTTTGATTTGTCTTTTACTATTCCTTGATCCATGATATCTAAGAACAGCCTGTCTTCTATGGACATTGCAACCCTGTTGTCTTCTCTTGTTCTGTGGACGACTGTGCACCCTAGGTGATCTTGCTCACCATCACAGGCATGATCTTCACAGGAGGAATCCACGTAAGGACAAGGCACAGGATCGCTGTGTGGAAATTCTTTTATCAGGAAACTACTCTGACATGGCTGGAATAGGGATGGACGTCCATTTTCAAGTGTGTTGGTGAGCATACTGTAGACCGAGGTCGGCTTGTGTACCCCTCCTAGACAGACGTCTCCTATGATGACCCATCCTAGGTCAAGTCTCTGGGCGTATGGAGCGTTTTGGGGTCCATTAATCTGTGCTCTAGCCTTGTGAACTTGTAGTATGTCTCTTCCAAGGAGTAGGACTATTGGAGCTTCTGGGTCCAGCTCCGGTATCAGGTGAGCTATACGCTTCAAGTGGGGGTGGTGTGCTGCTACCTCAGGGGTAGGTATCTCAGATCGGTTGTCAGGAATGTGATTACACTCCAGTATGGTTGGCAGAGACAAGCAGGTCTGACCATCTATGGACTCTACTTTGTAACCAGCTGCCTTCCTCCCCGCCGTCTCAACGGTACCTGCACATGTTCTTAAGGAGTAGGGAGAACCAGGCCCTACGATGTTGAATGTGTTGAAGAAGGTGGATTTAGCTAGAGACCTGTTGCTTTGGTCATCCAAGATTGCGTATACCTTGATCGCCTTGTCTCGGTAACCGGCCGGGTAAACTCTGACAAGGCAGATTTTTGAGCAGGACTTCCCTTCTGTAAGTCCTTTACATATCTCTGTACACTGAGAAGTGACTATTGCAGTGTCTACGTCGGTGTCTATCTGCTTTCTGTCATGCTCCTCTGCTTGGGATGATACATGAGAGGGTGGTCCAGGGTGCAAAGCCGTGTTGTGTTCCGTGCTCCCACATTCTGTGCATGTCACACTGACCTTACAGTTCCTGGCGAAGTGCGTTGTTGTAGTGCAGCACCTGAAGCAGATGTTGTTCTCTTTGAGGAATTCTTTGCGGTCCTCTAAAGACTTCTCCCTGAAAGCTCTGCATTTCAGTAGAGGATGTGGTTTCTTGTGCAAGGGACATTGCTTGCTAACGTCTTCCCATTTGTTCCCTTCTTGATAAGGCTTGAACGACCTGAAAGGAGAACCTGTGGAAGCAACATTAGTTTTGTGGACTGCCACTGGTGTTTTGTGAGGTTTGACACCAGGGGCAGTGGGACATGACAGTGTAAAATCGAAACTGGGATCATTTCTGATCCTTGCCTGTTGAGCAACAAAGTCTACAAACACCCTGAAGGGAGGAAATGGTACATTATGAGACTGTTTATAATGAGAACCATGTGTGATCCACTTCTCCTGTAAGTTATAAGGAAGTTTTTGGACAATCGGATTAACACCTCTGGCAGTGTCCAGGAATGCTAGCCCTGGTAGATCTCCTTCTGCCTGAGCAACCTGTAACTCTATTAACAAGTCACTGAGTTCCCTGAGCTTTTGGTAACTCCTTCCAGCTACTCTGGGAAAAGTTTCAATTCTTTTATATAAAGCATTTTCTATAGCTTCTATTGACCCGTAACATTCATCAAGTCTTTCCCACACCATCTTTAAACCTTTGCCCGGGTAGTTTATGTTAATGTCTCTGATTCTTTTGGCATGTTCAGCAGATTCATTTCCAAGCCATTTTACCAAGAGATCCAACTCTTCACTACAGGAAAGATCTAAGTCCCGTATGGCGTTCTGGAAGGAGGCTCGCCATGACCTGTAGTTCTCAGGTCGATCAGTGAACTTTATAAGTCCCTTGGTAACCAGTTCCCGTTTAGCAAAGAACTTAGCAAAGTCCATGACCGCATGGTTGGCGCCAACATTACCCGGTGTGCAATTATGCTGCGTGTGTGGTGTATCACCATACCTTTTGGAAGTTTCTGGCTTAGGAAAGTCTGTATAATACCGCTCTGACGCAAAGGGTGTCCCTTTAAGTTGAAGAGAAGGTCGTAGCTTTTGTCCCGCAGAGTGGTAGTTGTGGTCGGGATCACTTTGCTGCATACCGTCTTGCTCGAGGTACTGTGATTGAAGGTAGGGTCTTTGACTCACTGTATACGCTGGCTGATATACCGGATCATAGGTGTCATCTGTCTTGGGATGCTGGTAGACATATTCTGAGACGCGCTGTGCTGGATCTTGTTGATCTAAGTCTGGTCCGAGTACTTGGCTGTGTTTCTCAGATTCAGAACAGTCTATGGCTTCTAAGCACTCTGCTTTGGCTATTGCGGCTGCTAAGTCTGGTCCGAGTACTTGGCTGTGTTTCTCAGATTTAGAACAGTCTATGGCTTCTAAGCACTCTGCTTTGGCTATTGCGGCTGCCGCTTCTTTCTCTGCTGCAAGTTTTTCCAGTGATAACTTTAGTTGCATCTCTTGTGCAGCAAAGGAAGCCCTTACTTTTGCAGCCTCAGCTTCTGCACGGGCGAGAGCAGCCATTTCCTTTATGGAGGACTTGCTAGAGCAGCTCGCTTGTGACCTTGTCCTGCATGATGATGCCTGGCTGATGGACATGGTGTTTCTGTTGCTGGCTGCTTAATGATTCTGTGCAGGCTCAGTCTAGGTAAGAACAGACTTCAGTGTGGTTTGGCTTGAGCTGTGCTTGCTGGGGGTTACACTCTCACTTCTTGTGACTGTGTGGCAACCGATGCAATCATGTGCGCGGGAGTGCGTGGCTGATGGCGGTTCCGTATAGTCAGATCCACTATCGCTGGTGACTAGCATCTGTTTTACTGTTCTGTCTTCTTACACGTTCATACAGTGTGTAGTCCAACATTCAGCATAAACCATTCCTGTCTCCCAAATAAAAGGCCTGTTGTATGTAGTTTAACAGGTTTATTATGTGATGGCAAACAGGGTTGTAGAAATATGGTAAAACTATAAGAATACAAAAGGACATGTATAAGTACAGAGTATAAGAACTGCATGCATCATACATTACATAACAGTGAAGCACATGGTACAATGACTGCCTATACATAGGACTGCATGGCTAGCTAACAGTCTAACATCTACACAGTTAACTTTCCTGAGTAGTAATACAAACAACTACACAGCTCTGCATACTAGATGCCCTAGTTACAGAGGTAAGTGACTCACCAGATATGCTGTTACACAGATGGTGGAGTTTTAGAAAAAAGACATGAAGAGACAGCTCTGATTCTGTGTCCAGGAGACTGAGGACAGCCCCTTCTTCTTCCCAGAGTGCCTTGCAAGAACCCACAAAGAGTAGAGCCGCCCACAAGGCAGAAATATTACAATAAGAAAAACAAGATGTCGTACAACTAACGCCACTAGATGGTGCTATTACCTAGCTAATAGACTATTATTGACAGACTATGGCAAATGGTTATGAAACCCTGGCTGGACAGAACACCCGCTGTGATCATTATGAGGGGGTTAATTTTGTTTATTGAAAATTCTTACAAACAACAACTTATATACCATAAAACCATAATAAATAAATTAATAAATAACATATTTACAAAATAATTGAATATAACTATACAAAACAAGAACATAATAAATAAACCAAATTGCGCACAGCATAAACACTACAAGAGAGCCAGACTAAGAAACATCACCGTCACCATGCATGGAGCCTTTAATCAAAAATTATATTTTATGACTGATTTTAAGCTGACAACATTAATGGTTGCCACTTTTAATGGAGGATAATTGAGGCAGCCGTTTCTTAGCCTGACTACTCTCTCTCCCTGGAGAACCAGTGCGCTTCAGTGCACCCCGGGACTCATCATCCATAGAAGATGCTGTACTCAAAGAGTCCCATTCATCCTCATCATCTGACAGGACCCCAAACTTATTTGTCAAAGGCAAAACGTGAGGACTTTGGGTAACTGAACACTTTTTTTTTCCTTCTTTTGCCCTTCCTCCTTTTCTCCTCCAACCATTCCACATCATCCTTGGACAAATTGGAAATAACAGTTTCCCCACTCTTACCCTCCCCTTCACCCCCACTCTCCCTTACCTTATCTACCACCAGGCCAGCCTATTCGTCATTCTCCCCACTCCTCTGCATCCCAGGGTCCCTAATAGAAGCCCTGCCATGCCGAGGGGGTGGGGGGGAACTGGCACTGCACTTGATGCCCCTGCCTTAGCACCTCTTGCTGCCTCTGCAATTTTGGAAGACATAGACACAGAAGGATTGGACACATTCTCGGCAACCGATACCTTAGATACAGACTGGGAAGACACAGACTTGGAAGACACTGACACACTGGGAATTGGCACAGACTGGGAAGGCACAGGCACACTAAGCAAAGGCACAGACTGGGGCACCACAGACTGGGAAGGCACAGGCACACTAGGCAAAGGCACAGACTGGGGCACCACAGACTGGGAAGGCACAGGCACACTAGACAAAGGCACAGACTGGGGCACCACTGACTGGGAAGACACAGGCACACTAGGCATTGGCACAGACTCAGAGGGAATCACAGGCACCCTAGCTGCTGAGCTCTGAGCATCCTCCATGTCCAGGCGGAATAACTCTCTCATGAGCTCAGGCTGTTTGTGCATTGCCTCAGGACACTGACTATAAGGATGCCCCACCGCATTGCACAAGTTGCACCTTATAATATTGCAATCCTTTGCCAAATGCCCTAAATCCTGACACAGACAGCATTTCATTACTGGACAGGAGGATGCAAAGTGCCCTTTATCCCCACACTTATTGCACAGCTTTGGCTGCCCTGGATAGAATATGGTCAGCCTGTCCCTCCCCAGGAAAGCTGAGGATGGCAGATGCTGGATGACATTGTCAATTACTCTTAGTTTTAGCTGCACTTAGCTGCACAGACCATCCCCCCGTCCGTATTCCTCGATCATCTATAATTTTCTATAAGGGGCTCAGGATGTCTCCATATCTCCTCAGCCATACAGATAAATCCCCTTGTGGTATAGATTCATTGCGTACAAGAACTGTCACCATTTTAATGAGTGGCTGGCGTGATACAACTTTGGGGCTTAGCCCTTGTCAGTCCGGCAGGCTCCTACACACGTGTTCCTATTTTTCCCAAAATACAGTATGTCCAAAGACTCCGGAACGGATAAAGGACAAATCATACTCATAGGAGCCGATCGGACTGATCAGATATCTGCGGGTCTAAAACCCATCTGCAGAATCTTATCCACCACAGCTCTCCTATATGGGGGAACACCCTCTCCCTCCCATCGTAACTGTACAACATTCCTCCTTTTAAATAATGAGGAAGATAAAACATTTCCATGCTCCTTCCCTGCTTGCACCCCGCTCCCAGATCCTGCAGTAGCACCAGCATAGGTTTTCCTCCCAGACATACCACCAGTAATTACAGCATTGTCTTTAGACACAGCCACACCTGCTGACAAGGAGCCTGAAACAACCTTTGCAGTCTTTGGAGCAGCAGAGACAAGACCCACCCCCTCCCCCTGCTCTGAGCACTCAGCTGCTTTCCTGGGTTCAATCACAGTCTTGTCTACTGCAGACTCCAAAACAGTTGTAGCACTACTGCTCCCAGCACCTCCTCCACCTTTGTCTGGAACAGCCACTGTGTATCTGGTCCAGGCAAAGCCTCTGCATTGTCCATGGTGCTCCTCTTTGCAGACTTTTCAACCAAAAGCTTAATGTTATTTTCAGTTTTCCCACCAATTATATTTTAAGTTTTTCCAGCAGTTGCATCAGGTTGCACTGCATGCTGCACATTGTCTATGGGTCTGGGCTGACAGCCCATAGCACTACAACCCTCAGTAAGCACATTGTCACTATTAAAGTTCATATCACCACCTTGCACACACACTGTACCTGCTTGCTGTGTCACCTCTGCTGTGTCATGGCTGATGGTGGGATCAAACTCCCTCCTGGTTGTTGCAGACCTTATGGTAAATCTTCCTTTCTCCACAGGTCTCTCTTTCACAGGGCGAGGAATGGTATCCATCTCCTCATCTGAGGAATCCACAGAAAAATTGAACTTTCTTCCATCCAGAGGGGATTCCAGCTCACTGATGAACTCCAACATGCCAGTATTCCTCTCAACCTCCTGCTCAGATGTTCCACATTGCTGCTGCAGAGGGAGGGAGACAGAGGCCTCCGCCATTGGGGGCTCAGCAGATGTCTGAGGTGTTGAAGAGCTGGGCTCATCTTCTGGGCCCACTTTCTCACTCTCTGCTGACTCTATCGGTACCCGAATCTCCTCACTGGCTGGGTCACTCTCCATGCTGGAAACGACTCCTCTCCTCATACAGCTGAAACATTCCTCATTCATGTATTTCTCCTAAAATGCTCCACTGCTTTCCTTCAGAGAGCTCACCAGCTCTTTCTGCTTCTTTAAAGCTTGCTCCAAGTCCTTCAATTCAGGCCTCAGAGCCAGTCTCTTCTTACTGTAGAGTTTGGCACAAAACAACTTTTTCTTTTTAAATTCAGCTTTTAAAGCTGACAATTTCTCCTCCTTTTTCTCAATCCGCGTCAGCTTGTCCACAATTCTTCGTCTAAAGGTAGACACGGATTCATCCCTCCTTGGGCCAAGCTCAATGTCTTTCATAGACTGAGGCCTAGTCTCAGGCCTATCCAGAGGGCCCCCGCCGGGGTCTTCCCCAGGATCCAGCCTCCCTCCTGGGGAAGAGAAGTAACTCTAGCCCCTGGCTTCTGGAAGCACACAAGCTAAGGAACCAGCAACCTCACACCTCGCTGTCAGGGAGTGGAATGGCAGTTTCCCACCATCCCTGTGCTGAGTTCCTGGGTCTGTACACCTGCTGTGCCCACTATGAGGGGTTTCCACCATCCCCGTGCTGAGTTCCTGGGTCTGTACACCTGCTGTGCCCATTTTGAGGGGCCCCCACCTCCCTGTGCTGAGTTCCCAAGTCAGCACGCTTGCTGTGCCCATTATGAGGGGTTCCCACCATCCCCGTGCCTTGTTTCTGGGTCTGTACACCTGCTGTCCCCATGATGGAAGTTCCCATCATCCCTGTGTTGAGTTCCCAGGTCTGTACACCTGCTGTGCCCATTATGAGGGGTTCCCATCATCCCTGTGCTGAGTTCCCAGGTCTGTAGACCTGCTGTGCCCATTATGAGGGGTCCTAACATCCCTGTGCTGAGTTCCTGGGTCTGTACCCCTGCTGTGCCCATTATGAGGGGTTTCCACCATCCCTGTGCTGAATTCCTGGGTCTGTAAACCTTCTATGCCCATTATGAGGGGTTCCCAACATCCCTGGCCTGAAGTGCCACGGCCACCTGACGCATATTGTTTGGCTCTTCTCTGGCTGAAAGTAGTCTTCATTGATGATGTCAGCACCACTCTCTGTTTAATTCTCTGCATCATAAATCTAAGAATGCAAGCCCTGTACTGTGGCCCCTCCTTGGGAGCGGGTCCATGACACCCTGCACTAACATAATATGTTCTCAGTCATCCAGCTGGTTGATGCTGGGCTTCATTCAAAGTGGAAGACTGAGGACATCTTGAGGTGAAAAATGGAATTACTGTTACTGCAGAGGACAGCAATGGAGAGAAGGTGATTATTGCAGCCTGAGCTACATTTTTTTTTTTTTTTTTTTTAAACTGCTAGGGAACCTTTAAAAAAAATGAGGCGGGAGTTCAACTTCAAATAGCTAAACAAAACTTCTAAAATGTTATGCTGACCATTGTAAATACCAAACTATCTGGGTGTATTATATAGTATATACTGTAGTAGTAAATCCTGCCAGACAACTGGCATTCTCAGTAGATGGGCAGCAATTGATGTAAACATATCTCTGCTCAGGTTTATTTTCTATTTAAAATTTCCAGGTGATTTGCCTGACTGTTGGATCAGCTTAGGATATGTCCACCACCATTACACACAGCTGGTCCCCTTGAAGCGCCTTGGCATGGCGGTTGGTGGCTGCTTTGTCCTCTGCATGGCGAGGCGCACATTGCTGTCACTGACTACTGGAGAGACGCAAACAATAAATAATGTAGGTGAGTTTTACTGTCTGCTGCGAGAGCTTCACACACCGAGTCCCCACGGATGTCGCCTTCTGCATCAGAGGACGAGAGAGTGAAGAGGAGGAGGAGGAGGTAGGAGAGTCGCCCTTCAGACATCCTTCTGTCCTTCCAACCTACTTTCCATTGCATAGGAAACTTACTGCCTCTCGCTCAATGTCAGTGATTAATCAAGAGTCAGTCACACTAGTGTCTACACCAGAAGAGCTTACACTCTAATGCCCCCCCACTGTCACACACTATTATTATACATTTATATAGCTCTGACATATACCGCAGTGCTGTACAGAGATCACTGAGCCAGTCACATCAGTCTCTGTACCAGAGGAGCTTACACTCTAATGCCCCCCCACAGTCACATCAGTCTCTGAACCAGAAGAGCTTACATTCTAATGCCCCCCCACAGTCACACACTATTATTATTATACATTTATATAGCTCTGACATATACCGCAGTGCTGTACAGAGAACACTGAGCCAGTCACATCAGTCTCTGTACCAGAGGAGCTTACACTCTAATGTCCCCCCACAGTCACATCAGTCTCTGTACCAGAGGAGCTTACACTCTAATGTCCCCCCACAGTCACATACTATTATTATACATTTATATAGCTCTGACATATACCGCAGTGCTGTACAGAGATCACTGAGCCAGTCACAACAGTCTCTGTACCAGAAGAGCTTACACTCTAATGCCCCCCCCTCACAGTCACACACTATTATTAGACATTTATATAGCTCTGACATATACTACAGTGCTGTACAGAGAACATGGAGCCAGTCACATCAGTCTCTGTACCAGAAGAGCTTACACTCTAATGTCCCCCCACACTCACATCAGTCTCTGTACCAGAGGAGCTTACACTCTAATGTCCCCCCACAATCCCATACTATTATTATTATACATTTATAGCTCTGACATATACTGCAGTGCTGTACAGAGATCACTGAGGTAGCCACATCAGTCTCTGTACCAGAAGAGCTTACACTCTAATGTCCCCCCACAGTCACACACTATAATGATTATACATTTAAATAACTCTGACATATACTGAAGTGCTGTACAAAAAACACAAAGCCATATAATATATCTTAGGGTCCTTTCACACGGGCTTTCCGCCCGGCGGACCCCGTTTTGCTCCATGGCATCCAAAAAGCGTTTTGCGCAAAAGCGCTTTTAGACGAACTGGAAAACAGCGACAGGGAAACAGAGTTACTTGAAGAACTGAGCGATAGCGATTGGTGGGAAAATTCGTCATCAGGTACGGAAAGTGAGGACAGCGAGGATTCTGATGTCTCTTTCTGGCACATAGGTGTGGAATTTGGGAAGAATATCAAATGATTCTTCAGAATTTCCACAGAGCGATGTGCCAGAAAGAGACATCAGAATCCTCGCTGTCCTCACTTTCCGTACCCAATGACCAATTTTCCCACCAATCGCTATCGCTCAGTTCTTCAAGTAACTCTGTTTCCCTGTCGCTGTTTTCCAGTTCGTCTAAAAGCGCTTTTGCACAAAAAGAATGCTTTTTTTTTGGACGCCATGGTCGTTCTCTATTTTCCACCAGGTGAAATCCTGTGGTGAAATGGGATGATACAGTGTAATCCATTAGGATCACAGCTTTCTATCATCTCATTTGATGTATTTACATTTTTTGAAATTGCCGCCGGTTCCACCCCCCTGCGTCGTAACGCTCGCAGGGAAGGGAACTGGAAGACAGGTGCCGGCATCAGCCGAGCACAGAGCAGGAGGATGGTGGGGGAGGACAGCGGGGGAGGATGGCTGGAGGGAGGACAGCGGGGGAGGACGGCGGGAGGATGGCTGGAGGACAGCGGGGGAGGATGGCGGGAGGATGGCTGCAGGATGGTGGGGGAGGACAGCGGGAGGACGGCGGGGGAGGACAGCAGGGGAAGACGGCGGGAGGATGGCTGGAGGACGGTGAGAGGACAGCGCGAGGATGGCTGGAGGACAGCGGGGGAGGACGGCGGGAGGATGGCTGCAGGATGGCGGGGAAGGACAGCGGGGGAGGACGGCGGGAGGATGGCTGGAGGACAACGGGGGAGGACAGCGGGAGGATGGCTGCAGGATGGCAGGGGAGGACAGCGAGAGGACGGCGGGGGAGGACAGCGGGGCAAGACGGTGGGAGGATGGCTGGAGGACGGCGGGAGGACAGTGCGAGGATGGCTGGAGGACAGCGTTCTGCATTTATTCAGCTAGCCCATCCCCCCACACAGTTAGAAAACACCCCCTAGGCTCACATTTAACCCTTTAATCGCCGCTTGTGTTAACCCCTTCCCTGCCAGTGTCATTATTACAGTAACAGTGCATATTTTTAGCATTGATTACTGTAGTAATGTCACTGGCCCCCCAAAAGTGTCAAAAATGTCAGTCAGGGGTCCGATCTGTCCGCCGCAATGTCGCAGTCCCACTAAAAATCGCTGACCGCCACCATTACTAGTAAAAAAAATAAAAATAACTAAAAATTACATAAATATTTTCCCCTAGTTTGTAGATAACTTTTGCGCAAAATTGTTAAAAATGTCAGTTAGGGGTCCGCAATGTCACAGCCCCGCTTAAAATGGCAGATCACCGCCATTACTAGTAAAAATAAATAAATATGACATAAATCTTTCCCGTAATTTGTACACCACGATAACTTTTGCGTAAACCAATATACGCTTATTGGGATTTTTTTTTTTATTTACCAAAAATATGTAACAGAATACAAATTGGCCTAAAAGGACGAAAAAAAAAGATTTTTTATTTTGGGGAATGTTATATAGAAGAAAGTAAAAAATATTGTTTTTTTGTTTGTTTTTTTTTCAGAATTGTCGCTACTTTTTGGTTTATAGAGCAAAAAGTAAAAATCGCCCAGGTGATCAAATACCACCAAAATAAAGCTCTATTTGTGGGAAAGAAAGGACATCAATTTTATTTGGGTGCAGCGTCGCACGACCGCGCAATTGTCCATTAAAGTAACGCAGTGCCGAATCGCAAAAAATGGCCTGGTCATTAAGGGGGGGTAAAATTCCAGAGCTGAAGTGGTTAAAGAAGACTTAGAATCAGATCTATTTTATGTTAAGTGCATCCATGCTGATAACTTGGTCCCTCTGATATCAGTTGGTTGCCTCGTATTGCTTTGAAAAACCTTCTATGAAAGTCTTATTTGGAATGTGCTAATTGGCAATATGGATTCCAGCCATTGAGGCTGTGTATGGAATGCTGGTTATTTACTTCAAAGTCAAAGTGGATCTAACATCAGATATATCTGTTTGTGTTACATTCAGCATGCTCAGTAATGTGTCAGTGGACCTCTGCTTTTCTCTCACCAGAAGCACGGCACCATCTTTCTTCAGGCATCATTCAGGTTCAAGCACAGGGATGACAAATCCACATAATTCCTGGTGCCTGTGTCCACAAGTCTAATCACTGGAGGGGGGGGGGGGATTAGGGGAGATTGAGGAAATGCTTCCTCCTGCCTACTACAAAGTTACAATGTACAGTCAGATCACTGAGGGAGCGGAGAATGGGGAAATGCTTCCTCCTGCCTGCAGCAAAGTGATGACGTCATCTCAGCCGAGGCAAAGCCACCGACTTGAGATCAAGGACAGCTTTTTAACCCGTTGGCACCAGCCGCACGCAAATATGCAGAGTTGTATAAAGTACTCCAAACCCACACTTGAGTAAAAGTACAAGTGCTCGATCAAAAAGTGACTTGAGTAGAAGTGGAAGTGCTCGATCAAAAATTGACTTGAGTAGAAGTACTAAAGTATTCAACATTTTTTGTACTTAAGTATTGCAAGTAGTTTTTTTAAAAAAATGTTGCTACTCAAGTACTGAAAGTAAAAGTACAAGTACTGTGTTATGTAGTTATTAAAGAAAGAAGTCAAAAGTTTGAACATCATATTGTTTTTTTATTATTTCAAATGCAGCTTTTATTTATACATACAGTAGCATTTATTTTCCTATGTGCTGATAATACACATGTTTGAGCTTCATGAAACCTGCCATCTACTGTTCTGGCAGTGGTAATTTTTATAATAGTAACGAGTAACTATGCAGCACAAAAAAAATATCGGAGTAGAAGTATTGAAATCATCGAAAAAATGTAGTGAAGTAAAAGTGGAAGTAGGGGAAAAAAATTCTACTGCAGGAAAGTACAGATACCGCCTTTCCGTACTTAAGTACAGTAGTGAAGTAGTTCTACTTAGTTACTATACATCTCTGCAAATATGCGGCCACTGGGCCTTGGCGCAGAGGGGCTGCGTGTTTGTGTGAATTGGTGGCATACAGCTGCGCCGAGACCGCACTCTCCAGCCATGGTTACCGACAGCCAGGTCTGCTGTTAGAAATCACGGGGCCCAGTACAGCCTACCTGGCAGGGCCCCCCCCCTCCCTCCTCCGAATATATCAAGACAATATTTTCACAAAAAATACACTAAAATCATTATTAGCATTATTCGCATGAACTTCTGTGAATTAGCCATTTATAATAGTTTTTTTACATAAAAAAAAAAAAAAATCGAATTTATTTTACAAATGTTAAAAATATTTACAATATTATTTTACAATTGTTTTTAATTAATTTAATACAATTTTTATAGTTTTTTTTTTCTTTTTTTTACAATTTTGTTATTATTTTACAGGACAGGGAAGACTGCAGTGCTGCAAGGGGGGCACAGTGAAAGGGGGGCACACTGGGGGGGTCAGGAGCAGGCAGAACAGGGAGGGGGATTCGGGTAGGAGAAGTAATTACAGGAATGATGCCCTGTGTCTGTGTCTCTCCCTGCAGCAGCTGAAAGCCGGCAGGAGTAAGAGAAATTGGCTTTCAGCTGCTGCAGAGAGCCGCACAGGGCTTCCTTCTGTAATTGCCCCTCTCCCCCGGCCGCACCGATTCCCCGTGCTGTTGGGGCTCCCCTGTGTGCCTGGGCCCCCTACAGGAAGACTGGTGCCCCCCCTATCGGCGGCCCTGCCAACAGTTAACGAAAAGCTCACAATCTCTGCTTGAAATCAGGAGCTTTCCAATCGTATGACTGCTGTGACAGCCAATCACGGCGGTCACATGACCATAAACCCTGCCCCGCCTCCTGGCATCCTAAACCCCCGTAAGGGGTCGAGAGGCACCAGTTCAAAAGGGTTAACCACTCCTGGACGGGAAGGTTTTGCCCCCTTAATGACCAGGGCATTTTTTGCGATTTAGCACTGCGTTATTTTAACAGACAATTGTGCGGTCGTGAGACCATATACCTAAATAAAATTGATGTCCTTTTTTCCCCACAAATAGAGCTTTTTGGTGGTATTTGATCACCTGTGCGATTTTTTTTTTTTTTTTGCGCTATAAACAAAAAAAAAAGAGTGACAATTGAGAAAAAAAAAACATTTTCACATTGTGCTATATAACATTCCCAATAAAAAAAAATTAAAAATCAAAATTTTAGGTCAATTTGTATTCTGCTATATATTTTTGGCAAAAAAAATCCCGATGAGCGTATTTTGATTGGTTTGCGCAAAAGTTATCGTGTCTACAAACAAGGGGAAAGATTTATGTCATTTTTATTTTTACTAGTAATGGCGGTGATCTGCGATTTCTAGCGGGACTGCGACATTGCGGAGGACAGATCGGACCCCTAACTGACATTTTTGACACTTTTGGGGGGACCAGTGACATCACTACAGTAATCAGTGCTAAAAATATACACTGTTAGGATCCTTTCACACGGTCCATTTATTTTTTTTCTCCGTTTAGTCACTTCCGTATGTCCGTGTTTTCTCCCATCCGTTTGCGGATGAAAAACAGACATAATGTATGTCTATGGGATTGCGGACGTTAGCGGATGACACCCCCAGGAGCGCTCCCGCGAACCAGTACGGTACAAGTACGGCGGTTCGTGCGGCCGAGCCCGCCTGCTGCAGTATATATGTGGCGGGCGCTCGGCTGGCAAGTGGTTAATGATGAAAGGTAAAAATGGATACTGTTGCTGTATTTTGTGACATGTCCACTAAAGTTCACATATCGGGAACGCGTGCAAAATTGTGCGCTTACCTGACACGCAGAGAAACGCGTTGTCCTACAGCAGATTCATGGCAGTGTCTGACACGCAGAGAAACGCGTTGCCCTACAGCAGATTCATGGCAGTGCCTGACACGCAGAGAAACGCGTTGCCCTATAGCAGACTCGTGGCAGTGCCTGACACGCAGAGAAACACGTTGCCCTACAGCAGATTCATGGCAGTGCCTGACACGCAGAGAAACGCGTTGCCCTACAGCAGATTCATGGCAGTGCCTGACACGTTGCCCTACAGCAGACTCATGGCAGTGCCTGACACACAGAGAAACGCATTGCCCTATAGCAGACTCGTGGCATAGCCTGACACGCAGAGAAACACGTTGCCCTATAGCAGACTCGTGGCAGTGCCTGACACGCAGAGAAACGTGTTGCCATACAGCAGATTCATGGCAGTGCCTGACACGCAGAGAAACGCGTTGCCCTACAGCAGATTCATGGCAGTGCCTGACACACAGAGAAACGCATTGCCCTACAGCAGACTCATGGCAGTGCCTGACACACAGAGAAACGCATTGCCCTACAGCAGACTCATGGCATAGCCTGACACGCAGAGAAACGCGTTGCCCTACAGCAGATTCATGGCAGTGCCTGACACGCAGAGAAACGTGTTGTCCTACAGCAGATTCATGGCAGTGCCTGACACGCAGAGAAACGCGTTGTCCTACAGCAGATTCATGGCAGTGCCTGACACGCAGAGAAACACGTTGCCCTATAGCAGACTCGTGGCAGTGCCTGACACGCAGAGAAACGTGTTGCCCTACAGCAGATTCATGGCAGTGCCTGACACGCAGAGAAACGCGTTGCCCTACAGCAGATTCATGGCAGTGCCTGACACGCAGAGAAACGCGTTGCCCTACAGCAGATTCATGGCAGTGCCTGACACGCAGAGAAACGTGTTGCCATACAGCAGATTCATGGCAGTGCCTGACACGCAGAGAAACGCGTTGCCCTACAGCAGATTCATGGCAGTGCCTGACACGTTGCCCTACAGCAGACTCATGGCAGTGCCTGACACACAGAGAAACGTGTTGTCCTACAGCAGATTCATGGCAGTGCCTGACACGCAGAGAAACGCGTTGTCCTACAGCAGATTCATGGCAGTGCCTGACACGCAGAGAAACGCGTTGCCCTACAGCAGATTCATGGCAGTGCCTGACACGTTGCCCTACAGCAGACTCATGGCAGTGCCTGACACTCAGAGAAACACGTTGCCCTACAGCAGACTCATGGCATAGCCTGACACGCAGAGAAACGCGTTGCCCTACAGCAGATTCATGGCAGTGCCTGACACGTTGCCCTACAGCAGACTCATGGCGGTGCCTGACACGCAGAGAAATGCGTTGCCCTACAGCTGACTCGTGGCAGTGCCTGACACGCAGAGAAACGCGTTGCCCTACAGCTGACTCATGGCAGTGCCATTAAAGCGGTGTTCCAGCTGTGGAAAAAAAATGAAAAGTCAGCAGCTACAAATCCTGTACAAATACATTAGCTACTGAATTTTAATATATAAACACTTTCCTGTCCAGGGATCCCGCAATGTTGGCATCCCAGCCATTTTCCGGATCGGGGGCCAGGTGCTGCCACCACCATTCACTCTACGGGAAACCGGCAATTAAGCCTTTCAGCTTCCCAGCCGGTTCCCTATTGCGCATGCGTGACGCGCGCTGCGCATTCTCATTGGCTCGGCGGCGGGGAAAGGAGAAAGGGGGCGGAACTTCCGAGGGATAGTGCCGCGGCGCTGTCTCCCGGAGGTGGGGAATGGTACCTGTCAAAAACAGGTACCCGTAACCCTTTCCCCCCTGAAAGGTGCCAAATGTGACACCGGAGGAAGCAGATGAGCGGAAGTTCCACTTTTGGGTGAAACTCCGCTTACATTGGTAATGACACCAACATGCATTAAGCTGAAGTTACTAAGTTACTGAGTCACCTCTTCAGCAATCCCCCAATGCTCTTTCCTCCTGATATCAGTGCTGAGAGGGAGCAGAGGCATCGCCCTCCCTACATCTAGCAGATTCACCAATAGCCCCAAACATAATGGCTATGGGGAAGAGTATGGGTCATATTCTTCCCCATACCCACTAGCATGAGCTTTGTTGATTACCTACTTGCCTACTGGGCACTATTACCCCCTTCCTGCCCAGGCCAATTTTCAGCTTTCAGTGCACTTTTAATGACAATTGCGCAATCACGCAATGTTGTACTCAAACAAAATTGTTATCATTTCTTTCACACAAATAGAGCTTTCTTTTGGCATTCATTCACCATGGTTTTTTTTTTTAATTTTATGCTAAATAAATGAATAAAGACCAAAAATTTTGAAAAAAAAAAAACAAAAACGTTTTCATAGTTTGTTAAAACATTTTGCAAACAGGGAATTTTTCTCCTTCATTGATGTGCACTGATGAGGCTGCACTAATGGGCACTGATAGACTGCACTGATGGGCACTGATAGGCTGCACTGATGAGGTGGCACTGATGAAGCTGCACTGATGGGCACTGATAGGTTGCACTGATGGGCACTGATAGGCGGCATTGATGAGCACTGATAGGTGGCAATGATATGTAGCACTGATGGACACTTGTAGGCAGCACTGATAGCTGACATTGATGATGAGACACCAATGGGCACTGATGGGCAGCACTGATGGGCATTGATAGGCACTGATAGGCTGCACTGATGGGCACTGATAGGCTGCACTGATGAGGTGGCACTGATGAGGCTGCACTGATGAGACTGCACTTATAGGCAGCACTGATGGGCACTGATAGGTGGCACTGATAGGTAGCACTGATGGGCACTGATAAGAGTGACTAATGGGCACTGATAGGCGGCACTGATGAGCACTGATAGGTGGCAATGATATGTGGCACTGATGGACACTGGTAGGCAGCACTGATAGCTGACACTGATGACGAGACACTGATGGGCACTGATCGGCAGCACTGATAGGCAGCACTGATTGGCATTGATAGGCACTGATAGGCTGCACTGATGAGGTGGCACCGATGAGGCTGCACTGAGAGGCAGCACTGATAGGTGGCACTGATGGGCACTGATAGAAGTGACTGATGAGCACTGATAGGCAGCACTGATAAGCAATGATAGGTGGCAATGATAGGTGGCACTGATGGGCACTGGTAGGCAGCACTGATAGCTGACACTGATGAGGAGACACTGATGGGCACTGATCAGCAGCACTGATGGGCAGCACTGATGGGCACAGATTGTCAACAGTGGGGAGCACAGATTGGCAGCAGTGGTGGGCACAGATTGGCAGCACTGGTGGGCACTGTTGGGACTGCACTGATAATCAGGACAATGATAATCAGTGTCCTGATTTTGAGTGTACAGGTCCCTTTTGCAGAAGCCATTCATTGGCTCCCTTCTTTCCTTCTCATGCTGTCAGCGTGAGGAGGAGAGGAGAAGAGAGACAAATCCGATGACCAGCTCTCTTCTCCTACTGAGACTGAGAGGACCGCTGCTTTCACACCAGTGCTGTATTTTGGCCTAGGCTAACAAGGCCCAGGCCTAGGGCGGCACTTTGCAGGGGGGGCAGCAAAAAAAAAAACCCCCTCCACCTGAGACTCTATTGGCCACTGGTTGCTAGAACCACCTCTCTAACCCCTCTCTCTCTCTCAACCACCCCTCCTCTCTTTCTCTAACCCTCTCTCTCTCTCTCTCTCTCTCATCCCCCTCTCTCTCTCATCCCCCTCTCTCTCTCTCTCTCTCTCTCGCTCTCATCCCCCTCTCTCACCCCGCCCTCTCTCTCTCTCACCCCCCTCTCTCTCTCACTCTCTCTCTTATCCCCCTCTCTCACCCCCCTCTCTCTCATCCCCCTCTCTCTCGCTCTCTCTCTCTCATCCCCCCTCTCTCTCTCTCAACCCCCTCTCTCTCTCTCATCCCCCCTCTCTCTCTCTCATCCCCCCTCTCTCTTATCCCCCCCTCTCTCACTCTCTCATCCCCCTTCTCTTATAGCCCCACTCTCTCACCCCCTCTCTCTCTCTCTTTCTCTCACCCCCTCTCTCTCACACACACCTCTCTCACCCCCCTCTCTCTCTCACCCCCCTCTCTCTCTCTCATCCACCCTCTCTCTCTCTCATCCCCGCCCTCTCTCTCTCCCCTCTCTTTCATCCCCCCTCTTTCTCCCCCTTCCTCACCCACCCCCTCTCTCTCTCCCTCCCTCACCCACCCCCCTCTCTCTCTCTCTCTCTTTCTCTCTCTCATCCCCCCTCTCTCTCTCTCCCACACCCTCTCACCCCCCCTCTCGTGAGATCTCAGGGGTTCATGCCAGGATTTGTAGTCCTTCGATTTTGGAGGGGGTCACATCCGTTAAAAAAGGAGTGGGGAAAATTTAAATGGGGGGGCGCCCAATTTTAGTCTTGCCCCTAGGGCAGCACAAAACCAAAATACACCACTGTTTCACACAGAGAACAAATGCCCTTCTTGATGGCATGCTGGCAGAAGATAGGCTTCTCTACTGAGGCTGTGGCTGCTTTCTAAGGAAAGCTAGCTGTAAAGAATTGCACATCTTGATTTGATTACGCTAGGACTGTTCAATTGGTAGTCAAGTCTTGTGGTTTTTATGTATGGCAGCATAATGTTTTTTGCATTTCCGCTTCCTATTATTGAATATAAAAGAATATCATGGAAGTTGCTGAAATATTTGTTGTACGTCTTGCAGAGGAGACTAGACAAAGTTCTTCACAGGGCTGAGCACAGTTTGATGCAGATTTAGCTTCATCCAGATCATGCCCCTTAATCATCCTTATTCTTTCTTAGCATATAAAACTCAATAATTGTACCTTGTTCAGCTTTGTTGGAATAATGTGCAGAAAGTGTTCTTGCTGGAACTGTAATTAATGACGCGATAATAACCTGTAATCACAGTTTAGGAAGACGTAATAAAAGATTGTACCATCTGCAGCCTGGATGACGATGGTGGACGTGCCAAAAGGTTCATAGAGAGTCAAGCTCAACATCCCGGGGGGCTTTGTATAAGCTGATCAACCTGCCCAGGACCATATTAACCCATACACACCCAGGGACTAATGTTTGTAATGTTAAAGGCAATTAACAGCTCATCCAAGTAGCATTCTTAGTTCTAATGAGTGTCAAGAACAGACCCCAGCTTTTTCATAGCGAAAAGTGGATACCCCTATAAATGATTCAGTTCAGGTGTTTCAGGTGAACAGTACTTTTAATGCTACAGCGTAAAATTTAGACCATTGCATGCTTCTTGTGGCAACCTTTTTTTGGAAGGATTTTTGTAAGTCTGTTCTAGTATGACTGAGTCCTTGTGCAAGAATGTGGCTACATTAAAAATGACTTGACTAATCTGTGAAGGAGCTGGAGTGGGCATGCATAGAGCCCTGACATAAGCCCTACTTAACACAGAGAACTGTCTTGAATGCTACTGAATACCAAGACCTGACCTCACCCCAACTGAATACAGAGACCTAAACCTCAACCCTACTGAACACAAAGCCCTGACCTCAACCCTTCTGAACACAGAGAGCCCTGATCTCAATCCTACTGAACACAGAGCCTTGATCTCAACCCTACTGAACACAGAGAGCCCTGATATCAACCCTACTGAACACAGAGCCCTGACCTCAACCCTACTGAACACAGAGCCCTGATTTCAACCCTACTGAACACAGAGCCCTGACCTCAACCCTACTGAACACAGAGCCCCGACCTCAACCCTACTGAACACAGAGCCCTGACCTCAACCCTACTGAACACAGAGCCCTGACCTCAACCCTACTGAACACAGAGAGCCCTGATCTCAACCCTACTGAACACAGAGAGCCCTGATCTCAACCCTACTGAACACAGAGAGCCCTGACCTCAGCCCTACTGAATACAGAGCTCTGACCTAAACCCTACCTAACACAGAGCCCTGACCTCAACCCTACTGAACACAGAGCCCTGACTTCAACTCTACTGAACGCAGAACCCTGACCTCAACCTTACTGAACACAGAGCCCTGACTTCAACTCTACTGAACGCAGAACCCTGACCTCAACCCTACTGAACACAGAGCTCTGACTTCACCTCAACTGAATACAGAGACCTGAGCTTAACCCTACTGAACACAGAGCTCTCACCTCACCCCTACTGAATACAGAGCCCTAAACTCAACCCTACCGAACACAGAGCCCTGACCTCAACCCTACTGAATACCCAGCCCTGAGCTCAAGCCTACTGAACACAGAGCCCTGACCTCAAACCTACTGAACACAGAGCCCTGACCTCAACCCTACTGAACACAGAGCCCTGACCTCAACCCTACTGAACACAGAGCCCTGACCTCATCCTTAATGAACACAGACCCATGAACTCAACCTTACCGAACTCTGAGTTCTGACCTCAGAGTCATGTTCTCAGCCCAACTGAACACAGAGCCATGACCTCAACCCTACTTAACACAGAACCCTGATCTTAACTCTACTAAACACCTTTGGGATGAACTAGACCACTGATGAAGCCAGGTCTTCTCATCAAGCACCAATACCTTACCTCACAAATGGGAACACATTCCCATAGACACCCCAAAATCTCATGGATTGCTTCCCTAGATGGCATAGCTAAAAAGAATGGCCATGGTTTCGGAATAAAATATCCAACAAAAGCACAAAGGTGTAACAGTAAACTAAATTCATTCCATGTATCTGTTTTGCCACCATACTTTAAAAAGGCGCTGGAATAATCTATATGGTCAAAAAAATAAGTAGGCAGGATCAGCAATAAAGTTTGCTAAAATCCATACAAAGGACTTTTTCAAAAATGTGGTATTTTACTTTGAACACGTTTGGCCTAGAGCTTAAGGCTGGGCTCACACTATTGCGAATTGGATGTGGGTTTCCCAAGTTGGTTCACATATCTCTGGAGCGGCTCCGGTGCTAATTGCACAGAAGTCCTGTGTGTCTTCTGGTCTGTTTCAGGTCTGAATTCATAGTTACATAGTTACATAGTAGTTGAGGTTGAATAAAGAAAATAGTACATCCAATTCAACCTGTGTAGGCGTGTGTGGCCGTAATCATCTCTCATACCCCTGAATGTTCTGATCCTTGAGATGTATGTCCAGGAGTCTTTTGAAAGTGTCCATATTTCCCGCAGAAACCACCTCTTGTGGTAGAGAATTCCACAATCCTGTAGCCCTAACAGCAAAAAAACCCCTGCGTTGCCTGAGGTCAAAACGCTTCTCCTCTAATCGCATTGTATGTCTTCGAGTCCTCATGCAATCCTTGCAACTGAATAGCTTTTTTTCTATGCTGAGCATAGGTGTGCGCACAGGGTGTACCAGGTGTGCCCAGGCACACCCTAATCACCCTGAGCAGCACAGATTCCCCCTACTGCCCTGGCTCCCCTCCCTCTTACCCCCACAGCTCTTCCGGCTTCCCTCCTCTCCTCTCCAGCCAGCTGTTGCTGTGGGGATGTTTTAGGATGAGTGGGGAAAGGGGCCGTAAATATATAATTTGCCGGCCCCCTCCCTTTCTGAATGAACAACATAAGTGATCGGTAGTGTGTGTTTGAGCTTTGGTGTGCACACCCTAATGCATTACGCTGCGCACACCTATGATGCTGAGATCACCATTGAGGTATTTATAAATTGCTATCATGTCCCCTCCCAGGCGTCTCTTTTCCAGGGAGAATAAACACTTAAGCCCCGGAGGATTTGGCTGCTAAAAGACCAGGGGGTATTTTGCGATTCGGCACTGCGTGACTTTAACGGACAATTGTGCGGTCGTGCGTTGCTGTACCTAAACGAATTTGACGTCCTTTTTTTCCCACAAACAGAGCTTTCTTTTGGTGGTATTTGATCACCTGTGCGATTTTTACTTGTTGCGCTATAAACAAAAAAAGAGCGTCAATTTTGCAAAAATAACAATATTTTTCACATTTTTTATATGAAATTCCCAAAAAAAAAAAATGTAAAAATCCAAATTTTTTTAACATGTTTGGCCAATTTGTTTTCTGCTACATATGATTGGTAAAAAAAAAAAAAAAAATCGCAAAAAACGTATTTTGATTGGTTTGCGCAAAAGTTATTGCGTTTACTAACTAAGGGAAAGATTTTTGTCATTTTTGGTGTTTTTTTTTAACGCGTAATGGCGGCGATCTGCGATTTTTTTTTTTTTTGCGGTACTGCAACATTGCGGCAGACAGATCGGACCCTTGACTGACATTTTTGACACTTTTGGGGTTACTAGTGACATTAATGCAGTGATCAGTGCTATACATATGCACTGTTACTGCAAAATGACACTGGCATGGAAGGGGTTAACTTTATTGGGGAAGGAGGGGTTAAGTGTATCCCTAGGGGCGTGCTTCTAATTGTGATTGGACATGCCTGTGCGATTTTTTGATCATGCGCTATAAACAAAAAAAGAGCGACAATTTTGCAAAAATAACAATATTTTTCACATTTTTTTTATATGAAATTCCCAAAAAAAAAAGTAAAAATCAAAATTTTTTAACATTTTTGGCCAATTTGTTTTATGCTACATATGTTTGGTAAAAAAAATCGCAAAAAGCGTATTTTGATTGGTTTGCACAAAAGTTATTGTGTTTACTAACAAAGGGAAAGATTTTTGTCATTTTTGTTGTTTTTGTTTTTTAACGCGTAATGGCGGCGATCTGCAATTTTTTTTGCGGTACTGCGACATTGCGGCGGACAGATCGGACCCTTGACTGACATTTTTGACACTTTTGGGGTTACCAGTGACATTTCTACAGTAATCAGTGCTATATATATATATGCACTGTTACTGTAAAAATACACTGGCAGTGAAGGGGTTAACTTTAATTGAGAGGGAGGGGCTGTGTGTGTCCCTAGGGGCGTGCTTTCTACTGTGATTGGCTGTCTGTTGAGCTGTAGTTACACTGATCAACGGTCCTACATAGTAGAACCGTATGATCAGTGTTTCTACACAGGGAGAACTGCCTTTCTCCCTCTCCCCCGCCGATCGCCGAGTGACCGGCGGACATCGGGTCCGCCGGTCACACGCGTGGGGGGGTCCGTGATCGCGCGGGAGCGTGCCGCTGGCGGCGCGCGCTCGCTCCCGAGAGCCTCACAGGCTAGTGACGTTAATCAACGTCACTTTGCCTGTGAGGGGCTGACTGCCGCAGTAAATCTACTGACGGCAGTCGGCAAGTGGTTAAGCGATTGCAGACGCTCTTCATAATTCAGCTTTAAATACGGAATGAAATCAGACCTGAAACGGTAAACAGGGATGAACTGGACCCCTGCTGTGAGCAGCTCCATTCGGCAGTGTGATCCGAGCCTGAAGGAACACTTTGTAACAGTATAAGTAAGGAAACAAGAAGTGTGGACCATTCTCAATGACTTGAATGGCAATAGGGAAGTTGAATTTGATACTTTGCTTTTATTAAAACTTTCATGTATCATGTCATTCTTCATAAAAGTGGAAATGTGAAAAAATTAAGCTATAACATGTAATTATAGCCGGATAATAAACCAGCTGGATCCTTCCCTGAACGCCTTGTGCACCAATGTAAAGGAGAAGAAGGGACAATTATGCCATATAATTTAATCTCCATTAAGTGGTTTAATGTTCTTCCAACAATCCACTCGTTACTGGGAGGCGGACTGTAAAAATGCAGAAAAAATTCACACTGGAATCTTGCAAAAAGAAAAAAAAAAATGAGCATTACATGGGTGGGGAAAACAATTTGCATATTTTTCTAAAATGTTTTTGTGACATCACATAGAGCAGGCATGTCCAACCTGCGGCCCGGGGGCCACATGCGGCCCAGAACCCCAGGCAATGCGGCCCACTGCCCCTTGCCAATATTTTTTTTTTTTGCTGGAGAGGAAGGAAGTCGGGTCGGGGGCATGGCCACAGTGGCTTCCAACTAACGGTAGGCAGAGGCTGCCTTGGAGGAGGGGGGGGGGAGGCGAGCATGTGCAGTTTTTCTGACTCTTACCACCATGATCACTTCAAATCACTGAAGTGGTCATGATGGTTAGAGTGTTCCTTTAATATCTCTCAGAAGAAGTAAACCTCTGTATACTGATTCCATTTCATTTGATCATCCTCTAGTTGTGTTAAATTAGTGCGGGGTGTGCGGCGTGGCGGCATTTTATTACTTATATACCTTAACTATAGTATATATTTTATATGCGGCCTGAGAAAATTTCTCTACACTCAATGTGGCCCAGAGAAGCCAAAAGGTTGGACACCCATGGTGTAGAGCTATAAAAGAGTGACAGCAGAAAAAGACTGAGTGGTCCACTGAGTCTACCTTTTTATATTTTTTGTAACTTTTTTACTTTTTGTCTAAGTACAGGTCAGCCTTCATCAACACTTTCACCAGCATAGAACCCTTGAAATATTTTTCAGGTCTCCGGGAACCCTTCTAAAGATGTATAGCTTGATCAGTTGTATACGTTGTTGATGAAACAATAAATATAGGGGAAAATAATTTTTTTTTTAGTTCTCTTAAAATTATTATGAAGGAAATTATAACATCAAGATTAAAAATGAGCAGACCGTAAACAATTTTAGTGTTCTGACACATTAGAGGTCAGCAATGGAGACCCCCTACCATTACATTGGAGGTCAGTGGAGGTCCTATTACCATGATGCTCGGTGGAAGAGGCGTCTTCTGCTGTGGCCAGTAAGTGGATTTCCTTATGATTGCCACAGACTTGCTTCCTTCCCAGGATCTAGCAGGCTCTTCTTCCTGTGCTGTGCCCCACTGGTGGCAAAGAGCTCGTCCCCAGCTTAGAGGAGTAACTAAAACCTTCAGGGACCCTGTGCAAGAAACAATGAAGGGCCCCCCCGGGTCCCTGGTTGGGGCCCTTCCTTTCAAGCTTGGGGCTCTTCCCACTGATCCTGGGGCCGTTTACTCGCTCTTTATTTTGGTCCTGCAGCGGGGCCCTTTCACAAGTTCTGCAGTGGGCCCCCTTCCTGCCATCCTGGGGCCTCACCACCGTGGTAGAATGCCAGGGCCGGTTACAAGTGTGACCTTTGTGATCCTGGAAGTTCACCCACTGGTGTCAGTAGTTTTTATTTTTTGGTATTTTAATTGTACTATTTTTTATCATTTTTTTATTTATTTTTTTACAATGTCACTGACTATGACTCTGTCCATTCAGAAAAGGGAGGAGCTGATAAATTACATATTTACTGACCCCTTCCTGGTTCTCTATTGTGACACAATCTCCTCCATTTTCCTACTGCAGCTACAGGAGGAAAAAGGAGGACTGTGATTTCTCTACATGCTGCCCCCGCTGCCCCTCTTATCCAGGTGTACAGGGGAGCCACACAGGCCCCCTGGAGCATGGGGCCCGGTTGCAATTGCAACCCCTGCAACCCCTGTAGTTACGCCCCTGCAGCTGGTGGGACTGCATGGAAGCAGGTGGAGCCTGTTGCACAGGCAATCTGATGGTAAGCATCGGGTTGCCTGGGCCATGGGATCGCGCCCCAGCTTAGGTATGTCTACCTGGGCTTAGGGACAGTGGGTAATTTCTCTCTGCCAGTCCCCCTGGATGCCACATGTGCCTGTGAGGACCCCAGACCAAGGTTGGACCTCAAGGAGCTGCCTTTGACTCCCATTGCCCAACCACCTCTCAGCCGGTGCTCTCTTCCACTCTGAATTGGTGGCCCAGGTGCCCAGTGCTCCACTTCCTCTCTTTCTGCACCCAGCGGATGGCTGCCTAGGGACCTGCCTCTACGGACCCTCCAGAATCAGCCATAAGTCACCCAGACCACCACACCGGCAGCCTGGGACTATCAGGTACCCTCCAGGAGCAATCCTTAACTATCCTGTTTCTCCCCTTATTACCACCCTGAGAATCATTTCCCCTTGATTTGCCTTATTGTTGTAGGGAGGGTTAGTGTTAAATTTGCAAGGAGGGTGAGTATTAGGGTTACAGGCAGGGGTTGTATTAGTATGACAAGGAGGGTTAATGTTAGGGGTCACAGGGAGGGTGAGCATTAGGTCAAAGCGGAGGGTTAGTGTTAGAGTGCCATGGAGGGTTAGTTTTAGGGTTACAGGGAGGGTTAGAGTTAGGGTTACAGGGAGGTGAGCATTAGGTCAAAGCAGAGGGTTAGTGTTAGGGTGCCATGGAGGGTTAGTTTTAGGGTTACAGGGAGGGTTAGAGTTAGGGTTACAGGGAGGGTTAGTGTTAAGGTTACAGGGAGGGTTAATGTTAGGGTAACGTGGAGGGTTAGTGTTAGGGTTACATTGAAGGGTGGCAAGAAGGTTATAGGGAGGGTTCATATTAGCATTACAAGAGCTATTGGTACAGGAATGACTAATGTTAGTATTACAGGGAGGTTTGGTGTTAGGGTTAGTTTTAGAGTAAGTTTTAAGGTTACAATTAGAAGAAGGGTTAGTGTTAGGGTGGCAAGGAGGATAAGTGTAATGGGAGTTAGGGTTAGTGTTAGGGTTACATGGAAAATTATTGTTAGGGTTACAGAGAAGGTTTGTGTAAAGGGGGGTTAGTGTTAGTGTTAGGGTTACACAGAGAGTTAGTGTTAGGGTGGCAGGGAGGGTAAGTGTAATGGGGGGTTAGGATTAGTGTTAGGGTTACACAGAGAGTTAGTGTTAGGGTGGCAGGGAGGATAAGTGTAATGTGGGGTTAGGGTTAAATGGAAAATTATTGTTAGGGTTACAGAGAAGGTTTATGTAAAGGGGGGTTAGTGTTAGGGTTACACAGAGAGTTAGTGTTAGGGTGGCAGGGAGGGTAAGTGTAATGTGGGGTTAGTGCTAGGGTTAAATGTAAATTGTTGTTAAGGTTACAGAGAAGGTTTGTGTAAAGGGGGGTTAGGGTTAGTGTTAGGGTTACACAGAGAGTTAGTGTTAGGGTGGCAGGGAGGATACGTGTAATGGGGGGTTAGGGTTGGTGTTAGGGTTACATGGAAAATTATTGTTAGGGTTACAGAGAAGGTTTGTGTAAATGGGGGGTTAGGGTTACGGGGAGGGTTTCTGTAATGGGAATTAGGGTTAAGGTTACAGAGAAGGTTTTTGTAATGGGGGTTAGGGTTAATGTTACAGGAAGGGATAGTGATGGGGTATCTTAGGGTAGAACATACAGCATCGATCTCCTGTACCCACAGCTGATGTATTATACAGAGTTGACACATAAATTGCCTCCCGCCTAAAATCTCCAGTTATTTTCCTAGATAAGTTTTATACTGTATATAGGGAAAGTGAATGGTGAGCTAAAGCTTGAATGATGAAAATAGCAATGTGCACCTTGTGGAGGGTTAGTGTTAGGATTACAGGGAAGGATAGTGTTTGGGTGACATGAAGGGTTAGTGTTATGGAGAGGGTTAGTGTTAGGGATACATGCAGAGTTAGTGTTAGGATTACAAGTAGGTCTAGTGTAAGAGTTACAGGAAGGAATAGTGTCACAGTGGAGGGTTAGTGTTAGGGTGACCTGGGGGGGTTAGTGTTAGGGTGACCTGGGGGGTTAGTGTTAGGGTGACCTGGGGGTTAGTGTTAGGATTGCAGGGAAGGTTAGCATTAAGTTTATAAGGAAGATCATTGTTAGTGTTAAAGAGAGGCAGAGCTTTTTTTCAGCGGGAACGTGGGGGAACGCAGTTCCGGCACCTCCAGCACTGAATGTATGTAATGGCAAGGGGTGCTGGGCTTTACTATGGGTGTCTTTTGATGCTGGCTGGTGGGGGATCTATTGTTGTTGGAAGGGATATATTTTGCGGGGGGGGGGGTAATTGTTGCCACGGAGGTCTACTGTTGCTGCTAAGGGACCTATCGTCTCCGGAAGGAATCTGTTTTTACAGAGGGTGTCTATTGTTGCTGGGGTTGCTCTTGTGTTGCCGGGGGGGTCAGTTGTTGCTGAGAAGGAAGAGTCTATTAAGGGAACAGTCTATTGTAGCTGGCTTCTGGAGGGTCTATTGATGCTGTCTGCGGGGAGATCTGTTGTTGCTGCTGAGGGTATTTTGTTGTGGGTGGCCCATTGTTGCTTGTGGGATCTACTCTTGCTGGGGGTCTTTTGTTGTTATTTTACTGCTTTTCTTGTTATCATTAACAAATTCCATACAAATTTCTTAGTACCACAAATGATACTTTGTTCTGTATTCTCTAAAAGGGGCAGTACTAGGAGGTGGGTAGGGGGTGGACCCTAGAAACGGTGCTCGGAGGTAGGTAGGGGCGGAGACAAGGGGTAACTCCGAAAGTGGGAGTTCCTGCACCTATTCTCTGAGAAAAAAAGCCCTGCAGAGAAGGTAAGTGTTAGGGATACATGCAGAGTGGGTGTTAAGATTATACATAGGTCTAGTGTAAGAGTTACAGGAAGAGATAGTGTCACAGTGAAGGGTTAGTGTTAGGGTGACCTGGGGGGTTAGTGTTAGGATTGCAGGGAAGGTTAGTGTTAAGTTTATAAGGAAGATCAGTGTTAGTATTACAGAGAGGCAGGGCTTTTTTTTGCAGCGGGAACGCAGGGGGAATGCAGTTCCGGCACCTGCAGCCCTGAATGTATGTAATAGCAAAGGGTGCTGGGCTTTGCTATGGGTTTCTTTTGATGCTGGCTGGTGAGGGATCTATTGTTGCTGGAGGGGATATATTTTTGCAGTTATTGTTGCCAGGGAGGTCTATTGTATTTGCTATTGTCTCCAGAAGGGAATCTTTATTGTTGCTGGGGTTGGTCTTATGTTTGTAGCACCCTCCTAGGTAGGTGCTAGGGAGAGAGTATAGTTTTTGGCTCTGTCTGCCTATCAGAGGAGCAGCAGGGAAATCTATATTGCTTTCTGTCTACCAGAGAGCAGGATCTGTGAGTTAGGTCTGCTCATTGTGCTCAGTGTGTGATTCATTGGGTCTAGATAGTGTTTCACACTGGTCCAATAGGGAGGCATGTTAGACAGTGGGAGGAAACCTGACCAATGGGTACATAGGCTTTCATACAGTCCTGGTGATTGGTAGAGACAGGCTGTCTCGGTGCATTCTGGGATACTGTATAAAAGCCAGGAGCACAAGCACATGTGCTGCAGAGTCTTTGGCTTGTGAGCAGTGTCCCGGAGGGAGGGTGGCCACTGCCTTCTCCTCTGTAGCAGTGGCACGTGGCATCAGGAGGTCGTTCTGAAGGCCAGAGGAATGCAGTTGAACCCAGAGGTCCAGGAATGCTGGCTAAGGGGGAGACACTGGAGACCCTAGAAAAACAGTAACGTGAGTACAGGGGATCGTGTCAAGGGGCCTGACCTGAGGGGGGCCACACCGGAGTAGGATAGTCAGTGGACAGGTGTCAGCGGTCAAGAAAGAGGATACTAGGAAAGTGTCCTGAAGATAACATTAGTTCATCAAGTCATCTGGAAAGAGACTTAATCTAAATCCAACTAAGTGGCAAGGTGGATCAACAGCCTGGCTGTATCTACAGATAGATGTCCTCCAAACCTTGTGAATAGTTAATTTGGAGTTTCCCATCCATATTTAAAATAAAACACCAAAAACAACTACACACCCCTGGATTGATCATTGACTAAGCCAAGAAGTAAAGAGTTAAATTGTGAATACCAGTGTTGCTAACGGTAATATCACAATTGTCCCAACAAAAGATGAGATTGTGTAGGCAAAAATATATTTGTGAATAAAACATCATTTTATTGAGATAAATTTAAAGTTAAAAATACCAAGAGGTTGCAAAAAAGTATAATGAACATTCCTCATAAAGTTTAGCACATGGTTAACATACGGCAACTGGGCCACATAGTTTGAACATTACTTAATGATGAGATGGTGACTCCCGATGTTTAGTGTGTAGACATCCAAGTGGGCAAGCGACTGAGGATGTGACTGACCAAGGGGATTGAAAGATTGTATTAACATGCCTTATTACATTTCATATATATTTCAACTTATGCCCATTCTATGATGAAATATGGGCCCTTGCATTTACATAGTAACGAGCTAGACTGTCACCTATTCATCCACCTTGGACAGCAGCCAGCTGTATTTTGCATTTAGACGACATGTTAAACCACCTGTCCATTCATTCATTGGAACACTTGACAGCTGGACATTTTGCATAAGAGATTGCTGACGCCACCCATAAACAATTGACAATTGCTTATATTAACACATGACAACTGAATGCAGACGGGGCGACCCTCCGACAAAACACAGATTCAGATATGGGAACACCTCATATTGACACAGATGCATGGCGAAAGCAAAAGGCCCTTTCATGTACTGTTCTGTCTGAGATGTGCTATTGTTAATTTGAATGGTGAATTGTAAACCAGTTTGAATCAGTTTTTCCCACTCAAAACATGCCTAAAATATGAGCTACACTTGCAATAAAATCAGTTGTGACTGCACTAAGTTTGAGTGCTATGTGTCGTCATAACTCCCGGCCGGACGAGAGGGAATTCACTATCTATTGGGGGGGTTAGCAACTGAAAGGCTGTATATCATCGTGATTGCCTCCTGACGAGTTCTGAGCTAACAGGGATTTCCACGCGTTTCGGCTCTATTTAAAAAAACATGCCTTTTTCAAGGTAGTCACCAATTCTACAATAATAATAATAATAATAAATGACAAAAAGTTATTTGTTTTGAAACGTTCTTCAATGTTTGCAAACATAAAACATAGCATCTATGCTGTAGCATACCATTCTGTGTAGAGATGCCGGGTTTGAAAACTGGGGAGTGCCTTCACCTTCCCTCCATCCCTTGACCTGCAGCGTCTTTTTTGCAACCTCTTGGTATTTTTAACTTTAAATTTATCTCAATAAAATGATGTTTTATTCACAAATATACTTTTGCCTACCCAATCCCATCTTTTGTTCGGTCGAGGATCCAACACAATTGTGATATTATCATATTAGGGATGATGGCAACTATACTGGGATATTATTTTCTAGAGACAAACCTACGTAGTGTTGCTAACGGTAACCCAGGGGGACCCGAAAGTGTAATATCCACCAGTCCTCAAGGGGGCAGTGCTACCTGTTGTTGGGGGGGGGTCAGTTGTTGCTGAGAGGGATCTACTTTTGAGGGAACAGTCTGGCTGCTGGAGGGTCTATTGATAATGAAAATAGCAATGTGCGCCTTTGGTAAATAAGCCAAAATAATCTGTTTTATTTTTTTTTATTAATCTTTAAACATTCTCTCCTGGAAGTCCTTTCAGCATAAAGCGATAGGGAAGAGTTAACTGCCGCCTGGCAGCGTCTATTGTCTCAGCCACAGGATGAAATCAGCCAGCATATGCTAATCAGAGAGCAGCTAATGTGCACTTCAGTGACCACTCTGCAGGCCTCCAGTATTGGCTGCAATTACCTCTCTTCAGGAGGCTAACCTCTTGTTCTAGTGTGTAAAGTGCCGGCCACTGGGTACAGCTAAGAGCTCGCTTCCCCGCACACAGACCGCTGCTAACCCTTTGTGAACCGGGAGGCAGGCAAGAAGTAAATCCTACTAAATAAAATGTATATAATAAACTATATAAACTATATAAAATGGAATAGAGTACATACCTCCCAACATTTTGAGATGGGAACGAGGGACACCTATTAGCAAAAATAGGACACACCACTGCCACGCCCCCTTAAAGGAGAATTATACCAAAAAAATTATTGGTTAAACCCACAAGTGCTTTTTTTTTACCACTACTATTCCTTTTATCTTGGCTTTTGAACTTTACAAATGCAGCAACTTAGAAACTGGATGAAAGGTTTAGCACTGGGAAACTATTTTTGAGAAATAAAAAATGCATTTTACTTATAGATCACACCAAAATGAGGGACAAATGAGGAGGAACGAGGGACAGAGGAACTTTGTTCCAAATCAGGGACAGTCCCTCGAAATCAGGGACAGTTGGGAGCTTTGAGAGTATTAATGAGAAAAAATGGGAGGAGGCAAATACAATCTTATATTGGTTACACAACACAAAAATGATTGCTAAAGTTAAAAAAAAAGTAAATAAAAAAAAAGTCTTTGTGACTTTATGGGTTGGTCCACCCCAATATTTGGGGACCGTCCATCACACCCTCTTAACGGATTGGTCCCACTCAGACTCAGTCTGATAATATGCAGGTACCACCTATAACCCTGATCCCTTTTTTGACTTACTGCACATGTGCTGTATCTCAAGTAAGTTTCATGCTGTAAATGCTGGGACATAGCCAGGGACAAAGCCAGGAAAAAGACAATAGTTGACCACTTCCATACCGCTCCAATTCTGGCCATCTTCTCCTACATGTAAAAAACATCTTTTTTTTGCTAGAAATTTACTCAAAACCCCCATACATTATATGTGTTATAGCAGAGACCCCAGGAAATAAAATGGCGGCAGTTGCAACTTTTTATGTCACACTGTATTTGCGCAGCAATTTTTTAAAACACAAATTTTTGGGGAAAAAACTGTTTCAAGAGTAAAAAGAAAACAAAGGTTGGTTCAGACTGGAGTGTAATGGCGGGGGGGATATTTTCTTGGCACACTTTGGGCCCCTTAGTACCAATTGAGAATAATTTAAACACCATGGCCTACCTGAGTCATGTTGCTGACCATGTCCGTCCCTTTGACTACAGTGTCCCCATCTTCTGATGGCTCCTTCCAGCAGGATAATGCACCATGTCACAAAGCTCCAATCAGCTCACCACTGGTTTCTTCACCATGACAATGAGGTCACTGTACTCCAATGGCCTCCACACTCACCACATCTCCATCCAATAGAGCATCTTAGGGATGTGGTGGAACAGTAGATTCGCATTAGTGATGTGCAGCCAACAATATATATATTATATATTTTATATTGTGTGTGTGTGTGTGTGTATATATATATATATATATATATATATAATATAATCTCAGCCATTTTAAACCAGGGCTCCAGAGACATCCTTCTAAGCAGTGGTGGGATTCAGCCGGTTCGCACCGGTTCCATAGATCCGGTTACTAACTTTCTGCAAGTTCGCAGAACCGTGAGTTTGACCAAGATCTGTATAAAAATCATCCTCCTGATGACCGCTCTGCTGCTCCCTCCTCTGTCGGCGCTGCAGGGAGGCGGCCCGAGCCCACACACTGCACTGGTTGCTAGGCTAGAGCCACTTAGCGTCTAGCAACCAGTGACGTCACCCATTTCTCCTGCAGGCCGCCGCCTCCCAGACAGTCCCTGACTCCCTGCCTATTTGGCTCTAGTAGGAAAGGGTGGACCCGGGGCACAGAGCAGTGCGCCCCGAGCCCACCCATTGTGTGACAATAGCGAATGAAAATTTGCTATTGTCACACGGATCCTCCTCCTCCTCGGCCAATTACATTGTCCAGGAGGAGGCGGGACGTGGGAGGACTCGAGGAGACGCGGGGACTGAAGAGCAGAAGCCGCTACAACAGGTAAGTCAAGTGCACTGGTCTGGGGGGCTTGGCAAGTTGGCATGCTGTTCACTCTGCATTGAAGGGGGCACGATGATCTCTGCATTGAAGGGGGCACGCTGGCCTGGTCTCTGCATTAAAAGGGGGCACGAATGATGATCTCTGCATTGAAGGGGGCACGCAGCATGGTGGTCTCTGCATTGAAAGGGGGCATGAATGATGATCTCTGTATTGAAAGGGGGCATGAATGATGATCTCTGCATTGAAAGGGGGCATGAACGATGATCTCTGCATTGAGGGGGGCACGAATGATGATCTCTGCATTGAAGGGGGCATGCATGATGATCTCTGCACTGAAGGGGGCACAAATGATGATCTCTGCATTGAAGGGGGCACGCCGCACACTGGTCTCTGCTTTGAAAGGGGGCACGAGCACGATGTTCTCTGCATTGAAAGGGGGCACGCTGGTCTCTGCGCATTGAAAGGGTGCACGCTGGTCTCTGTGCATTGAAAGGGGGCACGCTGGTCTCTCTCTCTGCATTGAAAGGGGGCGCGCTGGTCACTGTGCATTGAAAGGGGGCACGCTGGTCACTGTGCATTGAAAAGGGGGCACGTGGTCACTGTGCATTGAAAGGGGGCACGCTGGTCACTCTGCATTGAAAGGGGGCACGCTGGTCATTCTGCATTGAAAGGGGGCACGCTGGTCACTGTGCATTTAAAGGGGGCACGCTGGAATCTCAACCTTGACCCACAGCTTCAACTTTGGAGCAAGTCTATGAAGAATTCTTAAAGGATGAAAAAGGGACGAAGGGATAACCTCCTGCATACTATTCTTCCATAACTTCAAAGACTCTCAAAAAACAATTCGATTTTTTTTGGTTTGCTATTAAAGAAAAAAATATTAAACCATGCTTGAACTGGTTAATAACATTTTTGAATCCCACCACTGCTTCTAAGGTTTCTAGGGGTTCCTTGGGCCGATTGACCTCTGTTTGATAGAGCATTCTTCCCACTAACCACCAATGTAAGGAGGTTTCTCTCCACTGACCACCATAGCATGTGGGGATTCTTCCCACTGACCAAAAATGCAAAAGGCATTTTTGCCATTGATACCTGATAAATTGCTTTTAGTAAGGGTTTCTTGACACCTAAAAGTTATTTTGTGAATTGTGGTTGTGAATGTCTGTATTATATAGATGAAAGTTTGCGGACACATGAGCATTACACCTATATAAGATTGTTGGGCATCCCATTCAAAAACTATGGGCATAAATATAGAGTGGCTTCTACCTTACTGAGTCTGGTCTCCAGGGAAGGCTTTCCACAAGATGTTGGAGAGTGTCTGGGGGTAATTTATTTCCATTTAACCAAAAGAACATTTGTGAGGTCAGGTACTGGTGTTGGATGAGAAGATCTGGCTCACAACTGGCGTTTCAACTCATGCCAAACATGCTCAACAGGGTTGGTGTGGGACGCCACACAAGGTGTCCTAATTTGGAGGAACCTTACTTCCGTTAATCACCAGGACTTCCTACACACCCATACAGTAGTAAATTTGCAAGGGTTTTTTATTGACTTCCTAAAAAATGTGACTATTTCAGGAAGAGTCAATTCTCTAACATAGAACCCCCCCCCTATGCACGTCATAGCCCTGTCCTCTTCTTAGCATGTGAATTACTCTCTGTGCTTTCCAAGCTCCTCTGTGCCTCCCTCATCTCATTAAATTACCTTTTATAGAGGCAAATGAGAATAATAAATAGTGTCACTTAAGTAATGCCTCTGAGTCTGCTGGAACTGCTGACATCATATCCAAGATGGCGACACCCAGCAGCAGTCTCAGGGCTTTTGGATGTCTACTCAAGGGGGGCCTTTAAAGTTGTACAGGATGCCAAGGGTGGGTCCTGGATGGATGCTATATGTCACCAATATTCAGGTTGTGGTCTCTTCAAGGGTGATAGGTTACATAGTAGGTGAGGTTGAATAAAGACAATAGTCCATCCAGTTCAACCTGTGTAGGTGTGTGTGGCTGTAATCATCTCTCATACCCCTGAATGTTCTGATCCTTGAGATGTACGTCTAAGAGTCTTTTGAAAGCCACCATACTTCCCGCAGAAACCACCTCTTGTGGTAGAGAATTCCACAATCTTGTAGCCCTAACAGTAAAGAACCCCCCACGTTGCCTGAGGTTAAAACACCTCTCCTCTAATTGCATTGTATGCCTTCTAGTCCTAATGCAATCCCTTCGACTGAATAGCTTTTTTTCTATGCCGAGATCACCATTGAGGTATTTATAAATTGCTATCATGTCCCCTCTCAGGCGTCTCTTCTCCAGGGAGAATAAATCAAGCGATTGCAGACGCTCTTCATAATTAAGGTCCTCCAATCCCCTAATCAGTTTAGTTGCCCTTCTCTGGACTCTCTCCACCTCCAACACATTCCTTCTGAGGACCGGCGACCAGAACTGGACAGAATACTCCAGATGCGGTCGGAACAGAGTTTTATAAAGTGGAAGGATTATAGTGTTATCTCTGGAATACATCCCTTTCTTTATGCAAAGGTTGTTGTACTCAGGGGTCTCACCCGTACAGGGTGAGGGATTCTGGGACAGTAGTACAGAAGAGAGGATTTACTCGCAGTCCTCTCGGCATTAGTAGTGGCGTACTTGGGACCTGGAATTTGGAAGGCCCTGAAGTGACATCTGGGTGGTAAAAGGGCCTCCACTCCTGACTACAGGGATTCCGGTCCCCAAAGGGTAAAGAGCCTGCAGGAAGAAGCACCTAAACCAGGAAGCAGTATTAGGTGTGGTGTGTGGGTAGGAATTGGAGAGAGACGCCTGTCTGGAGTGCTGCACGTTTTCTGGAAGCTGCCAGACTGGGACTGTGCTAACCCTGGGGTAAAGTCCCATCTATGAACTTTGTGTTTCCTTATATTTAGTTTATGCTGTTGTGCTAAATACAAGCGGACTTTTTGCGTTGCAGTTTATTTTAATGTTGGAAGTGCATATTTGTGTGTGCCAAAAGAAAAATAAACACCTTTTTTTGTTTAACCACTTAAGCCCCGGAAGATTTTACCCCCTTCCTGACCAATTTTGAGATTCGGCACTGCGTGAATTTAACGGACAATTGCGCGGTCGTGCGACGCTGTACCTAAACAAATTTGACGTCCTTTTTTTCCCACAAACAGGGCTTTCTTTTGGTGGTATTTGATCACCTGTGCGATTTTTTGATCATGCGCTATAAACAAAAAAAGAGCGTAAATTTTGCAAAAAATAACAATATTTTTCACATTTTTTTATATGAAATTCCCCAAAAAAAAAATGTAAAAATCAAAATTTTTTAACATTTTCGGCCAATTTGTTTAATGCCACATATGTTTGGTAAAAAAAAAAAAAAAATCGCAAAAAGCGTATTTTGATCAGTTTGCGCAAAAGTTATCGCGTTTACTAACAAAGGGAAAGATTTTTGTCACTTTTGCTGTTTTTTTTTTTAACGCGTAATGGCGGCGATCTGCGTTTTTTTTTTTGCGGTACTGCGACATTGCGGCGGATAGATCGGACCCTTGACTTTTTTTTTCACTTTTGGGGTTACCAGTGACATTACTACAGTAATCAGTGCTATAAATATGCACACTGTTACTGTAAAATTACACTGGCAGTGAAGGGGTTAACTTGTTTTGAGAGGGAGGGGTTATGTGTGTCCTTAGGGGCGTGATTCTAACTGTGATTGGCTGTGGCTTGAGGTATAGGAACAGTGATCAACGGTCCTACATAGTAGAACCGTATGATCACTATTCCTACACAGGGGAGAATGACAGGCGGCTTGTTTACATCAGCCGCTTGCCTTTCTCCTTCTCCACCGACGATTGCGAGTGACCGGCGGACGATCGGGTCCGCCGGTCACACGCGCGGGGGGGTCCGTGACTGCGCTTGCTCGCTCCCGAGACCCTCACAGGCTAGCGACGTAGTACTACGTCGCTTTACCTGTGAGGGGCTGACCGCCGCAGTAAATATACTGTGGGCGGTCGGCAAGCGGTTAAGTTAAATATCTTTTGCACATGGTCCCATGGAGCTATAACCCCCAACCTTTACACAGTAAATAACATGCAATAGAGTTGTAGCACCCTCCTAGGTAGGTGCTAGGTAGGTAAAGCCTAGTGTCTCCATCTGCTTATCAGGGGAGCCTGATTAATAGTTAGGCCTGTTGCATGTGTCCAGGGTGTGATTCATCTGGTCTGAGGGAGTGTCCCCACTGTATCCAATAGGGGAGCCTGTTGGACAGTGGATGAAACCCAGCCAGTGACACACAAGCTTTTGTAACTATCCCAGTGGGTTGGCACAAACAGTATTGCATCCTGGGATACATTATAAAAGCCAAGGGCACATGTGACAGGGTGTCTTTGGGCAGGAAGCCAGGTCCCAGGAGGAGGGTGACATTCGTCTCTCCTTCTGCTGTTGTGGATGGTGGTCACAGCCAGTCGACCTTGTAAGCCAGGAGTGTGGAGCTGAGCCAGGAGGTCCAGGAAAGCTGACTAGTGGAGCAACCTTGGGAAAAACAGTGTCCGTGAGTACCGGGAAGCTTGCCTGGGGTCTGCCCAGGAAGGGGACCACTCCAGTGGAGAGTTAGTGGACAGATGTCAGCACACAAAGCAAGTGAGAAAGGGGGTGCCAACTTAGAGCCCTGAAAAATAATTCAAGCAGGAACACATTATCTATCTTCACTTTAGTGGCAAGGTGAAGCAGCGGCCTTGCCGCACGCTACAGCTAGTTGTCCTCAAGATTAAGCATAGTTCGCCTTCAATAGTTTTTATTAAGGTTTTCAAGGAAGAAGAAACAAACAAGAATGAAAACAACTACAATGCAAAGGTATAGTCAGGTATACAAGGAACAATAATTAACTGTATAACATGGGTTCTCAAGGATATCGTGAGGTATGGGTTAGGCATTTGCATATTCAAATACAGTTAAAATCCGAGCTGCGAGGGGGGGGGGGGGAAGCACAATCATAAAGCGGTATCCCGCATCAACCCAATGATAAATTTGGGAGGACCAGGAGAGAGAACCTAACCGCCCGGTCAGGACCCCTCTCAGCCGTTCTCCCGGACCAGAAGTAGAGCCCCTACAAGGTGGCGAAACATTCGACCCTAGTCCGGGAATCCGGCAGGAGAGCCCCTTTGGCGACAAGAGTACTAGCACAAAAACACTGAGGAGGGTAGTAGGAACAGTAGAAAAGGAGGAAGGGTGGGGTGAGATAGAATAGGGCGGACAGTGTGAGAGGAGTATAGTCGTAGGATTCAAGGTGGTTAGGGGATCCCCGGGGGGGAGAGGGCGACCTGCTGTCAGAAGTGGTAGCTGGCCACTGAGTGTAAGCTTTTAGATAGTGATTTGAACATATTTAGCCCAGGGTTCCCAGGTGGTTTCAAACTGCGCCACTCTATCGGCAAGGATGCTGGATAATTTCTCTTGGGACATTATCCAGGAAATTTTCAATTTAGCCTCCCTGACAGAAATTTTAGGCCTTTTGCAGGCCTTGGCAATGGTGAGTTTTGCTCCCAATAAAATAAAATGAAGGCGTTTCTGGGAGTGTTTAGAGATACGAGGGACCCTACCGTTGAGCAGCACAATCTGAGGAGATTGGTCTATAGGATGATCAATGACCTTTCGGGCAATACGGAACATGGCTGACCAGAAGGATCGGATCCTCGGGCACGACCACCAAGTATGGAGAATATCTCCGGTCATCTCACACCCCCGAAAGCATAAAGAGGAGGCGTTCAGAAACATACAGGCTAAATGTGAAGGAACCAAATACCATCGGGTAAACAATTTAACATTGGCTTCAATCAGGGAAACATTCAGTATACCTTTAAAGGAACGGTGAAAGCGGTTGCTCCAAATGTCCAGGTCCATCTCCATCCCCAGGTCCCTCTCCCAGTCCAGCATGTATTTGGGTTTATCACTGGTGTCGGCGAGGGCGCCGTAAATCAACGAGATACCCCTATTGTGCATAGTTCATAGTTGGAGTATCCCACTCATCCCTTCTCCTATCTCAGTTCCAAATAAAAACACAAAAACAAACATCCCCTGGATTGATTATTGACTGAGCCAAGGACTTTAAATGCTATTTGTCTGCTATCAGTTGCTTAGGGTAACCCAGGGGAATCCAGAAAATGTAATTCTCAGCAGTCCTCTAGGGGGCAGTGCTACAGAGTTTTATGGAATGATTGCTGTGTTAAAATGTATGGTCTAGAGCAGCTTTTCTCCTTTTTACTCCAGAGGAACCCTTGAAATAATTTTCAGGTCTCATGGAATACCTGCTAAAATCAGAGTATTGGGAAGAATGTCCCATACACTGGTTGCCAGTAGTAAGGATGCCTCCCCTACAGTGGTAGTTAGCATGCCACCCTGACAGGGGAAGAAGATCATTGGAATAGTTCAGCTGGCCCCTGGTGTTGTTGGCCTCTACACTATGTAGAAGGCCTGCAAGCACAGTTCAAGGAGCCCCTAGCAAACTCCAGAGGAACCCTAGGGTTTCATGGAACATTAGTTAACCGGTTGCCGACCGCCGCAAATATATATACTGCGGCGGTCAGCCCCGGCCAGGCAAAGTGACGTACCGGTACGTCACTAGCCTGTCACTTCCTTGTGAGCCAATAGCGGGTGAGCGCGCGCCTGCGGAGGCGCACGCCCGCCCCGGCTCGTTCCCTGGGAAGTCCGTGCATGTGACCGGCGGACCTGATGTCCGCCGGTCACTCGCGATCGTCCGCCGTGAAGGGAGAAAGGCAGGCGGCTGATGTAAACAAGCCGCCTGTCATTCTCCCCTGTGTAGGAATGGTGATCATACGGTTCTACTATGTAGGACCGTTGATCACTGTTCCTACATCAGTAGCCATGTCCAATCACAATTAGAAGCACGCCCCTAGGGATACACTTAACCCCTCCTTCCCCAATAAAGTTAACCCCTTCCATGCCAGTGTCATTTTGCAGTAACAGTGCATATGTATAGCACTGATCACTGCATTAATGTCACTAGTAACCCCAAAAGTGTCAAAAATGTCAGTCAAGGGTCCGATCTGTCTGCCGCAATGTTGCAGTACCGCAAAAAAAAAAAAAAAAATCGCAGATCGCCGCCATTACGCGTTAAAAAAAACCACCAAAAATGACAAAAATCTTTCCCTTAGTTAGTAAACGCAATAACTTTTGCGCAAACCAATCAAAATACGTTTTTTGCGATTTTTTTTTTTTTTTTTTTTACCAATCATATGTAGCAGAAAACAAATTGGCCAAAAATGTTAAAAAAATTTGGATTTTTAAATTTTTTTTTTTTTGGGAATTTCATATAAAAAATGTGAAAAATATTGTTATTTTTGCAAAATTGACGCTCTTTTTTTGTTTATAGCGCAAAAAGTAAAAATCGCACAGGTGATCAAATACCACCAAAAGAAAGCTCTGTTTGTGGAAAAAAAAGGACGTCAAATTCGTTTAGGTACAGCGTCGCACAACCGCGCAATTGTCCGTTAAAGTCACGCAGTGCCGAATCGCAAAAAAAGCCCTGTTCAGGAAGGGGGTAAAATCTTCCGGGGCTTAAGTGGTTAAGAATGGCTGGTCTAGAGACATGGTCTAAAGCCGAAAAAAATTCAGACAGATTGGACTCTTTCCTGGCTTGCAGAGCTGAGAGAATTTTGTGCTGCATGGATTTCAGCCTCCACAGTTCCTAATAGCAAGCATGCTGTTCCATCATTGCTTGAACTCTAATAGTCTCCGGTCAATTCCAGCCAAAGCTTAATTCCACCAGGCTGGAAACTGAAATTAAAATTCAGCTGCGCTCTTTGACAAACTATTTTCTGCGTGACTGAATATCGGCAACTTCTTTTTACACTATTAGATTTATTGTCTTAGGACTCCAGATACCATTAAAATCTAAAAGGCCGCGGTACAAAATGTAAAAAGGGGTCTTCTTATATTTTACTATTGCCTCGTTTCCACTGAATGGTACGGTTCGGAACGGTACACCTTGCGTTTCCACTGCCAATAGTACCCTTTCATGATAGGCGTGGTGTAGCAGGAAAGCTGTGATAGACGATTCTCTGTCAACCAATCAAAGTTCTGCAGAGTGTAGCTCCACCCTGTTGGTATGGTACTAATGTGCTTGGTGCCCCAATGAAAGGGTCCCAAAAAGTGGTACGTTACGGTTCGGAATTAGGGTACCATTCACAATGGAAACGGCATAAATAGCGTACCGTACCGAACCGTACCGAACCGTACCAGAAAGCTAAGTGGAAACGAGCCATAAAAGGCCATTTGGGTTCCTTGGTGGGTCTTTAACAGAATAGGTGTTTTTTTTTAACTTTTAAATGTACCTTGCAGTCAAAGGTGTATAAATATGCGATTACCTCTTCATCACAGCTGTACATAAACTAGATAAAACTGTATAACCATGGCTGCTCTGCCTTTCAGCTGTAGGGTTCACCTAACGAGGGTAAATCAGATGTGATACTCCAGCTGGAACCAGCTTCACCCCTCCAAATGGACCAATCCTGGGTCCCTCTCTGCCACCCTTCAAGCACCCAATCAGGTAATTCAGATGGGACAGGTTTCTGCCCCCCCCAATGCTTGGCCACCCCATCCCCAACCCCAAGAAAACCAAAGTCAAACACAAGAGAAAGGAAAAAACGCTCAGGTGAAGAGTTGTCCCAACGATCAAACAGGGTGCTGGTAAGGTCCGCAATCCTGGCAGCTATACTTGAGTGGAGAAAGGCAAACGCACTCCAGTTTGAAGGTGTGAAGTAATAAAATCCATTTATTGAAAATCCAAACAATAAAAACAATCCATAGTGACAATCAGAGACAGGGGACAGAGACACAATTGGCGCGTTTCACTAAATTACATTCGCTTAGTCATAACCAGTTATGACTAAGCGAATGTAGTTTTGTGAAACGCGTCAACGGTGTCTCTATCCCCTGTCTCTGATTGTCACTATGGATTGTTTTTAAAAAGGGGGCATGGGGATAGCGGGACTTTAAATGAGGTAGGTTGCTGTTACAAATCTCCAAATGGAAAAAACGTAGTTTCAATATATTCATTTATTTTTTGCTGTATGGTAAAAATAAATCCTGCAGCAATAGTCCGTAAATAAAATAAATAAAATCTACATATTCATAGTACAAATACAGACAATCCAGGTATGGACATATAAAAGATAATAAAGGAATTGTATTGCTAGGCATATAACCATAATAAATAGATATATAATAGCAGATAAAAATATCATACAACGGCTTATATATATATATATCATCAAATACATAGCAGGGATACATCCAGTGGCTCAAGGGCTCTTTCATAGGTAATACATAATCCATATCTTGATAAATCTTCATATTTCATATTTAATGGCTCTACGCGTTTCGTGGGATTATCATCCACTCTTCAGGAGCTTGGTGTACATTTTCTGTAAATAAGGACTAGTTTGAATTCAACAAATCACATAAGGATAAGGAAACACACCAATAAAGTCCCTCAAAAGTTTTCAAAAGTCTGAGATTCTGATACTTACATATTAACCACTTTACCACCGGAGGATTTTGCTGTCTTCCGTCCAGGCCACTTTTTGCGATTCGGCACTGTGTGACTTTAACTGACAATTGCGCGGTCGTGCAACGCTGTACCCAAACGAAATTTACGTCCTTTTTTTACCACAAATAGAGCTTTCTTTTGGTGGTATTTGATCACCTGTGCGATTTTTACTTTTTGCGCTATAAACAAAAAAAGAGCGTTTATTTTGAAAAAATAACAATATTTTTAACATTTTTTTATATGAAATTCCTCCCAAAAAAATATGTAAAAATCTAATTTTTTAAAAATTTTTGGCCAATTTGTTTTCTGCTACCTATGTTTGGTAAAAAAAATCACAATAAGCATATTTTGATTGGTGTGCGCAAAAGCTATTGCGTTTACTAACTAAGGGAAAGATTTCTGTCATTTTTGGTGTTTTTTTTTTTAACGAGTAATGGCGGCGATCTGCAATTTTTTTCTACGACATTGCGGCGGACAGATCAGACCCTTGACTGACATTTTTGACACTTTTGGGGGTACCAGTGACATTACTGCAGTAATCAGTGCTATAAATATGCACTGTTACTGTAATAATGACACTGGCAGGGAAGGGGTTAATTTTATTGGAGAGGGAGGGGTTAATGTATGCCTGGTGCTTACTGACGTGTGTGGGGGGAGGTGACTGAGTGAGCCAGGGACAGATCCAGGGTTCAGCTATGCTGAACACTGCGATCTGTCACTCCCTGTCACTTAGGAGATCCACCCGCTCTGTTTACACAGGCGGGCGGATCTCCAAACTAGATTCCCCAACGATCGCCGCCGCTCCTCACCTGGCCCGACTCCCGCTGTGAATGAAAACAGCGGGAGCGCGCCTACAGGTGGAGGAGTCCAGCGACGTAGGTCTACGTCGCTGGACGGGAACGAGCCACTTTGCCGCAGTAGCAGCACAATGGCTGGAGGTAAAGTGGTTAAAAACACAAAAAGTCGCAAAAAAAATCATATTATCTCCTGTCGCGGAGTGCACTGTGTGGGTATAACGCCTGATCCTGGGCTGAGGCGGGTAAACGCCAGATGGTCCAAAAAGTGGGGGGGGGGGGGGGGAGGAGAGAGGAAGACAAAAAATCCCACAGAAGAAATGGAGGAACCAGTGATTTCATCAAATCAGTGACCAAGTAATCTAGTCAGGGGAATAAAATTTAAATATGTATGTGTTCATATTTCTTCAAGTCTCGTTTTTATTTATTTATTTATTTTTATTTTTATTTCCCTTTGCTTCTGCTGGGTTACTTGCTGGTTTTTATGTATGCTGCACTTGGCACAGGTATGTTCCACTTACTTTCATTTGTCCTTTCACCTGCTTTTATCACATATAACACCAATATCTGAACGAGACTTGAAGAAATATGAACACATACATATTTAAATTTTATTCCCAGGTGTGTTTTTGCAGCAGGCGTTTTTTTTGGGCATTTTTTGGGGGTCTTTGGAGGCAGGCAAAACATCTGAAATTCTGTATAGGGGTATATATACACACACACTTATATGTATTTATACACATACACATATATAGGTGTTATAGCAGAGAAGCCATATGGGTGTTAATTATTTAATTAGCGCAAGCATAGGTTTCTGCTACTTTCACACCTATATATGTGTATGTGTATATATACATATATGTGTGTGTGTATATATACCCCTACACAGAAGTTCTGATGTCATGCCTGACTCCAAACATGTCCTCCAAAAAAGCCCAATAAAACACCTGCAACAAAAAGCCGGGTGTAAAAGTAGCGAAGCTACTAACCTGTTCTATATTAATTCTAATACAAACAAACTTTTTTTTTTTCTGGTTCTGGACATGCTACAGAGCTGAAACTTTACAGGTACACTTTTTAGACCCCCCAGACACCAAATCCAAAGAAATCTCATTTTTTTTTCAATAATTTTTTCAATAATTGGCTCTCTATCAAAAATGACAATTTTTAAGAACTTTTTTGTGTGATTCATAGTCCATGGGGCATGACCCAGAACCCTAGGCACTTTGTTAGGGGCATTTATTGGGTTTTAGGGCTTCAAAATTGTGTTTTTTGATTACCGAAGTTTGGGTCCCATTGATTTTAATGGGGTTCTGAAATCCGGGCCGAACTTTCGGGAAGTTCGGGTGTTCTGGTCGAACCGAACTTTTGAAAAGTTCGATCATCCCTACTGAAGAAATGACACTTTGCTACAATGTAAAGTAGTGAGTGTACAGCTTGTATAACAGTGTAAATTTGCTGTCCCTTCAAAATAACTCAACACACAGCCATTAATGTCTAAACCACTGGCAACAAAAGTGAGTACACTCCTTAGTGAAAAAGTCCAAACTGGGCCCAATTAGCCATTTTCCCTCCCCGGTGTCATGTGACTCGTTAGTGTTAGGTTTCAGGTATGAATGGGGAGCAGGTGTGTTAAATTTGGTGTTATCGCTCTCTCTTTAAAGTTCAACATGGCACCTCATGGCAAAGAACGTTCTGAGGATCTGAAAAGAATAAGTTATTACCTGATAACTCCCTTTCCAGGAATCCTCCAGGACGGTCACATGAGAGATGGCTCCTCCTCCTACAGGAAACACAAGCACAATTAAGTTTAAAAGGCCGCCCCACAGGCTGCCCCACAGTTGTTTAAAGATGAACTGGCCTGCTTAAGCGACTAGCTCAAATTATCATTCTAAGTATACAATTTATTAATAGGGTGGGGGTCCACCGTCCTGGAGGATTCCTGGAAAGGGAGTTATCAGGTAATAACTTATTCTTTCCCAAGTCATCCTCCAGGACGGTCACATGAGACCCCAACGATGCATACCTAGGGTGGGACCACTGCTTGGAGCACTTTGCGATCGAAGGATAGATCCTGGGCGGAGACCAGGTCGACCCTGTAGTGTCTGACAAACGTCAGATCACTTGACCAGGTAGCTGCTTTGCAGATTTGTTCTGCTGAGGCCCCAGCCTTTTCTGCCCAAGATGTTGATATTGCCCGGGTAGAGTGTGCTTTGATGCCGGCTGGTTAACTCTGGTCTTGCGCTGAATAAGCTGCACCGATGGCCATTCTGATCCACCTGGCTATGGATGATTTTGAGGCTGCTTGCCCTTTCTGAGTGCCTCCGAAAAGGATGAATAAGTTGGCGGATTTTCTGATTTCTCTGGTGACTTTTATGTAGTGTAGTATACACATCTTGACATCCAGAGTAGCGAATACCTCCTCCCCTGGGAGGTTGGATTTTGGCAAAAAGATGGGAGGACCACTTCCTGCGTCTGATAAAAATCTGATGAGACTTTCGGGAGAAAGAGAGGGTCTGTTTTGAAGATTAATTTATCCGGAAAAATCTTTAAGAAAGGTTCCTTGATGGAAAGAGCCTGTAGATCACTCACCCTTCTGGCAGATGTGATTGCCACTAAAAATGCCGCTTTTAGAGTAAGGTTCTTTAGATTGCATTCTTCTAGAGGCTCAAACGGAGCCTTGGTGAGGGCCTGTAGAACTAATGTTAGATCCCATGGGACCAGACTAAGGTCTTTGCTTGGCCTGGATCTTTTGATGGATTTAACCACTTAAGCCCCGGAAGATTTTACCCCCATTCTGACCAGGGGGTATTTGCGATTCGGCACTGCGTGACTTTAACGGACAATTGCGTGGTCATGCGACGCTGTACCTAAACAAATTTGACGTCCTTTTTTCCCCACAAACAGAGCTTTCTTTTGGTGGTATTTGATCACCTGTGCGATTTTTTGATCACGCGCTATAAACAAAAAAAGAGCGTCAATTTTGCAAAAATAGCAATATTTTTCACATTTTTTTATATGAAATTCCCCCAAAAAAAAATGTAAAAATCAAAATTTTTTAACATTTTCGGCCAATTTGTTTTATGCTACCTATGTTTGGTAAAAAAAATCGCAAAAAGCGTATTTTGATTGGTTTGCGCAAAAGTTATCGCGTTTACTAACAAAGGGAAAGATTTTTGTCATTTTTGTTGTTGTTTTTTTTTTTAACGCGTAATGGCGGCGATCTGCGATTTTTTTTGCGGTACTGCGACATTGCGGCGGACAGATCGGACCCTTGACTGACATTTTTGACACTTTTGGGGTTACCAGTGACATTTCTACAGTAATCAGTGCTATATATATGCACTGTTACTGTAAAAATACACTGGTAGTGAAGGGGTTAACTTTATTTGGGAGGGGGGGGCTGTGTGTGTCCCTAGGGGCGTGCTTTCTACTGTGATTGGCTGTGGCTTGAGCTGTAAGGACACTGATCAACGGATCTACATAGTAGATCCATGTGATCAGTGTCTTTACAGCGAGGAGAATGACAGGCAGCTTGTTTACACAAGCTGCCTGACATTCTCCCTCTCCCCCGCCGATCGCAGAGTGGCCGGCGGACATCGGGTCCGCTGGTCACACGCGCGGGGGGGTCCGTGACCACGCGGGAGCGGGAGCGCGCCTCCGGGGGCGCCCGCTCGCTCCCTAGACCCTCACAAGCAAGCAACGTAGCCCTACGTTAGTTTGCCTGTGAGGGGCTGACCGCCGACGTAGATAGTCGTGCGGCGGTCGGCAAGTGGTTAAAGAATCTCTTTACTAAACTCTACTTTACTTTGTCTGCTCCATCTAGAAAAAAATCAAGCACAGTACTAGTGTCCTTTAGGTTCCTGTTGCTTTGCTCCATTTTCAGTTTGTATGTTTTCCAGATTTTGTTGTAAATTTTCCTGGTCACTGGTTTCCTGCTTTGCAGTAGTACCTCTGTGACTCTTTTGGATAGCCCTTTATTCAATAGTATGCACCGTTCAGGATCCATGCTGCTAATTGTAACGTCCGACTGGAAGGGTGATGTGCACCTTTTTGAGCCAGGAGATCCTCCTGGGCTGGTAGCATCCATGGTTCCTCTTCTGCCATTTTCTGGAGTGGAGTGAACCATGCTGGTTTCGGCCAAAATGGTGCCACTAAAATTACCCTTGTCCCTTCCAGGTGGATTTTTCTGACTGTTCTTGGAATCAGCTGGATCGGGGGAAATGCATACGCCAGACCGAATCTCCAAGGGAAATCTAGGGCGTCTATTCCCAGTGCATTCCTTTCTTTGTGTAAGGAGTAGAACATCTTCACTTTTCTGTTCTCTGTGGCGAAAAGGTCCACCTCTGGTGTTCCCCATTTCTGGACCATTTGGTTGAAAACCTGCTGGTTTAGTTCCCACTCCGCTGGGTCCAGGTGCCTCCGGCTTAGGAGATCTGCCAGTACATTTTCCGACCCCTTTATGTGCACTGCCAAAAGGGATAAAAGATTTGCTTCCGCCTCTGAGAGAATGTCTTGTGCTATTCTCATCAGGTGCTTTGAGCGTGTGCCACCTTGGTGGTTTATGTAAGAGACTGTCGTAATATTGTCCGACTGGACTTGAACATGTTTCCCTTTTATTTCTTGTTGGAAACTCGTCAGCGCTTCTCTTACGGCCGCTAGCTCCCTCATGTTTGAGGATACTTCCTCCCCAGACTGGCACCATGTTCCCTGTCTCACTTTGTCCTATGTGGGCTCCCCAACCAAAAAGACTTGCATCCGTCGTTATTCTGACCTGAACTGTTGGCATCCAGAGTCTCCCTTGAGAGAGGGAGTCTTCCTTTAGCCACCATGTTAGCGATCTTCTTACGGTTGGTGGGATTGATATTAGGCCGTCCAACTCCGAGGTCTTTCCGTTCCAGTGGCTCAGGAGGTATCCCTGCAGTGGTCTCATGTGTAGCTGGGCCCACTGTACTGCTGGGATGGCTGCTGACATGAGGCCCAGAACCACCATGGTGTCCCTTCTTGAAATTTGGTGCAGTTCTATCAAGCGCCTTGTAGCTTCTCTGAGCTTCGCAATCTTGTCTTCCGGTAGTAAGATTTTCTGCGCGACTGTGTTTATCAGATAACCCAGGAACAGCATGTGGGATTTTTGGGTATTGATCACCCATCCCAGAGAGGTGAGGAAGTCCTCCGTTATTTGTAGGTTTTCCAGCACTTCTGACTCTGATTTGCCGTATATCAGGAAATCGTCTAAGTAGGGGATTATTTGGACCCCTCTTACCCTGAGATCCTGGACTACCTCCGCCATAATTTTGGTGAATATCCTGGGTGCCGATGAGATTCCGAATGGGAGTGCCTGGAATTGGAATAGGCGCGTTTGTGACTCCCGTTTGGTTGCAAACCTCAGGAACTTCTGATGCCCTGGATGGATTGGCACGTGTAAGTAGGCGTCTTGAAGATCCAGAGTCACCAGGAATGTGCCTTCTGGGAGTAGAGTTCTCACTGAGAAGATGGATTCCATCTTGAACCTCCTGTACCTTACTCTGCGGTTGAGGTCCTTGAGATTTAGAATCAGGCGGTGTTTGCCTGACGGTTTTAACCTTAAGAAGATCCTGGAAAAGAAACCTTCCCTTTGATGTGATAAGGGTATTTCCTTTATTACCTCCTCTTGTAGTAGGTTCGAGATGGATTCCTCCCAGGCTTCCCTCGCTGGTGATGTTCTCGGTAGAGATGTTACTCGGAATTTGTGAGGGGGGGTTGTCACGAATTCTATCTTGTAGCCTTGTTTGACTATCTGTACTATGAACTGATTTGTACAGAACCTTTCCCATTGGGGGAAGAAGAATCTTAGTTTTCCCCCTACCGGCCGTCTGGCGTCACTGGGGCTTGTTGACATTGCTACTATTGGTCGGAAAGGAGTTGTTTGGTCTGCCCTTGTTTTTGTTGTATACCCACTTCCTCTGGGTGTTGGGCTTTCCTCCCTTGGTTTTTGTGTCGCCTCTTGGGCGGCGAAAAAATCTCTTCTGTTTCTCCCTTTTCTTAGAGGGGAAACCTTTGGACTTGTCCGCCGATCTTTCCAGAACTTTATCTAGTTCCTGGCCAAAAAGTAGCTTCCCATCAGAGGGGATACTGCACAGCTTGTTCCTGGAGGCATAGTCTCCTTCCCATGTTTTGAGCCAGAGGGCTCTTCGGGCTGAATTTACTAGCCCGGTGGTTCGGGCTGCAATTCGTACGCCCTCAGCCGCCGGGTCAGCCATGTAGGCCACCCCTTTCTCTATCAGGAGGAGGGAGTCTTGTGCCTCCTCGCTGCCCGGGACTTTTTCCAGCTGTTCCCTAAGCTGTTCCAGCCAAAAAGATACGTTTCTAGCTACACATGTGTTAGCCATGTTTGGCTGAAAAGATGCCGCCCCCGCCTCGTAAGCCCTCCGAAGTGTCACGTCGATCTTCTTATCCATGGGATCTTTTAGATGGCCCATGTCTTCGAACGATAAGTCCGACTTTTTTGACACTCTGGCTAGAGGCGCGTCGATTTTCGGGCATTTGGACCATACGCCTACAGATTCCTCGAACGGGAATCTCTTTTTCATCGCTTTTGGGAAGAAGAGTTTGTTTTCAGGGCATTCCCATTCTTTCTTTATAATCCCTTTCAGGGATTGGTGGACTGGGAAGGTGCGTGTTTTCGGGACCTGTAGGCCCCTATAGAGTCGGTCTCTCACCATTCTTGGCTCTTCCTCTTCTTGTAAGCCTTCGGTTACATATATTGCTTTCAGGAGTTCTTCCGTTTCTTCGGTTGGAAATAAGTGTCTAGTCACCTTTTCCTGGACTTCGCTATCTTGCTCTTCTGAGCTGTCCTCCGGCAGGAGTTCCCCTTCCTCGTCCTGGGAATCTGATTCCGAGGATTCCTCCATCAGTCTGGCGACTTTTTGGATCTTTGCTGTTTTTAAGCGGTATCCTGACGTGGAGGGTTGGTCTGCTTTTTTCATCCCTTCTATGGAGGATTGTAGCGATTTCAAGGTGGACGTGACTAGTGTTGAGCGAACACGGACTGTATTATTCGTGTTCGTACCGAATAATTGGATTTTTGTTACCCGAACACGGACACGGACACTTTACTGTATGTTCGGGTAAAAAATCCGTGTTCAGTCGTTTTATTTCCGGGTTTTGCATGTTTTGGCGCTCTTTTCATGGCGGGCTTTCAACAGCCAATCAACAATCGTTTAACTGGTGTGCCTTAAGCTATCCCAGCCATGCCTGCAAATGTATGAGTAGCTGTGATTGGCCGTCTGAAGCATGTGACCAAGTCTTTATAAGTTCGAGGCAGCCGCAGCGGCGTCATTCTGCTGCTTAGCTCAGGGACAGAGCACACATACGTGCTGGCTGCTGATTAGGGAAAGACAGGCAGGGAAAACAAATTGGTGTCCGGATAGAATTTAGGGTCAGGTCGGAGTGTTTAGGCAGGGCGAGTTGTAGGCATTTTAGGGATAGAGTCTGCTGAATTATAGGGTCAGTGTGTTCTACAAACTACAATCGATATTGCTGTGTGGGGTGGGGTCTGCACTTAATCCTGATCTACGATCTCTTCTCAATCCTGTTAGGGAGAGGCTGCTGCTGAATTATAGGGTCAGTGTGTTCTACAAACTACAATCGATATTGCTGTGTGGGGTGGGGTCTGCACTTAGTCCCGATCTACGATCTCTTCTCAATCCTGTTAGGGAGAGGCTGCTGCTGAATTTTAGAGAAAGTGTGTTCTACAAACTACAATCGATATTGCTGTGTGGTGTGGGATAGGAGATAGGCAGGTGTCAGTGATCCACATCCATTTTTCTGTGTGTGGGCTGCAGTGAACACAATCTTTTTGGGGTGCAGTGAACACAATCCTTTTGGGGTGCAGTGAACAAAATCTTTGTGGGGTACAGTGAACACAATCTTTGTGGGGTGCAGTGAACAAAATCTTTGGGGGGTACAGTGAACACAATCTTTGTGGGGTACAGTGAACACAATCTTTGTGGGGTGCAGTGAAGACAATCCTTTTGGGGTGCAGTGAACACAATCTTTGTGGGGTACAGTGAACAAAATATTTTTGGGGTACAGTGAACACAATCTTTGTGGGGTACAGTGAACACAATCTTTGTGGGGTGCAGTGAACAAAATCTTTGGGGGGTACAGTGAACACAATCTTTGTGGGGTACAGTGAACACAATCTTTGTGGGGTGCAGTGAAGACAATCCTTTTGGGGTGCAGTGAACACAATCTTTGTGGGGTGCAGTGAACAAAATCTTTGTGGGGTACAGTGAACACAATCTTTGTGGGGTACAGTGAACACAATCTTTGTGGGTTGCAGTGAACAAAATCTTTGGGGGGTACAGTGAACACAATCTTTGTGGGGTACAGTGAACACAATATTTGTGGGGTGCAGTGAAGACAATCCTTTTGGGGTGCAGTGAACACAATCTTTGTGGGGTACAGTGAACACAATCTTTGTGGGGTGCAGTGAACAAAATCTTTGTGGGGTACAGTGAACACAATCTTTGTGGGGTGCAGTGAAGACAATCCTTTTGGGGTGCAGTGAACACAATCTTTGTGGGGTACAGTGAACACAATCTTTGTGGGGTGCAGTGAAAAAAATCTTTGTGGGGTACAGTGAACACAATCTTTGTGGGGTACAGTGAACACAATCTTTGTGGGGTGCAGTGAAGACAATCCTTTTGGGGTGCAGTGAACACAATCTTTGTGGGGTACAGTGAACACAATCTTTGTGGGGTGCAGTGAAGACAATCCTTGTGGGGTGCAGTGAAGACAATCCTTTTGGGGTGCAGTGAACACAATCTTTGTGGGGTACAGTGAACAAAATATTTGTGGGGTACAGTGAATACAATCTTTGTGGGGTACAGTGAACACAATCTTTGTGGGGTGCAGTGAAGACAATCCTTTTGGGGTGCAGTGAACACAATCTTTGTGGGGTGCAGTGAACAAAATCTTTGTGGGGTACAGTGAACACAATCTTTGTGGGGTACAGTGAACACAATCTTTGTGGGTTGCAGTGAACAAAATCTTTGGAGGGTACAGTGAACACAATCTGTGTGGGGTACAGTGAACACAATCTTTGTGGGGTGCAGTGAAGACAATCCTTTTGGGGTGCAGTGAACACAATCTTTGTGGGGTACAGTGAACACAATCTTTGTGGGGTGCAGTGAACAAAATCTTTGTGGGGTACAGTGAACACAATCTTTGTGGGGTACAGTGAACACAATCTTTGTGGGGTGCAGTGAACAAAATCTTTGGGGGGTACAGTGAACACAATCTTTGTGGGGTACAGTGAACACAATCTTTGTGGGGTGCAGTGAAGACAATCCTTGTGGGGTGCAGTGAACAAAATCTTTGGGGGGTACAGTGAACACAATCTTTGTGGGGTACAGTGAACACAATCTTTGTGGGGTGCAGTGAAGACAATCCTTTTGGGGTGCAGTGAACACAATCTTTGTGGGGTACAGTGAACACAATCTTTGTGGGGTGCAGTGAAGACAATCCTTGTGGGGTGCAGTGAAGACAATCCTTGTGGGGTGCAGTGAACAAAATCTTTGGGGGGTACAGTGAACACAATCTTTGTGGGGTACAGTGAACACAATCTTTGTGGGGTGCAGTGAAGACAATCCTTGTGGGGTGCAGTGAAGACAATCCTTGTGGGGTGCAGTGAACAAAATCTTTGGGGGGTACAGTGAACACAATCTTTGTGGGGTACAGTGAACACAATCTTTGTGGGGTGCAGTGAAGACAATCCTTTTGGGGTGCAGTGAACACAATCTTTGTGGGGTACAGTGAACACAATCTTTGTGGGGTGCAGTGAAGACAATCCTTTTGGGGTGCAGTGAACACAATCTTTGTGGGGTGCAGTGAACAAAATCTTTGTGGGGTACAGTGAACACAATCTTTGTGGGGTACAGTGAACAAAATCTTTGTGGGGTACAGTGAACACAATCTTTGTGGGGTGCAGTGAAGACAATCCTTGTGGGGTGCAGTGAAGACAATCCTTGTGGGGTGCAGTGAACAAAATCTTTGTGGGGTACAGTGAACACAATCTTTGTAGGGTGCAGTGAACAAAATCTTTGGGGGGTACAGTGAACACAATCTTTGTGGATTACAGTGAACACAATCTTTTTGGGGTGCAGTGAACACAATCCTTTTGGGGTGCAGTGAACAAAATCTTTGTGGGGTACAGTGAACACAATCTTTGTGGGGTGCAGTGAACAAAATCTTTGGGGGGTACAGCGAACACAATCTTTGTGGGGTACAGTGAACACAATCTTTGTGGGGTGCAGTGAAGACAATCCTTTTGGGGTGCAGTGAACACAATCTTTGTGGGGTACAGTGAACACAATCTTTGTGGGGTGCAGTGAAGACAATCCTTGTGGGGTGCAGTGAAGACAATCCTTGTGGGGTGCAGTGAACAAAATCTTTGGGGGGTACAGTGAACACAATCTTTGTGGGGTACAGTGAACACAATCTTTGTGGGGTGCAGTGAAGACAATCCTTTTGGTGTGCAGTGAACACAATCTTTGTGGGGTACAGTGAACACAATCTCATACTTCTGAAGATTTGAGGGTGCTGCCTGTTTCATCCTCCTCCTCCTCATCCATCCTTTTAGGGGTACAAACAATATTAATTGGGGCCTAGTGTGCTTCTGTACGTGTGAAAAACATACACTTTTTTTTGATCATATTTCCTATTCCGCTATTCAATAAAAACCTTTGGGGATCAATTAAATTGCGGAATAGTCTGTGTCGGTACGTGTGAGATCCACCTTTCCAAGTTTTTGGGGTTCATCTCATACTTCTGAAGCTTTGAGGGTGCTGCCTGTTCCATACTCCTCCTCCTCCTCATCCATCCTTTTAGGTGTACAAACAATAGTAATTGGGGCCTAGTGTGCTTCTGTACGTGTGAGATACATACACTTTTTTTGATCATATTTCCTATTCCGCTATTCAATAAAAACCTTTGGGGATCAATTAAATTGCGGAATAGTCTGTGTCGGTACGTGTGAGATCCACCTTTCCAAGTTTTTGGGGTTCATCTCATACTTCTGAAGCTTTGAGGGTGCTGCCTGTTCCATACTCCTCCTCCTCCTCATCCATCCTTTTAGGTGTACAAACAATAGTAATTGGGGCCTAGTGTGCTTCTGTACGTGTGAGATACATACACTTTTTTTGATCATATTTCCTATTCCGCTATTCAATAAAAACCTTTGGGGATCAATTAAATTGCGGAATAGTCTGTGTCGGTACGTGTGAGATCCACCTTTCCAAGTTTTTGAGGTTCATCTCATACTTCTGAAGATTTGAGGGTGCTGCCTGTTCCATACTCCTCTTCCTCATCCTCCCTTTAGGGTAGGAAAAAATTTAATCGGGCCTAGTCTGTGTTTGTACGTGTGAGATACACAGTTTTTTATCCTATTCCGCTATTCAATACACACCCTTTTGGTGTAAAAAACATTAAATTGCGGCATAGTTTGCATATTTGACTGTGAGATACACCCGTGCTATACTGTTGTTCTTTTGTTCTGCTATTCAATAAAGACCTTTCTAGGGCAAGATCTTAAATTTCAGAAATATGAGGAGAGCGTCAAATAGGGGCCGTGGCCTGGGTCGTGGTGCTGCTGCTAGAGCTCCTGTTGCAAGGAGAGGACGTGGTTGATCTGTGCCAGCTACACGCACAAGTGAAACACCTTCCTCAAGTGTGAGTAGGCGACAGAACCTGCATCAGTATTTGGTAGGGCATCATACGCCTCTAGAAGTGATGAGGCCAGAACACGTAGAGGCCATAGTAGATTGGTTTGCTGCTGACAGTGCCTCCAGTTCCTTCAAATTGTCTCCCACCCAGTCTACTGCAGAAAGGTCAGAGTTGGCACCTGCAGCCAATGTCCAACCGTCTTTCACCTCACCCCCTTGCAAATCAGGCAAGCAGTCTGAGCCCCAAGCCATACAGCAGTTTCTTATTCTTTTTGAGGACTCTGTCAGCAGGGTTTCCCAGGGCCATCCACCTAGCCCTGCCCCAGAAGTGGAAGAGATTGAGTGCAGCGATGCCCAACCACTTATTTATCAAGATGAGTACATGGAAGGACCATCACAGCACGTCTCCGATGATGACGAAACGCAGGTGCCAACTGCTGCGGCGTTCAGCATTGTGGAGACCGACAGGGAGGGCAGGGGTGAAGACTGGGTGGAAGATGATGTGGAGGACGATGAGGTCCTCGACCCCACATGGAATGAAGGTCATGCAGGTGACCTGAGTAGTTTGGAGGAAGAGGCGGTGGTCGCACAGAGCCACCAGCACAGCAGAAGAGGGAGCAGGGTGCAGAAGCGGAGCGGCCGTGCCCTAGACACTACGCCTGCTACTGCCCAACGCAGCAAGGGAACGAGCGCACCAAAGTCAGCTCAAAAGAGTTCTCTAGCGTGCAAGTTCTTTAGAAAATGTGCTGATGACAGGACACGAGTGGTTTGCACCCTGTGCAATCAGAGCCTGAAGCGAGGCATAAACCTTCTCAACCTGAGCACAACCTGCATGATCAGGCATCTAAGTGCAAAGCACGAGCTGCAGTGGAGTACACACCTTCAAAACCAAGAAACGTCTCTGGCTCATCCTGCTTCCTCTTCTGCTGCAGTCTCGGCCGCTCCAGCCACCTCTGTAGTCATACCGGCACCTGCCACCCCGCAAACAGACGATCTGTCAGCAACACCACCACCTGGGTCACCAACAACCATCTCCACAATGTCCTGTGGAAGTGTTCAGCTTTCCATCTCCCAAACACTTGAGAGGAAGAGGAAGTACCCCCCTACCCACCCGCGATCCCTGGCCCTGAATGCCAGCATTTCACAATTATTGGCCTTTGAAATGCTGTCATTCCGTCTGGTGGAGACGCCCAGTTTTAAAAAGCTTATGTCGGTGGCTGTCCCACAGTACGTCGTGCCCAGCCGCCACTACTTTTCCAGGCAAGCCATCCCTTCCCTGCACAACCAAGTGGGGGAAAAAATCAGGTGTGCACTGCGCAACGCCATCTGTGCCAAGGTCCACCTAACTACCGATACGTGGACCAGTAAGCACGGTCAGGGGCGTTATATCTCCCTAACGGCACACTGGGTAAATGCAGTGGCGGATGGGCCTGAGGCTGATAGCAATTTGGCGCATGTCCTTCCACCACCGAGGATTGCAGGGCACTTCAGTTTGCCTCCTGTTCCTAACTCATCCTACTCCGCTACCTCATCCTCTACCGCCTCCTCATCCGGACAGCGTAATACCTTCACCACCAACTTCAGCACAGCCAGGGCTAAACGACAGCAGGCAGTTTTACAACTTGCCTGTTTGGGGGACAAACCACACACCGCGCAGGAGTTGTGGAGGAGCATGGAACAGCAGACAAATGAGTGGTTGCTGCCAGCGAGCCTCAAGCCCGGCCTGGTGGTGTGCGATAACGGGCGAAATCTCATAGCAGTGTAATGTTCCGGTACCTTTGGTACCCTAAATTACACTTTCCACAAGTGTATGCGCCCTACCATTTACTTTTGGAAAGGTGCGCATACACCTTTAAGACTGGAGCTGTCATCACTCAGCGCCGGACTAGATGGCTATTTAAGGCGTCGGTTCTCACTCACATGTGTTCGTTCAAACACCCTTATCTGGATGCTAACCTTGCTTGAAGCTTCCATGCTTGCAAGCTTACTTCGCTGACGGAACCTCGCTGCGCTGATCCCTGTATCCCGCTACTGGATCATCCGCCTCTCCTGAACCACCCTTCGGCTGTATCGCTAATAGTGCTAAGTACCCCGCAGGGGAATTCTCTATAAACTTATACTAAGCTTACACTATCTAGCTCTGCATAGTAGAGACTGTTTATCACATCTGCATAAACTAGATTGCTAGCTCTTGAGACTACTGCTACTTTTCTGCACTGGGTTGATCTCTTTGCTATTCTATCATCTGCTATCATACAACATTGCTAAACCTTCCTGCATCCATCTGCTACTGTCTCACCTTCAAGTGTCTATCACCTACCACCTCCACTCAACCTATCCCTCAATCTTCATCATTGTGTTACCACATGCATAAAGTCACTCTAAGAACCAGCTTGCTAATTGTGTGTATTTACTGGCTGAAATAAGACCTTCCACACATGATGAGTCATTGAGGTTGGGAATGGTATCTCGGCATATCTCTTACATGACTGCTGACGTGGAACTATTTCTGCAGCTGAAAATCCACACCATATAAAAAGGCAGGAGCGTTACAGATTGAACAAACCTAAAAATGGATTCAGCAGAAATAGTTCCAGAAATAACCACTCAGGTGACACAATTAAAACAGCAAGTATCTGCGTTAATACACGCACTTGCTGAATTAAAAGAAGACAATCAGGCTCTGTCGCAGCAGGTAATTAGACTGACACAACTTACCTCTGCTCAGTCCCCTGAACCCAAGATAAATCCCCCTTTGGTATTTACAGGCGATCGCAAAAAATTTCGCGAATTTAAAAACGCATGTGAGTTACTTTTTTTGCTAAAACCTCGTACCTACCTTACTGATCACATTAAGGTTTGTACTATTATTTCTTACCTATCAAGCGATCCTCGAGCCTGGGCAGATTCTCTTTTTGAGAAAAACGACCAGCTTCTCAACTCCTATGCCTTGTTCCTGGCAGAGCTCACTAGCCTATATGATGACCCCAATAGGCAGAGTACTGCTGATATTCAGTTAAGATCCTTGAAACAAGGAAGGAGGCCTGTGGAAGACTTTGTCGCAGAGTTCAAGAGATGGACCCTTGATTCAGAATGGAATGATGCATCTCTGAAAACCCAATTTAGGCTTGGCCTATCAGAAGCCGTTAAGGACGAGCTCGCCCGAGCGGATCTGCCAAAAACCCTGGATGCATTAATACAACTCAGTATTACCATAGATAGAAGACTACGAGAAAGAAAGGCTGAAAAGATGGGAATGCCATTATCCGTTTCCTCTCGGAGTCTTGCCGTTCCTATGGAGGTAGGAACCATACGCCCACCGCTATCAACTATGGAAAAAGCCAAAAGACGAAATGAAAATCTCTGCTTGTACTGTGCATCCCCAGATCACAAGATAAACGTCTGTCCCCTAGTCAACAAAAAGAAGGGTGAGTGTTCACATGTCTCTCTAGGAGGATTGACAACTTCATTCACTAACCCCTACATTTCTGTTTTTTTGACATTACAGTGGGACCAGAACAGGATTACTACTAAGGCCATGATTGACACAGGATCTTGTGGAAATTATATGGATATATGTTTTGCTGCTTTAAATAAAATTCCTATTATTTCTAAACTCAAACCTGTCTCAGTAAGTCTTATTACCGGTGTTCCGTTATCCTCCGGTCCGATCACCGATCAGACACAAGCACTTCTAGTCACTATTAACGAGTCTCATAGGGAGACTTCTACCTTCGATTTAATACCATCACCCCACTTTCCCATTGTGTTGGGACTTCCCTGGTTGCACACACACCAACCAACCATAGATTGGAAGAAACGGTCCTTGACCTTCCCTTCTTGTTATTGCGAGGAAACGTGTAACCTCCCGTTTTCCGGGAAGATTCTGTCTGTGGTGACAGATGAGATTGCACCACTATGCTATCAGGATCTTTCTGAGGTTTTTCTTGAGAAAAATGCTCAAGCATTACCTCCTCATCGAGACTATGATTGTAGCATTGATCTACTCCCAAATAGCAAATTGCCGTTCGGTCATGTTTATCCTCTTTCACAGGATGAACTTGCCCATCTCAAAACCTATTTGGATGAGAACTTGGAAAAAGGTTTTATTAGACCTTCCACTTCTTCCACAGCAGCAGGACTCTTTTTTGTTCGCAATAAAGATTCAAGTCTCAGACCTATCATCGACTACAGGAAATTGAATGCTATCACAATAAAAGATCGCTATCCTCTACCGCTTATCCCTGAGCTCATTGAGCAGGTGCGTGGAGCTACCTATTTTTCAAAATTAGACCTGAAAGGAGCATACAATCTCATTCGAATCCGTGATGGACACGAGTGGAAGACTGCGTTCAGAACTAGATACGGATTGTTCGAATATCTTGTGATGCCATTCGGCCTATGCAATGCCCCTGCAGTTTTCCAACGATTTATAAATGATATTTTTAAAGACTTACTAGATGTCTGTGTTGTGGTATATCTGGACGATATACTTATATATTCACGGACCCTGTCTGAACACATAAGACATGTAAGACTTGTATTATCGAGATTGCTTCCACATAATCTTTATGTGAAGCTGAAGAAATGCTTGTTTCATAAAGACGAGATACTCTTTCTAGGCTACATCATATCCAAAACAGGAATCGAGATGGACATGAGTAAAATATCCTAAATTCAGGATTGGCCTACACCAACTACACGCAAGGCGCTACAGCGATTCCTGGGATTTTCAAATTTCTACAGGAAGTTCATAAAAAACTTTTCTGCTATTGTGAGACCCCTCACACAGCTCACTAGCATAAAAATACCATTTAAATGGTCAGAAGAAGCAAATAAGGCTTTCCACTTGTTAAAGACAAGGTTTACTTCCGCTCCCATATTACGCCATCCAGACCCATCCCTCCAATACATTCTGGAGGTAGATGCGTCAAACCTGGCAGTAGGAGCAATACTCTCCCAACGACCTACCCCCACTTCACCACTTCATCCAGTCGCCTTTTTTTCTAAATCCCTGAGCAGTCCCGAGATAAATTACCCCGTGGGTGAGAAGGAACTGCTTGCTATAAAATTGGCTCTGGAGAATTGGCGACATTTACTCGAAGGCACCCAATTACCAATAATTATATACACGGACCATAAAAACCTCCAATATCTTCAGACTAGCAAAACTCTCTCGCATCGACAGGTACGATGGTCACTATTCTTTCTAAGGTTTAACTTCCTAGTGACCTACACACCTGCAGATAAGAACAAAAAGGCGGATGCACTATCACGACTAACTGAAGAAAACTACTTTGAAATTCCTTCCGTTCCTATAATACCTCACAAACGCATTATTGGAGTTGTCCGTTCCTTGAAGGAAGAGGTTCTGCATGGTATCAGGTTGGATTCACCCCCACCACAACTAACTACCGATGCAGAAGGCTTCCTCTACTACAACGACAAACTTTACATACCACCTACCCTACGCACCAAGATCTTGGAATTATCGCATGATGTGCCTATGGCAGGACATATGGGTATGACAAAGACTTTCAATTTGATTTCTCGGCAATTCTGGTGGCCTGACATGAAAACATCTATACAAAAATTTGTCTCTTCATGCAATGTCTGTGCCAGGTCCAAAATTGACACTACGAGACCATCCGGTCTACTATGCAGTCTACCAATACCCCAAACTCCATGGGAGGTTCTGTCATTGGACTTCATCGTAGAATTGCCTCCTTCCAAAGGATTTAATACCATCTTGGTGTCAGTGGACCATCTGACAAAGATGGCACATTTCATTGCTATTCGCAGACTACCTTCGTCCAAACAAACGGCAGAACTCCTGATGAAACATGTCTTCAGATTACATGGTATCCCAAAAACTCTTTTGTCTGACCGTGGATCCCAATTTATTTCTAAATTCTGGCAAGAACTATGTCACATACTACGGATTGAGCGGAAGCTCACTTCTCCTTACCATCCGCAGACCAACGGACAGACTGAAAGAGTCAACCAATGCATCGAGCAGTATTTACGTTGTTACACCTCTTACCAACAGGATGATTGGTTGGATCTTCTCCCCCTGGCAGAATTTGCCTACAACAACGCAACTCACAGTACAACCAAGCAGAGTCCGTTCTACTTGAACTATGGGTTCCATCCCTCTATTCTCCCTCCACGCATCCTTCCTTCAAATAACCCAGTAGCCTCAGACTATCTTTCCCAAATAAAGGATTCTCTGGGTTTACTAAATACTACCATTGCACACGCTCACAGTCAACAAAAGAAGTACTATGATCTTCGTAGAAGACCTTCTCCACAGTATACTATCGGGGACCTCGTTTGGCTCTCAACAAAAAACTTGAGACTGAAGATCCCTAGCAAAAAGCTTGGACCTCTGTTCTTGGGACCTTTCCCAATCAAGAAACTTATTGGAAAAGCTGCAGTGCAGCTTACATTGCCAATGGACCTAAAAATCCATCCCATTTTCCATGTGTCGCTACTAAAACCCCATGTTCCGGACCAAGGAATAAGGCCTAATATTCCACCTCCCCCTCCTGTACAAGTTGAAGGTGGAGAAGAATACGAGATAAAAGAGATTCTGGATTCTCGTATCTACAGAAGAAGACTTCAGTACTTGGTTAGATGGAAGAACTATGGGCCCCAAGACGACACCTGGCTAAACACCTCTGACATACATGCCCCTAGATTAATCCGCAATTTTCATGCGAGATACCCAGACAAACCAGCTCCAGAGGCCTTCAGGAGCAGGCCTTAAGGGGGGGGTATTGTAATGTTCCGGTACCTTTGGTACCCTAAATTACACTTTCCACAAGTGTATGCGCCCTACCATTTACTTTTGGAAAGGTGCGCATACACCTTTAAGACTGGAGCTGTCATCACTCAGCGCCAGACTAGATGGCTATTTAAGGCGTCGGTTCTCACTCACATGTGTTCGTTCAAACACCCTTATCTGGATGCTAACCTTGCTTGAAGCTTCCATGCTTGCAAGCTTACTTCGCTGACGGAACCTCGCTGCGCTGATCCCTGTATCCCGCTACTGGATCATCCGCCTCTCCTGAACCACCCTTCGGCTGTATCGCTAATAGTGCTAAGTACCCCGCAGGGGAATTCTCTATAAACTTATACTAAGCTTACACTATCTAGCTCTGCATAGTAGAGACTGTTTATCACATCTGCATAAACTAGATTGCTAGCTCTTGAGACTACTGCTACTTTTCTGCACTGGGTTGATCTCTTTTGTATGTCCACCTGCTATTCTATCATCTGCTATCATACAACATTGCTAAACCTTCCTGCATCCATCTGCTACTGTCTCACCTTCAAGTGTCTATCACCTACCACCTCCACTCAACCTATCCCTCAATCTTCATCATTGTGTTACCACATGCATAAAGTCACTCTAAGAACCAGCTTGCTAATTGTGTGTATTTACTGGCTGAAATAAGACCTTCCACACATGATGAGTCATTGAGGTTGGGAATGGTATCTCGGCATATCTCTTACATGACTGCTGACGTGGAACTATTTCTGCAGCTGAAAATCCACACCATATAAAAACGCAGGAGCGTTACAAGCAGCTCTGGGCCTAGCCGGTTTGACGCACATCCCTTGCCTGGCGCATGTGCTGAATTTGGTGGTGCAGAGGTTCCTTAAAAACTACCCCGATATGTCAGAGCTGCTGCAGAAAGTGCGGGCCGTCTGTGCGCACTTTTGGCGTTCTCACCCTGCTGCTGCTCGCCTGGCAGCGCTGCAGCGTAACTTCGGCCTTCCCGCTCACCGCCTCATATGTGACGTGCCCACAAGGTGGAACTCCACCTTGCACATGCTGCAAAGACTGTGTGAGCAGCAGCAGGCCATAGTGGAGTTTCAGCTGCAGCACGCATGCGTGAGTCGCTCTGCAGAACAGCACCACTTCACCACCAATAACTGGGCCTCCATGCGAGACCTGTGTGCCTTGTTGCGCTGTTTTGAGTACTCCACCAACATGGCCAGTGGCAATGACGCCGTTCTCAGCTTAACTATCCCACTTCTATGCCTCCTTGAATAAACAATTCGGGCGATGATGGAAGATGATGTGGCACAGGATGAGAAGGAGGAGGAGGAGGATGAAGAGGTAACATTTCAAAGGCTTTCAGGGCAGTCATTCGCAAGGGGCTCCGAGGGTGGGTTCCTGCACACACAAATGCCAGGGACACAATTGTCCAGCAGGGGCACAGTTCTGGAGGATGAGGAGGAGGAGGAGCTGGAGGAGGAGCTGGAGGAGGAGATGGAACCATGTTCACAGAAGGGTGGCACCCAGGCCAGCTCATGGCCATCACTGGTGCGTGGCTGGGGGGATACAGAGGACACAGACGATACACCTCCCACAGAGGACAGCCTTTCGTCGCCTCTGGGCAGCCTGGCACACATGAGCGATTACATGCTGCAGTGTCTCCACAACGACCACCGAGTTGCCCACATTCTAACTTGTGCTGATTACTGGGTGGCCACGCTGCTGGATCCCCGTTACAAGGACAACGTACCGTCCTTAATTCACTCACTGGAGCGCGATCGCAAGATGCGCGAGTACAAGCGCACGCTGGTAGATGCGATGCTGCTGGCATTCCCATCTGACAGCGGGGCCACAGTGGAAGCACAAGGCAGAGGAGGAGGAGGAGGAGGAGGAGGTCTCCAAAGCAACCAGGGCACCGCCAGCACCTCAGAAGGCAGGGTTAGCATGGCCGAAATGTGGAAAAGCTTTGTCAGCACGCCACAACAAACAGCAGCACCAGCAGCTCAGATGGAACGTCTTAGCAGGAGGCAGCATTTTACCAACATGGTGGAGCAGTATGTGTGCACACGCCTACATGTAGTGAATGAGGGGTCTGCCCCCTTCAACTTCTGGGTCTCCAAATTGGGCACATGGCCTGAGCTTGCCCTTTACGCCTTGGAGGTGCTGGCGTGCCCTGCAGCCAGTGTATTATCTGAACGGGTATTTAGCACGGCTGGGGGCGTTATAACAGACAAGCGCAGCCGCCTGTCCAGAGACAATGTGGACAAGCTCACGTTCATTAAAATGAACCAGGCATGGATCCCACTGGACTTTTCCGTACCTTGTGCAGAATAGCAATGGATACCGACCTTACCCACCCACTGTTCCATTTTTGCTCTTTCTCACTCTTTTGGGGTGTACCCTCATTTAAAATTTGTGAAAAGAAGCAGTGTTGGCTACCTCGTCCTCCTCCTCAGGGCCAGATTAACGTAGGGGCTATTGGAGCTGCAGCTCCAGGCCCCTACCTTTTATATAGGCCCCGGGTTGGCCATATTCACTGTGACCGCTCTTCTGTCACTTGTAAACACAGAAGTCTGGCTTCTATGCTCGCTTCCCCAGGCAGCACCCTCAGAACCTCCCCACACAGCGCGAAGGCCTGACAAGGAGGGACAGTTGCCGATGCATGGATGTGTTTATGGGCTTCAGAGACAGCATCCCATGTTGAATTAGGCATGCATGGCTTCACCCTTCCTCCTCTGGGTGCATGCCAAGGCACGGCCCTTAAGGCCCTTCAAAATCCTCAGCACCAAGACCATGATGCTCTTAATCCGGGCCTGGTCCTCCTCCACCGCCGCTTCCACCTACACCGCCCATAGGTGTGCGCAGCCTATTGCATTAGGGTGTGCACCCCAAAGTTGAAATACACATGCATGTGTTTGCCTACATGTACATGGCCCCGATACATTACTCTCCCTGCTGGCAAAGAGAAATAGAGCAGAGCAGGTCCGAGGGAGATCTTTCCCATCTCCTCACTGGCAAACAGAGCGATAATGCTATGTGCCCTAGGTGATTAGGGTGTGCCCAGGTACACCCGGCACACCCTGTGCGCACGCCTATGACACCGCCACATCCACCACCACCTCAACCTCCCTCCTACTCCATATGGGCCTCGTCCTTCAGAGATGAAGAACATTGTTTTATTTTTCTGTTTTTTTTTTGTTGTTTTAAGTTATTTCCCTATCCACATTTGTTTGCAGAGCACTTGCCATGCTCTTAACTACGTTTTGCTGCCATTTGCAGCACTCTAGCCCTTTCCATTGGTGTTTTAGAGCCATTTTAGTGCCTTAAAGTTCGGGTCCCCATTGACTTCAATGGGGTTCGGTGTCCGGGAAAAGTTCGGTAAAAGTCCGGGACACGGACCCGGACTTTTTTTTAAAGTTCGGCCGAACCCGTCGAACACGGACATCTAGGTGTCCGCTCAACCCTAGACGTGACCTCTTTTTTGAAATCAAGGAAATCCTTTCCTATTGGTTTAGATTCTTCATTAATTACTTTCCTGATGCACTTTTGGCATAATAGCTTGTCTGAGTCCGTTGGCATTTTTGTCCCGCAGGTACGGCAGTGCTTTTTTCTTTGGTTTAGCAGCAGTGTCAGTAGCTTCTATATGTTTGGGCTGTAACAGAAAGAAAGAGACAGAGATACATAGCTAGTTATCCGTCGTCTAGGGGTGTATGTACCTCCCACCCTTCCCCCGGCTAGCCCCCCCTTCCTCCGGGATCCAAAAAAGGATTAAAAAATCCCCCCCCCCCTTTTTTTATTTTTTTTTTGGGGGGGGGGCCTCCCAGGTAGGGAGTGGGGCATCCCCCTCTTCTTCCCTCCACTTACCATACTCGGGCTGGGGCCACACGCCACAGCCTCTGGCAACAGGGACTGGTCCTCCGCCATTAGGACCGCCTGGAGGGAAGGAATCCTGCAGCAGGTGAGCGTAGCCAAGCCGATTCGTCTGTGAACTGGCGCCATTTATGTTTAAATCTCCCGCCAGAGCCCTCTGACGCTCTTCCAGCGCTTTTGCCCACATCCAATATGGCCGCCGCCCCACTTCCGGTTGCGGCGCCATATTAGCTACATCACTTCCGCCGCGCCAGCGGCGACGCTGGCTAACTCAACACACGCTGGGAACTCCACCGGGAGTTCAGCGTGGATATGACACTTCTGAGGGGAGATGGCGAGCGGCTCAGCACGGCCTCCAGCTGGCCGCCATGGTCCCCTCTAGGTCGGCTATTCCTCAGTCCCACACGGAGCAAGGTAAGCTGTCTTTGGGCAGTACTCTGGACTCTACCGGCTTCGGTCTCCAGCTTCATTTGCCCAAAGATAAACCAGGGGAAGAGGGTGTCTTCTCGGCTATTCTGTCCCCTCCTCTCCCTTAGGACGTCCTCTTCTCTTGCCCCCATTGCTGGTACCTGCCCGCCGGATACTCTTATCGGCTCAGGCCGGTAAAGGGAGGAGGTATCCAGGGACGCCTGCCCAGGATAGGGAAATAAAAATAACAAACGGGGGATGTTTGGAATCATGCTTGTGTAAGCAGGACAGGAAACACAAGAACTGTGGGGCAGCCTGTGAGGCGGCCTTTTAAACTTAATTGTGCTTGTGTTTCCTGTAGGAGGAGGAGCCATCTCTCATGTGACCGTCCTGGAGGATGACTTGGGAAAAAAGAATTATTGCTCTACATAAAGATGGCTTAGGCTATAGGAATATTGTCAATATCTTGAAACTGAGCTGCAGCACAGTGGCCAAGACCATACAGCAGTTTAACAGGAAAAGTTCCAGGTCTCGCCATGGTCTACAGCAGGAGTTGAGTGCAAGTGGTCAGCGTCATATCCAGAGGTTGTCTTTGGGAAATAAATGTATGAGTGCTGCCAGCATTGCTGCATAGGTTGAAGGGGTGGGGGGGTCAGCCTGTCAGTGCTCAGACCATACGCAGCACACTGCATCAAACTGGTCTGCATGGCTGTCATCCCAGAAGGAAGCCTCTTCAAAAGATGATGCACAAGAAAGCCCGCAAACAGTTTGCTGAAGACAAGCAGACTAGGGACATGGATTACTGGAACCATGTCCTGTGGACTGATGAGCTCAAGATGAACTTATTTGGTTCAGATGGTGTCAAGCTTGTGTGGCATCAACCAGGTGAGGAGTACAAAGACAAGTGTGTCTTGCCACTGTCAAGCATGGTGGTGGGAGTGTCATGGTCTGAGGCTACATAAGTGCTGCCAGCACTGGACAGCTACAGTCCATTGAGGGAACGATGAATGCCAACATGTACTGTGACATACTGAAGCAGAGCATGATCCCCTCTCTTCAGAGACTGGGCCGCAGGGCAGTATTCCAACATGATAACGACCCCAAATACACCTCCAAGACGATCATCGCCTTACTAAAGAAGCTGAGAGTAAAGGTGATGGACTGGCCAAGCATGTCTCCAGACCTAAACCCTATTGAGCATCTGTGGGGCATCCTCAAATGGAAGGTGGATGGGCGCAAGGTCTCTAACATCCACCAGCTCCATGATGTCGTCATGAAGGAGTGGAAGAGGACTCCAGTGGCAACCTGTGTGTTATAATACTAGTAGGAGTCTGTCGTGTAGAGGAAGGCCTACCGATTGCCAGTGAGCGGAGCTTGAATGGGAACCCCCGGAGGTGAGTAGCACAGGCTAACCTGAGATGCGGAATATAAGTATCCACCGGTCTTCACCAGAGCCTCTGATGGTGAGGATGGATTTGGCTGCCGGTGAATACCAGGTCGCGGTCCCCAGGGTCGCCCCACCAGGGGAGGACTGGTCAAGGTCCGAAGGCAGATGAGCAGACAAGGAGGTTCCAAGAGAATAGTCAAACGAGCCGGGGTCAGGACAGGCAGTAAGCAAACGAAGTCAGGGACGAGCCAAAGGTCAACAGGAATCAGGCAGGGATCAACAGGACGCAGGTTCGGGAACATGGAGAAGCTGAAGACAAGACAGCAAAGGCACAGCGCTGCTGAGGTATTTAAATAAGGCAGCCTGTTGCCAATTGCTGCAATTAGCCTGCACTAGGTTAACCCTTTGGATGACAGACAGCACATCAGTGTGCTCAGGGAGCGTTCCTAACACTGTGAAGCTCCGGTGAACTCCATGCCCAAGAGGGTTAAGGCAGTGCTGGAAAATAATGGTGGCCACACAAAATATTGACACTTTGGGCCCAATTTGGACATTTTTACTTAGGGGTGTACTCACTTTTGTTTCCAGAAGTTTAGACATTAATGGCTGTGTGTTGAGTTATTTTGAGGGGACAGCAAATTTACACTGTTATACAAGCTGTACACTCACTACTTTACATTGTAGCAAAGTGTCATTTCTTCAGTGTTGTCACATGAAAAGATAGAATAAAATATTTACAAAAATGTGAGGGGTGTACTGGCTTTTGTGAGATACTGTATATATATATATATATATATATATATATATATAATATATTTAGTCCAAGCTATAATACAGCTTTATATAAATAAAGCTTTATATACTGTATATATATACAGTATATATATATATATTATATATAAAGCTTTTGTGTGATACTGTATATTACTAATTCAAAGTGTTAGGTGCTTCCAGCCTAGGGAACAATTTTACCCTTCATGCACCAAATCAGGTGTGCTCTTCAGCTAACCTCAATCCCAAGCTGGCCATACATTGATCAAATGATCTGATGACCTGAACACAATTCAAGCAGTGGGTGGCCCTGTTGGCACCCAGCCACCTGACAAAATACAAAAATTGAAGAACATGGGCAGACAGTTCTCCGTTGAACGTTGACTACATCTCCGGTCACTGCTTGGCAGCACCCACTGTCACTGTATTCAGATAGATATCAGAAAGGAGCTTTTGCACCATTAAAAAACACAAACAATAACCCTTCAATTTACCTTCCCCTTGACACTAACGCATTTCACCAGAATAGCGAACGTTCACCAAAATCTTGTTTTCACCTACATTTTGGAAAAACAAAAACAGTTTTGTTCAATTCTACCTGCTGACATCCTGAAGAATTGTAAGAAGCCAAAATGGCCATTTGCCACTTATTTAAGATTATAACTTTAATTCAATTTCTCCTCAAAAAACGTTTATTACTGAATGTAGGCATGACATTCATTTTGCTTGCTAGTTTCCTGTATGTAACTGACTATTGCCTAAAAAAAAAATATATATTTTTCTATATTGGACTTTATTGGTACCAAAGAGGGACAACCACACAAAACTAATTTAGCACTGCCCCCTAGAGGACTGCTGAGAATTACACTTTCTGGATTCCCCTGGGTTACCTTTAGCAACTGATAGCAGACAAACGGCATTGAAAGTTCTTGGCTCAGTCAATAATCAATCCAGGGGATGTTGGTTTTTGTGTTTTTATTTAGAACTGGGATGGTGTGGGATACTCCAACTATGCACAATCTTGAGGACAACTAGCTGTAGTGTGCGGCAAGGCTGCTGCTTCACCTTGCCACTGAAGTGGAGATAATGTAGAAAGTTCCTGTTTGGATCATTCTATTCAGGGTTCTAACTTGGCACCCCCTTTACTTCCACTGCCTGTGTGTGCTGACACCTGTCCACTGACTTTATCCACTGGAGTGGCCCTTTTCCTGGGCAGACCCCTTGGCAAGCTTCCCTGTACTCACGGACACTGTTTTTCCAGAGTTGCTCTGCCGTCTACTCCACCAGTCAGCTTTCCGGGACCTCTGGATTCAGCACCACACTCCTGGTCCACAAGGCCGGCCGCCTGTGACCACCATCCTCCGCAAACAGGAGGAGAGGCAGCCGTCACCCTCCTCCTGGAACATGGCTTCCCGCCCAAAGACACCCTGCCACATGTGCCCTTGGCTTTTATAACGTATCCCAGGATGCCCCACTGCCTGTGCCAAACCACTGGGACAGTTACAAAGCCTGTGTGTCATTGGCCGGGTTTCCTCCACTGTCCAACACGCTCCCCTATTGGACACAGTGGGGACACTCCCTTAGACCAGATGAGTCACACCCTGGACACATGCAACAGGCCTAACTAGAAATCCTGCTCCCTGATAAGCAGACAGAGCAACTAGGTTTTACCTACCGCTCTCCTGATAAGCAGGCAGAGCAAATTACACTCCCTATCTAGCACCTATCTAGGAGGGTGCTACACTAAAAAAAAAAATAAACTTTATTACAAAAAAATTTGTAATATTTAAAAATATCAAGAAACAATCTTTTATATGTGCTATGGGTCATAACAATTCTAAATAATAAACAAGTGCCCATAAGGGCATGTTATTCAGTTTACGGTCACTTGTTTAATAATTTGGCCTATATACATATAGGTTTAAATACCAACCTCTCCACGTCACTGTTACTCTTTAACTGCAGCACCATCAAGCCAAGCAAGTGTCTTGCCCACATTGCATACTTTACCACCCACTTCAATCCATACTTTAATGGGCCCTTTCACAATGAACGCAGTTGGATGCATCATTTTGAACTGCACTCCAACTGCATAGACAGGCCAAAATCAAGGTAATCCTATGGGCATAGTTCAATAGTTCACATCATTGCAGTGCAGTCCAGCGCAGTTAACCACCTCTGGATTGGAAGGATTTGCCCCCTTGGCAAAAAATGACCTGGCAATTTTTTGCGATTCGGCACTGCGTTATTGTAACGGACAATTGCGCGGTCATGCGACGCTGTACCAAAATAAAATTGATGTCCTTTTTTCCTCACAAACAGAGCTTTCTTTTGGTGGTATTTGATCACCTGTGCGATTTTTATTTTTTGCTCTATAAACAGAAAAAGAGCAACAATTCTGAAAAAATAAATAAATATATTTTTTTTTTTCACTTTCTGCTATATAACATTCCCCCCCCCCCAAAAAAAAAAAAAAAACAATTTAAAAATCAAAATTTTTCATCCTTTTTAAACCAATTTGTATTCTGCTACATATTTTTGGTACTAATAATGGCGGCGATCTGCGATTTTTAGCGGGACTGCGACATTGCGGCGGACAGATCGGACGCCTAACTGACATTTTTGACACTTTTGGGGGGACCAGTGACATTACTACAGTAATCAGTGCTAAAATATGCACTGTTACTGTACTAATGACACTGGCAGGGAAGGGGTTAATCCAGGGGTGATCAAAGGGTTAATTGTGAGCCTAGGGGATGTTTTCTAACTGTATGGGGATGGACTTGTGAAATTTTCATAGAGACATGTATTCCTTCATAGAAGGATCACAGGAGCTATGTGATCATTTCGGAGAGAAGAATGGTCGGCTATGTTTACAACAACTGCCCGTCCTTCTCTCTTAGCAGGGAACGATCGCGGGTGCCCGGCGGCAATCACGGACGCCGTTCTCGTGGATCGGCATCCCGCTGCCTAGTGGGGGCGGGAGCGCGCTGCCCCCTAGCACCACGAGCGCGAGCCAGCCTGCCGCAGTAAATCTGCGGCGGGCAGTAGGCAAGTGGTTAAAAAAAGTAGAGCATGCTGCATTTTTCTGCACCGCAAATGCAGGGAACGTGCTACAAATGTGTTACAAATGCACTACAAAATGCGCTGAACCCCTGCATGTACAGGGACCTCCTACTATAACAATATATATATATATATATATAGTTAATCCGGAAAGTATTTACAGCACTTCACTTTTTCCACATTGTGTTATGTTACAGCTTTTTTCCAAAATGGAATAAATTCATTATTTTCCAAAAAATTCTACAAACAATCCCCCGTAATGACAACGTGAAAGAAGTTTGTTTGAAATCATTGCAAATTTATTAAAAATAAAAAAACTAAAAATCCTATGTACATAAATATTCACAGCCTTTGCTCAATACTTTGGTGAAGCTCCTTTGGCACCAATTACAGCCTCAAGTCTTTTTGAGTATGATGCTACAAGCTTGGCCCACATATTTTTGAGCAGTTTCTCCCATTCTTCTTTGCAGGATCTCTCCAGCTCCATCAGGTTGGATGGGGAGCGTCGGTGCACAGCCATTTTCACATCCCTCCAGAGATGTTCATTCGGGTTCACGTCTGGGCTATGGTTGGGCCACTAAAGGACATTCACAGAGTTGTCCTGTAGCCACTCCTTTGTTATCTTGGCCATGGCCGTCTTTAATATTGATTTGGGCCCTCGGAAATCCCCTTATCAACTATTTGTGGCCAGTGTGGGCTCAAGGGGGAGCTGCTTTGGGCCCCAAAACAATGACTGGGCCTGGGGCGACTGCCCCTTTTGCCCTGTGGTAAAGACGGCCCTGATCTTGGCTGTGTGCTTAGGGTCATTGTCCTGTTAGAAGATGAATGTTTGCCACAGTCTTAGGTCCAAAGGGCTCTGGAGCAGGTTTTCATCAAGGATGTCTCTGTACATTGCTGCATTCATCTTTCCCTCAATCCTGACTAGTCTCCCAGTTCCTGCCACTGAAAAACATCCCCACAGCATGATGCTGCCACCACCATGCTTCACTTTAGGGATGGTATTGGCCAGGTGATGAGCGGTGCCTGGTTTCCTCCAGACATGATACTTGCCATTCAGGCCAAAAAGTTCAATCTTTGTTTCATAAGACCAGAGAATTTTGTTTCTCATGGTCTGAGAGTCCTTCAGGTGCCTTTTGGTAAACTCCAGGCAGGCTGTCATGTGCCTTTTACTGAGGAGTGGCTTCCGTCTGGCCACTTTACCATACAGGCCTGATTGGTGGAGTGCTGCAGAGATGGAGGGTCTTCTGGAGGTTTCTCCTCTCTCCATAGAGAAACGCTGGAGCTCTGTTAGAGTGACCATTGGGTTCTTGGTCACCTCCCTGACTAAGGCCCTTCTATCCCAAACACTTAGTTTGGCAGGACGGCCCGCTCTAGCAAGAGTCCTGGTTCCAAACTTCTCCCATTTACAGATGATGGAGGCCACTGTGCTCATTGGGACCTTCAATGCTGCAGAAATGTTTCTGTACCCTTCCCCAGATCTGTGCCTCCATACAATCCTGTCTCAGAGGTCTACAGACAATTTCTTGGATTTCATGGCTTGGTTTGTGCTCTGAAAAGCCCTCTTAACTATGGGGCCTTATATAGACAGGTGTGCGCCTTTCCAAATCATGTTCAATCAACTGAGATTATCACAGGGGGACTCCAATCAAGTTGTAGAAACATCTCAAAGATGATCAGTGGAGCCTGGATGCACCTGAATTCTATTTTGAGTGTCATGGCAAACGCTGTGAATACTTATGTACATGGGATTTTTTGTGTTTTTTTTTTGTTAATAAATTTGCAAAGATTTCAAACGAACTTCTTTCATGTTGTCATTATGGGAGATTGTTTGTAGAATTGTGAGAAAAATAATGAATGTAATCCATTTTGGAATAAGGCTGTAACAACAAATTGTGGAAAAAGTGAAGCGCTGTGAATACTTTCCGGATTCACTGTATATATACAGTGCTCAGCATAAATGTGTACACCCCTTTTGAAAAGTAAGATTTGAATCAATATCTAAATGAACACAAGAACAATTTCCAAAATTTTGACAAAACTGAGTTTTATAAAACATTTGTTTATCTCATTACATGGAAGGTTAATAATATATAACAAATTCCAAAATTTACAGTTTTACTCAAATGAGTTGATGCAAAAATGAATACACCCCACAACAAAAACGACTCCATCTAGTATTGTGTATGACCTCCATGATTTGTAAGGACAGCACCAAGTCTTCTAGGCATGGAATGAACAAGTTGCCGACATATTGCAACATCAATCTTTTTCCATTCTTCAAGAACGACCTCTTTTAGATCCCGGATGCTGGATGGAGAGTGATGCTCGACCCTTCAGAATTCCCCATAGGTGTTCCATTGGGTTCAGACCAGGAGAAATACTTGGCCATTGAATCACATTCACCTGGTTCTTCTTCAGAAACAGTGGCCTAAAGCCTCGTACACACGCATCGAAAATCGGCAGGGAATTTTCGTCCAACGACCGATCTGCCGATTTTCGGCTTGTTAGTATGATGCTTCCAACAACCAACTCCGACTTTTCGGCCGAAAAAAATTTGGTGTGCAGGCTATAAAATTTTTGTCCGCTGTCAAAACACGGCCGATTTTCGTGCAGTCAGCACAGATTTCGACAGGGAAAAATCTAATGAGCAAGACTGGGCATGCTCAAAGAAGAAAGAACACAAAGAATGCAAACTAACACATGACATCACTTCTGAAGTAGAATTTTGTTGGGCGAGAAAATTCGTGTGCAGTCTAGGCACATTCCAACCAACAAAACACCACTCTGGACAAAAGACGGACGATCAATTGGCCGATAATCGTTGCGTGTGTACGGGGCTTTAGATGTGTGTTTTGGATCATGCTGGGAAAATGCATGACGACCAAGGGCACTGAGTTATAGTAGTATCTTCTCTTTCAATATAGAGCAGTACATCTGTGAATTCATGACACCATCAATGAAATGCAGCTCCCCGACACCAGCAGCATTCATGCAGCCCCACAGAAGGACACTGCCACCACCATGTTTCACAGTAGGCACCAAGCATTTTCCTATGTATTCCTGACCTTTGCGACTCCATACAGTTTTGAAGCCATCAGTTCCAAAAATATTTATCTTGGTCTCATCACTCCAGAGTACAGAGTCTCAGTAGTCTTCTTTTTCAGCATGGGCCCTGGCAAATTCTAGGCAACATTTTTTGTGCATGGGCTTTAGGAGAGGTTTCCTTAGTGGACGACACCCATGCATGCCATTCCTCTGCAGGGTATGTTATGGATGATATGTTTCTTTAAATGCAACTCTATGGTGCATCTCTGTTGTACTACTTCCTGTGTTGTGTTTCCTTTTCCTGTTGGTTTACTTCAGTAAAGCATGGGTTCTGTACAGTAATGGCTTGTGCTGTCTCCTTCCATATATCGCATCAAACATGGTGTCAGAAGATTTCTGGATCCATACTCCTTCTACACATTTGATGCTGAGAGCCTGCTAGCCTTGATGTGAGTGTTCTTAGAACTGATTGTGCTTTCTAACACTTGCAGTCCTGTCCTGGATACTGAGTATTTGCAGCAAGGAGAACAGCATCATGGCAGCTAACAGCATTCCACTGCCTGAGACAATGAGGGTGAGTGGAGATGTCAGCAGTAACTGGGACAATTTCAGGGCTGAATTTGAGGACTACTCAAATAGCCACAGGGTTGAATGAGAAGCCTGCAGCAGTGCAAGCAGCCACACTGAGGAGGGTGATGGGCAGTGAATGCCTCCATGTGTACAAGCATAATCTGAACCTCACAGAGGAGGAAAAGAGTGACACCAAAACCATTCTGAATGCATTGGAAGCTTTCTTCAGACCCTCTAGAAATGTCATTTATGAAAGATATATATTTGGCTGCTGTGAGCAAGAAGACTGTGAATCAATAGACAGGTTTGTCACACGGCTAAGAGAAAAAGCTGCAAGCTGTGAGTATGGCTCTCTGAGAGATGAACTTATTCGTGATAAAATAGTTTTGGGTATCACCAGTGAAAGCACACGTCGCCACCTGTTGAGGAAACATGATTTAGATCTACATACAGCAATTGAGATATGTCGCACTGCAGAAATTACTGACAAACATATGAAAGCTATGGAGCAGGATAAACTGATTGACAATATCCATGCAGCCTCTAAACAACAGTTAGGAGGGGAGCCCTTGGGGGAATCAAAAATGGAGAAGGATCTGGGAGTCTTGGTAGAGGATAGACTAGGCAATAGCATGCAATGTCAAGCGGCAGCTTCCAAAGCCAACAGAATATTAGCATGCATAAAGAAAGGGATGCATTCCAGAGATAAGACTATAATCCTTCCACTCTATAAAACTCTGGTCCGACCGCATCTGGAGTATTCCGTCCAGTTCTGGTCGCCAGTCCTCAGGAGGGATGTGTTGGAGCTGGAGAGAGTCCAGAGAAGGGCAACTAAACTAATTAGGGGATTGGAGGACCTTGACTATGAAGAGCGTCTACAATCGCTCGATTTATTCTCCCTGGAGAAGAGACGTCTGAGGGGGGACATGATAGCAATTTATAAATATCTTAATGGGGATCCCAGCTTAGAAAAAAAGCTGTTCATTCGAAGGGATTGCATGAGGACTCGAGGGCATACAATGCGATTAGAGGAGAAGCGTTTTAACCTCAGGAAACGCGGGGGGTTCTTTACTGTTAGGGCAACAAGATTGTGGAATTCTCTACCACAAGAGGTGGTTTCTGCGGGTAGTATGGTGGCTTTCAAAAGACTCTTAGACTTACATCTCAAGGATCAGAACATTCAGGGGTATGGGAGATGATTACAGCCACACATACCTACACAGGTTGAACTAGATGGACTATTGTCTTTATTCAACCTCACCTACTATGTAACTATGTAACTATGTAACAGCAAAACTTCAGAAACCACCAGCATAAGTTTCAGCACAAGGGTCACCTACACAACTCACCTGGGAGGTAGCCTGCATCATGCAAGTATTGTGGCAATGTGCATGTACAAGAGAAAGAAAAGTGTCCTGCATATGGGAAAATTTGTACTGCATGTGGTAAACCAAATCACTTTGCAAGGGTGTGTCTCTCCAGTAAAATGGAAGCAAGGAAGCTGCACATAATTGAGCAAATATCCGATCCGGAGGATGCACACCTGCTTAGCACTGATATGGTTTACTCCTCAGAATGCATTGGTGCTGTAAACACAAAGGGCAAAAAATGGTTTGTAAACCTCAGATTAAACAATATAATCCAACCATGCCAGCTGGACTCGGGTGCAACGTGTGATGTCATGAGTATAAAGGACAAAATGAAACTGGCACCCAGAACACCCCTTCAGCCTAGTAGCACCAAACTAAAATTTTATTCAGGGGAACTAATGGAATCATTGGGGCTATTCCAAACCGAATGCAGCATACGTGATTGTATACACAAACTGAACTTTGAGATTGTAGACGCGGATCAGCAACCTCTATTATCGGGTTCAACATGTGAGCGCCTTGGACTGATGCTGTTCACCATTCCCGCTGAGCTACATAATGTGGATAAGCAGCCTGCAAAATCTCTGACTAGGCCACTGACAAAACAGCAAATTCTTCACGCCTACAGTGATGTGTTTGAGGGCCCGATAGTCTCTGTTCCAGGAGAGGTTCGTTTTGAACTGGATCCTACCATTCAACCTGTACAATGTGCCCCTCGCAATGTGCCTATCGCCATTAAGCCACAGGTTAAAGCTCAACTAGATAAATATGAAGCTGAAGGACATCTAACTTCAGTATCAGAGCCTACAGATTGGATCAGTAACATGGTTGTTATCAGAAAGCCTGAGAAGATCAGAATATGCATTGATCCCAAGTTTCTGAATATGGCCCTGAAACGGTCACACTACTTAATGCCAACGCTCGATGATATTTTGCACAAGCTTCCTAGAGCGCGTGTCTTCACTCTTGTTGATGCTAGAGATGCCTTTTTGCAGTGCAAACTGGATGAAAGGAGTAGCTACATGACCACGTTCTGGACTCCTTGGGGCAGAAAGAGATGGCTCAAACTACCATTTGGAGTCTCTGTAGCACCTGAGGTATACCAGCGAAAGCAGCATGAACTATTAGGTGGTCTTCATGGAATTGAGCCAATAGCTGATGACATTCTTATAGTTGGCTGCGGTAATACTGATAAGGAGGCTGAGCATGGCCATGATGAAAAGTTAATAGCGCTACTGGATCGTTGTCGGCAGGTGATGCTGAGGCTTAGTGTAAAGAAATTGCAGTTCAAGGTGGGAGAAGTTCGTTTCCATGGACATATCCTGTCTTCACAAGGCTTAAAAGCTGACCCGGATAAGATTAAAGCCATTGTGGACATGCCCCTGCCTGCTGATGCCAAAGCGGTACAGAGATTTATTGGCTTTGTTACATACCTGGCAAAATTCCTCCCACACTTATCTGAGGTGTGTGAGCCATTACGACGACTTCTAGACAAAGATGCAGTTTGGCACTGGCTTCCCAAGCATGACCGGGCAGTAGAGGACATAAAACGCTTGGTCACCTCTGCCCCAGTGTTAAAATACTATGATGTCGCAAAGCCTGTTACGATACAAAGTGACTCCAGTAAAAATGGTCTAGGTTGTTGCCTTTTGCAAAAAGGTCAACCAGTTGCATATGCATCCAGAGCTCTTTCATCAGCGGAGCAAAATTATGCTCAAATTGAGAAGGAATGTTTAAGCATTGTATTTGCTTGCCAGCGTTTCCATCATTATCTTTATGGAAGGGATTCAATTACAGCTGAAACTGATCACAAACCTCTGATAACCATATTCAAAAAGCCCCTTTTGTGTGCTCCCAAGCGTTTGCAAAGCATGATGCTTACATTGCAGCATTACAACCTCAATGTTGTCTACAAGCCAGGATGTGATATGTATATCAGCGATACCCTGAGCAGAGCTACGTCAGATGATGTGGCACCTGGAGGTGAGCATCAGCATCATACAATTTGTCTGCTGCAACGGGAACAAAATTTCTTTGCTGATATCAATCAAGCGGACTATCTTAATGTCACAGATCAGCGATTACATCAACTCATACAGCACACTGACAGTGATGCAACTTTACAAGCTTTGAAGTCTATTGTTTTGAGTGGGTGGCCGGATGTAAAAGAGGCAGTACCTGGAATTGTAAGGGAATATTGGTCCTTTAGAGATGAGATCAGCATACAAAATGGTATCTTGTACAAAGGTCCAAGAGTCATCGTGCCGAAGTCACTGAGAGCAGAAATGTTATTGCGCATACACTCCAGCCATATTGGTGGTGAATCATGCTACCGACAAGCTCGTGATACCCTTTACTGGCCCAACATGCATGGTGAGATCAAAGACTTTGTCAGTAATTGTCCCACCTGCAATGAATATGCCCACTTACAACAAAAAGAAACCATGATGTCACATGAGATACCTACACATCCATGGCAGATTATCAGTATGGACTTATTCAACTACGCAGGCAAGGAATACCTGCTATTAGTTGATCATTATTCAGACTTCTGGGAAATAGACCTTCTTCCCGACTTATCCACGGAATCTACAATTAAGAGGTGCAAGGCACAGTTTGCACGTCATGGCCAACCAGATACAGTGATCTCCGACAATGGCCCTCAATTTGCAAGCCTACAATACAGAAAATTTGCTACTGAATGGGAGTTTGAACATGTTACCTCCTCACCCCGTCATCCACAGGCTAATGGCAAAGCAGAATCAGCTGTAAAGATTGTTAAAAATTTATGCAAGAAAGCACAAAGTGATGGTAAAGACCCATGGAAAGCCATTTTACATTGGAGAAACACTCCAACTGAAGGCATGGATAGTAGTCCGGCACAAAGACTGATGTCAAGGAGATTGAAGACCTCCTTACCAGTAGCAAATAGGCTGCTTGAACCCTCTGTCATACAAGGTGTTCCAGAAAAATTAAGGATTAAGAGACAAGTGTCTAAGGCACGATATGACACGTCGGCCAGAGATTTGCCAGAATTGAATATGGGGGAACAAATCCGTATGAAGCCATTGCCTGGCGATCGTACAGGCCGTTGGAGAATAGGTACTTGTCTGCAAAAGGTGGCACCACGCTCCTATCTTGTGGACGTTGGCGGTACTCGTTATCGCCGCAATCAAGTGGATTTGAGAGAGGTAGAGCAGCCTGAATCTCAGTATCCCGTTGGTAGTTCAGACTCACCCAGTATCACAAGGACATACTCACCCATTGACAGTGAGGAGTGTACAGAGGCACAGCCTCATACCAACGGCAATGACAGTTCTGGGCAAGCAAGTATGCCCGACAACCGTCAAGCGCAGAGCATACCAGTACCTGATGAGAGAAGCCCAGTAAATTCAGAGAGGGCTAAAGGAATCCTTGCACAAGGGCCAGTCTTCACCCGTAGTGGTAGATGTTCAAAACCACCTATGAGACTTAACCTATAGAATGTGTTATTGCTGTGTCTCTATCGAATTTCACATGTTCATTTATTAATACTAAAAGGGGGAGATGTTATGGATGATATGTTTCTTTAAATGCAACTCTATGGTGCATCTCTGTTGTACTTCTTCCTGTGTTGTGTTTCCTTTTCCTGTTGGTTTACTTCAGTAAAGCATGGCTTCTGTACAGTAATGGCTTGTGCTGTCTCCTTCCATATATCACATCAAACATGGTACGCCGTATTGGGTCACAGGAAACAATCGCCCCAGTTTGGCTTTCTACTTCTTTAGCTAACTGCAGAGAACTTGTATGGTGATTTTCTTCAACCCTTCTCATCAGAAGATACTCTTGTTGAGGTGATAACTTCCGTAAACGGCCTGGACTTCTCTGTAAGATGGTTACAATTCCGTCTTTGTTACATTTTTGTATCACTTTTGCTCCAGTATTCTGACTGATAAGTGAAGCTTTGCTGATCTTCTTGTAGCCTTCACCTTTCTTGTGGAAAGAAAAAATGTTCTTTCTCAGGCCTTGTGACACTTCTCTTCCATGTGGTGCCATTGCTGACAGCATGATATGGGAGGGGCTTTCTTTGTTAAGTAACGCCCTTTTATAATCAACAGTCAGCTGTACACCTGTTTAATGAATAATTACACTCACCTGTAGTTGAATTCTTGTTAATTTGGATTTTGTTCTCTAAAATGTAGCTTTGCCTCTAATGCCTTGTACACACGCATCGATAATTGGCCGTGAATTTTCGGCCAACGTCCGATCGGCCGATTTTCGGCTTGTTAGTATGATGCTTTCTACAATCAACTGCGACTTTTCGGCTGAATAAAATCTGGTGTGCATGCTATAAAATTTTTGTTGGCTGTCAACACAACGGCCGATTTTCCATCAGTCAGTACAGATTTCGGCAGACAAAAATCTGATGAGCAAGACTGGGCATGCTCAGAGAAGAAAAAAACACGGAAAGTTAACCAACACATGACATCACTTCTGAAGTTGGTTTTTGTTGGCCGAGAAAATTTGTGTGCAGTCTAGAGCACATTTCAACCAACACAACAACACTGGACAAAAGTCGACCGATCGGTCAGCCGATAATCGTTGCGTGTGTATGAGGCATAAGGCCTCTTTCACACACTCTGTCCGTCGGATGGAGTCCGTTTTTCTCAGCGGGGGATCGATCCACCGATCCCCGCTGAGCAGGAGGATGACAGCTGTTCTCGGCACTGTGTGCAGAGACACAGCTGTCAGAGCCCCATACATCTCTATGGGGGAAATCAGATGGGAACGGACCGTCGGTCCGTTCTCATCCGATCCCATCCGATCCAATCCGCTGGACGGATGGAAAATAGGGTTTCCATCCATCCAGATTTGACGGATCGGATCGGATGTCAGCGGACATGTCTCCGCTGACATCCGATGCCCCATAGGGATGCATGGGGGGTACCGTTCAGATCCGCCAAAAAAATGGACAGGCGGATCTGAACGGTCCGCCTGTGTGAAAGAGCCCTAAGACTTTCATTGGGGTGTGTTCATTTTTGCAACATGGTCTTAAATGAATTTGTTAGGAAGATACTTTTTTTGTGTGTGCAAATTACCAAATCTTGGTTGCAATCAAAGGCCCACATTTGTGGGAATATTTTGTAGTATAGTGTCCCATAGAAAAATGTTGATTCTGAAAGGAAAGTAAATGTTTTCTGACAAATGTGTTGGGGTGTACTCATTTATGCTGAGCACTGTATACATACAGTGTGTGTGTGTGTGTATATATATATATATATATATATATATATATATATATATATATATATATATATTTTTTTTTTTTTTTTTTTCCTTTATTACAGACAAAATAGACCACAAAAATCATTTGCTGCCTAAATAAACTTGTCTGGATGTGAACAAGGGTCATTGTAGAGGGTCCAGAATTGCCCCTTGGTCTCCCTTCCTATCAGTAGTGGATGAACCCAGTAACGACATCTCCTACGAGTATGATGGCAATGGCCAGAAATATGCAGACAAGAGTAGACATTCTTACTTCTCTCCACAAACTACAAAGAAGTAAGTGACCTCCAAAGGAAATACAAAAAAAGCCAAGCCCAAAAACGTATAGAAAAATGCACTGCAACTGCATAAAAAATGTAGCTCTCAAGTGTGCGTCAAATGCGCTTCAAATGCATGTAAACATGTGTAGCACCCTCTTAGGTAGGTGCTAGGTAGGTAAAGCCTGGTGCTAGGTAGGTAGAGCCTAGCGTCTCCATTTGCTTATCAGGGGAACCTGATTTGCAGTTTTGCCTGTTACATGTGTCCATGTGTGTTTCATCTGGCCTGAGGGAGTGTCCCCACTGTATCCAATAGAGGAGCATGTTGGACAGTAGAGGAAACCCAGCCAGTGACACACAGGCTTTTATGACTATACCAGTGGGTTGGCGCAAGAGTGGTGCATCCTGGGATATGTTATAGAAGCCATGGGCACATGTGACAGGGTGTCTTTGGGTGGGAAGCCAGGTCCCAGGAGGAGGGTGACGGCTGTCTCTCCTCCTGTTGCTGAGAAAGGTGGTCACAGGCGGTCGGCCTTGTGGACCAGAAGTGTGGTGCTGAGCCAGGAGGTCCAGTGGATGCTGACAAGGGAGTTGGAGGCAGAGTGACCCAGAGAAAGCAGTGTCCGTGAGTACTGGGAAGCTTGACAGGGATCAGCCAAGGAAGGGGACCACTCCAGTAGGGTGTCAGTGGACAGGAGGTCAGCACATACAGTCAGTGAAAAAGGGAGTGTCAAGTTAGACCCTGAAGAGGAACCTAAGTGAGAGTACATATTCTTTTTCTTCAGTTGTCCCTTAGGAATTGTGCATAGTTCAAGTTGGAGTATCCCACTCATCCCTTCTCCCATCCAAGTTCCAATAAAAACACAAAAAAAAAACCCAAATCTCCTGGACTGTTCATTGTCTGAGCTGAGAACTTTTAATACCCAAGAAGTGTAATTCTCAGCAGCTCCCTAGGGGGTAGTGCTACATTAGAGGGCTCATCCGGGATGTCACCCTGGGTTACCGGAATGGTTGCTAACGGCAACGGCCGAAGAAAATTTGTGAAAATTTCATTTTTCTCTCAAGAACTGTGTTATAATGCTCAAGAGAAGTGAGAGGTCTGTACAGGAGATAGGGAGAGTGGAATGAAGAATCAAATGCACATTGTTGGTTGCCAACGGCAACGGAAGACCTTTTGTTTGAACTATACGTTGTCTGCTCAAGTAATGTGCTGGAGAGTGGGGGAGTTGCATCTTCCTATGAAAATGGACTGTGCCTGCTTAACAGTAAATGGTGGAGAAAATGGTGGCCCAGGGCACGTAGATCAGTGTGTCGGGGGCCTTGTGTGTGCCAGAGTTATTCAGGAAAATGTTGACCGTGCATCCAATGACAGCGGGACATTCTTTCAAAATAGTGGCAAAATGAATGCTGTACAGAAATCTGTTGATCGTGCATTTACTGACAGTGGGACATTTTTCAAATGCAGTATGGCAAATCTTGCTTGTACAAGTACTAGGAAGAACTCTACTGACTAGCAAAGAGGGTCAGCTGGCTCAGAGTAATGGAGGAGCAGCTGGGGCCCTGGTACAAGTAAGGATGGTGGATGGGTACAAGCTGAGAGGCACGGTCCGCTTTACAGTAACTTCCATGCAGGCTAAGCTGAGAGGGAGCGGCACGCGGGAAAGCGTGCGCTGAAAATTTCTGCCTAGCAGGAGGAGCCACCGCCAATCTGGAGTTGCGGGCGGAGACGCCTCTCATGCACAGCCAATCCTGAGAAGGAGGGAAAGTCTATAAAATTACTTCCGCCTCCGGGAGGGGCTGAGAGGTAGACACGTGTGCAGAAGAGCAAGATGGCGAGTACTGGAGAGAGCCAGAACGAAGTAGAGGCTATCCCACGTGTTGGCAGAGAACCTGCGGAGCAGACCAGAGTGCCGAAGACATCCACCCTGTGGGATACGGGGGTGTGGATGGTGCCCGACGGAAGACTGGCATTGTTCCCCGAAGAAGACGCGGAGCATTTGGGCCTGGTATGTCCTCAGTGTCTGAATGTGACCATATGCATGCAGGTGTGGGGCCAGTGCGGGCACTGTGGCAATCTACTGCTGCGGACGGAAGAGAGTGGAGGTCGGCCCAGAAGATTGAATGTGTCTTGGGAGACCGGGGTCACTCACTCCCTTTGGCTGCGGAGTCAGGGCCCTTCCTCGGCCAAGGAAGAGGAGTGCTAAAGTTCCTGATGCAGCTGGAGTCCATTCAGGTGGTCAGTGGTCCAGGATGCAAGTGGGAAGAGGCCCGAATGTCCGAGCCGGGGTGCATGCAGGTAGTGTGGGACGGGGAGCGGCCACCTGGTGCATCAAAAGCTACAGCGGCAGAAGCAAAGTCTGCTCCCATACAGGCAGTGCGGAGAAAGTGGCCAGTGGTGACCGGGGCTGCAAGTGTGAGCAGCGATTAAAAGGCCAGGGTCATCGATGTGGAGTCTCCTAGCTTCCAGAATCAGTTTGGATCCTTGGAGCAGGGATTGGATGTTTGGAAGTCTGAGGAAGAAACTGAATGTGACTGGGGGTCCGGGGATCGGAGCAGCCCAGCAGTCCTGAAACTGATGAGGAGATTAGGGATTCCATGGTGTGAGGAGAGAGGAGAATGCGCCAAGAATCTGGGGTTCTGTGAGGCCTACGTTAATAGGGTCCCAGATCTATCCCCACCTAGCAACTATGCCCGGGCTCGGGATCAAAATGAGGCCTACGCCTCCCTCATCAAAAGAGAGGAGACCCCATATTCCCCAGCTAGGAGAGGTAATCGGAAGACCCTCCCCAGATTTTCCAGAATGCAGAGGTGCATACAGAGGAAGTTGGCCTTAGAGTATGGGTATGACTACCCCTATGCTCCACGGGAGGTCATGCTGGAGATAGAGACCAAGAGAGAGTCCTGGTGTGATGAGGCTATATGGGACTTCCTCTTTATTCCCAAACCATACCGCAATCAGTCTAGGCTGGACTTGTGGAAGACTTTTCTGTCTGTGAAAACCCAATGGAACCATGGCTGGGATATCTATGTGGATCGGGTAGAGGTCCACCACTCAGATGGATCTGGCCAGGCCTGGTTGATCCGAATCCAGGAAAAAGGGGGGAAGACTGTGCGGATCCTCCATCCGGATTTCTATTGCTGAAGAGACTGTACAGAGTTCAAATTAAGGCTGGCTAGCCTATGTTTGCTGATTGAAGAAAAAAAAAATACAGCAGAGAACATTCAAGTTCAGTTATTTTTGGGGCTTATGCCCTCTTCCCATTAACCCCTCCCCTTCTGTCCTTGCAGAAAGGGGTTAAGGAAAGCACAAGATGCCACTGGCTAGTGGACTTGTGCCGGAGGGCCGACCCTCTCAGGAGAAATTAAGGACTACTTACTGCTGTTCTGGAGATCCTTTTGGCCATCGTGCCGGGATTGTGGATTACAAATTATTCAGAGTTCCAGAGGGACTGTCCTTGGGCCAATGGGCCAACAATGGAACTTTATGGGAAAACGCCTGGAAAAAAAATGGGCGGCATCCTAAGAGTTTTTTTTTTTTCGTGGGGGGTGCCCTGATGCTAGGGGCCCCTGAAGAAGTTGCTGCAAGTTCCTACAAGACTGGTGGTTGTCCAGGCTCCGGCAACAAGGTCCTTGTGGGAGGAAGAACTGGGTGCTGGATGCTGTAATGGAGCTGTAATGGAGAAGACATTAATGGAGAAGACATTGTAGGCACCCTTTTCTGAACTGATAAATACGGTAGGTAGTCAGTGACAGGGTTCGGGATCGCCTTTGAGGAGCAGTATCGAACGACGTGTCAAGATGTAGGGATGTAGGATAAGCAGGCCACCCCCGCGGGGAGGGTCTTCTCATCAGGATTAAACTAGACATATGACTGTCTTGGATATATATATATATATATATATTGTTGAAGGGAAAAGGGAGGAAAACATGGGGGGAGGTTCTAGCTTCACTTTCATCCCCCTTTTCGTCACATTTATTTAGTATCTTCACCCTTGGGACTCTCCTTCCTTAATAATTGTCATTCTCACTTTACTTTTCAATTTTTCAGCACCCTTTTCTTTGATGCTTTAGGGATGTCACCGGTCTACATAGTTCAAACACTTTTCATGCATGTCTCACCCTTTTTTCTGCTATGGTATGTTTATACAGTCACATATTTCTACCTCACACTTTTAGTATTCAGACTTGGTTTCCTTTTTCATATGGTTTGGGCTCATCTTTCTTTACCATTATATGCTCATGAATTTTATGTATGGATCACTGGTTTGATTTATGCATATATGCATACTTATATCTTTTTGTACAGTGTCATGCTATTACCAAATTGAGCCCTTCAATACCTCTTTCTGATTTTTCACCAAACCATGGATCTTGCGCCTTGGCTGTGATTGTGGAGGCCGCTTTCTCAGTTCCCATTGGGGACTCAATTCCGGGCGATTCCTTCACCTGACTGACATTCCATACTCATGTGTAAGCTTCAGTTTCTTGCGCTAATTTTACAAAACATTCCTTTATTTGATGTAATATCACATTTATATGTGTATATATTTCTAGATGCCATTACCATGCCTGCTCCTGAGGAAGTGAAAAATGTAATTCACGAAACGCGTCGAGCTTATGAGGCAAACAATTTACCCACAAGTTTCACCTGGCATACACGAATGTTTTGTAGTATCTTTTTGAATGTTGATTCATGTTGTCATATTTTTTACCAAACCTTATATATACATACCCCTTTTACCCTCATTGTATTGTATTTATATATCATTGTCAACTGCCATTTATACAATATTAAAACACATGATGTTAATTGATTCTATACTTGTTTTGTGCTTACCAGCCCAGGTATATGCAATATCAGTTATAACACCATGTGCCCAGTGGCCACATCTCATACAAAGTCCCAAACATTTTTTGAGCACTATGTGCTCTACATGTGTATATATATATATATATATATATATATATATATATATATATATATATATATATATATATATATATATATATACATATATATATATATATATATATATATATATATACAGAAGTGCCTAATCATTTCTTTCCTTTGCAGAATGCCTAATGTTTCTACAGTTAGTTAGTTAGGATGTGTGGTTAACCACCGGAGCGCAGTTTTGCTTGGTGGGGGGTGCATTGCTCCAAATGCAACCCAAAGATTGTAACATGTTGTACAAACAGAGTGTCTATATTTTTATACATATAATTTATTCTGTACATTCGTTTCTCCTTTCCCCCCTTTTCTAGGTTTGTGAAATACTCCTTAGAAATGTTGTAGGATTTTTGTAGAGGGAGGCTGCCCCTGAGCCAATAGGGACATGGCTTATTTGTGGTGGGTGGATGTAGCACCCTCCTAGGTAGGTGCTAGGTAGGTAAAGCCTAGTTTCTCCATCTGCTTATCAGGGGAGCCTGGTTTGTAGTTTTGCCTGTTGCATGTGCCCATGTGTGCTTCACCTGGCCTGAGGGAGTGTCCCCACGGTATCCAAAAGGGGAGCATGTTGGACAGTGGAGGAAACCCAGCCAGTGACACACAGGCTTTTATGACTATTCTAGTGGGTTGGCACAAGAGTGGTGCATCCTGGGATATGTTATAAAAGCCGCGGGCACATGTGACAGGGTGTCTTTGGGCGGTCTCCAGACCTAAACCCTATTGGGCATCTGTGGGGCATCCTCAAACAGAAGGCGGAGGAGTGCAAGGTCTTTGACATCCAACAGCTCCGTGATGTCATCATGGAGGAGTGGAAGAGGACTCCAGTAGCAACCTGTGAAGCTCTGATGAACTCCATACCCAAGAGGGTTAAGGCAGTGCTAGAGAGTAATGGTAGAGAATTTTGAAACTTTGGTCCCAATTTGGACACTTCCCCTTAGGGGTGTCCTCACTTTTGTTGCCAGCGGTTTAGACATTAATGGCTGTGTGTTGAGTTATTTTGAGGGGACAGCAAATTTACACTGTTATACAAGCTGTACACTCACTACTTTACATTGTAGCAAAGTGTCATTTCTTCAGTGTTGTCACATGAAAAGATACAATAAAATATTTACAAAAAAAAATGTGAGGGGTGTACTCACTTTTCACCTTTGGTAGCACTATAAAAATGTGTATAAGATACACAGTAGTTTTTCTTTAGAGACATAATAGAACTAAAGTGTTTGCCTTAGAAACCATCGGCATCTCTTGTCTATTCAGCTTCACAATGTTCTGATTTGCCCTAGAAAAAGAAGAACAATAGGGAATGACAAAAGAGAACAATAGGGAAGCCTATTGGTTGCTAGAGGGTAACAAAGAAAGTTCTTTGGTTGGATGCTTGAGACAGGAACCCAATGCAATTCATAACCGAACATACCAGAAATAAAAAGAAAACATGTCCAAGATCAAAGTCGCCGTTAACAACATCTAAACTGGGACAAGGGGACCGCCGATGTCGGTGTCACACAAGGGTCTCTGATACATCTTGGATATCCTCCAGACCCCTAGGTAGCACGCACGGCTGTTTAGAGCATCATCTCCGCAGCCTTTTCTGACATTTCTTGGTTCATTGCTCATTAGCAGTCCCCGGAAAGGTTATCGCTCCCCAGAGCTACTTGTGACAGCTTGAGACCTTCTTTAATTGTCTGCCTAAAACAATGTAGCTGAAAGGGAGAATACATCTCCTTATTGATTTTCATCTTATTTATATCTCCCCGGCGTGTGGACACTGGGGAATAGATGAGAAATGGGTCATTTCTAAGTGTGTTAACATGACTCATAGAGATCTATCTTTTACTAAGTATAACGGTGAACGTCAGTGGAAGGCCACGAGATCTACGGCAAGCTGAGGTACATTAATACGTTTCTTTGCATCTCATCTGCCAGGTTAGGAGAAGTAGGACGACCGTTTAAAGCCAAGTTCCAGTCACATGTGGACGTTTTTCATCTAATTCAGTCCTTAGTTGCAGCCTAGTTCTAATTTTACTCATGACATTCATCTGCCCTGTGTGCTAAATCCATATTGTTGTTGGGTTGCTTTTCTACTTAATGTCCAAGGATCTGAGTCTGGGACAATGAGGAGAGAATGACCCCTGGTTCAGGTATAATGGTGAACTTTAACCGGTTGCCGACCGCCGCACGACTATTTACTGCGGCGGTCAGCCCCGGCCAGGCAAAGTGACGTATATATACGTCACTAGCCTGGGAGCCAATAGCGGGCGAACGTGCGCCCTCGAAGGCGCGCTCCCGCCCCGTCTCGTTCACGAACGAGTCCACGCGTGTGACCGGCGGACCCGATGTCCGCCGGTCACTCGCGATCAGGGCTGCCATCAGGGGGGTACAGCCCATACAGATGTAGGGGGCCCGGGCGTCCTGGGGGGCCCAGTCCCTCGGGATGTCCCGTGCACCAAGTTGGCACCTATTTTGTTCTTTTTCTCCCCTACACTGACAACTAGTCTCGACTCCTGCTGGTGACACCCGCTGCACTAGCTCCTGACTCCCATCCTGCCGCTGGCCACCGCTGTCAAAATTATTGGTTGCTAGGACCGCCTGGCAACCTAGCAGCCAATCATATGCATTCACAGGCCCCCGCAGAGGAGGAGGATGTAACCTGGTGGTCAGGCCCAGAGGGCCCTGGCCTAAAGCTGTGTAAGGGGCCCCAAAATTTCTGATGGCTGCCCTGTTCGCGATCATCCGCCGTGAAGGGAGAAAGGCAGGCGGCTAATGTAAACAAGTCATCTGTCATTCTCCCCTGTGTAGGAATGGTGATCATACGGTTCTACTATGTAGCCAATCACAGTTAGAAGCACGCCCCTAGGGACACACTTAACCCCTCCTTCTCAAATAAAGTTAACCCCTTCCCTGCCAGTGTCATTTTTTACAGTAACAGTGCATATGTATAGCACTGATTACTGCAGTAATGTCACTCGTATCCCCCAAAAATGTCAGTCAAGGGTCCGATCTGTCTGCCACAATGTCGCAGTCCCGCAAAAAAAAAAAAATCACAGATCGCCGCCATTACTCGTTAAAAAAAAAAAAAACAACAAAAATGACAAAAATCTTTCCCTTAGTTAGTAAACGCGATAACTTTTGCGCAAACCAATCAAAATACGCTTATTGCAATTTTTTTACCAAAAATTTGTAGCAGAAAACAAATTGGCCTAAAATGCTAAAAAAATTTGATTTTTACATTTTTTGGGGGGGGGGGGGGGGGGGGGGATTTCATATAGAAAAATTTGAAAAATATTGTTATTTTTGCAAAATTGACGCTCCTTTTTTGTTTATAGCGAATGATCAAAAAATCGCACAGGTGATCAAATACCACCAAAAGAAAGCTCTGTTTGTGGGGAAAAAAGGACGTCAATTTCATTTGGGTACAGCGTCGCACGACCGCGCAATTGTCCGTTAAAGTCGCGCACTGCCGAATCGCAAAATAGGCCCTGGTCAGGAAGGGGGTAAAATCTTCCGGGGCTTAAGTGGTTAACGCCAAGTTCCAGTCACATGTGGAAATTTTTCATCTAATTCAGTCCTGAGTTGCAGCCTTTTCTACGGAGTCTGGGACAATGAGGAGAGAATGACCCCTGGTTCAGGTATCACCCTTTCTCGTAGAGTATAATGGTGAACTTTAATGGAAGGCTGAAATACTGTATCTAAGGTAAGCTAAGGTACATTGATACACAGTGCTGTATTTTGGCCTAGGCCAACAAGGCCCAGGCCTAGGGCAGCACTTTGCAGGGGGGGCAGCAAAAAAGCCGCCCCCCTCCACCTGAGATTCTATTGGCCACTGGTTGCTAGAGCCGCCTCTCTCATTCCCCCCTCTCTCTCACCCCCCCTCTCGCTCTCATCCCCCCACTCTCTCTCTTTCATCCTCCTCTCTCTCACCCCTCCTCTCTCTCTCTCTCTCTCTCTCTCACCCCTCTCTCTCTGGCCACTGGTTTCTAGAGCCGCCTCTCTCATTCCCTCCTTTCTCTCACCCCCCTCTCTTTTGCTCTCATCTCCTCTCTCTCTCTCTCTCACCCCTCATCTCTCTCTCTCTCTCACCCCCCTCTCTCTCTCATTCCTCCTCTCGCTCTCTCATCCCCTCCCTCGCTCTCTCACTCACCCCCTCTCTCTCATCCCCCCTCTCTCTTTCATCCCCCCCTCTCTCTCTCTCATCCCACCTCTCGCTCTCTCATCCCCCCTCTCTCTCACTCACTCCCCTCTCTCTATCATCCCAACCCCCTCTCTCCCTCACCCACCCTCCCCTCTCGTGAGATCTCAGGGGTTAATGCTGGGACTTGTAGTCCTTCAATTTTAAAGGGAGCCACATCCGTTAAAAAAGGAGTGGGGCAAATTTACATTGGAGGGGAGGGGGCGCCCAATTTTAGTCTTGCCTAGGGCAGCACAAAATGAAAATACACCACTGTTGATACATAGAACCCTACAGGTAGGTGCTAGGTAAATGCATAGTGGGCCTTGCCTGCCTAACAGCAGGGCCATGATTTCTTTTTGGTCAGGTTGTCATAGCTTTCAGGTGTGTCTGCTGAGGGGAGAGTCTCCCCACTGGCTCTGTGAGAGGTTTCTCATAGGGCAGTGGAGGAAACCCAATCGGGGACACATTCAGGCTTGTAACTACCCCAGAAGGCAGATTCTGCCGCAGAGGATTCTGGGAGTGGATATACGTTTGAGGGGAGTGCATGACTCAGCGTCTTTGCTGGGAAGCAGAGACCCAGGAGGCAGAGTATGACTGTCTCTCCTCCTGTCAGAGGAAGCGGATGTGTCTATGTGCTGCCTGAGAATCCAGAGGGTGCTGAGTTGAGCTGAAGGGGATCCGGTGTGCCAAAAACCAGCGGAGAGAGAGGGTCCAGTCCCAGGAAAGCCTACAAAGGTTGCTATCTCTGAAGACGTCACTGGATGTGACGAAACCCGTAAGACTGGAACGCACAGCTTGATTACGTCAGGTGGAACGCAAACCGGAAGTTCGGCTGGTAGCTGACGGCAGTTAGCCGGTATTTGTGGAATCCTACCTGCACAGTTTTTTATACTACTTACCTTGGCTTTTAATCCACAATTGGTGCATAATAAAACATTAATTTTACTACACTATTGGGAGCCTATCTCTTTTTCCATATATCCCTGATCTGACTACACTGGATTAAAGAGGAGGCATATATCAGGTCGCAGGATATCTAAAGGGAAACCCATCCCAGCCCAGGGGGGCAAACCAAGCGTGAATGGTTCTAATGCCGTAAGGCATATAGGACCCATTGGATCTAGTAAGCCTCTAAATTTACCCACACCACGGTGAAATGTAATTGGATGTCACAGAAAATACAGATTTATATTGAGCACCTTTGAATATTATTGGACAGTCATCACCATATAAGGACTTCATATTATTTGATTTATTGGAGTGTTTTGAGCACTACCAGTCACTTGTCACTATATGCACTATATTTATTCACCTCATTGATATATTTATTTATGTTTTATACACATTATTGATTTATGTGTCATATATTTATAATTTTTCATTACTGATTATCACTTAGCAAGCGCTATAGTTGGCCTTTTTATTTAGGCCTACCCTCAAAGGTTGTGAGTACTGTGGATTGCCCCTGGGGGTCTGCCTAGTGTCAGAGGAGACCACTCTGGAGAAGGTTCTGGGATCCAAGAGTCAGCTAGTGGTAAATGGGGTGCCTGGTCAGAGGACCCTGAAGTGTTATAGGGGATACCTAGGTTGAGGACCCTGAAAGTGTTAAAGGGGGCGTCTGCAGTTTGGGCCCTGAAGAGTCATTGTACAGTGTGGAGGGCTACCTCAAGCTAGTACAGAGTTTAGTGACTTTTGAGCAAAGCAGTGTCAGAAGTCAAGTATTATACAGTCCAGGATCTTCTGAATTAAAGCCGAGGTTCCAGCACAGTTTTCAGTGATACAGTATATTCAAGTGTCAGGAAGCGTTGGCTAGCGTCGGCTGGTGTCAAGACAGCGCTAACAGGCATTCTTCTAGAAGAGTCCCAAAATTGTACCTAGTTGAGCCAGAGGAGTATCCCACTCATTCCCTTCTCCTATCCCCTAACTACAATAAAACAAACAAACCAAAGATGCCGGACTGGTCCTTGTCTAAGTTCTCACACCTGTGTGCACAGCTCAAATGGGCTGAGAGTGTTACCGGTAACAATGGCAGACCCACCTTAGGCTCAAGGCCTAGAAAACCTGCTACAGATATATTTCTTGGGTCTCCTCCCCCAGGTTAGGAGAAGTAGAACCACCATTTAAAGGCAAGTTCCAGTCAAATTTGGAATTTCCATCTACTTGTAATTCAGTCTTCAGTTGCAGCCTAGTTCTAATTTTACTCCTGACATTCATGTGCCTTTCCTTCTAGAGCTATATTGTTGTTGGGTTGTTTTTCTGTTTAATGGTCCATATCTGAGCTTGGGACAATGTGGAGAGAAGGTTCTCTGGTTTGGGTACCACCTGTTGTCATAGAGATCTAGCTCTTTCTGAATATAATGGTAAACGTTTACAGCAAGCTGAGGCATATTAATGTTTTTGGTCTCTTCTGCCAGGTTAAGAGAAGTAGGGCAACTGTTTAAAGGCATGTTGCAATCAAATGTGGAAATGTTCTATTGGATTTCGGGGTGTTCCCCCTTCATCAGAAATGAAGAATTCATTCTTCAATGAGCTCTGATGAAGGGGGAACACCCCAAAACGCGTAAGCGGTTTTTTGGAGGTCTACATCCTTCCACGGCCTGCGGCAGCTGAGGATGCCCAGTGGAGACTCCTGGTGGTCCCTCATTGCTTATTGCCCGTGTTTCATAATCGTTTTGTGAGTATAATGTGTTAACATGTCTATTACAATAAATTGTTTTAAAGATAATGCGCTAGGCTGGTGCACCCTCTGTCCATTTCTCTTTTCCAGTATCTTCTTTGGGTTACCATGACCCGTTGAGAGTGGCAGCACAGCCTGAATTTACTACAATTTGACCTGAATCGCATTTTCCGGATACCAGCCGCAAGGCCACCCCTTAAGCGCAGGAGTCATTTGCTCTTTGTACATAAATGGAAGGCCATAGGATGTATAGCAAGCTGAGGCACATTCATTTTGTTTTGTGGGTCTCATCTGCCAAGTAAGGATTTAGGTTGCTTATATACTTAATGGATCAGGATCTGAGTTTGGGACAATGCAGAGAGAATGTCAATTGGTTCAGGTCTCACACTTTCTCGTAGAGATCCATATGTTCCTGAATATAATAGTGAACATTAATTGAAGGTTGATACATTGATATATTTCTTGGATCTCCTCCTCTAGGTTAAAGCGGAGTTCCGGCCTCGGGGGTCAAATTTAGATAAAAATACCCCCAGGGCAGTCAGGGCTAGTACATTCAAAAAATGGGTAGCCTCTGAACTGTCCCGGGTCGCACTTACCTGTAAGAAGAAATACTTACCTTGAAAAGTTATTCTCCGGCGCTGCCATCTCAGGCGTGGGCAGCTGAAGCCGCAGCGCCCCTCTTCATGTCCTCTTCCGTGACGTCGGAGTCCCACAATGCACTGCACCGGCCCTGCTCGTCACTTCCGGTGCAGGTGCGGCATGCCCAGAAGCTGTTTAGCAGGGAATGCCGCGCTTGCACCGGAAGTGATGAGTGGGGCCGGTGCAGGCACATTGATTCCTGGAAGTGATGACGTTCAACTCCCAGGAGTCATCGCAAACCGGAAGAGACGGCGCGGGCCGCGGCCGCAGAGGGAGAAAGTGGAAGGAAGGTGAGTATATTTTCTTCAATATCAAGGTAAGTGACCAAAAAAAAATTGGGAGCATCCATTTCTTTTTCAGGTGGCCCTCAGCAAGCGGATGGCCCAAAACCAATTTTTTCGATTTTGAGGCCGGAACTCCACTTTAAGAGAAGTAAAACAACTATTTAAAGCACATCCCAGTCAAATGTCAAATTTCCATCTTATTCAGTCTTAAGTTGCAGCTTAGTTCTAATTTTACTCTTGACATTTATCTTCCCTGCATTCTAAATCCATATTGTTGCTGGGTGCTTTTTCTGCTTAATGGCTTATATCTGAGCCTGAAACAATACGAAGAGAAGGTCCTCTTACCCCCCTTTCTCATAGACGTCTAGCATTTCCTGAATATAATGGTGAATGTTAGTTAAAGGCCATAAGAGCTACAGCAAGCTAAGGGACATTATTAATATGTATTTTTGTTTGTGTCTCATCTGCCAAGTTAGGAGAAGTAGGACAACTGTTTACAGGCATGTTCCAGTCAAATGAGGAAATTTTCTATTGGATTCAGTCTTGAGTTGCAGCCAGTTCTAATTTTACTCCTGACATTCATCTGCATTCTAAATCTTTATTGTTTTTTGGTTGCTTATCTGTTTAATAGCTCAGGATCTGAATCTGGGACAATCTGTAGTCAAATGTGGAGACTAGGTCCACTGGTTCATGTATTACCCTTTCTCATAGAGATCCATATTTTCTTGAAAATAACGGTGAACATCAATGGAAGGCCAAAAGATGTACAGCAAGCTGAGGTATATTAATACGCTTTTTTTTTTTTTTTGTCTCATTTGCCAGGTTAGAAGTAGGACAACTGTTTACAGGCACGTTCCAGTCATATGTGGAAATTGAATTAGAATAAAGTGCTGATAACAAGCCAGGTCCCTCTTCTCTTTAGTCCATAAGACGCAGTGCCCCTGGTTGCTAAAAAAGGAAGTCAAATTTTGATTCGTCTGACCACAGAACAGTTTTCCACTTTGCAACAGACCATTTTAAATTAGCTTTGGCCCAGAGAAGACGGTGGTGTCTTTGTATCATGTTCAGATATGGCTTCTTCTTTGATAGAGCTTTACCTTGCATTTGTGGATGGTCTGGAGAGCTGTGTTCACAGACAGTGAATTTTAAAAGTATTCCTGAGCACATGCAGTGATGTCCATCAAAGAATAATGTCTGTTTTTTGTTTTTAATGCAGTGATCATTGTCCCTTGTTCACAGAGATACAGTGCCTTGTGAAAGTATTCGCCCCCCTTGAACTTTTTGACCTTTTGCCACATTTCAGGCTTCAAACATAAAGATATAAAACTGTAATTTTTTTTGTGAAGAATCAACAACAAGTGGGACAAATTAATGAAGTGGAATTAAATTTATTGGATATTTCAAACTTTGTTAACAAATAAAAAACTGAAAAATTGGGCATGCAAAATTATTCGGCCCCCTTAAGTTAATACTTTGTAATCTCAGCCCAGGGAAAGAGAGTGAGTACATGGGCTGTGCCAAATAGTTATATATTCACCCAGCATGCACAAGTGGCCTAAACCTCCTACTGGATTGGCTGAAGAAAATACAAATATTCATAACTTAGTTTTCTTTGTTAAATCTCATACTATGACCAGTGATACAGTGACATCTAGTGGCAACAGTGAAAAATCACAAGACAACTTAAGCTTTGAGAAAAACCAGGTGAAAAACTATAACTGCGTAACTACAGTCCATTCAAAAACAAGGGGTCTCCATTAAAACGGTACATTTTCTAAGTTTACACATTTTTTATTTTTTTTTTCAAGAAAATAAACTTTTATTGAGCTAAAAAAGAACATGGTAAAATACAAACAGTTTGGGAAACACAGTTCCATACAGGACAAGATGTAAAAATTCACATACAAGCAGGTCACGATCAATCATAAGTGCAACTGTAGTAGAACAGCCATAGTGCAAAGATCAGAGCTCAATCACAGCATAACTGGGATAGAAACAAAACTACCCTAACTAAGGAATAGTGTGCATTTATGAGGGGGGGACAGGGGAAAAAACAAATGGGAAAGGGGGAACATTTCCACTGGAGAAAACATAGTAACATGCAGACAGCATCAGGAGAGCTTAAAAGGCTCATCCCATCAACAGTCTGTCCATCACCAACCGGTAAGGAGCCCGAGACGGGTCATCCAACCACGGCTGCCACAGAGAGTAAAACTTTTTGTGAGCCTTACGATGTTGATAGGTAACTTTTTCTCTAACCAATAAATGATTGACTTGTTCAATCCATTGCGCAGTCGTCGGTACACGGGAGGTAATCCAGTATCTGGCAATCAATTTACGAGCCACATACAGAAGTCGAAGGACCGCCGTAAGGGCATGCCGGGTTAAAGAAGTTTCTTCCTCCAGTGCACCAAGCAAACACACCACCGGATCCTTAGGCAATCGAAAATGATAAACTCTGGATATAGAGTCAATTACCTCGCTCCAATATCTGAACAGCTTGGGACATCGCCAAAGCATATGGATAAGAGTGCCTCGATCTCTGTTACATTTGGGAAAGCTATCATTGTCCCTACGCCCCCATTTGAAAAGCTGAACCGGGGTGCGATAAGCCCTATGAAACAGAAATAAATGGGAAAGTTTCTGCGATGCCGACACCGAGACCAGCGGTATAGAGGAAAGACACAACTCCCAGGTTTCACCATCAATGGGGCCCAAGTCCCTCTCCCAGCCCGCACGGGCCGGGAGGGAAGCCGGGTCCTGCAAGGCCGCCAGCAGGGTAAGATATATCCGAGATATCATACCCCGTTTATCAGTAGATCTAAACACGTCTAGCGTCAGGGTATGTTCCGTCAACCTAAGTGGAGCCGTCCATGACTGTACAGAAATGGCATGTCGCAACTGCAGATACTTAAAAAAGAAATGCCTGGGAAGAGCATATTCCTGTTGGAGTTCCTGAAAGGACTTCAGCACCCCCTCCCGTCGATAGATCTGCACAAAAAACGCAATTCCCCGCGACTCCCAGCCCTCCACTCCCCCCAACCGAGACAGCTCCCCATAATTGGAATTCCGCCACAGCGAAGTGCCGTGGAAGAACCCCTTGATTCGGAGCATTCTCCGTACACATTGCCATAAGGTAAGGAAGAGTCTGATTGTCGGGAGCGAGGTCTTCAAGTGCGTGAACCCCGCCTCCAGGTGCATAAATGCTGTGTAAGGGGAGTTCGGGGGTATTAAGAGGGCCCAGATGGGGTCAGCCCGATCCTGCAGTTCCCAGCCGCCCAGGTGCTGCACCTGTGAGGCAAGAAAGTACACCCTCGGACTGGGGACTGCAAGTCCCCCACATTCCTTACTCATCTGTAGAGTGGTAAGTCTAATACAGGCCACCCGTCTCTTCCAAATTAGATCGCGAAACAGGGACTCCACACGCAGAAACCTTCGCTTCGGGATACAAAGAGGGGCATTGTGCAAAAGTTTACACATTCGATATGTTTTCTACCTTCTATTGTGAAGAAAATATGGATTTATGAAACTTGCAAATCATTGCATTCTGTTTTAAAGTGGATTTTACATAGGACCCCAACTTTTTTTTTGGAATTGGGGTTGTACACTGAACATTTTTTGAAATTTATTTTTAAAACACATTTAATTTACTGTTATTTTCCAGATCCTAGTTAAATTAATACAATATCTCCAGTCACTGGGCATAGCAATATTTATGTATTGCATGTACTTATATATCGCGGTAAATTTACACAGCCCTTCACAAATAGTGTATATATATATATATATATATTGTACACATCAGTCCCTGCTCTCAAGGAGCTTACAATCTAATAGGTGCATTAGAATAGAGATGTAACTATGTTTTGTGCTGGTGCGCTCATGCTTGCAGGCTTACGGACGGATTTAACTACTAGAACAAGCTATAATCAAAGGCTTAGCGACAACACAACTACAAATCCCGCCAATCCAGAAATGTTTATCCCAGACTGTAATTTGCTTTGCTGGAGGAATTAACCCTTCATTCATTGTACATCATACAGGCAGATTCAAATAATGCAGGAGTTTTATATGTCAGCACTGGTAATGTTATTTTTTCTGACTGTGTGACCTTCTTCAGCCTCTTACACTAAAGGTTGTAATTCACTTCTTTATGAGTAAGGTAAGGTTTATGGCAGCTTGACAATAGTGTGAGCTTCTCACAATGTGCATTAGAAGCTGCTCATCCTGCATGTCCCTGGCTTGCCCAGGGGGCAGAAAATACTGCATCATGGTCACTAGATGGCGCTGACTATCATAGGAACTAAGTATGCTCCTCAGTGCCATCTAGTGCCCATAATGTGGTATTTTCTGGCCCACCTCTTTCATCATGGGGGCTCAGCAAGACATGTGGACAGCCTGACTACTACAGGGCTGAGGACTGTTGCATACCTCCCAAATTTTTGAGATGGGAATGAGGCACACCTGATAGCAAAGGTATGTAGGATTAGGATACACCCCCCTGTCACGCCCCCTTAAAGGAGAATTATACAAAAATTCATTAGTTAAACCCACAATGTTTTTTTTTTTTTTACCACTACTATTCCTTTATACTGGCTTATGAAATGTAGAAATGCAGCAATTTAGAAATTGGATGAAAGGTTTAGCACTCGGAAACACTTTTTGAATGAACAAAAAAAGCATTTTATATACAGATATAGCACCCTCCTAGATAGGTTCTAGGTAAATTGTAGGTTGCTCCGTCTGCTTATCAGGGGAGCTTGATCAGTAGTTAGGCTTGCTCATTGTGCTCAGTGTGTATTCATCTGGTCTGGGGGAGTGTCCCCACTGTGTCCAATAGGGAGGCCTGTTGGATAGTGGAAGAAACCTGGCCAATGATACATAGGCTTTTATAGCCATCCCAGTGGGTTGGCACCTAGAGAGGTGCATCAGGGGGTCCTTTGGGCGGGAAGACAGGTCCCAGGAGGAGGGTGAAGGTTGGTCTCTCCTCCTGTCAGCAAGGAAGGTGGTCACAGGCAGTCGGCCTAGTGCACCAAGTGTGATGCTGAGCCAGGAGGTCCAAGATACTGACAAGCAGAGCTAAAGGCAGAGCAACCCAGGGAAAAACAGTGTCCGCAAGTACCGGGAAGCTTGCCAGGGGTCTGCCCAGGAAGGGGACCCCTCCGGTGGAGAGTCAGTGGGCAAGGGGCTAGCATGCACGAGAATCGAGAAAGGGGGTGCCAAGTCAGGACCCTGAAGAGAAATTCAGTCAGGAACCTAACTTATACTTCACTTCAGTGGCAAGGTGAAGCAGCGACCTTGCCGCACTCTTTACAGATAGTGTCCTCAGCAATTGCGCATAGTTCAAGTTGGAGTATCCCACTCATCCCTTCTCCTATCCAAGTTCTAAAATAAAACACAAAAACCAAATCCCCTGGACTGTTTTATGGACTGTTGCTATGGGTAACCCAGGGGAATCCACACTCAGCAGCTCCCAAGGGGGCAGTGCTACACAAATATACAGATCAGACCAAAATGAGGGACAAATGAGAAGGAAAGAGAGACAGAGGCACATTGTTCCAAATCAGGGACAGTCCCTCGAAATCAGGGGGAGTTGGGAGCTATGGGCTCTTGAAAGGAATATCGAAATGATCATTTCTATGCACCGCACCCTACTGACCGCTCCCAGCAGCCCCATCATTTGCCTGCATTGCATAGAGAAGCGCAAAGGTCCACTGATGACATCATTGGGTCTAAAATAAAGAATATAAAGAAAACCTGACATTTTTCTTTAAACATGGGGTCCAGGGAAGTCAAAATATAAGCAGATTCAATTTTAACTTTATTTTCAATATTTCTTTATTTAATATTTGAAGATCAACAGAATATGCAACTTACAAGTATATAAGTGTAGCACTGCCCCCTTGAGGACTGCTGGATAATACAATATTGGGTCCCCCTGGGTTACCGTTAGCAACACTGGTATTCACAAATTAACACTTTACTTATTGGCTCAGTCAATGATCAGTCCAAGGGTATATAGTTGTTTTGGTGTTTTATTTTAAATAGGGATGGGAGAAGGGAAGAGTGGGATACTCCAAATTTAACTATTCACAATGGATGAGGACTCCTCTCTTGAGATGCAGCCAGGCTGCAGATTCACCTTGCATTAGATGAATTTAGGTCAAGTCTCTGTTCAGATGACTTAATTAGGTAGATTATATTCAGGATACCTGCCTAGTATCCTCTTTCACTCCAGAGACTGACACCCATCCTCTGATTTTCCTAAACCGGGGTGGCCCCCCTCAGGTCAGGCCCTTAGACACGATCCCTGTACTCCCAATACTGTTTTTCGAGGGTCTCTAGTGTCTGTACCCCTCCAGTCAGTTCTCCTGGACCTCTGGGTTCAGTTCCTTTCCTCTGGTCCCCAGGCTGACTGCCTGTGACCGCGTGCCACAGCTACAGAGGAGGAGGCAGCCGCCACTCTCCCTCTGGGACTCTGCTCACCAGCCAAAGACCCCGCAGCACATGTGCTCCTGGCCTTTATACAGTATCCCATAATGCACTGAGACAACCAGTCCAATCACTAGGACTGTATCAAGGCCTGTGTACTCATTGGTCAGGTTTCCTCCCACTGTCCAACATGCCTCCCTATTGGACCAGTGTGGAAACACTATCTAGACTCAATGAATCACACACTGAGCACACTGAGCAGACCTAACTCACAGATCCTGCTCTCTGGTAGGCAGAGAACAATATAGATTTCTCTGCTGCTCCTCTGATAGGCAGACAGAGCCAACAACTATAATCTCTCACTATCACCTACCTAGGAGGGTGCTACATAATTTTCGCTTGTATGGATATACAGTTATGTAATCAATTGTAAGGGATAGCAGAATAAATGAATAGGAGCTCAGAGAAATGTAGTCAGATGAGAAGTTATAGTTAAGGGGTAGGGGGAGGCCGGGCAAAGGGGGCGAGTGAAAGGAGGGAGAGGTATTTTGGTATCTGTGTCTAGCAGAGAAATTGGGTGGAAATTGGCAGGGTCTTCTGTGGGTTTCCCTGGTTTAGGGATGGTGACAATGATGGATTCAAGAATATCAGGAGGGAATGCTCTTTTCTTAGCAATGTTATTTAGGGCTTTGGTTAGGTGAGGGAGTAGTTGTTCCGAGAATGTTCTGTAATAGTCATTGGAAAAGCCATCCGGACCTGGGGATTTGTGTAGAGCAAGTGAGTTCACAACTTTGTTGAGTTCATCAATAGTGAATGGGGCAAAGAGAGTGCAAGGTTGGTCATCGTTAAGAGAAGCAAGCTTATAGAAGTCCAGAAATGTTTGGATATCCGAGAGCTGGGTAGGTGGGGTAGAGGGGGAGTCCTTTAGATTATATAGGGAATGGTAGTACTTATGGAATTGTTCAGCTATATCATCTGGGTTAGTCACTTTGTGCCCTGAGTGGTCTTTTAGGAAAGGAATTCTAGATGCTGCAGCTCTTCTTTTATATTATTTGGCTAGGAACGCTCCTAGTTTGTTGCTGGAGGCGTTTGATGTAATTTGAGTCATCTAATATAAAAATTGTAGCTTTTTTGCAGCAAGGAGCTAGTTTGATTACGGTGGGCCGAGATTTCCTCAGCGATTAGTCGGTCGTGTTTGCATTTATTTTGGGTTTCTAAAATTTTAATTTGGTTGATCAGGGCTGTGATTTGTTGCTTTCGACGTTTCTTCTCGTGGGCTGAGAGTTTGATGAGGATACTTCTTAGGTAGGCTTTCTATGTGTTCCATATGAGAATTGGGTCTGTATCAGAATTGTTGTTGGTGTGGAAAGAGAATTCAAGATCCTTTTCTAGTTGTTGTTTATATGTTTGGTTGGCAAGTAGGGAATAATTAATTCTCCATGGCAGAAGGGAACTAGGGGCATTGGACAGGAGTAGGTCAATAGAGATGGGTGCATAGTCTGACCACGTGGGTACCCCTATAGTAAATGGTAAGATCTTTTGTAAGCTGTATATGGCAGAGAGAAATAGATCTTTTCTGGAGTATACTCCATGGGCAGGGTAGTAGAAGGTGTAATCCCTTTTGTTGCCATTTATACAGTGCCAGATATCGTAAAGCTCTTCAGAGGTTAGAAAGGAATTTAGGTTTATGTGATTTCTTATGGGAAGGGTTTGTTGAGTCTAGTAAAGGGTTGAGGACTTCGTTGAAGTCTCTGCATAGAATCAGTGGTTGAGATTTGTATGGTTGGAGTTTCCGTGCTAAAGAGGGGAAGAATTTTGGCGTGGGAGTATTTGGGGCACATACGTTGATTATAGTAAGTGGTGAGTTGTTATAGGAGGCAGATAAAATTAGGAAACGACCGTTGGGATCAGCATCCACGGAGTGGAGCTAAAAGGCTACAGAACTCTTTACTACAATCATAACGCCTCTCTTTTTAGAGTTTGTACTACCGTGTTTCCCCGAAACTAAGACCTACCCTGAAAGTAAGACCTAGTGTTATTTTTGGGGAGGGCTGCAATATAAGCCCTACCCTGAAAATAAACCCTAGTTTCGTGTATGAAAAATCCTAGGATGCACTTTATTAGTGTTTTAAATAATGTCCAATGTGTGTTTTTGTAATATAATACTGTGAAATACCTTCCCTGCATCGCCGCTCTGCTCTCAGCTGATTCCCCGCTCTGCTCTCAGCTGATTCCCCGCTGTGTCTTTCTCCTCTCATACCATACGGTAGCTGTCAGAGGGGGATATCAGCCCCTCCCCTCTGCAGTGTAACACAGAAGAGCTGGGTGTTCGATTAGAATTGTGGGAAATACCTTTACATCGGCGCTTCCGTGACCCCCAGCTGTCAGCGGGGGAGGACAGGGCGGAAGATCAGCTGAGCCCGGAGCAGCGATGAAGAAGGTATTTCACACTATTGTAATCTAATCTCCCCTGTGCTTCTGTGTAAACTGCAGAGGGGAGGGGCTGATATCCCCCTATGACAGCCACACTTTGAGAGGAGAAAGACAGGAGTGGGAGATTAAAGTAGCTGAGCACAGAGCAGTGATGTAATGACTATTGTATTACAAAAACACAGACTGGACATATATAAAACACTAATAAAGTGCATCCTAGGATTTTATATACACTACTGTAAACTAGGTTCACACTGGATTCTTGGCACGCAGGGAGGGACAGAACATTATAAGACCTACCCCGAAAATAAGCCCTACTGTGTCTTTTGGTGCCAAAATTAATATAAGACCCGGGCTTATTTTCGGGGAAACACGGTAGCTAGAAATATGTGGGGAAATTTAGGATGGGTATTTCTTGGTGTTTTAGAGGTATCAAAGTGGGTTCCCTGGACACAAATAATATCACATTTGGAGGCCAGGGTCTCCTTCCAAAGCAGAGAGCGTTTGTATGGGCTGTTGAGTCCCTTAGCATTTAAAGATGCAATTTTAAGTGACATGGGGTGTTAGGAAGTAAAGATAAATCGAGGTTAGTATGACCCTGGGAGTAGGCAACGACAGAGACCACAGCCTTCTAAATAAATACATACCCATGCTGTAAATAAACAAATAAATAATAATTGCATACATACAGTATCTCACAAAAGTGAGTACACCCCTCACATTTTTGTAAATATTTTATTCTATATTTTCATGTGACAACACTGAAGAAATGACACTTTGCTACAATGTAAAGTAGTGAGTGTACAGCTTGTATAACAGTGTAAATTTGCTGTCCCCTCAAAATAACTCAACACACAGCCATTATTGTCTAAACCACTGGCAACAAAAGTGAGTACACCCCTAAGAGAAAATGTCCAAATTGGGCCCAAAGTGTCAATATTTTGTGTGGCCACCATTATTTTCCAGCACTGCCTTAACCCTCTTGGGCATGGAGTTCACCAGAGCTTCACAGGTTGCCACTGGAGTCCTCTTCCACTCCTCCATGATGACATCACAGAGCTGGCTGATTTTAGAGACCTTGCGCTCCTCCACCTTCTGTTTGAGGATGCCCCACAGATGCTCAATAGGGTTTAGGTCTGTAGACATGCTTGGCCAGTCCATCACCTTTACCCTCAGCTTCTTTAGCAAGGCAGTGGTCATCTTGGAGGTGTGTTTGGGGTCGTTATCATGTAGGAATACTGCCCTGCAGCCCAGTCTCCATCATGCTCTGCTTCAGTATGTCACAGTACATGTTGGCATTCGTGGTTCCCTTAATGAACTGTAGCTCCCCAGTGCCGGCAGCACTCATGCAGCCCCAAACCATGACACCCCCACCACCATGCTTGACTGTAGGCAAGAAACACTTGTCTTTGTACTCCTCACCTGGTTGCCGCCACACACGATTGACACCATCTGAACCAAATAAGTTTATCTTGGTCTCATCAGACCACAGGACATGGTTCCAGTAATCCATGTACTTAGTCTGCTTGTCTTCAGCAAACTGTTTGCAGGCTTTCTTGTGCATCATCTTTAGAAGAGGCTTCCTTCTGGGATGACAGCCATGCAGACCAATTTGATGCAGTGTGCGGCGTATGGTCGGAGCAATGACAGGCTGACCCCCCACCCCTTCAAACTCTGCAGCAATGCTGGCAGCACTCATACGTCTATTTCCCAAAGACAACCTCTAGATATGACGCTGAGCACGTGCACCTAACTTCTTTGGTCGACCATGGCGAGGCCTGTTCTGAGTGGAACCTGTCCTGTTAAACCTCTGTATGGTCTTGGCAACCGTGCTGCAGCTCAGTTTCAGGGTTTTGACAATCTTCTTATAGCCTAGGCCATCTTTATGTAGAGCAACAATTATTTTGCTTTGCCATGAGGTGCTATGTTGAACTTCCAGTAACTAGTATGAGAGAGTGACAGCGATAACACCAAATTTAACACACCTGCTCCCCATCACACCTGAGACCTTGTAACACTAATGAGTCACATAACACCAGGAATTTGGACATTTTCACATAGGAGTGTACTTACTTTTGTTGCCAGTGACATTAACTACCTCAATACTGGGCACTTAAACCCCCTTCCTTCCCAGACCAATTTTCAGCTTTTAGCGCTGTTGCATTTTGAATGACAATTGCGCAGTCATGCAACATTGTACCTAAACCAAATTTGTGTAATTTTTTTCCCACAAATAGAGCTTTCTTTTGGTGGTATTTGATCACCGCCAGGTTTTTTCGTTTTTGGTGCACAAATAAAAAAAGACCGAAAAGTTTGAAAAAAAAAAAAGTTTTTTTTGTTTAGGTTATAAAATTTTGTAAACAGATACGTTTTTTCGTGCACTGATGAGCACTGATGACGCCGCACTGGCAGGCACTGATGAGGAGACACTGATGGGGTGGCACTGATGGGGTGGCACTGATATGCAGCACTGATGGGCAATGATAGGAAGCACTGATATGCAGCACTGATGGGCACTGATAGATAACACTGATATGCAGCATTGGTGGGCACTGATGGGCACTGATAGGCAGCACTGATGGGGACTGATCGGCGGCACTGATGGGCACTGATGGGCACTGATAGGCAGCACTGATGGGCACTGATGGGCACTAATAGGTGGCACTGATGGGCGGCACTGATGGGGGGCACTGATGGGCACTGATAGACAGCACTGGTGGGCAATAATGGGCACTGGTGGGAGGCACTGATAGATGGCAATAACGGGCACTGGTGGACAGCACTGATAGATGGCATTGGTGGGCAGCACTGATAGGGGGGCACCACTGGCAGGCTCTCTGAGCCCTGTATGCCATCCCTGGTGGCCATGGTGGGCATCCCTGGTGGTCATGGGTGGGCATCCCTGGTGGCTCTAGTGGCATCCCCTCCCCCCCAGGGCTGCACTGGTAATCAATGTTCTGATTACCAGCACAGACCCCCCTGTGATCAGTGAGTAATTAGAAATACTCACTGATCCCCCCGGCTGCAGCACCGATCCTCTCCTCTTCTCCTCACTGACAGGATCTGTCAGGAGGAGAAGAGATCGGAGCCGTTACAACGGCTGTATTGACATTACATGACGGCTGTGATTGGACACAGCCGTCATGTGATCAGGAGGGCCAATCACAGGGCCCTCCTGCCGCATCTTGTCGCTCTGTGTCCGAGGGACACAGGCACATCGAGATCACGCCGCTGCGCGTGCCCGTGGCGGCGCGATCTCGCCCCTTCTGAAGGACGTTCCGGAACGTCCGATCAGAACGGCGAGACTCCCACCCGGCCGTATATGTACAATGGCCCGGGTGGGAGGTGGTTAATGGCTGTGTGTTGAGGTATTTTGATTTTTTTTTACACCAAATACACCTCCAAGACGACCACTGCCTTGCTAAAGAAGATGAAGGTAAAGGCCAAGCATGTCTCCAGACCTAAACCCTATTAAGCATCTCTACTTAGGGGTGTACTCACTTTTGTTGCCAGCGGTTTAGACATTAATGGCTGTGTGTTGAGTTATTTTGAGGGGACAGCAAATTTACACTGTTATACAAGCTGTACACTCACTACTTTACATTGTAGCAAAGTGTCATTTCTTCAGTGTTGTCACATGAAAAGATAGAATAAAATATTTTTTCAAAAATGTGAGGGGTGTACTCACTTTTGTGAGATACTGTGTAAGTGATAACAGGCCAGTCTCCTTGCAGATGATTAGGTGTATGGTGATGGTCGGGAGCGTCCTCATCAGCTGATCTTGCTAGGTTCCATTTGTGAAGTAGTTTTAGGCCTTGTTTTCGATGAAGAATGGCGGTGGTTTTGCCCTGATGGGTGATGGATAGCTTAGTCGGGAAGCCCCATTTGTATGGGATGTTGTGCTGCTGCAGGCTTTTGGTAACTGGAGGAAGCTGCAAAGATGTTGGAGAAGATGGTCAGATGGGCGTAGGGGTCTGGGAAGGGTATTTTTTCTTTGGAGTTGAAAAAATGTATGCGTGTGAGGACAACATATGCGATGTTCGGTCCGCCCCCTATACTTCATCATTGAGGCAAACTTTGACCCTGAACCTCACAGTCAGCAGACACATTCCAGCCAATCAGCATACCTCCCTCCCACACCCTCCCACCTCCTATAAAAAAGCAAGGACAGCATCCATCTTAGATCATTTCTGAAGCAGTGTGTTAGTGAGAGCAGGGAAAGTGCTGCTGCTGTTAATAGCTAGGGACAGTTGTTAGTCAGTGTTCTCGGTCCACTACTGCTGTAAGGACAACATCCTGACAGCACCCCAAAAAACCCTTCTTAGGGCTGGTATTTCAGTAAATTTTTTATATATATATATATATATATATATATCTATTGTGCAGTTGCCTGCCCGCTGTGTGTGAGAGGCCACAGACCCACCACAGACTGTACTGTGTGCACACCACACTCATTTCGGGTGGCACAGGCACAGTACCTTGCAGTTTAAAAAATATATATTTTTTTCCTCTGTCATAATTGCAGTTGCCTGCCGGCTGCCAGTGAGTGTCAGGTCCACAGAGTGTACTGTACCCACTGCAGTGCCCACCACTCATATATACGGTGGCACAGCAGCTTGCCCAATTAAAAAAAAATATATTTTTATAGTTGCCTGCCAGTGAGTGTCAGGTCCACAGACTGTACTGTACACACTGCAAATGGACTGTTTGCGGTTGTTTGCGGTGCGTTAAACGGGGAGTTTGGTCTGTCAGAGTTTGGTCTGTCACTGTGAAGCGGGCGTAACCCTAAGACCCCGTTCACACTGGGGCGACTTGTCAGGCGACCTGGTCGCCTGACAAGTCGCCGTGGGTCACCTAACATAGAGCAGCACAGGACCCGTTCTAATAGGAGCGACACAATTCGCTCCGACTTAGAAAAAGTGTCCTGAGCTTCTTTGGAGTGACCTGCATTGACTTCAATGATATGAAGTCTGTGCATGCCGCTCCGAGGTCGCGGTGCGAGCTGCGCACCGCGACTTCATAGGTCGCCCCGGCAAGTCGGGTCGCGCCTATGTGAACCGGCTCTTACACTACCTGATTGATACAACATCATACCGGATCGTATACACACACTGGATGTTTTAAAGCACGTTATTCCAAACAATTTAGGAATGTTAGGTGATTTATGCCCTTTAGGCCCCTTTCACACTTATTCGACGCGATTTTGCTGCGCGATTTTGACGTGACTTTGCTGCGATTTTGACGCGATTTTGAAAGCAATGGCTATGGCTCAAAACGCAATCAAATCGTGGCAAAGTAGTGCAGGAACTACTTTGAAGTCGGTGCGACTTCAAAATGCACTGATATGAATGGGGCTCATTGAAAATAATGGAAAACGACTTGTCATGCGATTTTGCGGTCCAAAATCGCGGGACAAGTCGCACTTGTGTGAAAGGGGCCTAATGGATTAAACCCGACTCTGCGTCAACTACGTAATTTTCCATGGGAGTTTTGCCATGGATCCCCCTCCGGCATGCCACAGTCCAGGTGTTAGTCCCCTTGAAACAACTTTTTCATCACTATTGTGGCCAGAAAGAGTCCCTGTGGGTTTTAAAATTTGCCTGCCTATTGAAGTCTATGGCGGTTCGCCCGTTCGGGAACATTTGCGGAGGTTCGTGTTCGCCGTTCGCGAACGGCAAATTTTAGGTTTGCGACATCTCTAATCCCCTCATCATCGCTATCATTGTCATCGTTCACCTTCCCTCGATCATTATGGAAGTGGAGTGATTTTTTTCTTTTCCGGAGCCACCTGGCTTGGAGAGGCAAAAGGAGACGGAGCAGCTCTCTTATTTCTATTCCTGTTCGGTGTAGCTGAGGAACTGGAGCATTCCATGTCTGGAGATTCAGGCCAGGCAGAGTGCAGCGGGGAGGTGGGCGTGGCTGCCTTTTCTCTGTGACCCGCGCCATCTTGCGGTCTATGAAGTCAGGAGTTTCTGAAGAAGGAGGTCAGCTTCTGGCGGCTTGTTGTTCCACTTGCAGGACATGTCTGCAGAGTCCCCTTATTCAGGTGGTTGTGGCAGGATCCCCTTGTCAGTGCTGCTGTGTCCCCTGTGTCAGCAGAGAGCATTGCTCAAGATTGCCATCTCTGATCGCGGCCAGGCTCGCCCCCAATTTTAGCTTTGAAGTGTTTAAACCCACAACAGTAAAATCAGTCTGTATAAAGCATGATTAGTATACTCACAGTGGAACCTAAGGGGTTAATCCTCTGCATTGTGTATTAACATTTTTGATCCTGTCTGTTCTGATCCTCTCCTTCTTCCATAGTTCCCAACCCATTTCCTGATAAAGCAGAGCCTTAAGGGCACTCTGCACATGCTCAGTTTGGTGTGTGTTGCAGATTGTTTTTTCTTGGGAGAGTGCATGTAATAAGCAAAAGGCCAATCAGCACTGTCCAGACAGAGGGTCAGGGGCAGGGCCAGACTGGGAATAAAATTCAGCCCTGGAAATAATTTCATACCAGCCTCATAGCATTATTATCCTTACCCAAATGCATAATGTAATTATTTTCTTGTTCATAAAAGGGAAAACCATGCATTTTAAAGCACAATTGAAGAGTGTACAGTGGGTACGGAAAGTATTCAGACCCCCTTAAATTTTCCACTCTTTGTTATATTGCAGCCATTTGCTAAAATCATTTAAGTTCATTCTTCTTCCTCATGAATGTACACATAGCACCCCATACTGACAGAAAAACAGAATTGTTGACATTGTTGCAGATTTATTAAAAAAGAAAAACTGAAATATCACATGGTCCTAAGTATTCAGACCCTTTGCTGTGACACTCATATATTTAACTCAGGTGCTTTCCATTTCTTCTGATCATCCTTGAGATGGTTCTACACCTTCATTTGAGTCCAGCTGTGTTTGATTATACTGATTGGACTTGATTAGGAAAGCCACACACCTGTCTATATAAGACCTTCCAGATCACAATGCATGTCAGAGCAAATGAGAATCATGAGGTCAAAGGAACTGCCTGAAGAGCTCAGAGACAGAATTGTGGCAAGGCACAGATCTGGCCAAGGTTACAAAAAGATTTCTGCTGCACTTAAGGTTCCTAAGAGCACAGTGGCCTCCATAATCCTCAAATGGAAGACGTTTGGGACCACCAGAACCCTTCCTAGAGCTGGCCGTCCGGCCAAACTGAGCTATCGAGGGAGAAGAGCCTTGGTGAGAGAGGTAAAGAAGAACCCAAAGATCACTGTGGCTGAGCTCCAGAGATGCAGTCAGGAGATGGGAGAAAGTTGTAGAAAGTCAACCATCACTGCAGCCCTCTACCAGTCGGGGCTTTATGGCAGAGTGGCCCGACGGAAGCCTTTCTTCAGTGTAAGACACATGAAAGCCCGCATGGAGTTTGCTAAAAAACACCTGAAGGACTCCAAGATGGTGAGAAATAAGATTCTCTGGTCTGATAAGACCAAAATAGAACTTTTTGGCCTTAATTCTAAGCGGTATGTGTGGAGAAAACCAGGCACTGCTCATCACCTGTCCAATACAGTCCCAACAGTGAAGCATGGTGGTGGCAGCATCATGCTGTGGGGGTGTTTTTCAGCTGCAGGGACAGGACGACTGGTTGCAATCGAGGGAAAGATGAATGCGGCCAAGTACAGGGATATCCTGGACAAAAACCTTCTCCAGAGTGCTCTGGACCTCAGACTGGGCCGAAGGTTTACCTTCCAACAAGACAATGACCCTAAGCACACAGCTAAAATAACGAAGGAGTGGCTTCACAACAACTCCGTTACTGTTCTTGAATGGCCCAGCCAGAGCCCTGACTTAAACCCAATTGAGCATCTCTGGAGAGACCTAAAAATGGCTGTCCACCAACGTTTACCATCCAACCTGACAGAACTGGAGAGGATCTGCAAGGAGGAATGGCAGAGGATCCCCAAATCCAGGTGTGAAAGACTTGTTGCATCTTTCCCAAAAAGACTCCTGGCTGTATTAGATCAAAAGGGGGCTTCTACTAAATACTGAGCAAAGGGTCTGAATACTTAGGACCATGTGATATTTCAGTTTTTCTTTTTTAATAAATCTGCAACAATGTCAACAATTCTGTGTTTTTCTGTCAGTATGGGGTGCTATGTGTACATTCATGAGGAAGAAGAATGAACTTAAATGATTTTAGCAAATGGCTGCAATATAACAAAGAGTGAAAAATTTAAGGGGGTCTGAATACTTTCCGTACCCACTGTATATAGATAAGACAGATATGAAAGCACATAGGGCTTTATATATACAGTATAAGAGCAAATTCTGGTTAAAGTGGTAAAAGTGCAGGTGTGGTACAGGAGGTGGTCATAGGCTGTGTGGGCATGGTACAGGAGATATCAGAGGCTGCGGACATGGTAGAGGAGGACATGTCAGAGGCTGCGGGCATGGTACAAGAGATGCAGGATGCAGGGGCTGCGGGCATGGTGCAGAAGATGCAGGGGCTGCGGGCATGGTGCAGGAGATGCAGGGGCTGTGGGCATGGCACAGGAGATGCAGGGGCTGAGGACATGGTGCAGGAGATGCAGAGGCTTCGGGCATGGTGCAGGAGATGCAGTGGCTGCAGGCATGATGCAGGAGATGCAGCAGGGCTGCGGAGGGGTCTTACTTACCCATCGGTGAGGCGTCTTAGATTTAAAGATGGCGCAGCCCAGCGCCATCATGTCACTGCGCATGCGCCGTCTACCCGAGTATAGCCAAGCACGTATGGGCTTTCCTGAGCGGCGGCGGCACTGCATGCGCAGTGCACATGTCTGGCCGGCAGCAGCCATTTTTTTTAACAGGTACCACTAATGTTGTGCCAGCCCCAGGGCATGGGGACTTGCCGGCCTATTGGGAAATATCCCGGTATCCCCTTTGGCCAGTCCGGCCCTGGTCAACTATGACTCTGAATGGACAGAGTCATAGTCAGTGACATTGTAAAAAAAATAGAATAAAATGATAAAAAATAATACAATTAAAATACCAAAAAATAAAAACTACTGACACCAGTGGGTGAACTTCCATGATCACAAAGGTCACACTTGCAACTTGCAATCAGAGGCTGCGGACATGGTAGAGGAGGACATGTCAGAGGCTGCGGGCATGGTATAGGAGATGCAGGAGCTGCGGGCATGGTGCAGAAGATGCAGGGGCTGCGGGCATGGTGCAGGAGATGCAGAGGCTGTGGGCATGGTGCAGGAGATGCAGGGGCTATGGGCATGGCCCCTACCCCTAGGAGAGGGAGAGGTCAAGTTAATAATTACCATAGTGGTTATTCAAATAACCAATATGATATTACCCCCAGACCTTCTTTTCAGTACCCCCAGAACTCTGGGTGGCAAGTCCCCGCTCGGGATCGAGGACGAGGGGGGGAAGCCCAACAACCAGAGAGGTGGTCACCCCAATAGAGGGAACCACCAACCACCCACACAGGTGGAAACACATAATAGGTTTGAACCCCTGGGGGAAGTCCAGGACAATGGGGCTTTTTTAGGGAATCGGGGGGGGACAGGCAAATGCCCACCCCCCCTTCCAGCTCAGAGTCAAATGGACAACTGGTGGAGAGGCCCGTCACAAGAGACCCCAGGGAACAAGTCCGGCAAAAGAAACAGAGAGGAAAGAGAGGAGGCAGGAGGGTCCAAAGAAAAAAGATCCCGATAGGGGCTGGGATATACAACCTGAGTGTAGTGACTTTGGGGGCAGAAGAGCTAAAGACCTTGGATAAGGGTCTTAAGTTTGCTCCAGTATGGAATCTGAACAAATTTCAGACGTATGTTAGCATACAGAAATTTGTGAGAACAATAAACGTTAAAAAATACTGTTTATCTAACCTCATCGTAAGGAACTCCGCAAACCCAGGCTCCTCTGTACTAACTAGTTCCTCTAGCCCAGCCATGCCCAGTACTAACCTTAGGAACAAATCAGTTTTTAATCCTCTCAACAAAAACAATACATTTGTAGACGTATTTAAAAACATGGTTTGTAAAGACTTAGAAAGTCTTAAGATCAAAAAGGTATCGGACCCACAATTTATCAAAGCGGGGATCAAATCCCTTGAGGACAATAAACAAATTGTGATTAGACCTGCCGATAAGGGGGAGGTTTGGTGGTACTAAGTTTGGAGTACTACAAAAAAGAAATGAACCGCCTTCTGGCAGATCGAGATACCTACGAGGTACTGAAAGGCGACCCTTTACTTAAATATAAAGGTGAATTGGGCAAATTGGTGGAGTCGGGTGGGCTAAAGGGAGTTCTTAACAAAAAAGAATCCCTTTACCCGAGACCCACTTTTCTGCAGGACTCCAATCATCTACTTCCTACCGAAAGTGCCCACCGGGAAGGCCTATAGTCAACGGTATCGACTCCGTGACGTCCCGGTTGGGCCAATTTATCGATGTGTACCTTCAGCCATTAGTAGTGTCCACTAAAGCTTACCTAAAGGATACAAAACATATCATCCAAATCCTACAAGATGTACCGTGTACCCCTGCCTCTATCTTAGTAACAGCGGACGTAGGTTCGCTGTATACTATTATAGATCATGATGAGGCAGAGGCGGCAGTCAAATGGGCTTTTTCTTCATCCAGTCTACCAAGAAAATTGAGAAGCTTCCTTTTGAGCAGTTTATTCTTCTGCCTCTCTAGGAACTATTTCTGGTATGACAAAACCTTACAGAATAGGGGCGTGGCCATGGGCGCACGTTTCGCTCCCAGTGTGGCCAATCTATTTATGGCCCACTGGGAGGAGGAGGTGGTGTTCCATGACCGCCCCCCTGAGCTAGTGTGTTATAGGAGGTACTGTACATAGATGACCTGTTCCTGGTATGGAACGGCGAACCAGAAGGCCTAGAGTCATTTATGAGTAAACTCAATAGTAACAACAAGAACATTGTTCTCTCATGGACCACTAGCCCTGTGAGTGTGTGTTTCCTGGATCTTGTCATTTCAAAGGGAACCAGTGAATTTACCACCAGTAACTTCTTCAAACCAACAGATAGGAATGCTTACATTCCCCTAGATAGCTGTCACCATGCCTCTTGGCTTTGCAATATCCCAAAGGGGCAGTTTGTAAGGCTAAGGCGCAATTGCTCCTCTGAAGCTGATTATGTCACACAGGCCAATGTGCTATCTGAGCGGTTTATACAGAAGGGTTACAATAAATGTAAACTGGAGAATGACATACTAAATGTCAAAACGTTTGACCGGAACACATTGTTATCTAGTGTTTCTAAACGGGAAGCCCCCAAAGGGGATGTTAGAATCATTTTAGATTATAACATCCAACATAAAAAGGTCGAGAGGATCTTTAATAAACATTGGCCTATTTTATTGCAGGACAAGGTTTTAGGGGACCACCTACCCGAAAGACCTTGTTTTGTTTACAAAAGGGCTCCCACCCTCAGGAACATCTTGGCTCCAGGGGTAGTGGACCCCCCAGTGGAAACACATAATAAGATGTTCTCTTTTCTGACAGGGTTTTATGCATGCGGCAAATGCATTGTCTGCCGCACTGCTAAGAAAAATCTGAGACGGCGTAAAGAATTTGTGGCCCAGGCCACTAAGAGGGAATACAAGATCAGTGATCTTATTACCTGTTCGACTACTGGAGTCGTCTACATGATGGAGTGCAACTGTGGGTTGCAGTACGTAGGCAGGACCTCCAGAGCACTTCAGGTTAGATTAGCAGAACACGTCAGGTGTATCAAGAAGGGAAAATCTCCCCATTACCTGTATCAGCACTTTAAAAACTTTCATAATAAAGACCCCAAAGACCTTAAGTTTTGGGGCATTGAGAAGGTAAAAAAACATTGGAGGGGTGGCAATTTTGTTCGCCAATTAAGCAAAAGGGAATCCTTTTGGATTTACGAAACAAAAGTTGCCGTACCCCGAGGTTTGAACACCGACTTCGACCTGAACTGTTTCATATCGGACCATTGACCACTGATCAGTTTTTTACCTCTTGCTAAAGTTATAGGCTTGGTTTTAAAATTATGCTTTTATGTATGTACATTTTTGGTATCAGCTTGGTTTTATAATATGGTTTTTATATATATATATTTTTATATATATATATATATATATATATATATATATATATATATATATATATATATATTGTATCTCGAGTATCAGCGGGTGAATTATGTCCTACGCTCCTTTATATATTTATATTTTTATTGTATTTGCAATTTTTATGGATGTTGCAATTTTATCTATGGTGCCATTTATTATTAAGATTAGTGGCATTTGAGTTGCACTCTTGTTTTAAAAGAGGTTACCAGCCTCTCACATAACGAGTTCAGCAGCTATTTCCTATTTCCCTCACCAATAACAGTGGTGGCCGGAAATCTTCTGGGTTCCGGCGTCAGGGTAGCCATGGGAACCTCTACCGTGGTTTAGCCAATCAACGGTGAGGGAGGACTACTTACGAGGTGACGTTCAGCCAATCTCCATCACCGCTGACGAAGCCTCCACCCAGGGAGGCGATACGCGTGCAGAGGGAGGAGGAAGCGTCTGACGTCACCCACTGATGCCGAAGAGACCGGCAAGGACCGAGCAGGTCTCGCTGTTCCCGCCGGATCGTTCGTGCTGTGATTTTGTTGTGAAGTTCTCATATCAATGTAAGAGGCCATTTTTATCCTATTGCTTGTACTAAATAAATGTTATCAGGATTACACTATTTGGGCGTTTTTTTCCCCTATGCTATCCATGCCATTGGAGGAGAGTTTACCCAGAAGTGTCATTTACCATTGAGTCTGGAGGTGCTGCTGTTTGCCCGTGAGATGTGTTCCATTGCCTGTATATAGAGATCTGAGGTGAGAGGCCACTCTGGAAGGTGGAGGGTTGTGTGTCACTTCTATCTGCACCTGGCTCCTTTGGATCTTTGTGTCATCAGGATTTATTGCACAATCACGGACTGTCACTCCTAGACCTTTCTACCTGATTATTGGACTTTTTAGGAGTATTTCTAGCGCTGCACTGTTTGTCTGCATTTTTGTCCCTTTGAGGTTGTGTTACTGAACCTTTTGGTGTCAAGCTGCTTTTAATTGTTTTAGGATTGAGCGCTGATATTTTTTCATTCTTTGCTATGGGCATGGCGCAGGAGATGCAGGGGCTGCAGGCATGGTGCACGAGATGTGGGGGCTGTGGGCATGGTGCAGGAGATGCAGGGGCTAAGGGCATGGTGCAGGAGATGCAGGGGCTAAGGGCATGGTGCAGGAGATGCAGGGGCTAAGGGCATTGTGCAGGAGATGCAGGGGCTGAGGGCATGGTGCAGGAGATGCAGGGGCTGTGGGCATGGAACAGGAGATGCAGGGGCTGCGGGCATGGTGAAGGAGATGCAGGGGCTGCGGCCATGGTGCAGGAGATGCAGGGACTGCAGGCATGGTGCAGGAGATGCAGGGGCTGCAGGCATGGTGCAGGAGATGCAGGGGCTGCAGGCATGGTACAGGACATGCAGGGGCTGCTGGCATGGTGCAGGAGATGCAGAGGCTGCGGACATGGTGCAGGAGATACAGGGGCTGCGGACATGGTGCAGGAGATGCAGGGGCTGCGGACATGGTGCAGGAGATGCAGGGGCTGCGGACATGGTGCAGGAGATGCAGGGGCTGCGGACATGGTGCAGGAGATGCAGGGGCTGCGGACATGGTGCAGGAGATGCAGGGGCTGCAGGCATGGTGCAGGAGATGCAGGGGCTGCAGGCATGGTGCAGGAGATGCAGGGGCTGCGGACATGGTGCAGGAGATGCAGGGGCTGCGGACATGGTGCAGGAGATGCAGGGGCTGCGGACATGGTGCAGGAGATGCAGGGGCTTCGGGCATGGTGCAGGAGATGCAGAGGCTTCAGGCATGGTGCAGGAGATGCAGCAGGGGCTAAGGGCATTGTGCAGGAGATGCAGCGGCTGCAGGCATGATGCAGGAGATGCAGCAGGGCTGCGGAGGGGTCTTACTTACCCATCGGTGAGGCGTCTTACATTTAAAGATGGCGCAGCCCAGCGCCATCACGTCACTGCGCATGCGCCATCTGCCCGAGAATAGCCAAGCACGTATGGGCTTTCCCGAGCGGCGGCGGTACCACATGCGCAAGGAAGGGGGCCCACTGCAGAACTGGTGAGGTGAAAGGGTCCCGCAATGAGAGTAAAGGGCCCCAGGATCAGTGGGAGAGCCCCAGGCTTGAAGGGAAGGGCCCTGGCCAGAGGTCCGGGGGGGGGGGGCCCTTCATGGTTTCTTGCACTGGGCTCCTGAAGGTTCTAGTTACGCCTCTGACACGCGGTGAAGGTAGGTTTTTGTATGCCTCTAAACCCCTCTAAACGCTTATGTGTACATGGACACATAGGCTAACATGCATGGGGCATAGAGGCAGAAAAAAAAATGGCAGATATCCCTAAGAACAGCGCCAAAATTGTCCAGTGTGCACGAGGCCTTATTAATATTGTTATGGAATATTTATGAAAAAAATGCAAATTATTTTACTGCTTTAATGGAAACATGTTTCCAACCTCTCCTGCATGCTGTCATATACTCCGTGTGCGTTTTATTTGACGCCTATAAAAAAAAAATCACTGAATGTTAATCATTTCTCCTAATCTCTGAGGAAGATGGTGATGCAGGAAAGCCAAGTAAATCCAGAAGCAGAGAAAGCAGTAGCGGTAATTATTAACAAGATAGCGAGCCGTCCGCCAGGGAAGGAGCCTTTCTAATCAAACTCTTGCAGTGACCTCGTCCGGGCAGATTAAAGGGACTTGATCCCGGCTGATAAACATCCATATGTTAGGATTAAGCTGGAGACTTTATTTAATTTGATGGTGAAGACGATTTTTTTTTTTTTTTTGTCATTTACCCGCAGTTCTGAAACTGCGCAGCGTTCTGCTGGCTCAGCATGCGGACATCTTTAATTGGTTGGATTCTCTTGCAGATTGCAGAGCCTGGGGCTCAGCGATAGGATATAGAGCAGGTTTGGGAAATAATCCTTACAATGGTGTACTAGGGAGAGATTTCTTGTTAAGACACAGAGGAGGCTTGTGATCGCTACAGTTATTGCTGTTTATTTCCTCGTAGCGTCTTTGCCTCTGTCGCTGTCCGCCATGTTATAGGGGCTGTTGCTCCCTAAAGAGGGTGATGCTGCTTTTTTAAGACTGCAATTATTTTTGCGGCACGCCTCCACCTCCTGACCCATGACGCTATGAGAGCTGCCTAAAAACTCCTTTCAACCCTGCCTGAAACATGCAACTGTCTGAGCTTTGGCCTGTGATTAACTACTTGCCTTCCGGGCACTTAAACCCCCCTCCTGCCCAGGCCAATTTTCAGCTTTCAGCGCTGACGCATTTTGAATGACAATTAGCGCGGTCATGCAATGCTGTACCCAAATGACATTTTTATCATTTTTTTTTCAAACAAATAGAGATTTCTTTGGTGGTATTTAATCACTACTGGGGTTTTTATTTTTTGCTGAACAAACAAAAAAAGACCAAAAATTTTAAAAAAAGAAAACAGTTTTTATCGTTTGTTATAAAATTTTGCAAACAGGTAATTTTTCTCCTTCATTGATGTGCGCTGATGAGGCAGCACTGATGGGGCACTGATAGGCTGCACTGATGGGCACTGATAGACTGCACTGGTAGAAACAGATAGGCAACACTGTTTGGCACTAATAAGGCAGCACTGATGGGCACTGATAGGTGGCACTGATGGGTGGCACTGATAGGCAATGATGGGTGGCACTGATGGGTGGCACTGATGGGCAATGATGGGTGGCACTGAAGTACACTAGTAGGTGGCGCTGAAGGGCACTAATGGGCAGCACTCATGGGCACTGATGGGTGGCACTGATGGGTAATGATAGGCACTGGTAGGTGACACTTATGATGGGGCACTAATAGGTGGCACTGGTGAGCACTGATAGGTGGCACTGGTAGGTGGTGCTGGTGGGCACTGGTAGGTGGCACTTGTGGGCACTGGTAGGTGGCACTAGTGGTCACTGGTAGGTGGCACAGGTAGGTGGCACTGGTAGGTGGCACTGGTGGGCACTGGTGTGACACTGGTGGGCACAGATGCCCCTCTCCTCTTCGGGACCGATGTCCCTCTGACAGCAGCTGCCGATCATTTTTTTTTCTACTCACACTGATAGTGCGAAGAGAAAAAAACTGCTGATCGCCGGCTGCTGTTTACTTCACATAATCAGCTGTCATTGGCAGACAGCTGATCATGTGGTAAGGGGGGGGGGGCACCCCCATACTCCGATCTGTGATCAGGCGAGTCTCATGGACTCACTGATCACAGAGTGAGCCGGGCCGCTCCGCAGGGAGTGCGCAGGCAGCTTGTGCACGGGAGGACCTCATTGTACGCCCTCCAGGCAATTCAGGTCCACGCTGTAGCTGTCATTCGGCTATAGTGCGGGCGCAAGCTAGTTAAAAAAATAGATTCATCCCAACTATGGGACTTTTTCAGATTTTAGCCCACCTATCTACTGAGGTACAGTTATAAACGACCCAGTATACAAGGGGCTTGAAGCAATCTTATGGGCTGCTATTACTGTGAGCTTGGTGTGCAAGTTTTAGAGCCGGCGAAGGGCTTTTACATAAAAGTGATTTGAACGGCTCTAGAGCCAAATGATCACTTTGATGGGGCTCTGAAAGTGTGCACCAACCAATGGCAGTGGTCATGGTGGTTCCTGGGTTCCTTGATCCCCCTGCGACTAATGAACCCTGAAGCAACGTGTATTATATCTCTTCCGGGTTCACAGCTGCCGTTCTCAGCCCTCTATAGCCAAGGAAGCAGAGAGTTAAGCATGATCTGTGCTTGATTGGCTGTAGTGGAGCGCAGGGGGGACTTTGGAGGTCTAATAGACCCATAGGCCCCTTTCACACAGGCGGACCGTTCAGATCCGCTTGTCCGTTTTTTTGGCGGATCTGAACGGTCCCCCCATGCATCTCTATGGGGGATCGAATGTCAGCGGAGACATGTCCCCTGACATCCGATCCGATCCGTCAAATCTGGACGGATGGAAACCCTATGTCCAGCCGATTGGATCGGATGGGATCGGATGAGAACGGACCAACGGTCCGTTCCTATCCAATTTCCCCCCATAGAGATGCATGGGGAACTGACAGCTGTGTCTCTGCACACAGCGCGGAGACACAGCTGTCCTCCTGCTGCTCAGTGGTGGATCGGCGGCTCGATCCCCCGCTGAGAAAAACGGAATCCGTCCGACGGACAGATAGTGTGAAAGGGGCCTTAGGGGTTGATTTACAAAAACTAGAGCACTCAGAATCTGGTGCAGCTGTGCATGGTAGCCAATCAGCTTCTAACTTCAGCTTGTTCAATTAAAGTTGTTGTAAAGCCTAGAGCCCCTTTTACACTTGTGTGACAAAAATCTAGTGTCTTTTTGATTTGATCCTCGTTGAGCACAGAGAAAGGGTCCTGGCTCTGCATTAGATTTGTGGGCTATGTCACTGCTGATGCAGTGCTGTTGGGCATGTAGATTGATACACATCTTATTTTTGAACATTTGTGAACATTGGTTTTATTTAAAACGTATTTATGTTTATGTTGTTTTCATGTATGTTTACATAGATTTTGTTAGTCTGCTTCTCATGAGTTGTGGGGTGATTTTTTACATATATGATATACAATGGTTTTATAATTACGGTATGTTTATGTAGGACAGGGCTTGCAAATAGCAAGATGATTTGGGATGTGGTTGTGACTCCATATTGGGGGTTAACTTAATCATCCCTGATTGCTTTGGCTGCCCTGGTCTGTGTTCAATTAGAATGCACCTGATTAGACCCATGAGGAGTGTGTGTACTATTTAGTCTTTTACATCTATATATACCTCGGGTTCATCTGTATTGTATCTATGACTAAGCGCTAATGTGGGTGCAAAACGCGTCAGCTGTCTTGATTCCTGGACCTCTACAATGCTGTATGGATTTTATTTATTCCAATACAGGTGTTCCCCAGTTTACAAACAAGATAGAGTCTGTAGGTATGTTCTGTAAGTAAGTCAATTGGTTTGTAAGTTGGAACAGGTACATTTTTTAGGTGTAGCTCCAGCCAAAAGAATAGTTTTTACATTTTTTGGATAGCATAGGGAAGGGTAACACCCCTGTAACATTTGTTTTTCTGTATGTACCCCTGTTCAGAAGATTTCACCTCACTTTCTGTCCCTATGACAACTGGATTTTGAAAATGTTGGGTTGTTGTGGAATCAAGGATTGGTGATAAAGCTTCAGTGGAGACTCCTTTTTCACATGAGAACCCTTACAGGAGTGAATTTCCCTTCCTAGGGGGAGATTTCCCTCCCTGTTTTCTCCCTCTGTTTGTAAGTAGGAGTCATTTGTAAGATGGATGTTTGTAACCCGGGGACCGCCTGTAAATGAGAGTGGCATCGGTGGGGCCATCCAGACATTTTTTGTTCTCCTATGCTGTTAATGCAGAGCCAGCACCCTTCCTCTGTGCTCAACGAGGGTCATTTGAGGAGTACTCACCTTGAGCGGTGTCTTTTCATTGTCCATAATAGGATATTCCAGACCCCATTCTAGTGATGTTCTCTTTTGAATGTCCCACTATAACCGTGAGAACCTCAGGAGTTTACGCAACCTGCCTTGTCGAAGTAGAATGCATAGTTGGGGTAAGTGAATAACCCATTGCTTCTATGCAGCAACCTGGGCCCCAGTCCTGGCCCACATGCCTGATGGCTCCGATGGGCCTACCACTAAACACAAGCTGGGGTCAGCTGAAACTCTTCAGCACCTGTTAACAGTTCCTCTGCCCTCTCAGCTGATACATGTGCAGGGGATCCATCTGGTGGTCCCGCCAGCATCGCTATCTCCTCCTGAGTTCTCCCTCACTCCCACTTTTCCTCCAACCCTCTGACTGGGGACCACACATCCCAATCAGCTTCCAAGGACCCAAACTCTGCCTCCAGTCTAGGTGACTACCAGTCTATTGCCCCACTGCCACTCCCCTCTGGCTTACCTGAAGACAAGCTGTTCTCACACTCTGCTTTCAGGAGACATCTGCTGATTCCTGCCAGGCAGCACTGTCAGGTACCAAGTCTCCTGCCGAGCTGCATGCCGAGATGGACTCCTAATCTCCGCCATGGGTATCGTTCATCTTCGTTGGGGATTCTCTGTCCTGGAACTTGACCCTACTTTCTGGCTTTACAGGAGAATCTCTGTCCGGAGACTCAACTCCGTTTTTTTTTTTTTGTGTCCCCCTGCCTTCTCCGGCTGACCGGGACTTCTTCCTCACCACCTGTTCTGTACACAGGCCCGATTGCAGGTCCATACTTTATGTGACAGGCGCCAGCTCACTGGGTGTTAGCCTTGTCAGCGGTTCCCCATAGTGTCCGTACTTGATCCATGCACTGCCAGGGCGGTAGGTCACCTGCAGCTAGGACATATCAGACACAGTCTTTCTGTTCCTCCAATCAGACCGAGGATGAACCCCCCTTGGTGCTCTAGGCATGTGTTGGGTGTACTGGGCTCATTCTAATATCAGTGGCGGCTGGTCAATGTGGGGTGCAGGGGCGTAACCCCCCCAAGGCAAAAAGAAAAAAAAAGGTGTTCCCGGGGCGCCAGCCAACACTGCTGCTATGGAGAGGGTGGAGAGGGGTGGGAGTTTTGCTGTCATGTGCCTTGTTTTGTTTAGCTTGATTGGCGGCCCTTTAGATTGTGCTCGGGGCGCAGAGCTCTGCGCCCCGAACACTCCCACCTGCGATTCTGTGTCCTGTTATTGGTGGACGTCTGACATCATAGGGGCAGTGCTTGGGCGTCACTCGGTAGAGCCATTCCACTCAGTGTCTCTGCTGAGGACGGACCGGAGAGGACAACAATCAAGCCAGCCAGGAGGAGGAGGAAGAGGAGGAGGGCGGCAGCTTTCCCGGGCCGGACTCAAAAGTTCAACACTCTGCAAACACAAAAGGTGAGTGCCTGACATTGGTCACTCTACATTGAAGGGGGCACGCTGTGGGCACACTACATTGATGGGGGCATGCTGTTGTCACTCTACATTGATGGGGGCACGCTGTGGTCACTCTACATTGAAGGGGGCACTCTGTGGTCACTCTACATTGAAGGGGGCACGCTGTGGTCACTCTACATTGATGGGGGCACGCTGTGGTCACTCTACATAGATGGGGGCACGCTGTGGTCACTCTACATTGATGGGGGCATGCTGTGGTAACTCTACATTGAAGGGGGCATGCTGTGGTAACTCTACATTGAAGGGGGCATGCTGTGGTTACTCTACATTGAAGGGGGCACGCTCTGGTCACTCTACATTGAAGGGGGCACGCTGTGGTCACTCTACGTTGAAGGGGGCACGCTGTGGTCACTCTACATTGATGAGGGCATGCTGTGGTCACTCTACATTGAAGGGGCACGCTGTGGTCACTCTACATTGATGGGGACACTGCTCACTGGTCACTCTGCACTGATGGGGGCACACTGTACCTTGATTACTGAAGGCCCCTTTCACACTTGTGTGACCTCAAAGTCACGCTATTTTTTTACCGTGTTTTTTGCCGCGAAGCAATGCCTATTACATTTTTCTGTTTGCACCCCCCCAAAAAAAAAATTTTGAGCACCAGCCGCCACTGTCTAATATACAGCCCCCCTCAGACACACTTGTGCCAGCTTCACTGTTGTGCCAGATGTTTCCTGCGCTGAGCTTATCTTTTGCATAACCACATGGAAATATGCCGGCTTTTGTTGAGCATAAGAAGAGTTCACTGAGTTTAGAAAGACTCTCAACATAACACCTGCTCCCAGCCACCTGTTGAGCGGCCACCTATTGAGTGATGTAGCAAGCACAGCCCAAACTGTTTACCATGGGCAATGACAGCGCAGTCCTTTATTGGTAACAACAAGCCTAAAAGTAGCAGTACAAGTAAAAAGTCCCAGCCGCAGTTTGGGCAACTGAGCAGCAATGATGATGCACTGGTTTACGGGACTACACGATGGTTGCTATTTGCATTGGTACTTAATAATATGGCAGCAGTCTCAGTTTCATCAGCACAACATAGTTCCTGCTTTACCCCTCTAGCAATTTGGCAACAAAGTACAGTCCTCTGCCTCAATGGTTGCCAGTTGCTAGGGGCAATTGCCATGCAGGTTGCTATAGGGAAATACCAGACAAGCCCCCAAATGTAGCACTGCCCCCCTCAAGGATTGCAGATGATCGGCTTCCCCACTCCTGCACAGCAAGGAATCAAGCCAGAGGCGTAACTAGAACCTTCAGGGCCCTGATGCAAGAAACCATGAAGGGCCCCCCAGACCCCTGGCCGGGGCCCTTACCTTCAAGCCCAGGGCTCTTCCCACTAATCCTGGGGCTCTTTACACTTGTTGCATGGCCTTTTATTACGGTCCCGCAACAGGATTCTTTCACAAGTTCTGCAGTGGGCCCCCTTCCTGCAATCTTGTGGGCCCCCTTCCTGCAATCTTGGGGCCTCCCCACAGTGGTGCAATGCCAGGGTCCGGTCGCAAGTGTGACCTTTGCGATCCTGGAAGTTCACCCACTGGTTTGCTACCGGGCCCCCTGGAGCATGGGGCCCGGTAGCGATTGCAACCCCTGTAGTTACGCCCCTGAATCAAGCATTTTCCACACTTTCTCCAGACACAAGGAACAGTCTTTGAGCTTGGTTTTTGTTGTTTTATTAGGGGTAAAAACTTGGATGGGGAAAAAGGAATTATGGGATGCCCAGCTTGACTGAAACAAATAACCAGGGACAACTTCCTCCCAACGTACAAGCTCTTGTACTGTCCTCCTTTCCGGACACTGACAGTCTCTGAAGATGAAATACAAAAGCCCCTCAATGACTAGGAACTCTTAGTCCTTTTGAAAGTACAGTACAACTTTGTGTAGTAAGCAACATCCAGGAGTCTCTCCCACTCCACTGTAGACATTGATCCCTGTTCTACTGGCTGCAGGACTACCAGCCCACCTGGCTGCTTATTCACCAGCCCACCCGGCTGTTCCAAAGATCTCCCAGGGCAAGGGACAGGAAGGATTAAGCACAAAGCTGTCCTCCAGAAAGGCTTGCTCCTAGTGGCAGTCTCTCCCCTTTTTGTACTCTAGGTGTGCTGATGTCCTCACACTGTCCTCCTTGCTACCACTGCTTCTTAGGCAAAATTCCTTTCAAAGCACACTGCTGTCAGGATCCTCCCAAGCCAGCCCGAGCACCAGCCTGGATGGAGAGCGCCTTACCCAGACCTATTGGTCCCCTCCAATACCACCGACAGTCTCTTCAGTACTCCATCTTCCACCCGACTCCCCTGCTGGCAGGACTCATCCATATTTAAGGGCTGGCTCAGCCACCCTGCCAGACCTACTTCCTGGGGATTGGCATAGCTCCCCTAAGTATGCAGATCGACCCTCCTGGCTTCCGCCCTCTAGCTGCTAGAAGTTTCTCCAAACTCCAAGTACCAGTGGGAGGTACCAGCGACCTGCCTCTGCAAGTCATCCAGCCTGACTTACAGTAAACCCTGACCCAGATTCCAGACTCACACTTAACATGAGTTATACAAATAAATTTACCTGTACTAACCAACTAGCACACTAGAGGGTGCTACAAATAAAACCTGGAAGCTCATTGGTTTCTATGCACAGCTGCACCAGATTCTGCACTCTCCAGTTTTAGTAAACAACCCCCTTTATGTCTCTATAAAGAGGACCCATTTCTTGCTAAATGTTATCAAATAGGAGGCTTGTTAGTTGAGTACCGCTTTAAAAATAAATACTGCATTATGACCACTAGATAGCACTTATGGTCATAAGAGAAATTCATTATACACAGAATACAGCAAGTTTCAATGGAGCTGGTCGGATGTGTATCACATTTGTTGGTAGGCAGGTGCAGTTAGCCACTCTGCCACTAGGTGGCTCTGTTCAAGAATAGTGTCTAGTACAGTTGATAGTGACACTAGGTGTTAGGCACCTTTTAGATAGCGCCCTCCTGCAAGTGATGTCAGCACCCATATATAAGGGTTTTTCAAAAGGCTTCTGCACTCTTTTAAACTAAGCTATATATAAAAAATTGTGGAAACCTTTTGAAGACACCTAGTTTATAAGCTAGGTGGGGAGAGACACACAGTCAGTCTTGGGGTATGGGAGCCAAGCACCCCACCCCTGTGATCATGTAACCAACACATGTGGGCCCTGGACAGGGGAGGAGGATAGATGGGGTGGACCTGTATGTAAGAAAAGTTGGCTGTTGATATTCTTTACCTTTAAGAGATGGGGGCTAGTGTGGATTGCAAAAGGCCTTTTAGGTGAGGCTGGAGATTCCTGTATGAGTCTGCTTGGAGAGTTTCCAAGAGATATATACTTGTTTGGAGGTGTCTTAAGAGAAAGGGCAGTAAAGCTAACTATTGTGTGGACCTTCCTTCTGGAAATAAAATTCTTTAGCTAGGGACGTCGTGAGGAGGCCTATGGCGAGGATCAGGGCACAAAATGGCAAAGGGGTCGGTCTCAGCAGGTGGGATTGTGTTCTAGCAGGGAAGAAGCAGAGGTAGGGCCTTGGGCTTGGATGCTAAAAGTAGCCAACCACTAAGCCCCTCTAATACGCTTAGTGAACTTCTTCTACCTCGACTCATAAGTGAGGGGCTGTGGGATTTTGGGTTACATAAATAAATAGTTACATAGTAGGAAAGGTTAAATAAAGAAAATAGTCCATCAAGTTCAACCTGTGTAGGTGTACGTGTATCAGTGTGGATAATTATTTCCCATATGCCTGTATTTTGTTTTCTTTAAGATGCACATCCAAGAATCTTTTAAAAATATCAATACTCCCCGCTGACACCACCAATTGTGGAAGAGAGTTCCACATTCTTATAGCCCTGACAGTGCAATAGGTTTATAGTTTAAGGTTAAACTGCTTCTCCTTCAATCTCATTGTGTGGCCTTGTGTCCTCTTACACTCCCTGAGACTGAATAGTTTTTTTCCTACGTTGGGATCACCATTGAGGTATTTGTAAATTGCTATCATGCCCACTCTCAAGTGTCTCTTCTCCAACGAGACTAAATCTAGTGCATGTAGTCGTTCATCGTAATTGAGGTCCCCAAGTTCCCTGATTACTTTCAATGCCTTTCTTTGGACTCTCTCCAGCTCCAGCACATCCATTCTTAGGACTGGTGACCAGAACTGGACGGAATACTCCAGATGTAGCCAGACCAGAGTTTTATAAAGTGGTAGGATTATCACTTTGTCTCTGGAGTATATCCTCTTCCTTATGCATGCTAATATTCTGCTGGCTTTGGTAGCTGCAGCTTGACTTTGCATGCTATTTCTCAGTTTGTCTTCCACTAGGACCCCCATATCTTTCTCCATCCTTGATTTCCTCAGAGGTTCCCCCTCTAGTGAGTAGTTTTCGTTTATGTTTCTAGCCCTCAAGTGCATTATCTTACATTTCTCCACATTAAACCTCATTTGCCATGTATAGTAGTTGCCCACTCAATTATTTTATTTGGGTCTTTCTGTAAACTCTCTATATCAGGGGTCTCCAAACTTTTTAAACAAAGGGCCAGTTTACTGTCCTTCAGACTTTTAGGGGGCCCGATTATGGCCAGCTTGGGTAGAAAATATCCAGCATCAGTGAGAATAAACATGGTCACAGGGATGGTGGTCAGCAAGAGGAGGAGTAGCACCACATCATTGGTTTTATTGGGAGGAATAGTACACCATCATTGGTATCAGTGGAAGAAATAATGCCCCACAGTAGATGTCAGTGGGAGGAATAATGCCCCAAGGGCCAGATAAAGGCATGCAAAGGGCCGCATCTGGCCCTCGGGCCACAGTTTGGAGAACCCTGCTCTATATCCTGATGTGAAGGTATTGCCCTGCTTATTTTTGTGTCGTCCACAAACCTGAGATTGAGCTATTTATCCCATTCTCTATATCATTTATGAATAAATTAAACAGAATTGGTCCCAAGACAGAGCCTTGGGGTACTCCACTTACCGCTCCAGACCAGTCTGAGTACATGGTGTTTATAATTCACCACCCTTTGTACGCATCTGGGGGGCAGAACTTTGCGGGTTGACAATAGCTTGTCTAACAACCTTCCATCAGGGCAAAAAGTTTTTATCAAAAACAGTTCCACTACTGACTTCAGTGAGAAAATATATATAGGAAAAATTGGTTCTAATTTGAAAAGACTAATTGGATCTCTGCGTATGCACAAACAGGTCCGGTTCTCTTGAAATCTTGGTTTTGGGTGGACTGTCCCTTATCTGCACGGTCTGTGACATGTATACATATGTATACATGGTATAATTAGTACATTTATAAAATGATGGTATCATTAGCAGTTCCTCATTGAGGTTGTGTGATATCGGGACACATTGACATATTAATGGAAAGCATCTTTGCGGTTCAATGTCATCTCTGTACATCTCAACCTACATTTTTCCTAGAAATGGCAACTTTCTCTAGAGCAATACTTCTTAAATTACACACACACCCTGGGTCATGTTCCATTAAACGCGACCTAGATTTTCCATCGGAACACTTCTGCTGTTTTTTTCACTCTGACGAGTGACCTACAGACCTTCCGGAAGATTCTTGGTAAATTAATGTATAATCATTATAATAGAGGATACCCTGGAACATGGTTCTGCAGAGTTGTTCGTTTTGCAGACAAAATAAGTATTAATATTTAAGAATACCATCCTTAACCCATTGTCTATTAAGGTACATTTATAAACATCCTGGTAGTCAAGGGGTCAAAGCAGTGGTCTCCAAAATGTAGCCCTTTACTTGCCCTACGCCTGCTTTTGGGCCACCATTCCTCCTAGTGACATAAATAATGGGGGCTTTTCCTTCAACTGATGCCAACAATGAGGTACTATTCCTTCCACTGACACCAACGATGGGGCCCTATTCCTTTCACTGATACCAACGATAGGGCACTAATCCTTCCACTGATACCAATGATGGGGCACTATTCCATTCACTGACACTAACAATGGGGTCCTATTCCTTCCACTGATACCACTGATGGGGCACTGTACCTTCTACTGATACCAACAATGACGTACTATTATTCTCACTGACACCGATGGGGCACTATTCCTCCCACTGATACCAATGATGGGGCACTATTCCTCCCACTGACACCAATGATGGGGCACTATTCCTCCCACTGACACCAATGATGGGGCACTATTCCTCCCTCTGATACCAATGATGGGGCACTATTCCTCCCATGGACACCAATGATGGAGCACTATTCCCCCCACTGACACCAATAATGGGGCACTATTCCTCCCACTGATACCAGTGATGGGGCACTATTCCTCCCACTGATACCAATGATGGGACACTATTCCTCCAACTGATACCAATGATGGGACACTATTCCTCCCACTGATACCAATGATGGGACACTATTCCTTCCACTCATACCAATGACAAGGTACTATTCCTTCCACTGACTCACCCAGATTTCAGTTCTGCCCCCCAGGCCGGCTATTCCTTAGATGCTGTGTCTGGCCATTGGCTGCTAAACTCCTTTTCTCACCCCTTACTGATGAGCACTGATAGGTGGCACTGATAAGGTGGCACTGGTGGGAACTGATCAGAAGGCAGGGATGGGCACTGATGGGTAGCACTGATAGGCACTGATAGGTGGCACTGATGAGGCAGCATTGGTGGGCACCGATCAGGAGGCACTAATAAGGTGGCACTAAATGGTGGCAGTGATAGGCGGAACTGATGGGCACTGATAGGCAGCACTGATATGTGGCACTTATGAGGCAGGACTGGTGGGCACTGAACAGGAGGCACTGATGAGGCAGTACTGATGGGTGGCACTGATGGGCACTGATAGGCAGCACTGGTGGGCACTGATGAGCACTAATAGGTGGCATTTATGAGGCGGCCCTGGTGAGCACTGATCAGGAGGCGCTGATGAGGCAGCACTGATGGGTGGCATTGATGGGCACTGATAGGCAGCACTTGTGGGCACTCATCAGGAAGCACTGATGAGGCGGCATTGGTGGGCACTGATCAGGAGGCACTGATGAGGTAGCACTGGTGGGCACTGATGAGGGGACACTAAATGGCAGAACTGATGGGCACTGATAGGCAGCACTGATGGGCACTGTTGAGCACTAATAGGTGGTATTTATGAGGTAGCACTGGTGGTCACTGATGAGGCAGCACTGATGGGTGGCATTGATGGGCACTGATAGGTGGCACTGGTGGGCACTGATAGGTGGCACTGATGGGCACTAATAGGTGGCATTTATGATACGGCACTGGTGGGCAATGATGAGGCTGCACTGATGGGTGGCATTGATGGGCACTGATAGGCGGCACTGGTGGGCACTGATAGGTGGCACAGATATGTGGCACCGATGGCCACTGATAGGTGGCACTGGTGGGCAGTGATAGGCGGCACTGATAGGTGGCACTGATAGCCACTAATGGGTGACACTGATGGGCAGCACTGATAATGAGGCACTGATGGGCATTGCTTGGCAGCACTGATGGGCGCTGATAGGTTGCATTGGTGGGCACTGGTTAGCGGCACTGATGTGCACTGTGTGGGACCGATGTCCCTCTAACAGAAGCCGGTTAACGGCTTTCTTTTTTTCTTCACCCTGACAGCGTGAGGAAAAAAAAAAAAGCCGATACCCGGCTTTTGTTTACTTCTGTGAACAGCTGTCATTGGCTGGCAGCTGATCACATGGTAAAGGGCCCGCTGTGTTCGGCCCTTTACCCGATCTGTGATCAGCTGAGTCCTGGGGGCGCTTCAGCCGTCTTTTGGTTATAGCACAGGAGCCAAGTACTTAAAAAAGTGTGTAAAGCTCAAAATCCTTATAATAACTTTTATTTCCGTACACAAAAATGAATGTTTCAAACTTGTTATTACTTTACAGAAAGTGAAGAAAAAGGAATATTAGGCTTTTCCAAAAAAAAAAAAAAAAATAGCAGTGTCTGCATTTTTCTTTACAAACTCAAACATTTACTGTATAAATAGATTTTGCTTTCCTGTGAATCACTGAACTAATATTTAGTTGTATAAGCACGGGTTCTGAGAACTGCTTCACATCCACGTTGCATGGAGTCCACCAGCTTCCGGCACCTGTGAACTACAGGTATTCCAGCCCAGGATGATTGTACTTCATTCCACAATTCCTCCGCATTTCTTGGTTTTACTTCAAACAGAATTTTTGATGTCACCCCACAAGTTTTCTATTGGATTAAGGTCTGAGGATTGGGTTGGCCACTCCATAACGTTAATCTTGTTGGTCTGGAATCAAGATGTTGCTTGCTTACGGGTGTGTTTGGGATCGTTGTCTTGTTGAAACACCCATTTCCTCTTCGACATAAAGCAACTTGACCTCTTCAAGTATTTTGATGTATTCAAACTGATCTATTATCCTTGGTATACAATAAATAGGCCCAACTCCATAGTATGAGAAACGTCCCCATATCATGATGCTTGCACCACCATGCTTCACTGTCTTCAGTGTATTGTGGCTTGAATTCAGTGTTTTTGGGGGTTATCTAACAAACTGTCTGCAGCACCTAGACCCAAAAAGAACAATCTTGCTTTCATCCGTCCACAAAATGTTGCGCCATTTCTCTTTAGGCCAGTCAATATGTTCTTTTCCAAATTGTAACCTCTCCTCTATGATGTTGGAGAAGACTCTTGAAAGCCCCTTGGACGGCAAGAAGATCAAACCAGTCAATCCTGAAGAAAATGAACCCTAAATTTTCACTGGAAGGACAGATCCTGAAGCTGAAACTCAAACACTTTGGCCACCTAATGTGAAGAGAGGACTCATTGGAGAAGACCCTGATGCTGGGAAACATGGAAGGAAAAAGGAGAAGAGGACGACATAAAAGAAGATGGATAGATAGCATCATCGAAACAATGAATATGAAGTTAAGCAAGCTCCAGGAGACAGTGGAGGACAGAAAAGCCTGGCGCGCTATGGTTCATGAGGTCAAGAAGAGTTGGACATGACTGAACAACAACAACAACAAATCTCTTCAGCACATGTTTTTTTTTTTTAACAATGGGACTTTGCAGGGGCTTCTTGCCAATAGCTTGGCTTCACATAGGCATTGTCATGGACATGCAATAGTGTCTGGCAGCTTACCTTGTTCTTCATGTCTGCATTAGAGGCCAGACTCTCCTTCTGACTGCTTTTTATCATCTCTCCTCCATGTTTGGCTCCACCCCAGGCCATTCCAGGAAGTCTATATTAACCAGTGCACAGCAGGTCTGCTTTGCTGTTCAACAGTGTTTGTTAGTTTGTATTCCTGTCTGCCGTGTGCTTCATCTACCTTTCTGGGTACCGACTTTGGCTCGTCTCTGACCACTCCTGTTTACCTGTGACCCTGACCTTTGGCCTGTTCCTTGGTTACCCTCGTCCGCCTGTTGCCCCGACCTCGGTTTACCCATCACTGTCCCTTGTGACCCGAGTGGCTGCTTCCCCTCTCTCCCTACGGAGTGTGACCCGGGGGACCCAATGGGCCTCTACCTGGGCCCAGCTGCAGCCAAGTCCACCCTCACCACTAGAGGCTCTGGTGAACACCTGCTGGGTCTTAGACTTCGCACCCTGGGGAATCTTGGGCTCACATTTCTGTCCATCCGCAGCAGTCAGCTATTGGGTTCACTACCTTGCGGTGCACCCCTGCCTCCAAAAGGGTGCAGTTGTCACCTGGCCATAGGTGACCTGACAGGCGTCTTTTTGTTACAGTACTCACAGGTAACGTTGGATGACCTTTGATTACCCTGGAGCTGAGTCTTTTTGGCTATTCTTCTATCCATTTGAATGGTCATTTTCTGTTCTCTTCCATGTCTTCCTGGTTTTGAGTGCAAATTTATTGCATTTGAGATCTGTTTAGCTGAGCAGACTATGAGTTTCTGTAATTCTTTATAGGTTTTCCCCTCTCCAATCAACTTTTTGATCAAAGTTAATTACCCTGCTTTTCTAAATAATGTCTGGAAGGACCCATTTTGCCATTTTGGCTATTCTTCTATCCATTCGAATGGTCATTTTCTGTTCTCTTCCACGTCTTCCTGGTTTTGAGTGCCAATTTATTGCATTTGAGATCATTTTAGCTGAGCAGACTATCAGTTTCTGTAATTCTTTATAGATTTTCCCCTCTCCAATCAACTTTTTGATCAAAGTTAATTACACTGTTCTTCTAAATAATGTCTGGAAGGACCCATTTTACAGATTTTCAGCAAGAAATGCACTATACCTGCTATGTACAACATTTGCTGCCTAAGGGCCACCTATATGACACCTGTTTATCACAGCCTGAATGACCTCACTAATTGAACTTCATACTGCTACCAATTTGAACCCCTTTCAATTAATGATTTAATTACACAGAATCAGTAGCATGCATGCCATGAGTTTTGGGTCTGTCGGTTTTTTATTACTCTACTACACCTTCTAGTAAATTATTTGCCATGTAGAAATATAACTTAACCACGTGCCGACCGCCGCAAGTATATATACTGCGGCGGTCAGCCCCTCCTGGGCAAAGTGACGCAGGGGTACGTCACTCACCCATGAGCCTCTAGGGGGCGAGCGCGCGCCGCCGGAGGCGCGCTCCCACCCCCGCTCATTCCCTGACATACCCACGCAAGTGACCGGCGGTTCCGATGTCTGCCACCGGTCACTCGCGATCTCCCGCTGGAGAGGGAGAAAGGCAGGCTGATGTAAACAAAGCCGCCTGTCATTCTCCCTGGTGTAAGTGCAGAGATCATACGGTCCTGCTATGTAGGATCATATGTCTCTGTGGTTACATCACAAGCCACGCCCCTTGACAGTTAGAATCATGCCCCTAGGGATACACATAATTCCTTGATCACTAATAAAGTTAACCCCTTCCCTTCCAGTGTCATTTTTACAGTGAAAGTGCATATGTATAGCACTGATTATTGTAGTAATGTCACTGGTACCCCCAAAAGTGTCAAAAATGTCAGTCAGGGGTCCAATCTGTCCGCCGCAATGTTGCAGTCCCACGAAAAAAATCGCAGATCGCCGCCATTACTAGTTAAAAAAAAAAACAATAAAAATGACATAAATTGTTGCCGTAGATAGTAAACGCAATAACTTTTGCGCAAACCAATCAAAATCCGCTTATTGCAATTTTTTTTTTACCAAAAATATGTAGCAGAAAACAAATTGGCCCAAAATGTTAAAAAATTTTGATTTTTACTTTTTTTTTTTAAGAATTTCATATAAAAAAAATGTGAAAAATATTGTTATTTTTTCAAAATTGTCGCTCTTTTTTTGTCTATAACGCAAAAAGTAAAAATTGCACAGGTGATCAAATACCACCAAAAGAAATCTCTATTTGTGAGAAAAAAAAGGACGTCAATTTCATTTGGGTACAGCATCGCACGACCGCGCAATTGTCCGTTAAAATCACGCAGTGCCAAATTGCAAAATAGGCCCTGGTCTTTGAGCAGCAAAATCCTCCGGGGCTTAAGTGGTTAAACCAAAAACAGTGATTGATCTGGTTAGTGATGTTGGACTGCTATTATTTTTAACACAACTGTGTGTGTATACATATATATATATATATATATATATATATATATATATATATATATATATATATACATATATATATATATATATATATATAAATATATATATATACAGTATCTTACAAAAGTGAGTACACCCCTCACATTTTTGTAAATATTTTATTCTATCTTTTCATGTGAAGAAATTACACGTTGCTACATTATAAATTGGAATTTGTATCAGCGCTGCTCCTACTTATGGCTGTGAACAAATATGTGATTCCTAATATAGCGAATAGTGTGCCAAGTGCAAAAATTAGCAGAACATAATTACCAACAAAAGTGCATAATTAGCAATGTGACAAAAATGAAAGATATATATAAAAAAAAAAAGATGTATAAAAATTGTCCTCTGATAATCAGCAAATAAATAGTCCTTGTGATATTAAAGAGCTCATGCCATAAATCAGGATAATCAACAAATAAGTCCTTTTAATAAAGTGCCCGTGCTGCGGATCAAATAATGTGCAGATCACCAAAATACCCAAATAAAATTTGTCTTTTTTCCCCACAATTTGCGCTCTTTTGGTGGTATTTGATCACCTGCGTGATTTAAATTTTTTTATTTTTTTGCGCTATAAACAAAAATAGAGCGACATAGAGGGGTAATACAAAAATATCATAAGATTTGGGATGTATGGATAAATGCCAATGTTACTCTCGATAAGAGTGAAATATGGAAGGAAACGATTGTCTAATTACCAAAATATAAGGATATGTTAATATATTAAGATGGATATATGTCATATTATATACAGTAGTACGCTAATTCTCTTCTATCTGTAAAGTTGTGAATGTAGGGACCCCTTGGGGAACCAAAAGTATGTGATTGCGTATGTTTAGAGATGCATATTATTTGTAATGATTAAATAATTCTGTTAGCCCCCGTTCACACTGGGGCGACCTGTCAGGCGACCTGGTCGCCTGACAGGTCGCCGTGGGTCGCCTTCCATAGGGAAGCTGTGGACCCGTTCTAATAGGAGCGACACAAGTCGCTCCGACTTAGAAAAAGGGTCCGGAGCTTCTTTGGGGCGACCCGGAGCGACCTGCATTGACTTCAATGTTATGAAGTCCGTGCCGGCCGCTCCGAGGTCACGGTGCGAGCAGCGCGCCGCGACCTGTGAGGTCGCCCCGGGAAGTAGCATCGCCCCAGTGTGAACGGGGCCTAATAAAGAGTATTTAACAACAAAAAAATAAATTAAAAAAAAGAGCGACAATTCAGAAAAAAAAAAAAAACAATATTTTTCACTTTCTGCTATATAACATTCCCAACATTAAAAAAAAAAAATAAAAAAAATAAATTGTTTTCATCATTTTAGGCCAATTTGTATTCTGCTACATATTTTTGGTAAAAGAAATCCCCACAAGCGTATTTTGGTTGGTTTTCACAAAAGTTATCGCGTCTACAAACTAGGGGAAAGATTTATGTCATTTTTATTTATTTATTTATTTATTTATTACTAGTGATGGCGGCGATCTGCGATTTTTAGCGATTATAGACAAAAAAAGAGCGACAGTTTTGAAAAAATAACAATATTTTTCACATTTTTTTTATATGAAATTCTCAAAAAAAAAAGTAAAAATCAAAATTTTTTAACATTTTGGGCCAATTTGTTTTATGCTACGTATTTTTGGTAAAAAAAATTGCAATAAGCGGATTTTGATTGGTTTGCGCAAAAGTTATTGCGTTTACTATCTACGGCAACAATTTGTGTCATTTTTATTGTTTTTTTTTTAACTAGTAATGGCGGCGATCTGCGATTTTTTTCGTGGGACTGCAACAATGCGGCGGACAGATCGGACCCCTAACTGACATTTTCAACACTTTTGGGGGGGACCAGTGACATTACTAAAGTAATCAGTGCTAAAAATATGCACTGTCACTGTAATAATGACAATGATAATGACAATGACAAATATCAAAGGGTTAAGTGTGAGCCTAGGGGGGTGCTTTCTAACTGTATGGGGGAGGGACTTGTGAAATGACCATAGAGACATGTGATCCTAAAGAGAAGGATTACAGGCACTCTGTGATCATTTCAGAGAGAAGAATGGTGTTTACAACGGCTGACCATCGTTCTCTCTCAGCAGGGAGCGAGCGCGGGTGCCTGGCAGCAATCGGTGCCGCCGGTCCCATGGGTCGGCATCCCCGCTGCCTAGTGCACACCCCAAGGAGTGCTCGGGGTTACCGATTCGCCAGCCTGTCGCAATTTATATGCGGCGAGCGGTCGGCAAGTGATTAAACCGTGGCTTCTTTTTGCAGAATTATAAACCTTCGCTGACTTTTTGGCTCAGGAATTTTTAGCCTCGGGAAGGCTGTGTTAGGCATACAGCGTCGTTGCTGCTTCTGCCATCCAGGTATATTTTTAGTACAACAGCTTAAAAAAAAAAAATGTACAGAGCTCCTGCTGGCTGCGAATGGGAAATATATAAAATATTTAGAAGTAATATTTCGTATTCCCATGACAAGAAGTCGTTAAAAATATTCCTTAGAAATACATAAAGATTATTATATGCAAAAAATACTATTAGAGATTCTTTCATCATTTATTAACAGTATAGATTTCCTTCTAGGATATAACGATTGTTGAGACGTGACTCCGTGTTTGGTGGCACCACATCCAATTGATGAGTAGAGAAATGTGTGGGACTTTGAAGGTTGCCACCATAAATCCCATAAGGAAAAGCCAGTGCTCAAAATTGTATTAACCACTTCAATACCGGGCGCTTTCACCCCCTTCCTGCCCAGGCCAATTTTCAGCTTTCAGCACTGTCACACTTTGAATGACAATTGCGCAGTCATACAACACTGTACCCATATGAAATTTTTATCATTTTTTTCACACAAAAAAATATTTCTATTGGTGGTATTTAATCATCTCTGAGTTTTATTTTTTTTACAAAAAAAATAAAAAAGACAAAAGTTTGAAAAAAAAAGTTTCTTATTTTTTGTCAGTAAATTTTGTAAATAAGTAATTTTTCTCCTTCACTGATGTGCGCTGATGAGGCTGCACTGATGAGGCTGCACTGATGAAGCTGCACAGATGGGCACTGAAGAGGTGGCACTGATGGGCACTGATGAGGTGACAGGAATATGCCGCTCTGATGGGCGGCACTGGTGAGCACTTAGAGTTGGAACTGATGGGCACTGAGAGGTGGAACTAATGGGTACTGAGAGGTGGCACTGATGGGCACTGATAGGCGGCACTGATGGGCACTGACGAATGGCACTGATTGGCACTGGCAGACGGCACTGATGAGTGGCACTGACTGGCAGCACAGATGAGCAGGCACTGATGGGCACTGACTGGCAGCACTATGGGCACTGATGAGGTGGCACTTATGGGCTTTGATGAGGTGGCACTAATATGCCACACTGATGGGCACAGATAGGTGGCACTGGTGAACACTGATAGGTGGCACTGATGGGCATTGAGAGGTGCCACTGATGGGCACTGATAGAGGACACTGATGGGCTGCACTGATGGGCATTGACAGACAGCACTGACGGGCATCACTGATGGGCAGCACACATGAGCAGGCACTGATGGGCACTGACTGGCAGCACTATAGGCACTGATTGGGGTCACTGATGGGCATTGGTTGGTGTGTCTGATGGGTGACTTATGGGCACTGTTTTACTCTACTGTAATCAGTGCCCTGATTGCTTGTCCTAGAGTCCCCTTTGAGGAGGAGCCGCTGATCGGGTCTCCTCACCACACACTCTGACAGTGTGAGGCGAGGAGAGCCAATAAACAGCACTTCCTCATTTACATGTGACCGGCTGTGATTGGACACAGCCGATCACATGGGTAGAGAGCCACGTCATTGGCTCTTTACCAAGATCAGGGTCGCGCCGTGTCCTAGGAACATGGCGTAGCCACAATCGCTGCGCTGCTTGCCCCCGTGGGCGTGCAAAAGTGGCCGTTCTGGGGCGCTGTCATATGATGTCCTCCCAGAACCGCACCACTCCGCCGTCATTTGATGGTGGGCGGGCAGAGAGTGGTTAAAATAAAATATATTTATTACAATATAGTGAAAGTAATTAAAACTAGCACATGGAAAATGTATTGAAAAGAGCTGTGTGACATCTTCCTAAAGCAAAAGAACCCATTACATGCCCATTATGTGCCAAGATCTGGTATATGTAAAGGCACAAATACGGCGATGGTATCACGTGTCCGGTCTGAACAGGATTCTAGTGCATCAAATGCCAGTGGATCACTACACGTTTCGCTTACAGCTTCCTCAGGAGATCCTACTGGTGCCAGACCCAAAGGGAAGGACATAAAGCACCCAAACCTGCCAGGTAGAATAAAGGGAGGTCATCCGCAAGCGCCGTTCCGAGAGGCACTATACAGACATATCATGGGAGTCCTGCCCTGAGACCACACAAACTTGAGATAGTAGACACAGAGAAACAAATGTCTTCCAGCTTTCTATGCACAAGGAGGAATGATAATAGTGTCAAAAGGGTTGTTCCTGCACTTGAAAGGTCCACCATACAAGACTTCCTTCTTATTATTTAGGAGCCTGGGCTCCTCTCCATGCCGATCCGCTCGGTGGGGAGGCCCCTCAAGAAGGGAGATTGAGGAGATGTCCACTCCCAATTTGTTATTGTAATACAATTTTGAGAACTGGCTTTTTCTTATGGGATTTATGGTGGCTACCTTCAAAGTCTTACACATTTTTCTACTTTTTCATATTTCCTTCTAGGATGTCTAGAACTGGCCTCACACATGCCAAATTTTCAAAAGGCCTGAAAAAATCTGAACTGAAAAAATCTGAACTCTCCGGGATAAGTTAATGTTCTATAAATCAATTCATCATGTGTATTTTTCCTGAATCTTGGTGTGCTTTGTGTATTTCCTCCAGATCTGTGCAGTAATCCAGTGTAAGAGTTCCTGTAATAAAGACCGCTCACTGCTGCTCTGTGGGACTGGTCTTGTTTCCACCTCCTCCTGTACTATTCTGTAGTGCGTGGAGCCTGCCACAGCTCTGCTCTATGTACAGGCTCTATAAGTGTAGCCCCCTTATCCTAAACAGGGCTACTATGTCAACTCAGTTTTTGCCTGGGCTGTAGTAAGCTCAGAGACCCCAGATGATGTCTTTGAAGACAAAACGCGTTGAATTTCCTACCATTCAGAGCATTGCACTATGATCTTGTATACTGGATGATGTTACAAGCGCTTGTGTATGGGAAAGATGTAAGTTTTCTACTTTTCTAAATACATTTTGGAGATACCGTTTTAAACTATGTGGAGCCTTTCTCTATATTCATGGTCCAATGCACTGATTTGACACCAATCTATGTGGAGCGAATTCATCACATTGTTACATTAGGAAACGTTTGGAGTCTTCTAGTACCACTCCTGGACACTTTCAAAACGTGGTTGACCCAGTACCTGTATGGGTAACTGAGTGTCAGAGAAATGGTCGTGATGTGACTGGCAACTCCGCCAGTACCTGTGATGGGCGCATTAGGAGCTTACCCATGCGCATGCGCACTGGCAGAAGATTGGCGAATAGACGCACGCCGATCCGCCGCGGGTTGCGTGCGCGTACGCGATGGCGCACGCATTACGCCATAGACTCACCCAATTACTGGCCTATATAAGAACTCTGCTTAGCCCATCAAATTGCTGGATTGTCTTCAGCTCTTCCGGTGTCCTGAGCATTTGCTATCTTCCTTGGATTTCCAGTTTTGACCCGGCTTGTTCCTGACCTGTCTGCTCTCCTCTGGCTTTGACCCTTGGCTTCGTCTGACCTTCCTTGCTCCAATTTGGCTCTCCTGCAGTAGACCCCGGCTTGGCCCACAGAATGTATACTGACCACATCCCAGAAACATAATTTTCTGCTTGTGTGATTGGCTCACCAATTTTCCCAGAAGTCTGCTTAAGATACAAGTCAAATTTCTGGCATCCCCTGCAACAAAAATGTCATTTTTGGTGAGATAATCCCAATAGGAACACGTCTAAAGGGATGCAGTCCCAGCAGCATTCCTCATTAGAGCTCTGCAGCTGCCACAGCTGATAGATAATTATGAAACCACTCCCATTAGACCCACTCAGCACAGAGGCACAGATGAACAAACAATGATTTCTTCAGAATAACAAAAAGTAGGAATCTGCAACAAAGTTTGTTAAAATCCTTGTAATGTACAGAGATCACCCAGAGGGGAATGCTTTTTTCTAAAAAAAAAACGAAAGCGGAGTTACGCTTTAAACTCTCTTTCTTTCCCATTCTGATGCTTGGTTTGAACTTCAAACCCAGCATCTGGCGATGTCTATGCATTCCAGACTTCGGACTGTAATTGACTGCAAAGGACTTGCAACCAAGTATTAAAAAGTGAAAGTTTGATTTAGGATTGTTAATCTGTCCCATTACTTTTGGTCCCTTAACCACTTAAGCCCCGGGGGATTTGGCTGCTAAAAGACCAGGGGTTTTTTTGCAATTTTTTACTGCGTGACTTTAACGGACAATTGCGCGGTCGTGTGACGCTGTACCTAAACGAATTTGACGTCCTTTTTTTCCCACAAACAGAGCTTTCATTTGGTGGTATTTGATCACCTGTGCAATTTTTTGATCATGCGCTATAAACAAAAAAAGAGCGTCAATTTTGCAAAAATAACAATATTTTTCACATTTTTTTATATGAAATTCCCCCAAAAAAATGTAAAAATCAAAATTTTTTAACATTTTCGGCCAATTTGTTTTATGCTACATATGTTTGGTAAAAAAAAATCCCAAAAAGCGTATTTTGATTGGTTTGCGCAAAAGTTATCGCGTTTACTAACAAAGGGAAAGATTTTTGTCATTTTTGGTGGGTTTTTTTTTAACGCGTAATGGCCGCGATCTGCAATTTTTTTTGCGGTACTGCGACATTGCGGCGGACAGATCGGACCCTTGACTGACATTTTTGACACTTTTGGGGTTACCAGTGACATTACTACAGTAATCAGTGCTATACATATGCACTGTTACTGCAAAAATGACACTGGCAGGGAATGGGTTAACTGTATTGGAGAGGGAGGGGTTAAGTGTGTCCTAGGGGCGTGTTTCTAACTGTAAAGGGACATGGCTATTGGTGTAAAAACAGAGATCAACGGTCCTACATAGTAGAACCATCTGATCTTCATTTTTACACCAGGGAGAATGACAGGCGGCTTTTTACATAAGCCGTCCGCCTTTCTCCCTTCACCGGAGCGATCATGAGTGACCGGCGGACAATCGGGTCCGCCGGTCACACGCACTGACTTGTCAGTGAACGAGCCGGGGCAGGCGCGCGCCCGCCCGCAATTGGCTCACAAGTCAGTGACAGGTGAGTGACGTACCCCTACGTCACTCTGCCTGGCCGGGGCTGACCGCCGCAGTATATAGTCGTGCGGCAGTCGGCAACCGGTTAAAAAGTGGGAGGCACATATACAAACTGTTGTAATTCCTACACCGTCCACCTGATTTGGATGTAAATACCCTCAAATTAAAGCTGAAAGTCTGCAGTTAAAGCACATCTTGTTGTTTCATTTCAAATCCATTGTGGTGGTGTATAGAGCCAAAAAGATCAGAAGTGTGTTGATGTCCCAATATTTATGAACCTGACTGTAAATACCGATATGTGTAATGTAATAAAAGTCCAATATTGAACATTTTTTTTTTCCATCAAACAATGGGTTGATACAACACACCAAGTCTCCCTTTAAATTAGAACATGCACCATCCACGGATGAAGTGACTTGATCTTGAATCAAATGGATAACCACCTGATGGCCACCACCACAGATTAAAAATGGTCTCGTACCATAAGGAGCGGTCCCTTTATCAGAGATCATACCATTATGTTTGAACCAAGCCTCCAGACAACCAATGGTATTCAGAGCAAACTCCCACTACTAGGATTCAGCTAATCCAGAGATCAATGAGCCAGGCCAGCACATCATGGTTTGTGAAAAAAACCATAAGCCGCACATAGTCTGAGATAGCTAAAAAAACGTTATTAAAAATTTGACAAGTACTTACGGACGTAATATACAGACAGCGCATAAATCAAACGCCTCGCTGTGACGGTGCTCACCGTCACTAGGAGTGAGGGACAGATACTTGGGGGATGCCGAGAGAATGATTTGACTTTTCAGATTGTTAGAATATTGCAGGAGTGTCTCATAGACCCTTGCTAGATAGTGAAATGGGGTGGGGTTTGTTATTGGTAAGTGCCTGCATCCTATTGTTCTATTGTTTCTGTCTGCCTTAAGATAAACTTATTATGGGATGTATATGTGTATGTGGATTGGCTGCTAAGGGGGAGGGGGGGATTGTCCCACAGTGTATATCTCTTTGTGCATGTGTTTGAATAAACGGTTTGAGTGCTATTTCACCCTCAATCTAGATTTCTGTCTCTTATTGGGGGAATCTGCTACAAGGGATTGCTATGCTCTTCATACTCCCTTGGATAATCATGAAGCTCTTGTAAGAGCTTGTTCCTGTTTGGCGGGCGTGAAGATGTCATCGGTTAGGCTCCACCCAACGTGTTTCGTGTCAAACAACGTCATCAAGGGGAACATCCTTACATATACGCAGGTAAGTGACTGGCCTCAAGTGATACACAGAGATAAAAAAATCCTCCTACATAAGTTGTATCTGTTTATCTGCAGCAGTCTTGTCTCCAAGATTGTGCATAGTCCAGAATGTATACAGCATTTCTCAGCTTCCAGAAGGCAGGGGGCAGCGATCTAATGTCACACACTACACAACATAGAGCAGGGAGCTGAGTATATTCTGAGATCTGAGTGGAGGAAATGGACACCCCCCTCAGAGTTTCATAGGGAAACATGCACAGCTGAGGCTGTCAGTCACCTCAAGTCTGAGCAGACCCAGTGTGGGGATCCCCTACCAGCCAGGAGGCAAAAAAAAACATTTTACTGTTTATTGAACCGCGCCTACTTACACCAGGTAGGGAAACTCTTGAGTTTTGGTTGTGTTTTCTGCAATGCTGATGAACAAACAAGGGTAGGGAGTCCTTAAACTTGTTTTGGTAATTGGATTACCTCTCCGCTTGAAGCTGATCACAAGCCCTTTGAACCTGCTCCAAGAAACAGCTAAAAAGGAAGTGAAAGGGGAGGAACTCCACCTACTCAACTGCAAGAAGCCATTCTGCCCACTTCTCATTGATCCCAATGTCCTTGGATGATGTTAAAGAGGTTGTACACCGAGAAAAAAATGTTTTCTCTTCTTTACATCCTGAAAGAGAAACCCATAATGAGCTAGTATGCATCGCATACTAGCTCATTATGAAATACTTACCTTAGAACGAGCCCCCGCCGTGCCGTCCGCTTACCTGTATGACGGGCGACATGTATAGTCGCCCGTCTTCCGGGATCGCGGCATCCGGCCATCCTCACTAGGGATGAGGGAAGGGCTCTGTGTTCAGTAGGGATGAGGAAAGGGCTCTGTGTTCAGTAGGGTTTAAGTCAGGGCTCTGTATTTAGTAGTATTGAAGTCAGGACTCTGTGTTCACTAGGGAGGACGGAAGGGCTCTGTGTTCAGTAGGGTTTAAGTCAGGGCTCTGTATTTATTGGGGATGAGGTCAGGGCTCTGTGTCCATTGGGGGTGAGATCAGGGCTTTTCGTTCAGTGGGGTTGAGGTGAAGACTCTGTGTTCCTGTATTCAGTAGAATTGAGATCAGGACTCTGTGTTCAGTAGGGTTGAGGTCAGGGCTCTGTGCTCAGTAGGGTTGCGGTCAGAGCTCTGTGTTCAGTAGGGTTGCAATCAGGGCTCTGTGTTCGGTAGTGTTGAGGTCAGGGCTCTGTGTTTGGTAGGGTTGAGGTCAGGGCTCTGTGTTCAGTAGGGATAATGCCAGGGCTCTGTGTTCAGTAGGGTTGAGGTCAGGGCTCTGTGTTCGGTAGTGTTGAGGTCAGGGCTCTGTTTTTGGTAGGGTTGAGGTCAGAGCTCTGTGTTCAGTAGGGATAATGCCAGGGCTCTGTGTTCAGTAGGGTTGAGGTCAGTGCTCTGTGTTCTGTAGTGTTGAGGTCAGGGCTCTGTGTTTGGTAGGGTTGAGGTCAGGGCTCTGTGTTCAGAAGAGTTGAGGTCAGGGGTCTGTGTTCAGTATAGAGATCCAACACAGACAAAGCCGCTCAGGTGAGATGATGAACCAGGTGTGAGTCGGATCCACAATCCAGGCAACATTCAAAAACAAGAGATGGTGACTGCACTCAGGTGTAGATCAAAACATTGAAGTATTTATTCATCACGACAGGTAACAAAAATGATTGGCGCATCACAGGACAGGTACATAGGTTGACGCATTTCACTACACTGTTGGTCGCTTACTCATAACCATACAAAGAATGCCAGTAGAGAGACTGCAGTTAAAGGGGCGCATCAGCTGAAATTAATGAATGATGATTTTAACCCTTCAAACTCCATGCTGGTAATGCCTCTCCCTCGCAGTCTCAATCCAACTGGCATGTTAAAATCAATCTGTCACATTTCCTTGTAACAATCAAGGAGTAGTAAACAGAAAGCACATCAAAAAACATCTATAAATAGAAAAACATGAAAAAATATATATATCATATGAAGTGAGAATACTAAAACGTGAATATCTTTAGAATTGTGATATGTATAAGTATATATTATAAACCAAATTTGATTACTTATAATTTTAATTGATAATGAACCAAAAAATAAATAAGTGACCTCCCCCAAAAATATGGAGACCCGAATGTTATATATGAACCTTGGTTCTCTCGGTTCAGTAGGGTTGAGGTCAGGGCTCTGTGTTCAGAAGAGTTGAGGTCAGGGCTCTGTGTTCAGTAGAGTTGAGGTCAGGGCTCTGTGTTCAGTAGGGTTGTGGTCAGGGCTCTGTGTTCAGTAGGGTTGAGGTCAGGGCTCTGTGTTTAGTAGGGTTGAGGTCAGGGCTCTGTGTTCAGTAGCGTTGAGGTCAGGGATCTGTGTTTAGTAGGGTTAAAGTCAGGACTCTATGTTCAGAAGAGTTGAGATCAGGGCTCTGTGTTCAGTAGGGCTGGGGCGAGGGCTCTGTGTTCAGTAGGGATGAAGTCAGGGCTCTGTGTTCAGTAGGGTTGAGGTCAGGGCTCTGTGTTCAGTAGGGTTGTGGTCAGGGCTCTGTGTTCAGTAGGGTTAAGATTAGGACTCTGTGTTCAGTAGGATTGCAGTCAGGGCTCTGTGTTCAGTAGGGTTGAGGTCAAGGCTCTGTGCTCAGTAGGGATTAGGTTAAGGCTCTGTGTTCAGTAGGGTTGAGGTCTAGGCTCTGTGTTCAGTAGGGTTGAGGTCGGGGATCTGTGTTCAGTAGGGTTGAGGTCAGGGCTCTGTGTTCAGTAGGGTTGTGGTCAGGGCTCTGTGTTCAGTAGGGTTGAGGTCTGGACTCTGTGTTCAGTAGGGTTGTGGTCAGGGCTCTGTGTTCAGTAGGGTTGAGGTCTGGACTCTGTGTTCAGTAGGGTTGAGGTCAGGGCTCTGTGTTCAGTAGGGTTGAGGTCTAGGCTCTGTGTTCAGTAGGGTTGAGGTCAAGCCAGGGGCATAACTACAGGGGTTGCAGGTGTTGCAATTGCAACTGGGCCCCATGCTCCAGGGGGCCCGTGCAGCTCCACTGTATACCTGGATAGGAGGGGCGGCGGGGGCAGCATGTAGAGAAATCACTGTCCTCCTTTTTCCTCCTGTAGCTGCAGGAGGAAAATGGAGGAGATTGGTTCCTCTGTATGCTGCCCCTGCCACTCCTATCCAGTTCACTGTTCTGCTGTCTCTTGGCCCCTGTGTGCTCCCCTGGTCCCCACCCCCCACTGGGCCAACTGCAGAACTTGTGAAAGGGTCCCACTGCGGGACCGTAATAAAGGGCCCCGCAATGAGAGTGAAGGGCCCCAGGATCAGTGGGAGGAGCCCCAGGCTTAAAGGGAAGGGCCCGGCCAGGTGTCCGGGGGGCCCTGCATGGCCTCTTGAACCGGGGCCCTGAAGGTTCTAGTTACGCCTCTGGTCAAGGCTCTGTGTTCAGCAGGGTTGAGGTCAGGGCTCTGTGTTTGGTAGGGTTGAGGTCTGGGCTCTGTGTTCAGAAGGGGTTGAGGTTGGAGCTCTGTGTTCAGTAGGGTCGAGGTCAGGGCTCTGTGTTCAGTAGGGTTGAGGTCAGGGCTCTATGTTCAGTAGGGTTGTGGCCAGGGCTCTGTGTTTGGTAGGGTTGAGATCAGGGCTCTGTGTTCAGTAAGATTGAGGTCAGGGCTCTGTGTTCAGTAGGGTTGAGGTCAGGGCTCTGTGTTCAGTAGGGTTGAGGTCGGTGCTCTGTGCTCAGTAGTGATGAAGTCAGGGCTCTGTGCTCAGTAGTGATGAAGTCAGGGTTTTGTGCTCAGTAGTGATGAGGTCAGGGCTCTGTGCTCAGTAGGGTTGAGGTCAGGGCTCTGTGCTAAGTAGTGATGAAGTCAGGGCTTTGTGCTCAGTAGTGATGAGGTCAGGGCTCTGTGTTCAGTAGTGTTAAGGTCAGGGCTCTGTGCTCAGTTGTGATGAAGTCAGGGCTTTGTGCTTAGTAGGGTTGAGGTCAAGACTCCTATGCAAGGGGCCTTAGAAATGAAGTAGCTATCATGTCCTGGTATAATAAAATTACAGTAAAAACGAATTAGCAAAATTGCTACAATTGCAAAAACGCACTGGCTTTTCAAAAACATCATTAATACCAAACAAAAAAATTGATTGTAGTTCTAGCTAACATTATACAGGAAGAAAGGAAGTAAAAAATACATTTCCCTTTACCATAAAGTGATAAAATATGTAAATGCTGGATATCTCAATTCCTTCAAAAATACAGGCTCATTTGCATACACATTTATAAATCTTATTAGAGCATTTCCACATGAAGTAGCTTTTATTTGGTTTTAGGTGGTGCTGTAGATTGTTAGTGACATACTTGTTGCAGCAGCACCACTTCCCCCTGGCAGTGTCTGAAATAGATCACGTTAAATATATTCTGCATTCTCTACTTCCAGTATCTCATCATTCAGAGTTTGCCCTCCCTAACGAAGGAAGCCTCTCATCACTTTATAACAGCGACGTCTCTCTTCTAATTTTCCGAGCCGTTGCATTCGCTGTAATCACAAAGGCTGACCAGGCAAGGGTTTGATCAGCAGTTTCTTCTGTGTAATTAATTTCTGTAGCTACTAATTAGTCCAAACATGTTAATTCCTTCTCTATATTGATGTTGCCTCTAAACAAGGAAGACTGATTATTTTGTGGTATTACCTGTAATAAAGAATAATAATTATGATATGTGTTACTTATGATAAGATGACATTATTAAGTGCTTATATTGAAATGTAAGGCTCTTCATATATTAACAGGTTCACTTGCTAGAATTACTTTTCAGAAATATATTATTGAAACAGATTGTTGTTCCCTGGAATCCTTGGAATGCCTTGTGCAATTTGGAAAGACAGTCCCCAGTCAGGCTGATGAGGTGTTTCAAAATAACAGAAATTAATGTACCATGTAATTGATGATGATGCTCTGTTTCCATAAATTCTTAAGCAAATTAATTTAAAATATTTATAAGGGAGGTCCTACTGTAGATGGCAACTGTCTGGAACTGGAGGTTAAAAGCCTGCCATTTGACCAAGTACGATCCTTAGCTTGACACATTCCTTAGGATTAGCTGAGCGTTCAATGTAAGTTAAGATGACCAGATTTTCAAAATGAAATCCGGGGACATATTTTTTTTTATTGGCAAATAGCACAGGACTGCATAATACACAGAGCACTGGGCACAGGCATGGGTGTCTGCCGGAACATTTTTCAGGGGGTGGTCATCATTTTAAGGTCACCCATGCTCCGCCCCTTTTTAACAATGTCATGAAGGGGAAGGGCTTAGTCATTATACTTAATTGAGTATTTATTTTTAAAGTACAAACAGAAGCATTTATTTTTAAAGCATTTGTTAACCTATGTCCTACCCTCTGTAAACTGACCACGGTATACCATGGCTGCTGAGCCCCGACACTGTGATCAGTCTCTCTCTCTCTCTCTCCCCTCTCCCCTCTCCCCTCTCTTCTCTCTTCTCTCCCCTCTCTTCTCTTCCTCTCTCTCTCTCTCTCCCCCCCTCTCTCTCTCCCTCTCTCTCCCTCTCTCCTCTCCTCTCTCTCTCCTCTCCTCTCTCCTCTCTCTCTCCTCTCCTCTCTCTCTCCTCTCCTCTCTCTCTCTCTCCTCTCTCTCCTCTCTCCTCTCCTCTCTCTCTCCCCCTCCCCCCCTCTCTCTCTCTCCATCTCTCTCTCTCTCTCCCTCTCCCTCTCTCTCTCCCCTCTCTCTCCCCTCTCCCTCTCTTCTCTCTCTCTCTCTCTCTCTCTCTCTCTCTCTCTCTCTCTCTCTCTCTCTCCTCTCTCTCTCTCTCTCTCTCTCCTCTCTCTCTCTCACTCCTCTCTCCTCTCTCTCTCCCTCTCCCTCCTCTCTCTCTCCTCTCCTCTCTTCCTACCCTCTCTCTCTCTCCTCTCCTCTCTCCTACCCTCTCCTCTCCCTCTCCCCCTCTCTCTCTCTCCCCCTCTCTCTCCCCCCTCTCTCTCCCCTCTCTCCCTCTCTCCCCTCTCTCTCTCTTTCTCTCTCCCCTCTCCCCTCTCCCCTCTCCCCTCTCTCTCCCCTTTCTCTCCCTCTCTCTCCCCTCTCCTCACCTCTCTCTCCTCTTTCTCTCCCTCTCTCCCTCTCTCCCCTCTCTCCCTCTCCCCCTCTCTCCTCTCTCTCCCTCTCTCCTCTCCCCCTCTCTCCTCTCTCTCCCCCCCCCCTGTGTCTGTGTTTTATACAAATAAGCCGTTCTTTACAGAGCACCACCTACTCTCTCCTCCTCTCTCCTCTCCCCCCTCCTCTCCTCCTCCCCTCCCCTCCCGACTGGATGGTATAAAGTGGCTTAACAACCACTTGAAGAGGGAAGTTGAGATTCCGGGGGGGAGGGGCATTTGCCCCCCCCTTGCCCAAACCTGCGGACGTCCATGGGCACAGGACTACATAATATACAGAGCGCTGGGTACAGGACTAGATAATACACAGAGCGCTGGGCACAGGAAAGCATAATACACAGAGCGCGGGCCAGAGGAACGCATTATACACAGAGCGCTGGGCACAGGACTGCATAATGCACAGAGCTCTGGGAATAGGACTGCTTAATACATAAAGCACTGGGCACAGGACTACATAATACACAGATCTCTGAGTAGAGGATTGCATAATACACAGAGCGCTGGGCACAGGACTACATAATACACAGAGCACTGGGCATAGGACTACATAATATACAGGAGGGTTTTAGGCATAGAGTACAGGGTTCAGAGGTTTTCTATGCACAGAAGACATTTCTGCCCCCAATCCATGGCTCACCTCTGCACCCTTCTCCCACTGATTATCTCTGCAGCCACATCTTAGCCCTTCCCCCACAACAGCTAAACTCTCCATCTCTCCATGCAGCTGCATCAGCTCTGACCCCTCCTCCCCCACTGCCCTCACCTGTGTAGAAACAGACCACCCCCCCCCCCATCTACTCACCTCCCAGTCACAGCCCTTTACACAGTCAGTTTTTGGCTCTGCCTCTCCTCCACTGAACAGCAGCAGGAGCGGAAAATCATCCAGCAGGAGGGGTTGGCATCTGAGCCACCAGGGTATTTCTCAGCTAGCATGGGATGCCCTGTCTACGTTATTACGGCCCTGAATCCGGGGACAAAACTGGGGACAGATTTGGCCTGGGGACAGTGTCCTCAGTCCAGGGACTGTCCCTGGAAACCGGGGACTTCTGGTCACCCTAATGTAAGTATAGACTGAACACTGGGTGTTCGGACATTTGACTGTTTTGGCCTCTCAGCAAGAAAGAATGAGACTGTCAGGGTCTGGATCTAAACCTGTGATCTCTGTAGTGTCTTGTTGTAGATTTTCTTGCTGAGCCACCTGAGATGTTGTACAGCTGTGTCTGATCTCTTAGGACAATCTTGTGTTGTCTCTTGTTCCTAGTGAACCTTGAACTGTTTGCTCCTCTCATGATCTTCCTGATTTAAGCCATGTCTCTAAATTTCCTGCTTGCAAGATTATTAAGCTCTTTCCATCCGATATCTTGCTTCTTTGCGTACCTGCAGCTGTCCTCATCTTCACCACTACTTGTTGCTGACCTTTGGCTTGTTCCTCAACGACGCTTCTGTTTGATCCCAACCTGCAACCCATTGTTACCAACCTTTTGGCTTGTTTACAGACTGCACTTTTGCTTATCCTTACCTGCTATATCTGCTACTGAACCCCAGCTGACTCATATTCTGCTGGATTATCCAGAGGACGGCGACCTGGTACTAACATGCAGCAAAACTCATCTCCACCATCATGAACTCTGGGAAATACCAGTTAGTGCCTAGACCCCACACCTTGGGTGAGCCTGCGTCATCCTTCACGGTGATCTGCTTGAGTACCCATCCTGCTGGTCAGTGGGAGTATCTCTACTGCTATAGCTACTGGTCTCCGAGCCTGACCCTGACAGTGATGGCTTCCAGTTGTCAATGGTTGCTAAGGAAGCAGCAGGTGCATGCACCCACCGCATCCTTGCCAGCCACTGACGTCACCCATCCCATTCACCTAAATAGCCAGGAATCCCTGGCCACAGAGTGTTTTGCTTCGCATATTTACATAGTTACATAGTAGGTGAGGTTGAATAAATACAATAGTCCATCCAGTTCAACCTGTGTAGGTGTGTGTGGCTGTAATCATCTCACATAGCCCTGAATGTTCTGATCCTTAAGATGTACATCTAAGAGTCTTTTGAAAGCCACCATACTTCCCACAGAAACCACCTCTTGTGGTAGAGAATTCCACAATCTTGTAGCTCTAACAGTAAAGAACCCCCCACGTTGCCTGAGGTTAAAACGCTTCTCCTCTAATCGCATTGTATGCCCTCGAGTGCTCATGCAATCCCTTCGACTGCATAGCTGTTTTTCTATGCCGAGATCCCCATTGAGATATTTATAAATTGCTATCATGTCCCCTCTCAGGCGTCTCTTCTCCAGGGAGAATAAATCAAGCGATTGCAGACGCTCTTAATAATTAAGGTCCTCCAATCCCCTAATCAGTTTAGTTGCCCTTCTCTGGACTCTCTCCAGCTCCAACACATCCCTCCTGAGGACTGGCGACCAGAACTGGACAGAATACTCCAGATGTGGTCGGACCAGAGTTTTATAAAGTGGAAGGATTATAGTCTTATTTCTGGAATACATCCCTTTCTTTATGCATGCTTTGATTTGACCTTCCGAGCCAGCCAAGCTCCTGCCCGGTTGTTAAGAGCATAAAATTGAGCCTTCATGTACTTAAGGTGGTTTTCGAATTTATATAAGAGGAGCGACCTGAGAGCCTGCTGTTCAGACACAAGGAGTTGTGTGAGACGAGGGGAAGGGTTAGTTTTGTTTTCCTTTTCCTTGGTGTCAATAGACAACAGTAAGTCCTCAACCTGCTTCCTCCTCTGCTTCCGTAGCTTAGAAGACATTTTCATCAGGACTCCACGCATGTAGGCCTTGTAGGTACTCCACAAAGTAAACCTGTTAACCTCAGGACCGTCATTCCATTCAAAAAAATTGCTATGTTCCTGCAATATTGATTGGCACAGCTTCTTGTCCGCCAGTATCGCAGAGTTCAGTCTCCACACTGGGGGAGGGGAGTTGCGTAAATTGTCATCGAACTCCAGAACTATCGGTGCGTGGTCCGACCAAGAAATCGTGCCAATGTGAGTCACACTCTGCAAGGATCCCTTCGTGGTGAGGAAGAGGTCTATGCGGGAGTATGAGAAATGTGGTGCAGACATAAAGGTATAATCTTTTTCGGAACCGTGAAAACAGCGTCAGACATCATATAACTCATGAGTGTGCAATAGAGAGACAATGGATTGGGGTGGTCTCCTAGTTTGTGAGGTGGAGTCCATGGCAGGGACCAGGACAGTGTTAAAGTCCCCCCCCCTATAAGGAGGGTGCCTTGCAACATCTTCATAGTCACAGAGAGTAGTGGGGTCAGGAACTTTCGTTGCTGCGTGTTCAATACGATATACCTCTCTTCAGGGTCAGTAAGCGAGTCAATGTACTTGAAGGCCACCGAGTCTCTGATGGCAATAAAAACGCCACACGCCTTTTTCGGAGCGTTAGCCATATAAACATGCGGGAAATGAGGGAGAGTCACTTTAGGGCACTTGTGGGCAGCAAAGTGAGATTCTTGAACAAAAAGGACATCAGCTTTGTGAAGTTTGGCTGCTCTAAGTAATGCTGATCTCTTATAGTGGATATTGAGCCCCTTCACATTCAAGGAGACTACTCGTAGAGGCATGATGGAGAGGAAGGAGATGCAGGGTCCGTGATGACCCTACCTTTGGTAGGGTACACTCTGAGCATTGAACAGTACCTTAATACAGAATTTCGCAGACAGGTAAGAATCAGCAGGGGATGAAAAAGAGCAATTGGAGTGCAGGAGGGATATCCAGTTCCAGCAGTCACCGGCATCAGCAGGCTGTTCAAGTGTGCAGGGCGGGAGAGGCGCCCTGAATCCAGATAGGTGGAAGGTTGGGATGAGGAAGCTGTAAGAAAAAGGGGAGACGACAAGACAAAGACAGACAACATACACATAAGAAAAGCCTGACTGAAAAAGCAGGCATGATGGGCAGCCAAAAAAGCCACTGTGGCCGAGGGGGGTCTATAAATGCTCAGCAACATGCTGAGCCTCCACAGGTTGAATAGGGTCATACCAGGCAAAAAACAGCCCGGTTCCACGAAGAGGGGAAGAAAAAGCAAAAAACAAAAATCAAAAATAGCAAACAGTGGAGCTCACGGCAGTTCTCCAGGTAGTTGAGGGATGACGGAGTTAGCAGGATGGAGAGCATCTCAGCAGATCAGGTCCATTCAGCTTGTAGACGTTCCAATGGAGGGACGGTGGGTAGTGGGTCTTCATCAGGCAACAGATGCCACTGCTTAAAAAGATGAATCCGTTTCTCCATGCTGTAGACTGGATAGATCTTTCCGTTCCAATTGATCAGAAGTTTTGTGGGGAAGCCCCATTTATAGACCACCTTATTGTTGCGTAACATTTTAGTAAGGGGTGCCAGCTTCTTTCGGTTAATCGCAGTTTGTTGCGAGATATCCGTATAGAGGGAGATGCCCATTAATTCCTCAGGTACAGCCAGGCTCTGTTTAGCCGCCATCCTAACACGCTCTTTCACATGGTAATAATGGATGCGTGCCAGAGTGTCCCTGGGGGTTGTGTCAGGTAGAAATTTAGGCTTCAGGATACGGTGGGCCCTATCCACGCACAACTCAATGTCACTTAAGGCAGGGAGGAGGGCCTTCATCAAGCGTTGCACAAAGCGGGTCAGTTCACTGTGAGGAATAGATTCAGGGACCCCCCTAAACTTAATGTTATTCCGACGAGAGCGGTCCTCTAAGTCAGCTATCTTAGTTTGAAGGCGCTGCAGTTCAGTCTCCTGATCAGTGTAGGCATCTACCAAGTCGTTGTGTGCGGTGTAGAGATCCGCCATCTTGGTCTCTAGATGGTGGATTCTATGATCATGTGTCTGAACCCAGCCCTTGATTTCTGCAAACATATCGTCAAAGTCTGCATGGACGGTGCTCCTGAATGACAGAAGCATTCTTTTCATAGTCGCTTCCGAAATAGGCTGGTCTGAGGCACCGAATAGATCTATGGAAAGACCTGGTGCTTTGTGAGGCCGCGGGGCCTGGTCTGTTACAGGCTGCGAGAAGGTAGAAGTATCTCCACTATTACGGCGCTGCTTAGACTTAGCAGGGCTGGAGGTCGTGGGAGAGGAGGGTGGAGAGCTTTCCTCTAATGTCCCCATGTCATTAATGTCCTCCATGTGTGGGTCGCTTCCTCCCCCATATCGCTGAGTGCAGCGCCGGGTCCGGTGCCATTTTGCTTACCCCGTGGTGTTGCCGCCGGGAAGAAGTCAGTCAGCCGTTGGGCCGGTTTGGTCGCTTTTCTCCTCTTAGACATGACTCCGCAAGAAGGTAGGCTGCCGAGGCGGTAAAGGTAGGCGATTTCTGCACAGTCCGTCCGTCGCTGAGAGTTGCTGAGTCACGGAGTATGCCGGAGCTCTCACTTCACACGGCCATCACGCTCGCCGGCCGGACACGCCCCCCCCAGGATGAAGTCTTTAATAATTTCCTGACACCTCAGTTCGGAGGGGATTGATGCTGAACAATAATTACGACACAAACAAACAGAAGACTCTTGCTTTTTTTCAAAGCTAATGTACTGTACATCCAAACAGCTACAGTGGATATAAAAAGTCTACACACCCCTGTTAAAATGCCAGGTTGCTGTGATGTAAAAAAAAATGGGACAAAGATGAATCATTTAAGAACCTTTTCCACCTTTAATGTGACCTGAAAACTGTACAACTCAATTAAAAAACAAACTAAAATCTTTTAGGTGGAGGGAAATAAAAATAAAAAACTAAAATACTATGGTTGCATAAGTGTGCACACCCTTAAACCAATACTTTGTTGAAGCACATTTTGATTTTATTACATTATTATTTGTATTATTATTTTTTAATCACTTTTATTCCTATTACAAGGAATGTCAACATCCCTTTTAAAAGTAATAGGCATGACAGGTCTTCTTTATTGAAAGATTTTGGGTCAAAAAGACCTCAGATCTCTCATTTACCCTTAAAAGCAAAAGAAAAAAAAAAGTTGACACATTAACTTAAAAAAAAAAAAAAAAATCATGGCTTTAAGCTTGAGAACCGGAAGTGATTTTGGAGGTCGCTCCAGTCCTCCAAGGGCATAGAGCCAAATGGGGGTTATCTTGTCCTCACTCGGCTTTTGGCTGCACCGGATCGTTTCCAGGCTTACCGACGGCTCCACTAAGCTCGGAAATTACCGCAAATCGGCGGGGGGGGGGGGGGGGGGTATGGGGGCAACTCGGTGTCACTCAGTCACCTCCCCCCACACACGTCAGTAAGCACCAGGCATACATTAACCCCTCCCTCTCCAATAAAATTAACCCCTTCCCTGCCAGTGTCATTTTTACAGTAACAGTGCATATTTATAGCACTGATTACTGTAGTAATGTCACTGGTAACCCCAAAAGTGTCAAAAATGTCAGTCAAGGGTCCGATCTGTCCGCAGGAATGTCGCAGTCCCGCAAAAAAAATTGCAGATCGCCGCCATTACTCGTTAAAAAAAAAAAAAGCACCAAAAATGACAGAAATCTTTCCCTTAGTTAGTAAACGCAATAACTTTTGTGCAAACCAATCAAAATACGCTTATTGTGATTTTTTTTACCAAACATATGTAGCAGAAAACAAATTGGCCAAAAATTTAAAAAAAATTTGATTTTTACATTTTTTTGGGGGGAATTTCATATAAAAAAATGTGAAAAATATTGTTATTTTTTCAAAATTTACGCTTTTTTTTTGTTTATAGCGCAAAAAGTAAAAATCGCACAGGTGATCAAATACCACCAAAAGAAAGCTTTGTTTGTGGGAAAAAAAGGACGTAAATTTCGTTTGGGTACGGCGTCGCGCGACCGCGCAATTTTCAGTTAAAGTCTTACAGTGCCGAATCGCAAAAAGTGGCCCAGACGTAAGACAGCAAAATCCTCCGGTGGTAAAGTGGTTAAGGGGAAAATTAATACCGGGGTCATGGCAGCTAGCTGCCGCCATAACCCCGGTATTTAACGTCAAAATAATTATGTACAGTTTGGTGGTCGGCAAGTGGCTGGGGTGACTGCCATTAAGACAATATATAATGTTTGGGGGTTATGTAATCTTCACCTTTAATGGGGTTTTTTTTTTTTAACCACTTGCCAACTGCCCAACGCAGATATACCGTTATTGTGAAGAAATCATTGGTTTGTGCCTCCATGCTGAGTGGGTCTAATGGGAGTGGTTTCATAATTATCTATCAGCTGTGGCAGCTGCAGAGCACTAATGAGGAAATCTGCTGGGTCTGCATCCCTTTAGATGTGTTCCTATTGGGAGTATCTCACCAACAATGACATTTTTGTTGCAGGGGATGCCAGAAATCTGACTTCTATCTTAGGCAGACTTCTGTTAAAATTGGTGAGCCAATCACACAAGCAGGAAATTATGTTTCTGGGGGTGTGGTCAGTATACATTCTGTGTACAGAACAGCTCCAGGCGCCCATATTATGACAACAGCTGCAGATTGAAAAGCAAAGGTAATTTTTAATAACATTCAATTACAGTATGATGTGTGTCTCAATTGTATACGCTATATTGTTTTCTCTTCATTTGCAATTTTTTTTTCCCCACGAAAGTGGAGTTACCCTTTAAATAAATAAAAATGACGTAAGTCTTTCCCCTAGTTTGTAGACGCGATAACCTATGCGCAAACCAATCAAAATACCCTTATTGGGTTTTATTTTTTTTGTTTACCAAAAATATGTAGCAGAATACAAATTGGCCTAAAATGATGAAAAAATTTGATTTTTAAATTTTTTTTATTGGGAATGTTGTATAGCAGAATAGTAAATACATTGTTTTTTTTTTTTTTCCAGAATTGTCGCTCTATTTTTGTTTATAGCACAAAAAATAAAAATTGCACAGGTGATCAAATACCACCATAAAAAAAACTCTATTTGTGGGGAAAAAAAGGACATCAATTTTATTTGGGCACAGCGTTGCATGACCGCACAATTGTTTGTTAAAGTAACGCAGCGCAGAATCGCAAAAAATGGCCTGGTCATTAAGGGGGATCAAGTGGTTAACCACTTTACCACCGGAGGATTTTGCTGTCTTACGTCTGGGCCACTTTTTGCGATTCGGCACTGTGCGACTTTAACTGACAATTGCGCGGTCGTGCGACGCCGTACCCAAACGAAATTTACGTCCTTTTTTTCCCACAAACAGAGCTTTCTTTTGGTGGTATTTGATCACCTGTGCGATTTTTACTTTTTGTGCTATAAACAAAAAAAGAGCGTTTATTTTGAAAAAATAACAATATTTTTAACATTTTTTTATATGAAATTCCCCCCAAAAAAATGTAAAAATCAAATTTTTATAAAATTTTTGGTCAATTTGTTTTCTGCTACCTATGTTTGGTAAAAAAAAAAATCACAATAAGCGTATTTTGATTGGTTTGTGCAAAAGTTATTGCGTTTACTAACAAAGGGAAAGATTTCTGTCATTTTTGGTGGTTTTTTTTTAACGCGTAATGGCGGCGATCTGCGATTTTTTTTGCGGGACTGCGACATTGCGGTGGACAGATCGGACCCCTGACTGACATTTTTGACACTTTTGGGGGTACCAGTGACATTTCTGCAGTAATCAGTGCTATACATATGCGGGGAAGGGGTTAATTTTGTTGGAGAGGGAGGGGTTAATGTATGCCTGGTGCTTACTAACGTGTGGGGGGGGAGGTGACTGCGTGACACAGGGACAGATCGAGGGTTCAACTATGCTGAACCCTGCAATCTGACCCTGCCTGTCACTTAGGAGATCCGCCCGCTTGTGTTTACACAAGCGGGCGGATCTCCACACTCGATTCCCCGACGATTGGGGAAGAGCAGAGGCGATTGCCGCTGCTCCTCCCCTGGCCCGACTCCCGCTGTGACTGAATGCAGCGGGAGCGAGCCTCCGGCGGCGCGCACGCGCCGCCGAGAAAGGGGAGTGTCTGGCGTTGTAGGTCTACGTCGCCAGACGATAACGATCCACTTTGCTGCAGTAGTGCTTAAGTGAGCAGACGGCAAGTGGTTAAAGAGAACCTGTCGCCAGAAGAAAAAATAAAAAATCAAGGGGACGTTTTGTTCCCTTAGTGATAAAAAATAAAAATCCTTCCAGTCCAGAAGTGGTTAACAATTTGAACATAAAAAAAAAAAATGCAAAAACGGCTCTGGCAGCGGAGGGGTTAAGGAGCACAAGGGGGACCTATAGGGAAAGAACTGAAGAAAAGGTCAAATCGATAAAGACAAACATATACACCAACACGGCAATCCCGATGCCATTTACATAAGAACATTTGAACCCCCGCCCACACCCCCGAGAGCCTCCCTGCAAATGTTTGAGGATTCTGTTCATATTTTACTTCAGTAATTACAAGTCTCAGCCGAAGCCGCACATCGCACACAAGGAACTGTAATTACTGCGTCTGGATCAAATAAAGAACAAGAAATTCCTCTTTATCAGAATTATATTCATTTCTAGAGAGCTACACAATGGCGGCTCATTTATTTATTTTTTTCACAAAAGTTTTATTTTCTTTTATGAAGGCAACAAAATAATATTCTGAGATTCGTCTTCATAAATAATAGTGGTAGGGTTTAACCACTTGCCAACCCACCGCCAGTGTGGGCAGGGTGGCTGGTACAAGCATCGTAATATACTTGTACATTGCATAAAAAGGTCCCCACATCTCACCATATGGAAGAGATAGTGGGGACAAAGGGGATTTTTAAGTGGCAGAAGACAGAATACTACAGGGATACACAAAATTCCAAAAACATCTTACAGTTTATTAATACAAAAATCCTTAAAAACATATATATCATCAAACCATATCGAACAGTGTATCAGACATGTATCATGACCATTGTGACGGTACTCACCGTCACTGGGAGTGAAAGACAGATACTTAGGGGACACTGAGAAAAAGGTTTGGATAATTTTAAATGGGAGAGTAATATTTACCAACAATATCTCTCAAGAAATATAAAGATTTAATCCCACTTTACACTGTGAGACCTATAGCCTGTTGCCATGAAGTCTGTGACACCTAAATAATCATAGCAATACGTAGATGTGTATTCCATGTACTTCAATGTAGGAGACGGACAGACTGTCATTGGCAGTCTTGTCCTATTGTCTGTCTATTGAGGTGGGATGTGGATTGTGTTAAGTCTGTCTGTTCCATTGTTAAATGTTAATGACCTCACATTATTTCTGTCCTGGTGGCTAAATAATTAGTTCAGGTTAATTCTAGTTTTGTATACAATTTCATCTGCATATGATAATGTAATCAGGCTGAGGGGAGGGATTGTGTACACTGTATTGGAGTTACATAGTTACATAGTAGGTGAATAGTAGGTTGAATAAAGACAATAGTCCATCCAGTTCAACCTGTGTAGGTGTGTGTGGCTGTAATCATCTCACATAGCCCTGAATGTTCTGATCCTTGAGATGTAAGTCTAAGAGTCTTTTGAAAGCCACCATACTACCCGCAGAAACCACCTCTTGTGGTAGAGAATTCCACAATCTTGTAGCCCTAACAGTAAAGAACCCCCCACGTTGCCTGAGGTTAAAATGCTTCTCCTCTAATCGCATTGTATGCCCTCGAGTCCTCATGCAATCCCTTCGACTGAATAGCTTTTTTTCTAAGCTGAGATCCCCATTGAGATATTTATAAATTGCTATCATGTGACTGAGTATAAAACTCTGTTTTTATTTGATTGTGGATCTTCATGTCCTGTTCCCCACAAGGTCCACCTGGGCAGTAACCTTGTGGGGGGGAAACTGTATAAAAGAGCAGCTGTACCATTAAACCTTCTGCTCTACTTCACCCTCAATCTAGAGTCCTATCTCTTATTGGAGGAATCTGCTACAAGGGATTGATATGCTCTTCATATTCCCTTGAATAACCACTAAGCTCTTGTAAGAGCTTGTTCCTATTCCTGTTCCTGCTTCACTCTCTGGGGAAAGAGAGGTTCACCCACTGCAACCTGGAGCCTTGTCGTAGGTCCAGGGTGGGTAGGAGACGGTGAGACCCCAACCAAGCTGCGGCGGTTCATGGGGTCTGCGGTGGTTATGGTGTCTGGTGGAGTGCTTGGAGCCCTTGGTAAGCACTAGGAGCATCCGTCAACAGAGGTACCCAGTTGGGGGGCCAGTTGATCCGTTACAACCATCCCATGCAAAAAATGCATAGATTGGTACATATGGCTCTGAATCAACGCGTTTTGCCCGAATTGAGGGCTTCTTCAGGATCCACATTTCTGATTTTGATAGACTTGGATGTAGATCACCAAGAATGTGAACTATTCACTGTGCCTTTTAAAACCATGATCAAAACAGGGGCACTAGGGGATTTTGTCTTCATTGGCTGGTTGTTTGTACTGGTTCATTATAATTGTGCCGATGGTAGTAACTAGGGTTGAGCCGAACATACCTGGGTTTGGTTTGAGACAGGTTTGGTGAACATGGATAAAGTTCAGGTGGCAAATCCCAGCCCCACTAAATTCAATGGGAGCTGAACGAAGGCTGTTTTCACACTGCTCCATTAAAAAATGCATCAAAGATTCAAATGCGTCTTTGCCATGGTGCGTTAAATTTAACGCAATGCATAAAGCGTTTTTGATGCGTTTGTATTGTGTTTTTCTCCCCCCTATATTTACACCACTTATGTTTTTGGAGGGAAAACATGATGTTTTCATGTCTGATGACACTCCTAGTACTGATGTATTGGGAATGCCTCGTGAAGTGCAGGCACCAAAAGAGATATTGGGTGCAACCCATATTGCAGTCCCATCATTCCAGCAGTTTATTCTGCCTATTATCCACTTCTAAACCAGAAGATTTTCCCCCTTAATGACCAGGCCATATTTTGCGATTCGGCACTGCGTTATTTTAACGGACAATTGCCTGGTCGTGCGATGCTGTACCCAAAAATAAAACTGTCCTTTTTTCCCCACAAATAGAGTTTTTTTTTGGTGGTATTTGATCACCTCGCACTATAAACAAAAAAGGGCGACAATTCTGAAAAAAAACAATATTTTTCACTTTCTGCTATATAACCTTCCGCAAAAAAATTTAAAAATCCAATTTTTTCATCCTTTCAAGCCAATTTGTTTTCTGCTTGTTTGGTAAAAAAAAAAATCACAATAAGCGTATTTTGATTAGTTTGCGCAAAAGTTATCGCGTCTACAAACTACGGGAAAAATGTATGTCATTTTTATTTATTTTTTTTACTAGTAATGATCTGCCATTTTTTGCGGGACTTTGACATTGCGATGAGCAGACCGGACCCCTAACTGACATTTTTGACACTTTTGGGGGTACCAGTGACATTACTGCAGTAATCAGTGCTAAAAATATTCTCTGTCACTGTAAGAATGACACTGGCAGGGAAGGGGTTAACATAGTAAGTGATCAAGGGGTTAAATGTGTACCTAGGGGCGTGTTTCTAACTGTATGGGGGCGGGGCTTGTGAAATGATCACAGAGACCTGTGTTCCTATATAGAAGGATCACAGGAGCTCTATGATCATTCCAGAGAGAAGAACGGTCAGCTGTGTTTACAATAGTAAACCGTCCTTCTCTCTCAGCGGGAAGCGATCGCGGGGGTCAGGCGGCAATCGGAGTCCCCACTGCCGAGTGGGGACAGGAGCGCGCCGGCGGCAGTGCGCGCTCGCCCCCTAGCTGCAGGCATGCGACCAGCGTAGGTCTACTTTGATTCGTGCAGGAGAGCCGCACTGCCACAGTAAAAAGGCGGACCTTCGAGCTAAGTCTAAAAAAATAATTATACACTGATGAGTATTCCGATGTAAGCGGCAATACTGGTCTTTTGATGGGTAGGGTTAGCTGAGTACTTTTAGAGTGCTAGGGGGTTAGGATAGTGCTAGTGTTAGGGTTAAGGTTAATTTAGTGCTAGGATTAGGGTTACCATACTGCTAGAATAAGGGTTAGCCTAATGCTAAGGTTACCATTGTGCTAGGGTTAGGATTATCATACTGCTAGGGTTAGGGTTACCATACTGCTAGGATTAGGGTTATCATGCTGCTAGGATAAGGGTTACCATACTGCTAGGATTAGGGATACCATACTGCTAGGATTAGGGATACCATACTGCTAGGATTAGGGTTATCATGCTGCTAGATAAGGGTTACCATACTGCTAGGATTAGGGTTACCATACTGCTTGGATTAGGGTTATCATACTGCTAGGATTAGGGTTATCATACTGCTTGGATTAGGGTTATCATACTGCTAGGATTAGGGTTATCATGCTGCCAGGATTAGGGTTATCATACTGCTTGGATTAGGGTTATCATACTGCTAGGATTAGGGTTATCATACTGCTTGGATTAGGGTTATCATACTGCTAGGATTAGGGTTATCATACTGCTAGGATTAGGGTTATCATACTGCTTGGATTAGGGTTACCATACTGCTTGGATTAGGGTTATCAATCATACTGCTTGGATTAGGGTTACCATACTGCTAGGATTAGGGTTATCATACTGCTAGGATTAGGGTTATCATACTGCTTGGATTAGGGTTACCATACTGCTTGGATTAGGGTTATCAATCATACTGCTTGGATTAGGGTTACCATACTGCTAGGATTAGGGTTATCATACTGCTAGGATTAGGGTTAGCATATTGCTAGGATTAGGGTTACCATACTGCTAGGATTAGGGTTATCATGCTGCTAGGATAAGGGTTACCATACTGCTAGGATTAGGGTTACCATACTGCTTGGATTAGGGTTATCATACTGCTAGGATTAGGGTTATCATACTGCTAGGATTAGGGTTATCATACTGCTTGGATTAGGGTTATCATACTGCTTGGATTAGGATTACCATATTGTTAGGATTAGAGTTACCATACTGCTTGGATTAGGGTTATCAATCATACTGCTTGGATTAGGGTTACCATACTGCTAGGATTAGGGTTAGCATATTGCTAGGATTAGGGTTACCATACTGCTAGGATTAGGGTTATCATACTGCTTGGATTAGGGTTATCATACTGCTAGGATTAGGGTTAGCATATTGCTAGGATTAGGGTTACCATATGTAATGTTCTGGTACCTCTGGTACCCTTATTTCCACATTTCTCTCTTAATATTGCGTCCCATCTTGCTATCCAAATGGAACGCATACACCTTTAAGGGCAATGACGTCATCGCCGGGCGCCGCTATGAGCGGCTATTTCAATCGCCGGCTTTCTCTCACTCATTGCTCGTTCAAACCGCATGTTGCCTTGTCTTGTCCAATGCTGCCGGAGCCTCAAGCTATTCCCCTTGCCTGAACAAGACCGGAACCTCGCTACGGATCCAGTATCTCGCTATCGGATTACTCCATTACTCTTGGACCTTGCTACTACGAACCCATCTAGTGATAAGTACCCCGCAGGGGATTCCTTCCTCAACCTAACTTTCACTAACTACTACTGCATACTAAAGGGACTATTACTATCTAAGCTATTTCTATCATCTGCATAGATTGCTAGCTCTTGGGACTACCATCACCTATCATTGCACTAGGTTACTCTCTCTTGCATACTTCATCTGCTGTCCCCTACCACCTGTTACTATACATGATTGCTAAAACCTATCTGCATACTATCATCACCTACCACTCTCCTGAATACTACTACTAAGTGCTCACCATTCTATTGCCTGTCTCTCACCTCTATTCTATCATATACATTCTATCACTCCAGGAACATCATATTGAGTGTATGTTTGTTTGCATAACAGGCTGTACACAGTGATGAAGTCCATAGAGTTGGATATGTTGTTCAACACATTCTCTACATGACTACTGAGTGTAATAATTCTGCAGATGCAAATCCATTCACTAACAAAAAACGCATGAGCGTTACAGATTGAACAAGCCCGAAAAAATATGGATTCAGCAGAATTACCCACTCAAGTAATGCAATTAAAACAACAAGTAGATGCATTGATACTTGCTCTTACAGAGGTAAAAAACGAAAATCAGGCTTTAAGACAGCAGGTTGGCCGTCTTGCGCAGCTCTCTGCTGCTCAGCCCCGTGAGCCTAAGATAAACCCTCCTCTAGTGTTTACTGGTGATCGGAGTAAATTTTGTGAATTTAAAAACGCATGTCGATTGCTATTCTTGTTGAAACCTCATACCTACCCCACTGACCAAATCAAAGTCGGTACCACTATTTCCTATCTGACGGGTGATCCCCGGGCCTGGGCAGACTCTCTCTTTGAGAAAGATGACCCACTTCTTAACTCCTATCCTTTATTCCTAGCGCAACTCGCTAGTTTATATGAAGACCCCAATAGGCAGAGTACTGCTGATACCCAATTGAGGGCTTTAAAACAAGGAAGGAGACCTGTTGAGGACTTCGTGGCAGATTTCAAAAGATGGTCCCTTGATTCAGGGTGGAATGACACATCCTTGCGAACGCAGTTCAGACTCGGCCTATCAGAAGCCGTTAAAGACGAGCTCGCCCGAGCGGATTTACCTGACACCTTGGATGGCCTGATACAGACCAGTATCAATATTGACAGACGACTGCGAGAAAGAAAGGCTGAGAAGATGGGATTGCCATTGTCCAGTCCTTCTCGGATGTCGCCTGTTGACCCTACTCCTATGGAGGTAGGAATGATACGCCCACCTTTGACCTTTTCCGAACGTGCCAGGAGGAAAACCGAACATCTCTGCATGTACTGCGCATCCCCGGATCATTTGATAAACGGCTGTCCCCTTGTCCGCAAAAAAGAGGGTGAGTGTTCAAATGTCTTGCTAGGGGGACTAACAACTTCATTTTCTAATCCTTATCTTTTTATTCATTTGACATTACAGTGGGACCAAACTAGGATCACCACCAAGGCTATGGTCGACACAGGATCTTGTGGGAACTACATTGATACTTGTTTTGTTACCTTAAATAAAATACCTATTATTTCAAAACTTAAACCTGTCTCTGTTAGTTTCATTAACGGTATTCCGTTATCCTCTGGTCCCATCACTAATCAGACACAGGCACTCCTTGTCACTGCTGACGGGTCTCATGTGGAGACCACCACTTTTGATGTACTGACCTCACCACATTTTCCCATTATTTTGGGACTTCCCTGGTTACACATACATCAACCAATCATCGATTGGAAAACAAGAACTCTAACCTTCTCTTCTCACTACTGCGAAACCACGTGTAATCTCTCATCACATGGAAGGATCCTGTCTGTGGTGTTGGATGAGATTATACCAATATGTTATCAGGATTTGTCGGAAGTCTTCCTTGAGAAAACGCTCAAGTGTTGCCTCCCCATAGGGACTATGATTGTTGTATCGATCTACTCCCTAATAGCAAATTGCCTTTCGGTCACGTTTATCCTCTTTCACAGGATGAACTATCTCATCTCAAGGAATACTTGGATGAAAATTTGGCGAAAGGATTCATCAGACCTTCTACTTCCTCCACTGCTGCAGGACTCTTCTTTGTCCGCAATAAAGATTCAAGTCTCAGGCCTATTATTGATTTCAGACAATTAAATAACATTAAAATAAAGGATCGTTATCCTTTACCTCTTATTCCTGAACTTATAGAACAGGTGCGCGGAGCTTCCTACTTTTCGAAATTGGACCTAAAAGGGGCATACAACTTAATTTGAATCCGTGACGGGGATGAATGGAAGACAGCATTCAGAGCCAGATACGGACTGTTTGAGTACATTGTGATGCCATTTGGGTTGTGTAATGCTCCCGCAGCCTTCCAACGATTTATAAATGACATATTCAGAGACTTGCTTGATGTTTGTGTTGTAGTATATCTGGACGATATACTTATTTATTCTCATTCCTTATCTGAACACATAAAACATGTAAGACTCGTGTTGTCAAGACTACTTGCACATAATTTATATGTTAAATTAAAAAAATGTTTATTTCATAAAGAGGAAGTACTATTCCTAGGATACATTATATCCAAAAATGGAATCAAAATGGACATGAGCAAAATATCCTGTATTCTAGATTGGCCTGTGCCAACAACTCGCAAAGCATTACAAAGGTTCCTCGGATTCTCTAACTACTATAGAAAGTTCATCAAGAACTTCTCTGCTATTGTGAGACCTCTCACACAACTCACAAGTACAAAAAAACAATTCAAATGGTCAGAAGAAGCAAATGGAGCTTTCTGCTTGTTGAAATCAAGCTTTACTTCTGCTCCCATACTACGCCATCCAGACCCATCCCTTCAATATATTTTGGAGGTAGATGCGTCAAATATGGCAGTAGGAGCAGTTCTCTCACAACGACCAACAAACACTTCACCATTTCACCCAGTTGCTTTCTTCTCAAGGTCACTCAGCAGCCCCGAGGTGAATTACCCAGTGGGTGAAAAAGAGTTACTAGCCATAAAACTGGCATTAGAGAATTGGCGACACCTACTTGAGGGTACTCGATTGCCAATCCTTATATACACAGATCACAAAAACCTTCAATACCTTCAGACTAATAGAACTCTTTCCCACCGGCAGGTACGATGGTCATTATTCTTTTTGAGATTTAATTTTCTAGTGACCTATACACCTGCAGACAAAAATAAAAAAGCGGATGCGCTTTCACGATTAACCGAAGATAGCTACGCCGAGGTTCCCTCAGTTCCTATAATACCCTATGAACGTATTGTCGGTGTTGTCCGTTCCCTGAAGGAAGAGATTTTGCACAGCATAGGACTGGATTCACCTCCACCACAACTAAATGCTGATGCAGAAGGCTTCCTCTATTACAACGATAAACTATACATACCCCCTACTATGCGAACCAAGATCTTGGAATTGTCGCATGATGTACCTATGGCAGGACATATGGGTATGACTAAAACATTCAATTTACTTACTAGGCAATTTTGGTGGCCTGACATGAAGACGACCGTACAAAAGTTCGTTTCATCTTGTGACATCTGTGCAAGGTCCAAAATTGACACTACAAAACCATCGGGTCTACTTTGTAGTTTACCAATACCCCAGGTTCCATGGGAAGTGGTGTCCTTAGACTTTATAGTAGAACTACCACCTTCCAAAGGATTCAACACCATTTTAGTGTCAGTGGACCATCTGACCAAGATGGCACATTTCATTCCTATCCGAAGACTACCTTCATCCAAGCAAACAGCGGAATTACTTGTGAAACATGTCTTTAAGTTACATGGTATTCCAAAACACTTCTGTCTGACCGTGGTTCACAGTTTATCTCAAAGTTTTGGCAAGCTCTATGTCAGATTCTACGAATAGAGCGAAAACTTACTTCTCCTTACCACCCTCAGACCAACGGACAGACAGAAAGAGTCAACCAGTGCATTGAGCAATATCTACGTTGCTATACTTCATATCTACAGGACGATTGGGTGGACCTCCTCCCGCTGGCGGAATTCGCCTATAACAACGCGACCCACAGCACTACTAAACAAAGTCCATTCTACTTAAACTATGGGTTTCATCCCACACTTCTTCCACCACGTATCTTGCCATCATGTAATCCAGTGGCCTCTGATTATCTTACCCAAATAAAGGATTCCCTGGGTTTACTCAACACCACCATCTCACATGCCCATAGCCAACAAAAGAGGTACTACGACCTTCGTAGAAAACCCTCTCCCCAATATGCCATTGGGGATCTTGTTTGGCTTTCTACAAAAAATTTGAGATTAAAGATCCCTAGTAAAAAACTTGGACCTTTATTCCTGGGACCTTTCCCAATAAAGAAGCTTATTGGAAAAGCTGCAGTACAACTCAACCATCTCTTACCAACAGACCTCAAGATACATCCCATCTTCCATGTGTCTCTACTAAAGCCCCATGTTCCTAACCAAGGAATAAGGCCTACCATCTCACCTCCACCTCCTGTACAAGTTGAAGGCGGAGAAGAATTTGAGATAAAGGAGATTCTGGATTCTCGTATCCATAGAAGAAGACTCCAATATCTAGTACGATGGAAGAACTATGGGCCCCAAGACGACACCTGGCTGGATACCTCCGATATACATGCCCCTAGACTGATTCGCAATTTCCACTCAAAATACCCGGAAAAACCAGTTCTAGAGGCCTTCCGGAGCCGGCCTTAAGGGGGGGTACTGTAATATTCTGGTACCTCTGGTACCCTTATTTCCACATTTCTCTCTTAATATTGCGTCCCATCTTGCTATCCAAATGGAACGCATACACCTTTAAGGGCAATGACGTCATCGCCGGGCGCCGCTATGAGCGGCTATTTCAATCGCCGGCTTTCTCTCACTCATTGCTCGTTCAAACCGCATGTTGCCTTGTCTTGTCCAATGCTGCCGGAGCTTCAAGCTATTCCCCTTGCCTGAACAAGACCGGAACCTCGCTACGGATCCAGTATCTCGCTACCGGATTACTCCATTACTCTTGGACCTTGCTACTACGAACCCATCTAGTGATAAGTACCCCGCAGGGGATTCCTTCCTCAACCTAACTTTCACTAACTACTACTGCATACTAAAGGGACTATTACTATCTAAGCTATTTCTATCATCTGCATAGATTGCTAGCTCTTGGGACTACCATCACCTATCATTGCACTAGGTTACTCTCTCTTGCATACTTCATCTACTGTCCCCTACCACCTGTTACTATACATGATTGCTAAAAGCTATCTGCATACTATCATCACCTACCACTCTCCTGAATACTACTACTAAGTGCTCACCATTCTATTGCCTGTCTCTCACCTCTATTCTATCATATACATTCTATCACTCCAGGAACATCATATTGAGTGTATGTATATTTGCATAGCAGGCTGTACACAGTGATGAAGTCCTGAGAGTTGGATATGTTGTTCAACACATTCTCTACATGACTACTGAGTGTAATAATTCTGCAGCTGCAAATCCATTCACTAACAAAAAACGCATGAGCGTTACACCATACTGCTAGGATTAGGGTTATTATACTGCTAGAATTAGGGTTATCGTACTGCTAGGATTAGGTTTATCATACTGCTAGGATTAGGGTTATCATACTGCTTGGATTATGGTTATCAATCATACTGCTTGGATTAGGGTTATCAATCATACTGCTTGGATTAGGGTTATCAATCATACTGCTAGGATTAGGGTTATCATACTGCTAGGATTAGGGTTACCATACTGCTAGGATTAGGGTTATCATACTGCTAGGTTTAGGGTTAGCATACTGCTAGGATTAGGGTTACCATACTGCTAGGATTAGGGTTATCATACTGCTTGGATTAAGGTTATCATACTGTTGGATTAGGGTTATCATACTGCTTGGATTAGGGTTACCATATTGTTAGGATTAGGGTTAACATACTGCTAAGATTAGGGTTATCATACTGCTAGGTTTAGGGTTATCATACTGCTTGGATTAGGGTTACCATACTGTTAGGATAAGGGTTATCATACTGCTTGGATTAGGGTTATCATACTGCTTGGATTAGGGTTACCATACTGTTAGGATAAGGGTTATCATACTGCTTGGATTAGGGTTATCATACTGCTTGGATTAGGGTTAACATACTGCTAGAATTAGGGTTATCATACTGCTAGGATTAGGGTGTCATGGTGCCAGGAAACCAGACCACACGGGGATGCAGGTAAAATAAAGCAGTTTGGGGGCGTGGTCTCGGCCCCTTTTTCTGGGTCTTCCCTTCATCTATACCAGACCCACACAAAAAACACACGGAGTGGAGTTCCCCTTAAGTCTCCGATCACACCTGAGCGATCCGAATCGAGGGCAGAATTGCTACAAATCTGCCCGCCATTCCAAATTGAGGCAAATCACGGGAGGCTTGTGCGATGCCATTGCTTCTTGATAGCACCCCAATCGCACTGCGGTTTTGCCACGATTGTCGCATGATAAATCGCACTGCAATTGCAATGGGTGATGCTTTCACTCAAAAAGGAGCAGGAGCTTCTTTTAAGCGACAGCACATTGTTATTTGCCGCAATCGCAGCACGATTTCAACCCAAACAGCATGGGATCCCCTCCTAATTACATACCAGACCCTTTAGGTGTGACACAGATTTTAACCTCCCTAGCGGTATTCTCGAGTGTGGCTCAGGGTTAATATAGTGTACCAAAAGTGGTAACCCCCGAGCCACACTTGGGATTACCCCAGAATCTTACGCACCTTCCCTACGATCCCCCGCCGTCCTCCTGCTGGTCTCCCCCGCCATCCTCCTGCTCCCACTGTGTACTCGGCTGATGCTGGCAGCTGTCTTCCAGTTCCCTTCCCAGCGAGCATTGTGACGCAGGAGGTGGAACCGGCGGCAATTTTAAAAATGTAAATGCACCAAGTGAGATGATACAAAGCTGTGATCCTAACGGATTCCATTGTATCATGCCATTAACCACAGGATTTCACCTGGTGACTTTTCCACTGCCCTGCCTGTGCTTTTCCAGTTCTTTGTGCCTGGAAAATAGAGAACGACCATGGCCTCCAAAAAGCGTTTTTTTTTTTTTTTTGCGCAAAAGTGCTTTTAGACGAACTGGAAAACAGCGACAGCGAAACTGAGTTACTTGAAGAACTGAGCGATAGCGATTTGTGGGAAAATTCGTCATCAGGTAAGGAAAGTGAGGACAGCGACGATTCTGATGTCTCTTTCTGGCACATCGCTTGTGGAATTTGGGAAGAATATCAAATGATTCTTCAGAATTTCCAATGGATACAATTCAAGGCAATGTACCATCAACACATGGGGTACCTTCCCACCAGTGGCGGCTGGTGCTCAAAAATTTTAGGGGGGCGCAAACAAACCAATGATGGGGGTTATTAATATGGACACTGACACCAATGATCGGGATTACTATTGCAGCCACTGATATTGGAGGTTATTACCCTCAGTCGGCAGTACACAGTACAGGAAGAGTGATATTTCGGGGTGTTTCGGTTTGGGGTACATTCCGATCTTTCTGATTGACTGGGATAATCTGCCTCCATGTACAGGAGGAACATACTGCTATAATGCCGCCCTCTGGAGGTGTCGGGGGCCGGATGTGGCCCTTTATGATGATGGAGTCCGGTGACCGTACACCGTGTAGAGGGTGTGGGGAAGTGTGATCTCCTCCATTCATCCCACCGATCCCAGTCCCGGCTCCTCTGCAGCTCCCCGCTCCCTCCGTCCGGCCCACATGTAGGGAGGGGAACCGGCTACGTCTAGCAGAGAGGGGGAGATAGCACACAACGCACACCGGACACCTCACCAGTCTGATCCCGACGATCGGTCGGTATTTGATCCCCCCCATAAACACACACAGAGGGATGCGGTAGATCGGCAGTGCAGTGATCTCTCTATAATGGACACATCCAATCTCTATACAGTCCGGGGAGTTGAGCAGTGTGGTCCCGGGACTCCCCTAGGTGTCGGGAGTGTCCGGTGCTCACAGCTCTACACCCCAGGGATCGGGTTCCTCTCCGTACTCCGTCCAGTATCGGATCTGTGCCGCATACCGCCCGATAATCCCTCCGATCACACCGCCTGATGTCCTCTGAGGAGCTGGCCGGACACTGGCAAAGCACCTTGTCTCGATTGTTGATGAAGACAAGGGCTTCTTCTCCACAACCCTGGTCCGGTGGTTGATTTTCTGGTGGTCTGTAGACTGTGGGAATATCATGTCAAATAGAATGTCTGGAAGCCCCTCCAATGATCAGGAGGCAGCCAAATACTGCCCATCCCCCCCATGTTCTAAAAACCCATTTTATAGAAGTCTATAAATCATGCAATAAAAAGTAAGAAATTTGAGAAGGAAAGACGAATTTGCTTTCCAAAGAGGGCCAGTCTCTTCAAATGGGGGTCAGTTGGGTGCCGTGTATCATGATGTCCAGAGGACAGTTGAGGAAGTGGGACACGTTCACGCTCTAATAAAGGTTCTGAAAAGAGGACATCCTTCTATCCATGTATCAATATGCAGCAAGCACTTAAATCTGTAAAATCTCAGTGGTTGCATTGATACTACACATCTCCGACAGATATTCCCTTCCAGGAATAATCCCAGAGGATTCAGAGACACAAAGCATAACAGGTGCCTGGGGGAGGATATAGGATTCCAAACTGGTAAATAATACACCCATAGATCTAGAGTCAGATATATGGATTTTACGAGTCTGACCTTTCCTTCCATTAGTGTAGTTTCCATTGTCGGGATTGTTATTATTTACTAGAGGTCACATCATCTTCTAAATCCTGCAGGGGTCGGGCCCTTGCTGTGTCAGTACACGGCTTATAGAGAAGTGCAAACTACCTCGTAAAAGGACAGAATGTAAGAGGAATCTGCAGGGTTTTATAGATGCAAACCAGCCAAACTAAATATGTTTTTAGATAAATACAATAAAATAAAATGAAGGTGAATCCAAACCCTAAAGATCCATTCATATTATGGGGTCTATTTATAAAAATAGTATCACAAGCATTCACATATCACAAATTATCACAAATTATCCCCATTTAATATGTTTATTTCCTAGGTTCCTCAGCGCCATCAAATGGCCATAAGGCAGTATTTTCCCAATTTAGGTATTTCAGGAAAATATTGCATTATAGTAACTAGGTGGAGTTGATGCTGTATGTTGATGCCAGTGGCGGCCCATTCATTGGGGGCACAGGGGCGCCGCCCCCCCCCCCATCTATGCGTCCAGCCCCTTAATCTACATGCAGGGCGCCGGACACATGGATTCCAATGTTTGTTTGTTTTTTTAAGCACGTGATTAGAGCCAGAGGCTCTAATAGGCTTCAAAAAAGGGTGAGTACTGCGCCCCGAGCCCACCCAGTTGTGTGACAATAGTGAATGAATAAATAAAATAATTAGGAAAAAAAATTAAAGCGCCCTGTCCCCGTAGCCAACGCATACGGAAGTCCCGCCCACATATGTAAACGGTGTTCAAACAACACATGTGAGGTATCGCCGCGATCATTAGAGCGAGAGCAATAATATGAGCCCTAGACCTCCTCTGTAACTCTAAGCTGGTAACCTGTAAAAAAAATTAAAATGTCGCCTATGGGGATTTTAAGTACCAAAGTTTATCGCCATTCCGCGAGTGTGCGCAATTTTGAAGCATTTTATGTTGGGTATCATGTTGGGTATCTATTTTGAAGCATTTCATGTTGGGTATCTATTTACTCGGCGTAACATTATCTTTTACATTATGGAAAAAAATTTGGCTAACTTTACTGTTTTCTTATTTTTTAATTAAAAAAAGTGAATTTTTTCCAAAAAAATTGTGTTTGGAAGACCGCTGCGCAAATACGGTGTGATAAGAAATATTGCAATGATCTCCATTTTATTCTCTAGGGTCTCTGCTGAAAAAAAATATATAATGTTTGGGGGTTCTAAGTAGTTTTCTGGCAAAAAAGAAAATTATTTTAGCTTGTAAACACGGGGTGTCAAAAATGGACCTGGTCTTAAAGTGGTTAATCATCTCTCTTTAGGCCACTCCCACTGGTAGGCGACTGTTAAGCCACTCCCCCTGTTCTTTTAGAATTTAATGATATATTAGAATATTTCTATCATATTTCAGGTTGTCAGTAAAAAAATGTTCTCCGTCAATACATTTTCCATGTGTTTATAAATAAACTTGTGGCACGCATAGGAAAGGAAGAGAGGGACAGAGAAAACCTCATAATTGTGTCTATTGTTGCAGTAGTGCGTCATCTAGCAATAACGCAACAATACTGTCGCTGGGGTTACGGCGCAGTTATAGACAAAGGTCACACGGTCATATTGCCGTATTATTGCATATATTTTAGACTAATTGCCTGGAGCTGGAAATACATATAATTACATCTAAAGGCTGCTGGCCCCCTCCGGATACGAAGCTCAAGCCGCTTACTGTCAGAACAATAGGAAAAGCCCAGCGTGCAGCGCATTAAACAATTATCATGTTCATATGACTGATTTCGATAATAGACGATCGGACTGCCGGACGTCATTGCAATACCGTTGTTCTGAATGTTTGTGACGAGAGATGAAGGAACAATCAATGCCGCAATTAAACATCTATTGAATCACCATGCAAAGCAGATGCGGCAAAGGATCGGAAATCATAACAAAGCTGATTTTTACAATGTTGTTTTTGAACAATGAATTCCGCAACACAAAAAGCAGGAAAACAAATCGACTTCAATAGAACTTTTTATAGGACCCAGAGAGAAATTAGATCTGAATAAAGCTGAAGATATTTTTAAGCCATGTGTATGAGAAGTCCTTCTCCTTGAGGTCTTCTTTGGACCTTCTCTTTGTGTGGCATGCAGGCTGGAGAAAAGACTGCCAAGTCCTGGAGTCAGACATTATATGGCCAAAGGTCTGACCCTTATCTAGGCATGCAATCTGGGTGGCCAATAAAGGGAGGGTAGGGAGCACTCAACACCCCCCCCCATCCCTTTCACCTTCTGAACCATACAAGGTCACAGGCTCACAACACTGGGATGGTGCCTTGCAAGTGGGATGGACAGCAAAGTGTCCCTGCTTGCTTGTTACCATGTTGAGGGCGCTTCTTCCCCACATCTGATACCAAAGAAGGGCATGGGTTGTGTGGGAGAGGCTTATAGAAATCTGGAAGCCCCTTTTAGAATATTGGGGCTCCCAGATATCTGGCTCTCTGTGTGACAGGAACGTTGGGGAAGAGTCTGCTAAATTTTGGAGTCAGACAAACACTTTATGGCCAAAGGTTTGATTTTTTTCCAGACAAGCAACCTGGGTGCCCAAATGGGAGTGTTTAACAATCCTACAGGCTCACCTGAGTCAGAGGACTGCTGGCCAGAGGTAGGAGTGGAGCCCAGTGGCAAGGACCGTATGCCGGTAGTAGGTGCAGGAAGTCTGGCAGAGGCGTGGTCAGACAATCCGGGTTGGCTATGGTGGTAGCAGTGCTGGATACCGGATGGACACCAGGTAGTACTCGGATGAGGACACGGGTTCACCTGAGGTGCGGAAACTAAGTGCTAGCTGGTTTTCACCAGAGCCCCTGATGGTGGGGATAGACTGCACTGCAAGCTAACACCAGGTCGCGGTCCCCAGGATCACCCAGCCAGGCAGAGTGCAGGTTCGGTCGGGAGGTGCAGAAGCAGACAAGGGACAACCAGAGAGAAGTCAGATGAGCCAAAGGTCGGGCGGGCAGCAGTAAGCGTGGTCAGACAATCTGGATCGGCAACTGAGGTAGCAGTTCAGTAGGTAGGGACAAGCAGAAGAGAAGTCGGTAGTCAATTCCTGGTCAACAGTGGATTTGTGGTAATAGATAAGAGCAGCAGGTGAGGAGAAGCTTGATCAAGGCTCAGGAGCTCAATAATCAGCAAGCTTGAGTGCAAGGGGCTGGACTTATATAGGGAAGTACCAGGTGTGGGTAATCAAGGTTGATGAGCAAGGCATGGCAAGACTAAGGTTGAAATAATAGGCTTCAGGGAGGAATTTCCAGAGAGAACGGTAGCCAAGTAAGCAGGGCTACCGCCTGGGATGTGGCTGGTCACAGGTTCGAATCCCGACAGCATGTAGAGAGCATGGTATTGGATTCAGGTATCAGAGCATTTGCACAAGTAATCAATACTGGTATCAGCATCGGTGCAACCCTAATTGCAAGGACAGGTGGCAGGTGTAAGTAAGGATTGTTTTCCCAGGCCCTATCGCTTACAGGTCTTGAGTCTGGGGACTAAGAGCATTGGGATGGGTACATAACCGCAGCATGCTCGGCCCAGCAGAGTCCCATATGATTATAAATGGAGTAGTTCCATGTGAGTTAAAATGTTCCTTTTTTTTTTTTTATTATTATTATTTCTTTATCAATTTCCAAATGTTAAAATACAGAATGTGGAAACACAGAACACAAACAGAAAATATATTATTACCATTCCTCGAACCCCCACCCCCTCGCCACCTGCCCCCTCCCCCTTCTCCAATTTCCCCTTCTCTCATAATTCCATTCCTCCTGCTTCACCTCTCCTGCCCCCCTTCCTACCCTCCCACCATTTTTGGTATATCTATTAGTTTTGTTTAATTCTATCCAGCTGTCCCAAATGTTTATACATTTTTCCATCTCCTCTTCCCCACTGCATTGAATATATTCCAAATTACACTGAAAAAAATTATAAAATGCAACACTTTTGCTTTTGCCCCCATTTTTCATGAGCTGAACTCAAAGATCTAAGTCTTTCTATGCACACAAAGGCCTATTTCTCTCAAATATTATTCACTACTCTTTTGCCGAGATAATCCATCCACCTCACAGGTGTGGCATATCAAGATGCTGATTGGACAGCATGATTATTGCACAGGTGTGCCTTAGGCTGGCCACAATAAAAGGCCACTCTAAAATGTGCAGTTTTATCACACAGCACAATGCCACAGATGTCGCAAGTTCCTTCTCCCCCCCCCCATTTCAAATCTGTCGTTCTTCTCTTTTACTTTCTTTTAGACATCGGGATGTTCTTAGGCACAAGTTGCCATTGGTCTTCTTCTGACACTATACCATTTCTCGTTATATCTGTCCAGCCAGGTATGTCGGGGATAGATAAGTCCAGTTGCTTACAAAACTCTTGTGTCTCTTCAGAGAATTTTAATCTTGCTGTCTTTTCATTCAACCAAACAGGCCGGGAAACCCCAAGAATATTGAATGTTCTGCAATCACATTTGTTCTAGTAGTGGTTTAGGAAGCCTAAGGTTTCTGGTGCTAAATCTGCAAATATCTGGAGGTTTGTTCCTTCAAACCTTAACGGCGGTGCTCTTCTGAGTTTTTTTTCATATTTGTGCTTTGTCCTCGTAATAGTGAAATCTCATTATTACATCTCTTGGTATTTCCGCGTGTCAAATTTTGAGGTTTCCTGATCCTATGGGCCCTTTCATTCTTCAAAGTCTCTGTTATTGCTCTTCCTAATAAGGGGTTAAAACACTTTTTCCATTATGTCCTTTAATTTCTCCTCTCGTGATGTTTCTGGTAAATCTCTGATTCTCAAATTTTTCCTTCTATTACGATTTTCCTGGTTTTCATTTTTATACCTCATATTCCTTTTTTCAATTTGTAAGTTTTTCATATGTTCTTTAAGCTCTTTTATTTCTTGGGCATGATTATCTACTTTTCCTTCCGTTTCTTCCACCCCTATCCTTTGCTGGTTTGCCCCTCATTGTGAGGTTTTCCTTTGTTTGTTTTTCTTTGTTTTTTGTTTTCCCCTCTACTTTTCTTCTCTATATATAGGCCACTTCTAGGTACTTCAGATGAGTAACTTTTCCCAGGCTTCCTTAATGGGCTTTGGTCCTTTCCTAACAGTTTCCAGTCCTCATAGCATATTCCTTTCCCTCCACACACCTGTCCAGGTTGCTTCCAGTTAGGGAGCTCCCTTTTAGGGTCTTGTTCCTTTTTCTCCCTTTCACTGTTTTCCTTATTTAATATGTCCCCGCTCACTCTTTTTTGTTTTGCTCACAGTTCTTTCAGTTGTTTATTTCTTACAATGTTTTTATATCATATGTGATATGTAAGACTTGTAAGTGAGGTCAAGAAAAGGAGAGGAGAGACTCACCACTCTGATGGACGCTCTAGCTTCATACTACAGGGGCTTCTCCTCTTTCTCCTGTGCCCGGTAATGGGATCTAGTATCTGCGTGCCTCCAGCTTCCACGTAAGACTTTACATTTTGTCTCTGTGGAGCCCCTCTAGACCCTCTAGCCTCTCCGGTTCGTCCGTCCCAGGCCCGGGTCTCCCCACTTCCGCGGTCTTCACAGTCCGAACTACGTGACTGGAAACAGACAGTGGGGGGCAGAGCTTTGTGGCCGAGTACCCGAGTACCCAAGTGGCAAAAACCGAGCCAGTCCAAGCGGGTTCAAACTGATCTGATCCGATTGCCATGTGCGTGCTTCCTCACGGTGTCTCTCCCACACTGCCTCTTCCCTCCGCTCTCCTTCTGGACTCTTCACCTCTGTTCCAGGGATTGGCGGGTCTCCTCATATGCCGGATAGCGCGTGAGTTGACAGCTTCTGCCTATACCACCGTTTACATCTTAGGTGGGATCCCCTGGTGAGCCTAACTCCCTCAGTTAAAATGTTCCTAATCAACAAAGCATGGTCTCATAAAGGCCAGCATCAATGACCTTTGGGCTTTTGTCATTGGGCAAATGCTGGTCGCTTTTGACATTAGACAAAACTGACCAGGCCCTATGGCCTACAGATCTTGAGTCTGGGGACTAAAATCAATGTTTTGGGGATGAGTACATAACCACAGCATGCTCAGCACAACAGTGTCCCATATAGTTATAACTGGTGGAGTTCCATGTGGGTTAAAATGTTCCTAATCCCCAAATCATAGTCCTTTAAAGGCCTGTGTCAATGGGCTTTCAGCTTTTGTCAATGGGCAAAGGCTGGTTGCTTTTGACATTAGATTGAAATTCTTCTGAGATTATTCCCAAATTCATTTAGGCCAATATGTATTCTGCTACATATTTTTGGTAAAAAAAAAATAAAAAAATCCAATAAGCGTATTTTAATTGGTTCGCGCAAAGTTATTGCATCTACAAACTATGAGATATTTTTAGGGCATTTTTATTATTTATTTGTTTTTTTTTACTAGTTAATGGCAGCGATTTTTAGTGGGACTGTGACATTGCGGTTGACAATTCGGACACCTAACTGACACTTCTATTAGAGACCAGTGACATTACTGAAGTTATCAGTGCTAAAAAAAATATGCACTGTTACTGTAATAATGACACTGGCAGGGAAGGGGTTAACATCAGAGGTGATCAAAGGGTTAAATGTGTCCCTAGGGGTGCTCGCTAACTGTGTGGGGGAGGCGCTCTGACTGGGGGAAGACAGACATCCATGTTCTTACTTAGCAGGAACACAAGATCTCTATCTTCTCCTGTTTCAGAATGGCAATGTGCCTTAGGCCAGTGGTTCTCAACTCTGGTCCTCAGGACCCACTAACAGCCCAGGTTTGCAAGATAACTGAAATACTGTACATCATAGGTGATATAATTTACTGCTCAGTTATTGCAGTACTCTAGTCTGCATCTCCCCAAGGTAATACTTAAAATCTGGCCTGTTAATGGGTCCTGAGGACTGGATTTGAGAACCACTGACATAGGCAGACCACCATTCTGACTCTGTCTGGAACAATCGCGGGTGGCCGGCAGACATCAGGTCCACTGGACCCGCTATTTTGCTCGCCCTATGTCCAATCATCACACAATTGCGCCTCTGGCAGCGTGCCCGCTACACCGGTGGCGCGCCGACGCCACCTAGTGGCTATTGCCGGAATTGACATACAGGTACGTGATTTCATGCAATAGAGCCACTTTGCTGCAGTAAATGTACATTACAAGTGGGTAATGAATATTATAAATAAACAAAAAAAGGAAAACAGAATCCCGTCTTGTAACAGGAGGACTTTACTGGCATAGATTTGAGACTATATCAAACATATTGAAATATCAAAGAGTATTTATTTAAACACATTAAAAAGGTATCACATGACATTAAATCAACATCAGTACATATTAAAACAACATGAAAAACAGTGCAAAGAAGCATTAAAGAGATATGACCTCGAAGGGCCGATTTGGACACGTAATCCCAGGTGGGGATAATACCATGGGAAGACCCAGCCGGGGATGTCTATAAAGAAGGGTAACCTCCATAGGTCAACGTGTTTTGCCGTATGCATGGCTTCTTCAGGACTCAAAAAATGAGGAGGAACTCACACTCTACTGGACATAATAACCATCCATTAGGTATATGTACAGAAACACTCATATAAGCATTCATATATGTATTTAATTTTTATAAACCAGAGACATGTAAACAAAACTATTCCCAAGCTCATTACTTACAAAGATATTATAAATTAATGCAGCTATGTTTCTTTATGTCTTGTTAATCTTACACATATATATACTGTATATATATATATATATATATATATATCACACTGTGTGTGTGTGTGTATATATATATACTGTATATATCAGAATCCATTCTTTGATCAAGTGCATTTAAGTGAGAGATAAAAGGTCCTGAAGAAGCGGTCACTTCCGCAAAACACGTCGACCATAGCTCTTTATCTCGACCAACAGCCGTACACGTTTGTAGCGGACAATGATTGTTGGTATCACTATGCAAGCTATGACATTTGATATGTGTTTTTAAATATTTTATTGTTAGAAATAAAAAAAAATAAAAAATTCTTACAAAAGTGTACTTGTTTGATCACCGCCCGCTGCCTTTTTACTGTGTGTAGACCTACGTCAGTCACGCACCGGCAGTGGGGACTCCGATTGCCACCTGACACCTGACACTGTGAGAGAGAAGAACGGTCAGCTGTTGTAAACACAGCTGACCGTTCTTCTCTCTGGAATGATCACAGAGCGCCTGTGATCCTTCTATATAGGATCACAGGTCTCTGTGATCATTTCACAAGCCACGCCCCCATACAGTTAGAATCACTTCCCTAGGCTCACATTTAACCCCTTGATCACCCCCAGTGTTAACCCCTTCCCTACCAGTGTCATTATTACAGAAACAATGCATATTTTTAGCACTGATTACTGTAGTAATGTCACTGGTCCCCCCAATAGTGTAAAAAATGTCAGTCAGGGGTCCGATCTGTCCGGCCCAAAAAAATCGCAGATCTCCGCCGTTACTAGTAAAAAAAAAAAAAAAACAATAAAAATTACATAAATCTTTCCTGTACAGTAGCTAGTAGATGTGATAACTTTTGCGCAAACCAATTAAAATACAGTACGCTTATTGCAATTTTCTTTTTATTTTTTTTTTACCAAAAATATGTAGCAGAAAACAAATTGGCCTAAAATGTTAAATGTTAATTTTTTAATTTTTCTTTTTTGGGGAATGTTATATAGCAGAATGTGAAAAATATTGTTTTTTTTTTTTTTTCAGAATTGTCGCTCTTTTTTTTGTTTATAGCACAAAAAATAAAAATCGCAGAGGTGATCAAATCCCACCAAAAGAAAGCTCTATTTGTGTGTGTGGGGGGGGGGGAAGACATTAATTTTATTTGGGTACAGCGTCGCACGACCGCGCAATTGTCCATTAAAATAACACAGTGCCGAATCGCAAAATATGGCCTGGTCATTAAGGGGGAAAATCTTCCGGTCCAGAAGTGGTTAAAATCCTACTACTTACCCTTTTTGCCATACGTTAATAGGTGCAGTTGACTTGCAGTTAAGCATCTCCTGACCTCAATAATCAGTGTGTAGCCAAGAGCCACATCTTTACATAATGAGCGATAAAATAAATCCTTCACCCTTCCTTTGATATGCTAAATCCATTCATACATTGCCTGACTTCATTCCAAGCACTATACCCGTGTGCGCTATAATTATGGGTTATAATTGCACATATGTCCCTTTCATTGGATGTGAGCAGAGCCTGCCGCATATGGTGGAAATAAATTATGCACATATTCAAATGACCATATGTGATCTTTCGTAGAATTGGGAACCATTTATGGAATAGGCGTGTGTTCTCTTCCTAGAATTCCGGTACTCAAATCAAGTATGACAGAGTGACTGAGATGCCCTGGCAGGGGACAGGGCTGGGGGACAGAAGGGCATTTGACCCGCTGGGCCAGTAACAATTAGATATTATGTTGTCTCCGACTGGAGACACCTTACCTCTCATACATTGATCAGAGCGGGGCTTACAGTCAGCGGCACATGCTCTGCCTACTCTCTATTCAGACGTATGATCACAGCATCTGGAAAGAGGAAGTCTTAACCACTTAAGCCCCGGAAGATTTTCCCCCCTTCCTGACCAGGGCCTATTTTGCAATTCGGCACTGCGTGAATTTAACGGACAATTGCGCGGTCGTGTGACGCTGTACCTAAACAAATTTGACGTCCTTTTTTTCCTTCAAACAGAGCTTTCTTTTGGTGGTATTTGATCACCTGTGCGATTTTTTTGATCATGCGCTATAAACAAAAAAAGAGCGTCAATTTTGCAAAAATAACGTTTTTCACATTTTTTCATATGAAATTTCCCCCCCAAAAAATGTAAAAATCTAATTTTTTTTTTTTAACATTTTTGGCCAATTTGTTTTATGCTACATATTTTTGTTAAAAAAAGTCGCAAAAAGCGTATTTTGATTGGTTTGCGCAAAAGTTATTGCGTTTACTAACTAAGGGAAAGATTTTTGTCATTTTTGTTGTTTTTTTTTTTTAACGCGTAATGGCAGCGATCTGCGATTTTTTTTGCGGTACTGCAACATTGCGGCGGACAGATCGGACCCTTGACTGACATTTTTGACACTTTTGGGGTTACCAGTGACATTTCTACAGTAATCAGTGCTATACATATGCACTGTTACTGTAAAAATGACACTAGCAGTGAAGGGGTTAACTTTTTTTGAGAGCGAGGGGTTAAGTGTGTCCCTAGGGGCGTGATTCTAACTGTGATTTGTTGTGGCTTCAGGAGTAAGAACAGTGATCAACGATCCTACATAGTAGAACCGTATGATCACTATTCTTACACAGGGGAGAATGACAGGCGGCTTTGTTTACATTAGCCGCCTGCCTTTCTCCCGGTGTAACGGACGATCGCGAGTGCCCGGCGGACATCGAGTCCGCCGGGCACACGCACGGCGGGGTCCGTGACCGAGCGGGAGCGTGCATCCGGCGGCGCGCGCTCGCTCCCCAGAGCCTCACAGGCTAGTGGCGTACCCCTACGTCACTTTGCCTGTGAGGGGGCTGACCGCCGCAGTATATGTACTTGCAGCAGTCGGCAAGTGGTTAAAGAGACAGTTTTCTTTCTTTTTGAGATGTAATGGGACGTAATGCTGGGGCTGACAAAGGAAGCTGAGACTAGAAAGGGTGAAAATTCATGCTGCAATAAACCATCTTCTTTTTTTTTGTGAAAAGGGAACAGCGCCCCCTGGAGGTCAGGCTCACGCTACAGACCACCCCCCCCCCTCCCCCCTGCAGAGAGAGAGAGAGAATAAGCCACCAGCAACTCACTGTCCATGGAATGCAGCAAACTTCGAGGAGGTCTGCACGTGTCAGCGGTGACTCATGAAAGGAAATCTCCCCAGAAAAAACGCCTCCAGGCACACCCACGGGTCTTCCCAGCAAAAAATCCACCGTAAAATGTTCGAAACCCCCCCCCCAAGATGGCCGCTGCCACAAATGCAGACAAGGCTACAACAAAATGGCAGCCCCGCGCGGCAACAGGACCCCCCGCCAACCCTACTACACCATCCAGGCCTGAAAGGCCCGATCAAGGCCCTCTCCGCCTATCGACCGAGCGCTGCAAATGGTGCACCCCCCAGCCCCCCTGCACACTAGGCCCCAGACTCAGGTAGGCCCGAACAGTCCCCCATGTAGGGGGGCGGGTGGGGGGAGGGTAGGTGGGGGTAGGGTCACATCAGGACGGAGGGAACCCTAGAGTGTGAGGGTCCGACCTTCCCAGAGAGAGTTACACTGTTATACAAGCTGTACACTCACTACTTTACATTGTAACAAAGTGTCATTTCTTCAGTGTTGTCACATGAAAAGATAGAATAAAATATTCACAAAAATTTGAGGGGTGTACTTACATATGTGAGATACTGTATATATATTTTTTAGCAGATACCCTAGATAATAAAATGGCGATTTTTTCAATATTTTATGTCACACTGTATTTGCGCAGCTGTCTTTCAAACAAAATTTTTTGGGAAAGGGGAAAGATATATGTCATTGTTTTTTTTTTTACTAGTAATGGCGGCGATCAGCGATTTTTAGCGGGAATGCGACATTGCGGCGGACAGACCCCTAACTGACATTTTTAACGCGTTTGGGGGGACCAGTGGCAATGGGGCGCCGGTCCCGTAGTTGTTTGAAAGCAATCCAGTCGCAGCGCAGCTGCCTGAATGCTTCCAGTGTGCCTGTCAGTTTTACACACAATCCGGTTGGCTGCAACCCCCGGATTGTGTGTGAAACCTCCCCCCCCTCCCCCCTCCCCCTGCTGTCAGGTCCGTACAACGTATGGACCTGGCAGCGAAAGAGTTAGTAAAGCTTGGCAAATACTCTGTGTGTGTTGATTTTTTATTTGTTTTAGAGGGGCAGAGTAGAACTCCTGCTCATTACTACCCCTGTTCAGCAGATCCCCATCTCAATAGAATCTCCATTCAGCAGATCCCCAGCTATTTAGTACCCCAATTCAGCAGATCCCCAGCTTGTTAGTACCCTCCTTCAGCAGATCCCCAGCTTATTAGTACCCTCGTTCAGCAAATCCCCAGCTTTTTAGTACCCTCCTTCAGCAGATCCCCAGCTTATTAGTACCCTCGTTCAGCAGATCCCAAGCTTATTAGTACCCTCGTTCAGCAGATCCCAAGCTTATTAGTACTCTCGTTTAGCAGATCCCCAGCTTATTAGTACCCTCATTCAGCAGATCCCTAGCTTATTAGTACCCTCGTTCAGCAGATCCCTAGCTTATTAGTACCCTCGTTCAGCAGATCCCCAGCTTATTAGTACCCTCGTTCAGCAGATCCCCTGGTTTTTAGCACCCTCGTTTAGCAGATCCTCAGCTTGATTGTACCCTTATTCAGCAGATCCCCAGCTTATTAGTAACCTCATTCAGCAGATCCCCAGCTTATTAGTATCCTCGTTCAGCAGATTCTCAGCTTATAAGTATCCTCATTCAGCAGATCCCCAGCTTATTAGTATCCTCATTCAGCAGATTCTCAGCTTATTAGTACCCTCGTTCAGCAGATCCCCAGCTTATTAGTACCCTCATTCAGCAGATCCCAAGCTTATTAGTACCCTCACTCAGCAGAACCCCAGCTTATTAGTACCCTCATTCAGCAGATACCCAGCTTATTAATACCCTCGTTCAGCAGATCCCCAACTTGTTAGTACTCTCATTTAGCAGATCCCCTGCTCAGTAATACCCCCAGCTCTGCTGATGCCCCACTCAGTAGTAAACCACAGTTCTGCCTATTTCCAGGTTTTCTGATCCTCTATCTCCAGTCCCCACACATCGACTGCTACATTGCTCCAATGATGCACACTATGTGTGACATTGCTAGTTTCTCCTGCTCTGGTACCCCAGGTCTGCTGATCCTCCTCAGTCTTCACTCTCCAGTCCCATTCACCTTGCCCGTTAGCGTTCCCATGTTGCACAGCACATGTGCCGTCTGATAGTTGCTCCACTCCAACCTGGACACCACTCACCTTCCTGCTACTCCACGCTGCACACCAGATGTGACGTCTGCCACAGACACTCATAGAATATGACATGAACCAGAAGTGGCTGCTAATGACCTCTTTCCAAATTGCTTTTTGGTTTCCCAGTGCATCCTGGGATATCTCACACCTGCAATACCTACAAAACAAAGCAAAGCTAAGGCTGAATAAAAGCCTCTCGAAAGTTGCAGGTGCTGTTAGTGAGTTTTGTCATATACTTCTATGAAGGCTTTGGAGATGATTTAAAGCACCAAGAAAGTGTCCAAAGACACATTGTAAAGTACGGGTAAAGGAACACCCAACATTTACTATTTGCATTATCCACTGCAGCTCCATATTCCACATTGCATTGTGCATACTCTTTGGCCCATCAAAATCTGTCCTCACCATGAAAGGCCCACTTGGTTGTGTTTTCCCTCCAGAGCAAAGTTTGGTGACATTAGAGTATGACCCCCATCATGAGCACCTGAGAAAAGAGGCTTTGGGGGACCGGTCACACAGAATGGTGGAGACCTGCAGAAGTGAGAAGTAGGGTAAGAATAATAGCTTTGCCTAGACTTAGCAAACATTTACCCACTGCTGTGCATTGGGGTACCACTGCAAAGGTGTTTGTGTAAATCCAAGAGTTTATGTCATCATTTATGGAAAAAAAAAAATATATATATATATATATATATATATATATATATATATATATATATAATGGTTTGGGAAAATACTGCACCCATGGCCACGAGATGATTCTAGGATTCTTGAGGATTCTAATAAATACTGATTTACTATAGTCATCAGCTCCAACTAGTGGCCATATTACAGTATTTTCCTTAGCCACTCTTTTTATGAATGAATAAGATTTGACCTGTTGTTTTGCAAAGTTAGTCAGGTTTAGATCCCTGAACCCGGAGTGCCTAGCAGCGTCAAGTGCGGCAACATGACTAATCCCGGACGAGCCCCCAATTGTTTTGGTTGGTTCTTGCGGTAAAAGCCAAGGAAGATTTAAAAACTCTGTAGTGTATTAATGCTTTTACTAAACAGAAAACTGCACATGCAACTACAGGATACACAATTTATAGCATGCAAAGTATAGCAAAAATATACTTACAATATACAAACAATCTACCCTTCCTAATAAGCATGTACATCATATGGGATAGGCATACGTATACTAGTCAGCTGCTTGACTTTCTAGTGATGGAATTTTCTGAAAGTTTGCTCACTCAAGAGTCTAACACAAAACATCTATTTCCTCCGAAGTCTCAGGAACAAGTCTTCCCTCCTTGTCTGCAAGAACAACTCTGTCCTTTGCCTGCCCACATGCTTGTTCAAATTTCCTAATCCCGTCCGCCATACTTCCTGTAAAAAGCCTGACTTCTTGTGCTGAGCTCATAAACCAGTCCGACAGATACATTTGCATATCAATAGGTGGAGCCCAACTTCTAAAACAACACATGGTCTTAAATTTACTCCATATTAGTGCTACAAAATCACTACAAATAGCCATGGCAACACATCTGTAGAGGTAATAGCCTGTAAACATGCGATTGTGCACAAAACAACTATACAAGCAGATTCGCTAGACAATACCTATGCAATTTTTGTTTTATATACAGTATCTCACAAAAGTGAGTACACCCCTCACATTTTTGTAACTATTTTATTATATTTTTTCATGTGACAACACTGAAGAAATGACACTTTGCTACAATGTAAAGTAGTGAGTGTACAGCTTGTATAACAGTGCAAATTTGCTGTCCCCTCAAAATAACTCAACACACAGCCATTAATGTCCAAACCGCTGGCAACAAAAGTGAGTACACCCCTAAGTAAATATGTCCAAATTGGGCCCAAAGTGTCAATTATTTGTGTGGCCACCATTATTTTCCAGCACTGCCTTAACCCTCTTGGGCATGGAGGTCACCAGAGCTTCACAGGTTGCCACTGAAGTCCTCTTCCACTCCTCCATGACGACATCACAGAGCTGGTGGATGTTAGAAAACTTATGCTCCTCCACCTTCTGTTTCAGGATGCCCCACAGAGGCTCAATAGGGTTTAGGTCTGGAGAAATGCTTGGCCATTCACCTTTACCCTCAGCTTCTTTAGCAAGGCAGTGGTCGTCTTGGAGGTGTGTTTGGGGCCGTTATCATGTTGGAATACTGCCCTGTGGCCCAGTCTCTGAAGGGAGGGGATCATGCTCTGCTTCAGTATGTCACAGTACATGTTGGCATTCATGGTTCCCTAAATAAACTGTAGCTCCCCAGTGTCGGCAGCACTCATGCAGCCTTGTGAGTCTAAATCATGGTGATTTGCTCAGCTTTTTCTTCTGCATCTGGAGTTCAGCTTTAACAATCCTTCTTTTGGCCATATATATGCCATTGCTCCTTTTGATCTTTTGCTATCATTAATACTCAGCCTCCTCTATGTCCTATTTCCAGCCATACGGTGATTGGGCAATGACATATCGCTGTTATACAGTAATGAATGCCAAGTGTTTAATCCACTTATCTCTCCGGATGAAGGTAACACAACTATGGTGACTCTTCTCCCTCTTATAATCAGATTTATGCATTTTACTTTTGTTCTTTTTTTTTTTCTAAAGATATCTTTTTACTTGCTGAGGCGCCGCAGCCATGTGAGGCTTTCATTTCAAGGTGAGACGCTAATGTCCGCTCTGTCATTGGGCGCCAGGAAACTTTGGAAACAACTTTTAAGAAAGAGCAGTCAGGAAAACGGGAAGCAAGTTGTTTTATCCACTGTGAATGAGCTTATTCAGTAATATTATAAAATACAAATAGTGCAGCGCTAACGTGTTATGATGTGAACAGTATAATGCATAAAATTAGACCGTGAATCGTGCAATAGAGTAAATCCAATAATAATGCACAAATATATATTATAAATAGTGCAACACTAATATAGTGATATAATGTGAACCATATAAGATTATAATCATTAAACGTGCATTAGAGTGAACAAAAGTCCATATTAGAATCCAACAAAAATGCACAGGTCCCAGGATGGACAAGAGAGGAGGCTTGAATCCCAAGGAGGTGATGTAGCAGGAATACACCCGTGACAGATATATAGATAGGCTGCTTACCAGAAGCCACGGCCTCCAAATTAATGGACAGGCCACACACGCTAAGATGTGAATATAGATATATTCCTTCTTATGGAAACCAGGGCAAAGGGATGTTTCTCCACCAAACCTTTTGTATCAAAGCTTCGGGCAAACAAACCACCATGTGTATGGAGAAGAAATAAAAGAACCCATAGCGTAATCCAGTTTAAGTAAAACAAAGAGAAATTTATTCCATATTGCACTTACATATTGTAGATAGAATGATCGCATCAGTAAAATCATTACAAACAGCAGTGTCCCGTGTGTAGTAAGGAAGTCAGGCGTCTAGGGGGCGTGGTAGCTGTGCGTCCGGTACCGCCCAGCCGGTTTCGTCATACGTGCTTCTGGTAAGCAGCCTATCTATATATCTGTAACGGGTGTATTCCTGCTACATGACCTGCTTGGGATTCAAGCCTCCTCTCTATCATTGTCCATCCTTGGACCTGTGCATTTTTGTTGGATTCTAATATGGACTTTTGTTCACTCTAATGCACGTTTAATGATTATAATCTTATATGGTTCACACTATATCATGTTAGTGTTGCACTATTTATAATATATATTTGTGCATTATTGTTGGATTTACTCTATTGCACGATTCATGGTCTAATTTTTTTGCATTATATTGTTCACATCATAACACGTTAGCGCTGCACTATTTGTATTTTATGTTTTTTGGATTTCTATAGATCAAGTGTATCAGCTGCTCTCACAATCATTATTATTATCACAATTTTTTTAGCGCAGGATTCTTTTTGGTTTTTATGTATTCGGTAATATTCACCATATACATGTATTTGATCCAAATGTATATAAATGAAAGGATTAATTGCTCAAAGGATAACTCCACTTCTTTCAGGAACAAATAACAAATAATATAGCATATACAATTGCAACACAAGTCATATTGTAATTGAATGTTATTAAAAATGACCTTTCCTTTTCAATCTGCAGCTGTTGTAATTTTCTGCAAAATGCAATATGGCAACCTGGGGGTGTTCTGTACAAAGATGGTATACAGAACTCCCCCCCCCCCCCCGAAATGTAATTTCCTGCTTGTGTGATTGGCTCACTGATTTTCCTAGATGTCAGATTTTGGGCATCCCCTGCAACAAAAATGTTTTTTTGGTTAGATACTCCCAAAGGGAATATCACATATAAATTAATGCAAACCTTGCCATTTTCCTCATTAGGACCCTGCAAGTACAGCAGCTGACTGATAATTAAAAAATCATTCCCATACGCATTGACTTTGTACACGGACACAGACAAACAGCTATGTCTTCAGAATAACAAAATCCCTTCAATGTACATAGATCACCCAGAGAGGAGTGTTTTTTCTCAACAAAAGTGGAGTAAAACCTTAAATGAATTTGTAAATCAAAAATATTCACCTGCCTTATGGCCTTGTGAAGATCAATGATGCGCAAGGTGTTCATTTTTAATGGCACCTCAAATTTGGCCAGCAGACGTAAATCGTTTTGCATATCTAACACGTTTTTTTTTTACTGGAGGAAGTTTTCAGGATTGGGAGATGTCAAGGATGCTGAAGATAAAGGCTTTGATACTGAATGAACTTTTCCTGATTGGGAGTTGTCCATGATGCTGACGATAGATGCTTTGTTACTGGAGGAAGTTTTCCTGTTAGGGAGCTGTCCATGGTGCTTTGTTACTGAAGTAACTTTTCTTGATTGGGAGTTGCCCATAATGCTGACGATATAAGCTTTGATACTGGAGGAACTTTTCCTGATTGGGAATTGGTCATGATGCTGAAGATAGAAGCTTTGTTATTTACTGGAGGAAGTTTTTCTGATTGGGAGTTGTCCATGATGCTAAAGATAGAAGCTTTGTTACTGGAGGAAGTTTTTCTGACTGGGAGTTGTCCATGGTGCTAAAGATTGAAGCTTCGTTACTGGAGGAAGTTTTCCTGTTAGGGAGCTGTCCATGGTGCTTTGTTACTGAAGGAACTTTTCTTGATTGGGAGTTGTCTATAATGCTGACGATATAAGCTTTGATACCGGAGGAAGTTTTCCTGATTGGGAATTGTCCATGATGCTGAAGATTGATGCGTTGTTACTAGAGAAAGTTTTCCTGATTGGGAGCTGTCAATGGTGCTTTGTTACTGGAGGAACTTTTCCTTATTGGGAGTTGTCCATGATGCTGAAGATTGAAGCTTTGTTACTGGAGGAAGTTTTCCTGATTGTGAGTTGTCCATGGTGCTTTGTTACTGGAGGAAGTTTTCCTCATTGGGAGCTGTCCATGGTGCTAAAGATGGAAGCTTTGTTACTGGAGGAATTTTTCCTGATTTGGAGTTTTCCATTGTGCTGAAGATAGAAGCTTTGTTACTGGAGGAGGTTTTCCTTATTGGGAGCTGCCCATGGTGCTTTGTTACTGAATGAACTTTTCCTGATTGTGAGTTGTCCATGGTGCTAAATATGGAAGCTTTGTTACTGGAGGAAGTTTTCCTGATTTGGAGTTGTCCATAATGCTGAAAATAGAAGCTTTGTTACTGAAGGAACTTTTCTTGATTGGGAGTTGTCCATAATGCTGACAATATAAGCTTTGACACTGGAGGAACTTTTCCTGATTGGGAATTGTCCATGATGCTGAAGATTGATGCGTTGTTACTAGAGAAAGTTTTCCTGATTGGGAGTTGTCCATGGTGCTGAACATAGAAGCTTTGTTACTGGAGAAAGTTTTCCTGATTGTGAGCTGTCCATGGTGCTTTGTTACTGGAGGAACTTTTCCCTGATTGTGAGGTGTCCATGGTGCTTTGTTACTTGAGGAAGTTTTCCTGATTGGGAGCTGTCCATGGTGCTTTGTTACTGGAGGAACTTTTCCCTGATTGTGAGGTGTCCATGGTGCTTTGTTACTTGAGGAAGTTTTCCTGATTAAGATCTGTCCATGGTGCTTTGTTACTGGAGGAATTTTTCCTGATTGGGATTTGTCCATGATGTTGAACATAGAAGCTTTGTTACTGGAGTAAGTTTTCCTGATTGTGAGCTGTCCATGAGTCTAAAAATTGAAGCTTTGTTACTGGAGGAAGTTTTTCTGGTTCGGAGCTGTCCATGGAGCTGAAAACAGAAGCTTTGTTACTGGAGGAACTTTTCCTGATTGGGAGCTGTCCATGATGCTGAAGATAGAAGCTTTGTTACTGGAGGAAGTTTTTCTGGTTGGGAGTTGTCCATGATGCTGAAAATTGAAGCTTTGTTACTGGAGGAAGTTTTTCTGGTTGGGAGTTGTCCATGATGCTGAAGATAGAAGCTTTGTTACTGGAGTAAGTTTTCCTGATTTGGAGTTTTCCATGATGGTGAAAGTAGAAGCTTTGTTACTGGAGAAGGTTTTCCTGATTGGGAGCTGTCCATGGTGCTAAAGATGGAAGCTTTGTTACTGGAGGAGGTTTTTCTGATTGGGATCTCTCCATGGTGCTGAAGATAGAAGCTTTAGTACTGGAATAAGATATTTAACCCTTTCAATGACAGATCCGTTTTGCAAAAATTGTTTTATTTTTTTTGGGCGTGTCTTTGGCACGCATATTTACCCTTTCATAACCAGGGTCAAATTAAACCTGAATGCCCAAACCCATTATTGCAACTTTGACCTCCGTTAGTAAAACTGTACATATCATCCCAACTACTTTGTGTATTCAGGTGAATGATACCTTTTTTATTTATTTATTTATTTATTTATTTATTTTTTCAGGACAAATTGGGCTTTCATTTGTTTTATTATGTAAGAAAAACTTGCCCAAAATAGTAAAAAAAATATATGTTTTTAAATTTGGTTATATATTTGTATGCTATTACCATGTACCACCTTTCAAAAAAAAAAAACACAGTAAAATAAATTCTCCTACTCCTGACAATCGCAGTAATACCACATATGTGTGCACGATTTGTTCTTTGTATCCATAGTAGGGCCAAGAAACAATAGAACCTATTTAGTTTTTTTTTTTTTCTTACCTAAAATACACTAACTGCCACACAGACACTAATTCCGGCCATACACTATTCCAAAAATCCTCCGAAATTCGGTCATTTTGACAGTTCTTTAGTTTTTCTGCCAGTTAATGGGCATGAATTGGTAATCAGTTGTGATGTTTTTGAGCCGAAAAAATTAAGGACAAAACTGTTTGCACTAGGTTTTTGTGAAACAACAAACAAAAAACTGATTCATGTATGTCCATCGAACGATTTATCGGTCATTACATGATGGCACGATCGTTTACTCTCACAGTTGAGTGTTCGTTTTTTCGAAAATGAGTTTGAATGATTTTTCGTATAGTGTATGGCCAGCATTACACTGACTCTAACTGACATTTACACTTCTACTTCCACTAATTGACAAAGACACCAACTGACACATTAGGACTGATTTACTAAGACTGGGTTCACACTTATGCGAATTGGATGTGGGTTTCCTGGCATTTGCATGACAGGAGATTGTGACCGTCTCTCAAAAGAGCGGGTTCATACATCTTCAGGGTGGCTGCGGATCGAATTGTACAGAGGTCCTGTGCCTCTTTGGCTCCATTTCAGGTCCAAATTCAGCCAAAAATTCAGCTAAAACAGAGAAAAGGGATGCACCGGACCCCCTGCTGTCAGCCGCATCCGTTTTAAGTGTGAACCCAGCCTAAAACTGTGCAAAATCTGCTGCAGCTGTGCATGCTAGCCAATCAGCTTCTAACTTCAGCTTGTTCAATTAAACTTTGATAATGATAATGAAACCTGGAAGCTGATTGGTTTCTATGCAGAGCTGCAACACATTTTGCACTCTTCAGTCTTAGTTACTCAACCCCTATGCCCCTAACTGACATGTACACTGCTATTAACCACTTTACCACCGGAGGATTTTGCTGTCTTACGTCCAGGCCACTTTTTGCGATTCGGCACTGTGCGACTTGTGACTGCGACTGTGTAACTGACAATTGCGCGGTCGTGCTACGCCATACCCAAACAAAATTTATGTCCTTTTTTTCCCACAAACAGAGCTTTATTTTGGTGGTATTTGATCATCTGTGCGATTTTTACTTTTTGCGCTATAAACAAAAAAAGAGAGAACATTTTGAAAAAATAACAATATTTTTCACATTTTTTTATATGAAATTCCCCCCCAAAAAATGTAAAAATCAAAATTTTTTATCATTTTAGGCCAATTTGTTTTCTGCTACATATTTTTGGTAAAAAAAATCGCAATAAGCCTATTTTGATTGGTTTGCGCAAAAGTTATTGCGTTTACTAACTAAGATTTCTGTCATTTTTGGTGTTTTTTTTTTTTTAACGAGTAATGGCGGCGACCTGCGATTTTTTTTTTTTTGCGGGACTGCGACATTGCAGCGGACAGATCGGACCCTTGACTGACATTTTTGACACTTTTGGGGGTACCAGTGACATTACTACAGTAATCAGTGCTATATATATGCACTGTTACTGTAAAAATGACACTGGCAGGGAAGGGGTTAATTTTTATTGGTGATCAAGGGGTTAATGTATGCCTGGTGCTTACTGACGTGTGTGGGGGGAGGTGACTGAGTGACACAGGGACAGATCGCATGTTCAGCTATGCTGAACCCTGCAATCTGACCCTGCCTGTCACTTAGGAGATCCGCCCGCTTTGTTTACACAAGCGGGCGGATCTCCACACTCGATCCCCGACGATCGGGGAAGAGCAGCGGTGATCACCGCCTCTCCTCCCCTGGCCCGACTCCCGCTGTGACTGAATACAGCGGGAGCGAGCCTCCGGCGCCGCGCGCGCCGCCGAGAGAGGGGAATGTCTGGTGACGTAGGTCTACGTCGCTAGACGATAACGAACCACTTTGCCGCAGTACAGTCAACGTGACTGGTCGGCAAGTGGTTAACTGACACTAACATTTGCACCTGCCGCTGACACTAAACCACTCACTACACTGGATCAAGCCCAGAACTAGTTAAACTTTGTTAATCATTTTTCTTCAACAAGACAGATTTTTTTTTTTTTTTAAGACATGTCCTCTAGTGGAAAAGATACAATGCATCCCTGAAGTCTAAAGATTACATAAACCCCACACAACATAATATATTGAAAGCAGAGACCCCATAGAATAAAATAGTGGTCGTTCCAAAACACATTGACCTTTTCAGTGGATGTTTTGCACTTTTCCTTTGAAATACAGAATATTTGTTCTTGGATATTACAGTTTTTTTATCATGATACTGAACTACTATGCACCCCTTTATTTTTGAATATTCTTTAACTAGTTGTTTTCTCATTAGAGTTAGCGCCTATAGGTTTTGCTGAGGGAGGCAGTTCTGGAGCTCACCCTGGGGGGGGGGGGGGTTACTTCATGATCTTTTAACATGGCAGTGATTTTAATGGCTGCATATACAGTATCTGTGATTGTTTGAGTTTTGTAAAAACTACTTGTACTTATTGATATGTTATCATGAATATCGATCGTTCGTTAGATCATTTGCATTTTTTTCAGTGTTCAAAAACTCTCCTCTGTTGAAGAAAGCAATTTTGAAACGTGTTGGCATTAAAGAGGATTGTACCCAATATGTTTTCATTACGCAGTTTTTTTGGCAGCTTTCTTTACTATTTTTATGGTCCTAAGATGTGTTTTAATTAAACTTTATTTTTTTCAGTTCTATGTGTAAATATGTGGAATGCCTAAAAAGTCCCATACAGACCCGTCCTTTGTTCCAGTATGTATAGGGATGTTGGCATACATGTGAGGGGTGGAATCATGTGTGGTTCACTTTTGAAACCAAACAATCACTGCAATTTAAAAAAGGGAAGATTCATCTGCGGTGAATGTTTGGTGAATGGTATGTTCACCACTTTTTAATAATACCTCTTAAAGTGTATCCATGGGCACATTTATTTATTTATTTATTTATTTTTTTTGGGGGGGGGGGTGATGTTAGAGTGGGAAAGGGTTACAGTATAACTCAAGACAATCTTTTTTTTCTCTGTCGCTCATTGACAGACGTAGTCCTCTTTGATTCACATCAATAGGGTTATGCTGCCCTCTACAGGAGTAGGACTAGGCAGAAAGAAAAACGTTCTGGCTCCACCTTAGGGGCAGTCCCAGAGGGTATATCCTCTCTCTCTCTGCTACAGGATGTTAGTTTTTTTCTGTCTAGTCAGGAGTAAGGACCTAAGTTCCTTGCTGGGATCTCTGGTCCTGGCAAGATTTTTTAGAAATTTTTTTTCCTTTTAGGTAGTATTTTGTCTCCAGTTTTCCTGTGAGATCTTCAAGCAAATTACGCCGGATCTGGGCGACGGGCTGGATGTTGAGATCCAGTGGTCACCCCAGCCGGCCTACGAGCGCGCGCAGACCATAGCTCCGCGCTGGGTCGGCCGCGACACATTCAAGTAAGTATGCGGGGCCGGGCGACGGGCTGGATGTTGAGATCCAGTGGTCACCCCGGTTCAGCCTACAAGCGCGTGCAGACCATAGCCCCGCGCTGGGTCGGCCGCGACATAGTCCCATTGGACGGGGACTGACCCTGCGAGTTAAACGTCTCGCTTGGACGCCAGGAACCAGAGAGTCAAGGCGTCCGTATTGGTCGACAGCCCCCCACCCCGGTGGAGAGGGTACTGTGAAGAGAGGGTGCCGTCAGCCGGTATGGTGAGTAAATGTTCCCCCTTCCCCCCTGTGGGGTCTTTGGGATACGGGCCCCTCTGTGTATAGTCGGATCCTTTCTGACATTAACGTTCCCCCTTGTAGCCTATGACATGTTCACATATCCCCTGTGATAGTGTGATCTGGTTTGGGAGCTGACACTCCAGCAGGCTTGGTTTGGGAGCTAACACTTTAAACAAAGCTCGGTTTGGGAGCTGACACTCTAGCAACCTTGGTTTAGGAGCTGACACTCCAGCAGGCTTGGTTTGGGAGCTGATACTTCAGCAAGCCTTGGGTTCTCTAGCAAGGAAGCCGAGTTTGATTTGCTATAGTAAAACACATAGGAGGTATAGCCTACCTTAGATCGCCATACTCCCGCAGGCCGACAGGCCGCCATCAGCTGTTTTCAAAGCATGCAGGCCGCTGTACTGGAGGAGCCACGCTAGATCGGCAGTCCGCTGCCATTTTGTTGTAGACCGCATGTCTGCATTGTCTACACAAGCCGCCCGCAGGTCACGCAGGCCGCCATTTTTTCGTAGCCTCTTGTCTCCTGCATGGGGGTGGTCATGTTTGATGTGCCCAGCAAACCTCGAGGAGCAGCTGGGAACGCCGGAAGGCGTACACAGGGGGCAGAGCCACTTCTTTTCACCCGGGAAACCTAGTGCAAGACTTCCCAGTCTGCAAAAGACAACGCTGACAGCAGTTTTAATAAGAAACTTCTTTGCATCTGGTGGTGAGCCCTTGGGGTCTCTCTCTCTCTGTGGGGGTCCAAAGCAGGTACGCTGAGGGGCGCTATTGCGCTGGTGAATTAAAAAAGGTATTTTTTTATTTTAAAAAAAAAAGGTATTTTTTTATTTATTTAAAAAAAAAAAAAAAAAGATTTTTTCTTTTTTACTGGCAAAGTGTCCTGGATTAACATGGACCCTGCCACACATGTATCTCCACCTGATCCCCTCGAAGTGGCTGCAGGACCCTCCAGTTCCCCACTTAATAGTGAGTCATTGTCAGCAGTTTTTGGAAATTTTTTGTCTATCCCGGGTGGAATTGGCTTGTCAGGGACAGGGCGCAAGGAAGCGACCCCCGCCTATCCCCATTTTCATCTGAAACTTCAGATTCAGAGTCTGAGCCTATTCCTGCAGTTGCAGGTACCTCATCTGTGGTTTGTGCATTGGGTACTGTCTCTTCAGACAGTGAGGAAGATGTTTCGGCATCTACCATAGCCCGAGAGGAAGCGTTAGTAACGCATTAATTGTATATGTTCGGAGGTTACACCATCAGAAGTAGCTGATACTGAGATCCCATTTGGTACTAATAAACGCACCAAAATGGTAGAAGTATTTCCCTTACCCAAGTGTTTCGGTAATGTAACTAAAGAGGAATGGGGTCATCCAAGACGAGCCCCTACTATTTCCTAAACGCATTAAGAGGCGTTATCCGTTCGAGGAATCATTCCTCAAGAGATGGACAGTACCATCTTTGGTGGATTTTCCAATCTCCAGATTGAACAAAGCTACAGTTATCCTATTGGAGGATGCTCCATCCTTTAAAGATGATCGTAAGGTGGAAGCTGTGTCTCGCGCCATCTTTTCCCTAATTGGGTCAACTTTCAGACCAGTAATTGCTATTGGTCTAGAATAGACCAAGTGGCTTAGAGGGGAGAGATATCCCCCAGGCGGTATCAGATCTGGTGGAACAGATGATACAAGAGTTACAGTTTGTCTGCGACGTTGCACTAGACGCCACTCCACTATTGGGGCGAGCATCAGTTTCAGCAGTGGTCCTCAGGCGTACACTGTGACTAAGATATTGGTCGGCAGACCAAGGCTCCAAGGAAGCTTTGGTTAAATCTTCCTTTTCAGGGTGTGCGCCTATCTTGGGGCCAATTTAGATGAGATTATTAAGGATCTCACTAGAGGAAAGAGCACTTTCTTGCCACAAAGTACTAAGGGTAAAGGATCCCGTCAGAGACGGGCGCCTTCTTTTTCCGCTCATAAAAAGTTTTTTCGCCCCACGGGCGAAAAAAGCAAAGTCCTCTAAAACTCCTTCGGGAGGTCTTTTAAGGGGCGTTGGTCGGGCAAGCAAAAGCCCGGCTCTTCCAGACCTGAAGATAAGACTACTAAAGCCGGAAGGTGCGCCCCCGCCCATAGCTGGGGTAAGGGGACGTCTTCGCCGGTTTCCGGATCCATGGCTTTCCAGAACCTCGGACAAATAGTTCGCGAGGTCATACGGTCAATCTCTCCCAGTGCGATTCTTCCTTTTCAATATTCGACTATCCCCGGATCGCTTAAGAGCTTACGGGAGGCAGTCACGGATTTAATGCAACAGGGAGTGGTGGTCCACGTTCCTTGGACAGAGCATTTCAAGGGTTCTATTCAAACCTTTTCACAATACCCAGAAAAGAGGACAAGGTGCGTCCAATTCTGGACTTAAGAGCATTCAAACTTTTTTGTCAGGGTACAAAAATTCAAGATGGAGTCCATTCGCACAGTAGCGGCCTCCCTGCGTCAGGGGGATTTTCTGGCGTCCATAGACATCTAGGATGCCTATCTTCACTTTCTTATTTATGCAGGACATCAGCGTTTCCTGCGTTTTTCCGTAGAAGGGTACCGTTATCAGTTTGTGGCGTTACTCTTTGGTCTCGCCTCGACTCTCCGGGTCTTCACAAAGGTGTTGGCCCCAGTCTTGGCGTTGTTACGACAACGGGACATATCGATTCTAGGTCACCTAGACGATCTTCTGCTCTGTGCGGCTCTATTACTAAACTTAGAGATCACCATGACCTCTTTTGCAAGAGTTCGGGTGGCTGGTGAACCTGCAGAAGTCATCTTTGGTTCCCACCAGGAGGCTGGAATATTTGGGTCTAATTTTAGACACATCCAGGCTTGCATGAGGGTCCTGGGTTTGAGGGTGGCTTCCTTTGAAGCAGTACCATTTGCCCAGTCCCATACCCGAATCCTTCAAGGAGAGATTCTTCTCAAGTGTAACCGGAATCCAGATTCCCTGAACAATCGGATCCGGCTGAGCAAGCGGACCAGGGAGTCCCTGGTCTGGTGGCTTCGGTCTCCGATGCTCAGCCAGGGGAAGTCATTCCTACCAATATTTGGACGCTTATCACCATGGATGCCAGTCTATTCGGGTGAGGAGAAATTCTCGGCTCAGGGGCTTTGGTCCCTGGAAGAGTCCAGGTTACCGATAAATGTATTGAAATTGAGAGCGATCAGACTTTGTCTGATTCACTGGACCGAGCAGCTCCAGGGCAGCCTGGTTCGGATCCAGTCAGACAATGCCACAGCAGTGGCTTATGTCAATCATCAAAGGGGCACCAGGAGTGTCCTGGCGGCCATGGAAGTGGCCAGCATTCTTCGTTGGGCGGAACGATTGTTCCAGCTTTCTCTGCGGTATTCATTCCGGGGGTGAATTGGCAGGCAGATTATCTCAGCCATCAGATTCTGGATCAAGGGGAATGATCTCTTCATCCAGGGATATTCCACCAACTGTGCCTCCGTTGGGGCACCCCGAATGGGAGCTGTTGGCATCTCAGCTCAACAGGAAAGTGCAGAGGTTTGTGGCTCGCTCCCACGATCCTCTAGCAGACACCGCAGACATGCTGATCGCCCCGTGGGGGCAGTATCAGCTACTTCCCTCCTCTCAAGTTACTGCCAAAGCTTCTTCGCAGGATAGAGATGGAGGGAATCCCAGTTATCCTGGTAGATCAGGACTGACCTAGTCGGGCCTGGTACGCCGACCTGGTCAGGCTGGTCGCAGACGTTCCTTGGCGACTTCTTCTTAGGGAGGATCTGCTGTCGCAGGGACCGATCTTCCATCCTGCTTTACGATCGCTGGTTTTAACTGCCTGGCTATTGAGACCCAGGTGCTGAAGGACAAGGGTTTGTCAGCTTCAGTTATTCCTACTCTAGTTAAAGCAAGGAAAGCGACTTCCAGAAAGATTTATCATCGCACATGGAAGTCTTATATTGCGTGGTGTGAATCCCTTGGGTTCCCTCCACGTTCTTATTCGGTGGCCCGAATATTAGTTTTTCTGCAACAGGGAGTTGAGCAGAAGCTGGCCTTGAGTGTTATCAAGGGTCTGTTTTCAGCATTAGCTATCTTCTTTCAGAAGTTTTCGGCTACTCATTCCTTGGTGCGGAATTTCATCCAGGGGGTGCGACACCTGGCTCCGCCAGTGCGCGCGCCGTTACCACCCTGGGATCTTAATTTGGTGCTGTCGGTTCTTCAGAAACCTCTCTTTAAAAATATCAGGGAGATTCCCTTGCTTACTTTATCCCAGAAGGTGGCCTTCTTGGTGGCTATCACTTCTGCACGCAGGGTGTCAGAACTGGCTGCATTATCCTGTTGGTCCCCATATCTGGTGGTTCATAGGGATAAGGTTGTTCTTCATCCGAATCTATCCTTCCTTCCTAAGGTGGTTTCAAGGTTTCTTTTGAATAAGGACATTGTATTGTCCTTCCTTTGTCCTAAGCCCAATCATCCTCGAGAATTTGCGTTGCATTCCTTGGATGTAGTTCGGGCGATCAGGATATATTTGAATACTACGGATTCAATTTGTAAGACGGATTCACTGTTTGTGATCACGGATGGCCCTAAGAAGGGGTTGCCTGTTTCTGCCGTGACCATCTTTAGATGGATCAGACAGACGGTGGTATAGGCTTATTCTATCTAAGGGTCGGGATCCCCCGTTCCCTGTTAAGGCGCACTCTACTTGGGCGCTTAGTGCTTCCTGGGCCTTCTGCCATCAGGCGTTAGTGGTTCAGGTTTTCAAGGCGACTACTTAGTCGTCGGTTCATACCTTTACAAAATTGTATAAGGTTTATGTGAGGACATCGTCAGATGCCTCTTTTGGCCGCAAGGTTCCTGCAGGCCGCTGTTTGAGGAGACTGTTGGTCTACCTCGAGGGTTTGTTGGGTAGGTCTCATCTGTTTGCTCGATGAGTCCCTTGATACTTCTGGTTGGCTCCGGTTGGGCCTTCTAGATTGGATTTTGATTTCTGTCAATCCCACCCCTCATTTGTGGCACTGCTTTAGGACGTCCCTATTGATGTGAATCAAAGAGGACTACGTCTGTCAATGAGCGACAGAGAAAATTGGATTTTTGTAAGATCTTACCGTAAAATCCTTTTCTCTTAGCTAATTGACAGACGTAGTACCCGCCCCTCTATCATTGAGTTGGGTTGGGTTAAATTCTCTGACACTGCTTTGTGACATAACTAACATCCTGTAGCAGAGAGAGAGAGGATATACCCTCTGGGACTGCCCCTAAGGTGGAGCCAGAACGTTTTTCTTTCTGCCTAGTCCTACTCCTGTAGAGGGCAGGATAACCCTATTGATGTGAATCAAAGAGGACTACGTCTGTCAATGAGCTAAGAGAAAAGGATTTTACGGTAAGATCTTACAAAAATCCAATTTTTTTTTTTTAAGTTTTTGATAGAGAGGGAATAGAAAACTTTTTATTGCTTTCTGTGGCCCATTACGGAGATTCACCCTATTTGTCCTGTTTACCATTATCATTGTAAGAAAAAGAAAATACCACATTTTGGGTTTTCCCCAGAAAAGTAATAGAGAAGTCTTCCAACGGGGGCACTAGTTCTGGTGACCTAGGGGTCCCCAAGGAGTTCCCTTAATTTGCAGGGATTTCTTCTCACTTCCTGTTTGACTATGGGACAGGAAGTGAAGGGAAATCTGCACAATAGGACACAGATGGCGAAACAAAAATCTGACAGGGGTTATAACTCTCCCTTACTCTATCCAAAATGAAAAACATTTTGCCTATAGTTCTACTTTAAAAAAAATGTCAGTTTTTTTCATTGCTGTCTATGTTCCTGTTGTGGACATTCATCCTATCTGTCTGTCTAGATGACCTGTGACAGAAAATGATGTGCAATGTGAGGTGAGGAAGGGGTTAGATGATGTTGGATGTCCTCCAGTCAGGAAATGAGGTGGGCTCTATCTGATTTGCTGCAGTGTCTAATGCATGTTGTAAGAAGCTCACTGTGTGCACTGAAATCAGAGTAAGCTATTTCAGTCCAGGAGAGGAGCCTGTAGGACTGTGTGTAGCACCCTCTAGTGCTTATAGGTTGGTAGGAACATTTAGCTGACTCACAGTAGTTTAAGTGACTCTGGGTAGATGCTGTGGGTTCAGATTCAGGTCAGTTGGCAGGCTTAGCAGGCTCAGCAGGCATGGCTTCTAGTACCCTCCCCCCCCCCGGCTTCTGGAAGCTTCTGGAAAATTCCAGAACTTAGTGGGAGGAGAATGAAAAAAGAAGCCTGAATATTTAAGAGATCTCTGCCAACCTCTGGGCAAGGATAGCCCATAAGCTGGGGAGATGGCCCTTAACTGTTGAAGGGCCTGACCAGGGGGTTGTTGCTAGCTGAAGGATGGAATGCTGAGTGGAGGATCGTAAGGCCTGTGACCCTGGGGCTGGGGGGCACTGCCTCCAAGCTGGAGCTGAGAATGGAAGGAGAGGAATCTGATTAGAGGGATCTACACCATCCTTCAGATCCATTCAGGAAACACCCTGTCTAGCATGGGAAGATCTCTACAGCAGGAGGCCTTAACAGAATTTTTAACCAAGGCAGCAGGAACCAAAGGGACGGTGTGAGTACCTCTACCTAGAACCCCAGGGCCCATAATGGAGAAAGCTGGCAGATGCAACATTTAGAAATCTTTCACTAGGACAGTGTGACAGCTAACCTAAATCCCTTGCTCTGGGGCACTTTTCAAGGCAGCCAGGTGGGCTGGTATTTTCTGCAGAGGGGATATAGAGCTCCTGCAAGAAGTTGGGACTTTGTGAGTTTTATTAAGGGGACATAGAGCTCCTGAAGGAGGACATTTGGTACTGATCCATTAAAGACTGATATTCAGAAGGGAGTACAGTCTAGGATCTGTTTATGTACATAGGGATGAGGTTGTCCTCGTGTTCAAGCTGGGCATCCCATCAGCCCTATCCAAGTTGATTTTGCTCAATAAAACAACAAAAAAAACAAGCTCATGGACTGGTTGCTGATTCAGTATGGAAGTTGGAAAACGTGTTGCCTGGCTGTGCAAGAATAGGGGGACCCAAAATCCAGCAGCCCATTAGGGGCAGTAGTACATGTGCAAGACTAAAGAGAAGGCTGGAGGTCAGATTATAAAGTATGTTCGTATTCTGAATCCTTCTAATGTTGCAGTCTTTCATTGTATGCTCTAGTCAGTGAATCTTCTGGCCTCTCCTATCTCTGAAAACAATGACATTTCCATTTCACCTTCTGCTTTTTTCACATTTACAGATGGGCAGACAGGCAGAAGAGTCCAGTTCTGACATGTAACACTGTGATGTCTGCCAGGAACAATACCAGATGGCATTAGAGATTCTCACCTCCTATCAACAGAAACACTAAATGTAAATTACAGACGGATCAAACCCATGCGTCTCATCTCTTCTGACCATTTATTACTTATTGAAGAAGACACTGCATCAACATCTACATTGAAAAAGCCTTTTCTGAAAACGTCTCCAGTACAGAAAGTGAAGAAAATCCACAATTTTCGAATAACAGAGCAAAAGGAACTCCTGCAATGGGTAAAACTGTTCTTGAGACAACTGTCTAAGAGGGGATATCCCTTCACTTTAGATAGAAATTTTCCAACTTCCTGCTGTGTCTCTGGTAGAAATGAAGAAGAGAAAGCCTGATGTGCTGCCACTGAAGTAATGATAATGGGGAAATACAAATGTTCAAAAAAAGGGGGTAACGTAGAGTGAAATGTGAAGTAAAGCTGCTAATTATAGTAGTGTCACCAGTGCTGTATTTTGGCCTAGGCCAACAAGGCCCAGGCCTAGGGCGGCACTTTGCAGGGGGGGGCAGCAAAAAAAACACCCCCTCCACCTGAGACTCTATTGGCCACTGGTGTCTTGAACCGCCTCTCTAACCCCTCTCTCTCTCTCTCTCTCTCTCACTCACCCCCCCTCTCACCCCTCCTCTCTCTCTCTAACCCTCTCTCTCTTTTTCTATCATCCCCCTCTCTCTCTCATCCCCCTCTCTCTCTCTCGCTCTCATCCCCCTCTCTCACCCCCCTCTCTCTCTCACCCCCTCTCTCTCTCACTCTCTCTCTTATCCCCCTCTCTCACCGCCCTCTCTCTCACTCCCTCTCTCTCATCCCCCCTCTCTCTCTTTCATCCCCCCTCTCTCTCATCCCCCTCTCTCTCATGCCCCCTCTCTCTTTCTTTCTCTCACCCCCTCTCTCTCTCACACACCTCTCCCTCCCTCTCTCTCTCACTAACTCTCTCTCTCTTTTTCTATCATCCCCATCTCTCTCTCATCCCCCTCTCTCTCTCGCTCTCATCCCCCTCTCTCACCCCCCTCTCTCTCTCATCCCCCTCTCTCTCACTCTCTCTCTCTCATCCCCCCTCTCTCAACCCCCCCTCTCTCTCTCTCTCATCCCCCTCTCTCTCATCCCCCTCTCTCTCATCCCCCTCTCTCTCATGCCCCCTCTCTCTCATGCCCCCTCTATCTCTCTCAACCCCCCTCTCTCACTCTCTCATCCCCCTCTCTCATAGCCCCACTCTCTCACCCCCTCTCTCTCTCTTTCTCTCACCCCCTCTCTCTCTCACACACCTCTCTCTCTCTCACCCCCTCTCTCTTTCTCACCCCCCTCTCTCTCTCATCCCCCCTCTCTCTCTTATCCACCCTCTCTGTCTCTCATCCCCGCCCTCCCTCTCTCTCCCCTCTCTTTCATCCCCCCTCTCTCTCCCCCTCCCTCACCCACCCCCTCTCTCTCTCTCCCTCCCTCACCCACCCCCCCCTCTCTCTCTCTCTCTCCCTCACCCACCCCCCTCTCTCTCTCCCACACCCTCTCATCCCCCCCCCCCCCCTCGTAAGATCTCAGGGGTTCATGCCAGGATTTGTAGTCCTTCGATTTTGGAGGGGGTCACATCCGTTAAAAAAGAAGTGGGGAAAATTTACATGGCTGCGCCCAATTTTAGTCTTGCCTAGGACAGCACAAAACCAAAATACACCACTGAGTGTCACCACATACTGAATACAATGTATATATAAATAAAATCAGCGCTAAATTCCATGAATAACTTGTAAAATAAATACATAAATAAGAAAAATAGGCATCATATAATTTGCACATAAATAACATAAAATTAATATTAAAATCAAAGTGCTGGTGATGAATCCGATGTAACCATATATGTGCAAAACAATGCGTATAAATATAATGATGTCTATATATTAAAGTGCATAATGGCAAAAAAGTGAATAACAACAGTAAGGTGCTGATAATATAATATAAGCAAAATGCAATCAATAAAGGTGCTTAAAAAGTCCAGCTTAAAGCATGAGGTGCAAAACAATGCAAATATGACTTGTGATCGTGATGTGAGTTGGCGTGGTGTGCACTCAAATCCTCTAATTTTCACCGATGTGACCGATATCCACAGTGAATCCAAACACTGGTAAAAATGGCCGCTCACCTTAAAGTGAATAATAATAAGCGTAGTATAACAGCTATGTCTCCTGACAAGCCTTAATCGGATGATCCAGGGGCATGATAAGTGTGGTTTAATGCTGAGTCTCCAGCTAAGCCTTTAGCAAATGCCCAGGAGAAGTGGATTGTAGACAAGCCCAAACTTTGTTCACTTTCCCTCATATAGATGTAAATGAGAAGAAGTGGGCTCATGGTGTAGTATATCAACACATTTATTTCTTAAAAAACATAATAACTTACATTTAAAACTCTGTTAATGCTCATCCGCAGCTCGCGGGGTATAGGAAAAGAACTGTCTAAGAGGGGATATCCCCTCACTTTAGATAAAAATCTTCCAACTTCCTGCTGTGTCTCTGGTAGAAATGAGGTTTGGGTTCAGAATCAAGTAGAATTTGGTTTGAATGGGGTTGCCACAGTCAGTGGTCAGGCTTGGAGACCAGTAGCTATAGTAGTAGAGGCTTTCAAAGGCCATAAGTACACAAGCAGGTTAACCTGGAGGATCACCGGAGGTGCGGGGTCTAAACACTTACTGGTTTGTACCAGAGTTCCTGATGGTAGAGATGGGCTTTGCTGTTGCTAGTACCAGGCCACTGTCCTCAGGATTGCCCCACAAGGAGGTGAGTAAACCAGGGTCCAGTGGCAGATATAGCAGGTAGGGATCAAGCAGAAGCATAGTCAGTAAAAAAGCCAAAGATCTGTAACAAGTTGTTGCATATTGGGATCAAGTGGAAGTGTAGTTGAAAAAAAAGCCAAAGGTCAGTAACAAGTGGTTGCAAGTTGGGATCAAGTGGAAGCATAGATGAGGAACACAAGACGCAGGGCTTTTTTTCAGCGGTTCCGGCACCTCCAGAACTGAATGTATATATGTAATGTATGTTGCTGGGGGTCAGTTTTTGCTGGGAGGGAGCTACTTTAGAGGAAGGGGTCTATTGATGCTGGATACTGAGGAAACTTTTGTTGCTGGAAGGGATCTATTTTTGCAGGGGGGGTGGTCTATTGTTGCTGATAGGGATCCATTGTTGCTGGGGGTGAATCTTATGTTGCAGAGGGAAATTTGTGATCGGAGAGGGATGTACTGTTGAGGGTGGGGTCTTTGTTGCTGGCTGCTGGAGGGTCTATTAATGTTGGCTGTTGGGAGTCTATTGTTGCTGGGGTGGATATATTGTCGTCGGAGTGTCCATTGTTGCTAGATCTATTTTACTGTCTTTCTTGTTATCATTAACAAATTCTATACAAACTACTTAGCACCACAAAATAATACTTGGGTTTGTATTCTCTAAAAGGGGCGGTATTGGGGAGGTGGGTAAGGGGTGGAACCAAGGAACGGTTCTTGGAGGTGGGTAAGGGGCAGAGGCGAAGGGTGACTTAAAAGAGAAGAGTTTCTGAACCTATTCTCTGAGAAAAAAAGCCCTGACAAGATGTGCAGCATTGACAGTTTAATGTGACACACAAGGGTTAAAAACACTTACAGAAATTTCCACTCTGATAAAGCCTGTAACATGAATAATCCTCAATGTTCAACATTGTCCTCTGTGGATTGGATAAGGAGAGAGAGAGAGAGGATTCGTGGCTGTCTGGTATCCAGGAGGATGCTGGCGTGTGTAGACGCAAAGAGTCAGCGGCATGGCCGGGCTTCCAGAACCACGCTGGACCGTTGACGAAGGATTCACTCATGCTCCGAAATGCGTTACCGCCCACCACCACCTGACACCTGTGTGCGTTCCAGCGTGGTTACAGAAGCCCGGCCGCACTGCTGTTTCTCTGCTCCCGCACACGCCTGCATCCTCCTGGATACCAGACAGCCACGAATCGGCTCCTTCTCTCTCCTTGTCCCATCCACAGAGGACAATTCTGAACGCAGAGGAATAATCATTTTACAGGCTTTATCAAAATGGAAACTTCTGTAAGTATTTTAACCCTTGTGTGTAGCAGGATTCCCAGTCATTTTGCTGGATATGGGTCCCCCTGGGTCACCAGGTGGTACAAAAGTACATTTGTGCATGTTTCTCCAAGTGTGAGCACTGAGACAATGACCAGTCCAGTATCTTTGGGTTTTTTGTATTTATTGAGAACTTGGATGGGAGAAGGGAATAAGTGGGATACTCCTTTGGCTCAACTATGCACAATTTGTTAGGGACAACTGAAAATGCCGTTTGGCGCTGACTTGACACTGGCTAAATGTCGGTCAATGCCAGTTGACGCTTTGTTAACGCTGGCTTGCCGCCTCTTGACTCCAAACTGACTTTGGACCACTTTCTCACATAAAGAAGTCCTCTTGAGCTCCCTTAATCACTCCTTGCTGAGGTACTGTAGCTACTTGTACTACTGCTGCGCTGCTAGACACTTCAGGGCCCACACTGGCACCCCCTTTCTCTCACTTATCTTCAGGGCTTAGACACTGGCAACCCCTTTCTCTAAGCCTTCTCCACAGGTTAGTTGGCTCCCGGATCCCTCTGACCTTCTGGAGTGGCCCCTTCTCCTAGGCAGGCCCCTGGGCAGTTTTGAGTACTCACGATACTGTTTTCCTGGGAACCTCTGCCCAGCAGCTCCACTCGGTCCACAGCACTCTGGATCCCTCTCTGCAGCTCAGCTCAACCTTCGTCCTCTAGGCCGACTGCCCAGGACACCCTCACTTGCGTTGACAGGAGGAGAGACAGCCGTCACCCTCCTCCTGGGACTCTGTTTCCCGCCAAAGATGCCCTGTCACATGCTTCTCTCAGACTTATAGCCCATCCCAGGGTGCATTGCGGCAAACTCTGCCCACTGAGATAGCCATAAGCCCTGGTGTGCTATTGGCTAGGTTTCCTCCACTGTCCGATAAGAGCCCTCATTGGAAACAGTGGGGGGACACCCCAGGCTCAACAAGTCACACCTGGAAGCATGTGAAAGCCTAACTAAATGGTCAGGCTCCCCTGATATGCAGACAGGGCCACCCATATGCTCTTTCCTAGCACCTACCAAGGAGGGTGCTACATCTGTCACATTAAACTGTCATTGCTGCACTGAGAGGCACCTTCTGTATTTCTCACATTTCTACGGAGCTGCTTCTCCTCCTAAGTGCTGCCCGAGTGCGTGCGGACAAGAACCACCTATTTGGACCAAGTTTTCTGTCCCACAGAAGTGCCCAAATCCTCCCCACTCTCATAGTTGAGGAACAAGCCAAAGGCCAGTAACGTGTGGTTGTAGGTTGGGAACAAGCTGAAGCGACGTTGAGGAACTATTTTATTTAAATACTTTCTTCAGCTCTGTGTATATAAAGGAGCATGGTGGAGCTCATGTCCATAATGGGGATGGTATCGACACAGCCCCAAATTATCAACAATGGCTCAAAAGCGACATGGTCCAGATATATTTAGACAGAATAAAGATGGATAAAGCACCTCTACCAGATAGCACCCACCCATGGATCCTAAAAAAAAATTGAGGTTTGTCATTTCAAAGCCATTGATTCAAATTTTTAGCGACTCTTTAATGACTGGAATAGTACCGCTGTATTGGTGTAGGGGCCAGTGACATTACTACAGTAATCAGTGCTAAAAATATGCACTGTTACTGTAATAATGTAATGTTCTGGTACCTTTGGGTACCCTAATTACTCTTTCATAAGTGTATGCGCCCCACCATTCTCTTTTGGTAAGGTGCGCATACACCTTTAAGACTGATGCTGTCATCACTGAGCGCCGGACTGGATGGCTATTTAGATCGCCGGCTCTCACTCACATGTGTTCGTTCAAACTGCTTTGTGCCTTGATGCTAACCTGTCTTGAAGCTCTCATGCTTGCAAGCATACCTCGCTGTCGGAACCACGCTGCGCTGATCCCTGTATCCCGCTACCGGATCATCCGCTCTTGCCGAACCTCTCCTCTGCTACATTGCTATTAGTGATAAGTACCCCACAGGGGAAACCTCTATAACCTTTATACTAAAGCTTACACTATCTAGCTCTGCATACTAAGGACTATTACTACATCTGCATTATCTAAGATTGCTAGCTCTTGAGCCAACTACCCCCTGTTCTTGCACTGGGTTGATCTCTCTTGTATGTCCACCTGCTACTCTGTCATCTGCTACCATACATGATTGCTAAACCTATCTGCATCCCATCTGCTACTATCTTACCTTCAAGAACATTTCCTTTCAAGTGTCTGTCATCTACCATCTCTACCCAACCTGTCTCTTCAGCCTATCATCACTGTGTTACTATATACATAAGTCACTCTAGGAAACATCTTATTGAGTGTGTGTATTTACTTGCTGAATTGAGATCATCCACACATGATGAGTCATTGAGAGTTGGGATTGGTGTCTCAGCGTTTCTCTACATGACTACTGAAGTGGAATATTTCTGCAGCTGAAAATCCACATCATACGTAAAACGCAGGAGCGTTACAAATAATGACATTGGCAGGGAAGGGGTTAACACAGTAGGTGATCAAGGGGTTAAATGTAAGCCTAGGGGTGTGTTTCTAACTGTATGGGGGGAGGGGCTTGTGAAATGATCATAGAGACCTGTGAGCCTATATAGAAGGATCACAGGCGCTCTGTGATCATTCCAGAGAGAAGAACGGTCGGCTTTGTTTACAACAACTGCCCATCCTCTCTCAGTGGGGAGCGATCGCAGGTCGCAATCAGAGCCGCCAGCCCCGTGCATCGGAGTCCCCGCTGCCGAGTGGGGGGCGGAAGCTCGCGATCTGCGTAGTCCTACATCGGTTTGTGCAGGAGGGGCTGCCTGCCGCAGTAAAACTACGGTGGGCGGTCCTTAAGTGGTTAACAGGGTGGAACTGGGTTTGGCCAGCGGCCTCTCACCAACTACTAGGGTGACAGACATTTTTTCTCTTTTCTCCTTCTATGGGGACCCAAAAAAAACAACAGCCCCTTTGGGGGTAAGTGCTACATAAAAGAAAACCATGAAAACAGAAGCTTAATGCAGCCACACATCTAAGGACTGATAAGCTGCTAGACATGTACATGACAAAAAAATTTGATTTGTTTTGTTTAGATTTGTTAATCTAGTTATTTTGTTTCGTTAAATTAGATTGATTCGTTCAATTTGTGTCGGAATTTGAATTCAGAATTCATATTCGGAACTCGTTTTATGTCTTTTTCTAAATTTTCTTCAAATTTACAGATTTTTTTAGATTACCGAATCTAAACGAAACAAAAGGAAACACAATGTGTTTCCTTTTGTTTTGTTTAGATTCATTAATCTAGTTATTTCGTTTAGTTAAATTTTATTAATTAGTTAAATTCGTATTAAGAATTCGTATTCGGAATTTGTTTTGTCTTTTTCTAATTTTATTCAAATTTACTGATTTTTTTTTTTGATTCGAACCGTTCGAATTGATCAATTTTAAATCGGTGGAATCAAAAACTTTTGATATTTTTTTGTCTTTGATTCGAATGTGGCAAAGTGGGCAAACAAAAGAAAAATCTCCATCAAAATGATTACAATTACTCTTTAAAGCAAGGATCCTCAAACTACGGCCCTCCAGCTGTTGCAGCAAAACCACACATCCAATGAGGCATTGTAAAACTCTGAGATTCACAGACATGACTAGGCATGATGGGAATTGTAGTTCCTGAACAACTGGAGGGCCATAGTTTGAAGGCCCCATGGTTTAAATCATCTTTGGCTTAACAAAAACAGATTTATTTCAAAATGGTACTCTAATAACACACACAGTCTTTGATTTCAGAAATATGTTCACAGTTCAAATTCGACTAAAATTTGATTCGAATTTCTGAAATTCAGATGAATTTTGTTTCTTTATTCGGAGCATTCGGTAAACTTAGTTTAGACTGCAATTCGGATATATCAGAATCTACGAATAACAAAAAATTTGAATATTTATTCGCAACTAAAGGAACCGGACATGTCTATAAGCCTCAATTTTTTTTCCCATTCAATACATTTTTATTCAGTTTTACATAAGAAAATATAAACATAACAAATAACAAATAATAATAATAATAATAATAATAACAATAAATAATAATAATAACAAATATAAGCCTCAGTCCCCGTTCACACTAAGGCGACCTGTGAGGCGACCTGGTCGCCTCACAGGTCGCCGTAGGTCGCCTTCCATAGGGAAGCTGCGGACCCGTTCTAATAGGAGCGACACAAGTCGCTCCGACTTAGAAAAAGGGTCCGGAGCTTCTTTGGGGCGACCCTGAGGCGACCGCCATAGACTTCAATGTTATGAAGTCCGTGGCGGCCGCTCCGAGGTCGCGGCGCGCTGCTCGCACCGCGACCTCGGAGGTCGCCCCCCAAGTCGGATTGCGGCAATGTGAACGGGGCCTCAATTTATTACATTTTGGTTTTGGGATTCAATACAATTTTAAAGCTTGTAGTTTGTAATAATTGGACTTAAATAATGGTCTCAACCTTCAAGCTAAAGCAGAAAGATAACACCCAGGACACCAACAGAAGCAAAAAAAAAAAAAAAGACAAAAATAAAAGAAATTCTTTATGATCACATTAACTATTATAACTGCTTAAAAAAAACAAAAACTTCTTTTTTGCCGGCAGTTCTTATTTAATCCTTTCCACCTGTTCTCCCGAAGCCTCATTATCTTCCATTACCGATGTTCGGAGGTGTTTGCAAGCCTCGTTTTCCCTCTAATCTCCGACAAACTCCTAGTTTTCTACAAAGGCCTCTTTGTGTGGCCGAGTGTCTCCACCGTAAGAGGTCATTTGATCTCCTCCGACGAGAATGATCAGAAAGCGGCGCCTCCCTTTCATCGGGAACACGGTGTTTGCAGGGACTGGTCTGGATGTGATGTGTCTCGGGAAATAAAGGCGGCAGGCTGAGCTTTCAATACGGCCTATTATTCCAGAAGCAGTGGGAGGTATTGAATGGGGACTTCTTGTTCTCGGCATCGGAAAATTACACAATGCTACGTAAACCTGCAACACATACATCGGAGCGGTGAATCATAATCTCTGCGTGTTTATACATTTTAACAGTATCTAATGGCAGAGGGGTCATGGCGGAATCAGTCTGGATATCTTTAACCACTTCCCGCCCAACAACATCATATGACGTCGTAGAATTTGAGTGGGGAAATCTGAATGATGGGTGCAGCTGCAGACATCGTTCAGATATCATCTTTTTCTGCCAGCGATTCCCAGTCATGTAAAAACAATCTTAGGGGTTGTTAGGCTGCTTGATTGTTTTTACAGGCAGCGGGAGGGGGTCCCTGGTCATCTCTATGACCTTTGGAGGCTCAGCGCACCATTATGACGTCACGTCCGGCCTTGGCAGATCTAAACACTCCCGTTTTTTCGGGGGGTTTTTTGTATTTTCTTTCAGGCTTTCAAGCCTAGAGGAGAGATGTGGAGACTTATAGATCCCAGATGTCTCCATAAAAAGGACCTGTCAGGCCCTATTTCTATTAAAAGGGATGTTTTGTTTTTTTATTTGTTTTTTATCCCAGGGTTTCCAGCCTAGAGGAGAGATGTGGGGACCTTTAGATCCCAGAAGTCTCCATAAAGAGGACCTGTCATGCCCTATTCCTATTACAAGGGAGGTTTTTTTTTTTTTTATCCCAGGCTTTCCAGCCTAGAGGAGAGATGTGGGGAATTACAGATCCCAGATGTCTCCATAAAGAGGACCTGTCATGCCCTATTCCTATTACAAGGGATGTTTTGTTTTTTATTTTTTTTTTTTTATCCCAGGCTTTCCAGCCTAGAGGGGAGATGTGGGGACCTTTAGATCCCAGATGTCTCCATAAAGAGGACCTGTCATGCCCTATTCTATTACAAGGGATGGTTATTTTTTTTTTTTTTTTTTCTGTATCTCAGGCTTTCCATAAAGAGGACCTGCCAAGCCCTATTCCTATTACAAGGGATGTTTATTTATTTATTTATTTTTATCTCAAGCTTTCCAGCCTAGAAGTGAAATATTTTTTTGTATAATGTGAAAGATGATGTTACGTTGAGTAAATAGATACCTAACACGTCACGATTTAATATTGCGCACACTCGTGGAATGGCGCCAAACTTCGGTACCTAAAAATCTCCATAGGCAACGCTTTAAAATTTTTTACAGGTTACCTGTTTAGAGTTACAGAGGAGGTCTTTGGCTAGAATTATTGCAATTACTCTAACGTTCGCGGCCATACCTCACATGTGTGGTTTAAATGCTGTTTATATGCAGGCACGAAGTATGTATGCGTTTGCTTCTGCGGGGACAGAGGCGCTTTACTTTTTTTTTAATTATTGTTTATTTTACTTTTATTTTTATCTTGACATTTTCCCTTTACATTTTTTTTATCACTTTTATTCCTATTACAAGGAATGTAAACATCCCTTCTAATAGGAATAGGGCGTGACAGGTCCTCTTTATGGAGACATTTGGGATCTATAAGTCCCTACATCTCTCCTCTAGGCTGGAAAGCCTGAGATAAAATAAAAAATGTAAACATGTCCTGTAGCCACTCCTTTGTTATCTTGGCTGTGTGCTTAGGGTCATTGTCCTGTTGGAAGATTAATCTTCTCCCCAGTTTGAGATCCAGAGCTCTCTGGGGCAGGTTTTTATCAACGATGTCTCTCTACATTGCTGCATTCATCTTTCCCTCAATCCTGACTAGTCTCCCAGTTCCTGTTACTGAAAAACATCTCCACAGAATGATGCTGCCACTACCATGCTTCACTGTAGGGATGGTATTGGCCAGGTGATGAGCGGTGCCTGGTTTCCTCCAAACATGATACTTGCCATTCAGGCCAAAGAGTTCAATCTGTTTCATCAGACCAGAGAATTTTGTTTCTCATGGTCTGAGAGTCCTTCAGAAGTCTTTTGTCAAACACCGGGTGGGCTGTCATGTGCCTTTTACTGAGGAGTGGCTTCCATCTGACCACTCTACAATACAGGCCTGATTGGTGGAGTGCTGCAGAGATGGTTGTTCTAATAGAAGGTTCTCCTCTCTCCACAGAGAAATGCTGCAGCTCTGTCAGAGTGACCATAGGGTTCTTGGTCACCTCCCTGACTAAGGCCCTTTTCCCCAGATTGCTCAGTTTGGTCAGGCTGCCCGCTCTAGGAAGGGTCCTGGTAGTTCCAAACTTCTTCCACTTACGGATGATGGAGGCCACTGTGCTCATTGGGACCTTCAATGCTGCAGAAATTTTTCTGTACCCTTCCCCAGATCTGTGCCTCCATACAATCCTGTCTCTGAGGTCTACAGAGAACTCCTTGGACTTCATGGCTTGGTTTGTGCTCTGACATGCACTGGTAACTGTGGGACATTATATAGACAGGTGTGTGCCTTTCCAAATCATGTCCAATCAACTGAATTTACCACAGGTGGACTCCAATTAAGTTGTAAAAACCTCTCAATGATGATCAGTGGAAACAGGATGCCCCTGAGCTCAATTTTGAGTGTCATGGCAAAGGGTGTGAATACTTATGTACATGGGATTTTTTCATTTTTAATAAATTGGCAAAGATTTCAAACAAACTTCTTTTACGTTGTCATTATGGGGGATTTTTTGTAGAATTTTGAGGAAAATAATGAATTTAATCCATTTTGGAATAAAGCTGTAACATAACATAATGTGGAAAAAGTGAAGCGTTGTGAATACTTTCCGGATGCACTGTACAAGGTACAGCAGCCACATATCAGGAATATTAAGTGTTGGAGTGAAAAGCATTGTAACTCTAAACCGATAACTTCTAAAGGCTTTTAAAGCATCACCCATGGAAAGGGTTGCCACCTCATCCCTTTAATCCAGGACACATATTAATTACACAGGTTCTGAGGCTGATATAATGCACATAAGGCACCAAGTGAGTTTAATTACCACCTTAATCAGCCACAGAACCGGTGTAATTAACCACTTCTGGAGCGGAAGATTTACCCCCTTAATGACCAGGCCATTTTGTGCGATTCGGCACTGCATTACTTTAATGGACAGTTGCGCGGTCGTGCAACGCTGTACCCAAACAAAATTTTGGTGGTATTTAATCACATGTGTGATTTTTATTTTTTGCGCTATAAACAAAAAAAAAAAGAGCGACAATTATGAAAGAAAAAAAAAAAAAAAAAAAAATATATATATATATATAATTTTTTTTTTTTTTTTTCACATTCTGCTATATAACATTCTAAAAAAAAAAAAGAAAAAATCTAAATTTAACATTTTAGGCCAATTTGTTTTCTGCTACATATTTTTGGTTAAAAAAAAAAAAAAAAAAAAAAAAACATCGCAATAAGCGTTTTTTTTAAATGGTTTGTGCAAAAGTTATCACGTCTACTAACTACGGGAAAGATTTATGTCGTTTTTATTGTTTTTTTTTTTTTTTTTACTAGTAATGGCGGCGATCTGCGATTTGTAGCAGGACTGTGACATTGCGGCGGACAGATCGGACCCCTAACTGACATTTTTGACACTGCGACTGCAGTGCCGGGAACCCACGATCGCTCCCCGCTGAGAAAGAACGACGGTCTGCTGTTGTACACACAGCAGACCATTGTTCTCTGTGGAATAAACACGGAGCCCCTGTGATCCTCCGATTTAGGATCACAGGTCTCTGTGTTGATTCCACAAGTCCATCCCCCGTACAGTTAGAAAACACCCCCTAGGCTCACACTTAACCCTTTGATCACTACTAGGTTAACACCTTCTCTGCCAGTGTCATTATTACAGTGACAGTGCATATTTTTAGCACTGATTACTGTAGTAATGTCACTGGTCCCCCCCCAAAAGTGTCAAAAATGTCAGTTAGGGGCCCGATCTGTCCGCTACAATGTCGCAGTCCCTCTAAAAACTGCTGAGCGCTGCCATTACTAGTAAAAAAATAAAAATGACATAGACCTTTCCCCTAGTTTGTAAACGCTATAACTTTTGCGCAAACCAATCAAAATACGCTTATTGGGATTTTTTTTTTTACCAAAAATATGAAGCAGAATACAAATTGGCCTAAAATGATGAAAAAAAAATCGATTTTTAAATTTTTTTTTATTGGGAATGTTATATAGCAGAATGTGAAAAATATTGTTTTTTTTTTTTTTTTTTACAGAATTGTAGCTCTTTTTTTGTTTATAGCGCAAAAAAAAAAAAAAAAAAAAAAACCAAACAAAAATCGCGCAGGTGATAAAATACCACCAAAAGAAAGCTCTATTTGTGGGGGAAAAAGACATCAATTTTATTTGGGTACAGTGTCACACGATCGCATCGCGCAATTGTCTGTTAAAATAACACAGTGCCGAATCACAAAAATAGGCCTGGTCATTTAGGGGGTAAAACCTTCCGGTCCAGAAGTGGTTAATCACACCCATACACCACCAATTTTTACACTTCTGCTATGAACCTGTTTATTTGGCAATATCTTTGTCATTACTTAAATTGATGCTTAGAGGTGTAGTTATAAAACATTTGTTTGCCGAATGTCAGATGCACCTGTGCAAGCTGAAGGAAATGTTTCCTTACTTTTTCTATTATATTAATTCCTGTATCATCAGCTCCATCTAGTGGTTAAAATGCTGTATATATTCTCTAGAGCAGGGGTCTTCAAACTTTCTAAACAAAGGGCCAGTTTACTGTCCTCTTCACACTTTGATGGGGCTAGACTGTGGCTAGTTAGAGTGGAAAATGCCCAGGTGTCAATGGGAGTAAACAATTCCCCATCCTTGGTATTAGTGGAAGATATAGTGCACCATTGTTGGTATCTGGGAAGGAATAGTGTCCCATCATTGGTGTCAGTGGGAAGAATAATGTCCCATCATTGGTATTAGTGGGAGATAGAGTGCCCCATTGTTGGTATAAGGGAAGGAATAGTGTCCCATCATTGGTTTCAGTGGGAGGAATAGTGCCCCATCATTGGTATTAGTGGGAGATATAGTGCCCCATTGTTTGTATTCTTCTCACTGACACCAATGATGGGGCACTATTCCTTTCACTGACACCAATGATGGGGCACTATTCCTTTCACTGACACCAGTGATTGGGTACTATTCTTCTCTAATTATATAAATGATGCGGTACTATTCCTCCCACTGACACCAAAAATGGGGCACTATTCCTTGCACTGAAACCAATGATGGGGCACTATTCCTCCCACTGACACCAACGATGGGGCTCTATTCCTCCCTCTGACACCAACAATGGGGCACCATTACTTGCACTGACACTAATGATGGGGCACTATTCCTCTCACTGACACCAACAATGGGGCTGTCATGGGGCTTACCTTGTTGGAGTCTGTAACGCAGAGATGTACGCTCACCCTTGCAGATATCTACAGTCCAAGGTGACCAGGTAAGAAAGCCACCTGGGCTGTGAATCTGTGCATGGGGGCTTGGCAGAGAAGATGCTCCAATAAGAAGGAACGGCAGGAATACAATGGGAAAGGAAGTCCAGGAATAACTGTAGTCACTGGATGACACGAGTCCGGATAACGATCAGGAGATGGGAGGAAGATAGGATCGCAGGAACAACATGGAGTGAAGATAAGGATGGAAGCCAGAGTCAGTCTGGAACACACACTCAGGAAACAGGGACAAAGTCTGTCAAACAGGAATAATCTGGAACAAAGATCAGCAATGAACTGACACTGCTCTAAGCGAGAGGCAGTGTTTTATAGCTTGCTTAATTGAGCAATTAGTGAAGTCCAGCCCCCTAGTGCTGCAGGCAATACCAGAATAACAAGACTGGATCCATATGAGCTGAAGTGTGGCTCAGAGGCAGGATAAAGCCCCGTACACACGTACCGAATGTCGGCCGAACATTCGGCCGTCTTTTGTCCGGTGCTGTCCTGTCGGCTGAAAAGTGCAAAAGACTGCACGCGAATTTTGCCGGCCAACAACAGCCGACTGCAGAAGTGATGTCATGTGATGGTTAACTTTCATTATCTTTTTTCTTTTCTGAGCATGCCCAGTCTTGCTAATCTGCTGTTTGTCGGCCGAATTCTGTACTGACTGGCGAACAATCGGCCGTTCTGGTGACGGCCAACAAAAATTTTAATGCCTGCACGACAGATTCTGTTCGGCCGAAAATGAGCTGTCAGCTGTCGGAAGCATCATACTTACAAGCCTACAATCGGCCGATCGGTCGTCGGCCGAATATTTACGGCCGACAATCGGTACGTGTGTACGGGGCTTAACAGGACAGAACATCAAAGTACCCAGGTTCAAATACCATGTTAGGTACTTAACGGCGGCCACGCCTGGCTGTCTGTAAGGCATGGCGAGAGCCGTGACAGGGGCACTTGTCCATCCACTGACACCAGTTTTCGGGCACTATTCCTCCCACTGACACCAAAGATGGGGCACTATCCCTCCCATTAATACCAACAATGGGGCATTATTCCTTCCACTGACACCAACAATTGGGCCCATTTCATCCTGTTGATACTAATGGTAGGACACTATTTCCCCCACTGACACCAATGATGGGGCACTATTCCTCCCACTGACACCAACAATGGAACACTATTCCTTCCAATGATTGGGCACAATTCCTCTCACTGACACCAATGATGGGGCACTATTCCTCCCACTAACATCAATGTTAGGACACTGTTCCTTCCACTGACACTAATGATGGGGCACTATTCCTCTCACTGACACCAATAATGGGGCCCTATTCCTCTAACTGACACCAATGATGAGGCACTATTCCTCCCACTGACACCAATGATGGGGCACTATTCCTCCCACTGACACCAATAATGGGGCCCTATTCCTCTAACTGACACCAATAATGGGGCCCTATTCCTCTAACTGACACCAATGATGGGGCACTATTCCTCCCACTGACACCAATGATGGGGCACTATTCCTCCCACTGACACCAATGTTATGGCACTATTTCTTCCACTGATGCCAACGATTAGTTACTTTTCCTCCTACTAATACCAATGATGAGACACTATTCCTCCTCCCACTGACCACAGGCACCATTTTTTTTTTTTTGTACTGACTACCAAGACTGAGACATTGTTCACTCTCAATGATGCTGGGACATTTCCTACTCCCACTGATCAAAGGCTGGCCACCCAATAGTCTGAATGATCAAGTCGGCCCTTTGTTCACAAGGTTTGGAGACCCCTGATCTAGACAATATCTCTGCATGACCACCGTAGCTTACTGTATCTTTAAAGTTCTGCACCAATTCTTGCTTAGATTTTCTCACACCTTACCTCCAAAGCTAGCCTGCTTTAAATCCTTCTGTTTATTGGGCAAAATCTTTAGAGTTGTGCCATTATAATTAGGTTATATGGCCAAATCTCCATGACCATCAACATTGAGTTGCCCCTTTCTTTGTGGCTTTTACACCCTCCATCCTTATGGGAAGTTTTTCCCCATAATTTTACTTTTCTACCTAGTAGTCATTGTCATCCTTGCCAAGGTGCTTTCTCAGGCACAGTGAAGAACTGTATGAATTAACCTGCTTTCTACTAGCTGAATTCTTTATTTCAGATTGTTGTATTATTTCTGTGCTGTCCATTATATTTTCTCTTTTTGTATATTTTTTCTCTGACCTTTTATAGTAGACCCTGCTAAAAATGTACAATGCAAATGCAATTTAATGATAGTGAGCACTAGCAGTCTCTTGTAGCATGTCCCTAATTTCTCACAGTCTCTGGTAGCATGCCCCCAGTCTTTAACCACTTAAGCCCCAGAAGATTTTACCCCCTTCCTGACCAGGGAGTATTTTGCGATTCGGCACTGCGTGACTTTAACGGACATTTGCGCGGTCGTGCGACGCTGTACCTAAACAAATTTGACGTCCTTTTTTTCCCACAAACAGAGCTTTCTTTTGGTGGTATTTGATCACCTGTGCGATTTTTTGATCATGCGCTATAAACAAAAAAAGAGCGTCAATTTTGCAAAAATAACAATATTTTTCACATTTTTTTATATGAAATTCCCCCCAAAAAAATGTAAAAATCAAAATTTTTTAACATTTTCGGCCAATTTGTTTCATGCTACATATGTTTGGTAAAAAAAATCACAAAAAGCGTATTTTGATTGGTTTACGCAAAAGTTATCGCGTTTAATAACAAAGGGAAAGATTTTTGTTATTTTTGTTGTTTTTTTTTTTAATGCGTAATGGCGGCGATCTGCGATTTTTTTTGCGGTACTGCGACATTGCGGCGGACAGATCGGACCCTTGACTGACATTTTTGACACTTTTGGGGTTACCAGTGACATTTCTACAGTAATCAGTGCTATAAATATGCACTGTTACTGTAAAATTACACTGGCAGTGAAGGGGTTAACTTTATTTGAGAGGGATGGGGCTGTGTGTGTCCCTAGGGGCGTGATTCTAACTGTGATTGGCTGTGGCTTGAGGTGTAGAAACAGTGATCAACGGTCCTACATAGTAGAACCATATGATCACTATTCCTACACAGGGGAGAATGACAGGTGGCTTGTTTACATTAGCCGCCTGCCTTTCTCCCTCTCCACCGACGATCGCCGAGTGACCGGCGGACATTGGGTCCGCCGGTCACACGCGTGGGGGGGTCCGTGACCGCGCAGGAGCTGGAGCGCGCCTCCGGCGGTGCGCGCTTGCTCCCCAGAGCCTCACAGGCTAGCGAGTCGGCAAGTGGTTAATCACATCTGGGGCATGTCTACAGTCTTTGATCATCCCCTGTAGCAACCCCCAAGTCCCAACTATTTACTGCAGTATGTCCAGCCTCTGTACCATTACAGTCACTAAACATTATGTGTGGTCTTTAATGATGTCTGGGGTCTCACTTGAGGTACCCTATATCATGTACCACCACTGGTCTAGCAACTAAATCTCACAAAGTCTTTTGTTTCACACATCACAATAGTACATCTCCATTCACTGAATTTTGCTTCTCAGCATACTCGCCAATGTCCATAATTCACAGCTGTAGGTAAGCATTGAGTCATGGACAGAATGATTGATGCCCTCCTCTGTTGTTTACTTCCTTCTATGTTCTATAAAACCATTACTCAGGGCCTAGCTATTGATTTATTCCTCTAACCTTCCATTATGGCTGGTGGTTGACCAGATAATTGAAAACTATTTTCTCGCCCCCTATATTTTGCTTTGAAGGTACAAAGAATACCTTTGCTCATCTATACCTATTATGATAAAGTAGTTTGGGTCTTCTTCACTTATGGAGGTGTTCGTCTTTTAAAGTTCTTCTTAGCATGTATTGATGATAGTGTAGCACTGCCCCCTTGAGGACTGCTGGATTATTCACCTTGGGATCCCCCTGGGTTACCGTTAGCAACTGCAGCATGCACATTTAACTCTCTACTCCTTGGCTCAATAAACAGTCTAGGGGTTGTAGTTGTTTTTGTGGTTTTTATTTAATTTAGGGATGGGAGAAGGGAAGAGTGGGATACTCCAAATTAAACTATTCACAATGGATAAAGACTCCTGTCTGAAGATGCAGCCAGGCTGCAGATCCACCTTGCAACTAGATGAATCAGGATTAAGTTTCTGTAAGATCACGTAAGGAAGCCTTTCTTCGGGATACCCGCCTAGTAATCCACTTTCACTCCACAGACTGACACCCATCCTCTGACTATCCTACACTGGGGTGGCCCCCTCTCAGGTCAGGCCCTTAGACATGATCTTCTTTACTCCCGATACTGTTTTTCGAGGGTCTCCAGTGTCTCAACTCCTTCCAGTTTGCTCTTCTGGACCTCTGGGCTCAGCTCCTTTCCTACTGGTCCCAAGGCTGACTACCTGTGGCCATGTGCCACCAATGCAGAGGAGGAGACAGCCATCACCATCCCTCTGCGGACTCTGCTCACCAGCCACGTGCTCCTGGCTTTTATACCACACCCCAGAATACACCAAGACCACCAGTCTGTGCCAATTACTGAAGCTGTATCAAAGCCTGTGTACCCTATGGTCAGGTTTCCTCCACTGTCCAACCTGCCTCCCCATTGGAGCAGCACGGAACACTCCTCAGACCAGATGAATCACACACCGAGCACCATGAGCAGACCTAACTCACAGATCCTGCTCTATGTTAAGCAGAAAGCAATACAGAATTTGCCTGCTGCTCCTCTGATAGGCAGGCAGAGCCAAAACTCTACTTACTCTCTAGCACCTACCTAGGAGGGTGCTACAATAGGAATATGTGTTGAGCATGAGTGCATGGTTTATACATGTGTAGTGGTGTGCCCCTTTATCCAGATTCAGGTGCACGTCCCTTTAACTCAACTCCCCACAATCCTCTAGGCTCCCAGCATCCCCTGAGCTCCTGGACACACCCATGGAGTAAAAATGCCAGCTCCTCCCAGCTTCCAGTGCTCAGAGAGATTCTGCCTGATGGGACAGCAGTGACTGGGCAAGTGAGCTGTCCCCAGGTGCTGGGTCCTCACCTGATAAGTCTGGTGTGCAGGCCACCAGCAGTGAGCACAAGAGCATGCAGCATCCATCCAAGCCCAGTCACTGGAGAGGACTCTGTTACAGTCCATGTGGAGAAGCTGTCCAAGCAGTGGGGTGGTCCTATCTACAGCCCCCAGAGCCTCCTGACCGAAGTCAGCATCAGTAGTGCCAGTGTGAAGTCTGTGCCAGCAGAAAATCCCCCTCAGCTCACAGTCTGTTGAATGAACAATTTCATGGACACGTGGAACAATATCATGGACAACGTTGGATACTTCAGCTCTCTATCCTATCAGTAAACTCAGAGTACTCTGCTGCCATCCAGTGGCCATTAGTAGAACTGCAGTAGAATTGTTTTCATATGTTTTATGCCTGTTTCCCTACTCCTCATATTGCAATTTTGTACTGCAAACCCCTGTTCACAAGATCTCCTGTGTAATCTAAGTTGATATTCATTGTTAAGTAAAGTAGAAATTGCACATCACCACTGGTCTGATCATTTACTATTACATAACACAAGTAGCACCCTTCTAGGTAGGTGCTTGTGAGAAAGTATAGTTTTGAGCTCTGTCTGGCATGTTGGACAGTGGTAGGAAACCTGAAAAATGGGTGAATAGGCTTTTGATACAGTCCTGATGATTGGCAGATGGAAAGTGCCTCGGTGCATGTTGGGATACTGTATAAAAGCCAGGAGCACATGTGCTCGAGGTATTTTGTCTGGATAGCGGAGTCCCAGAGGGAGAGGGTCATGCAGCCTCAGGAGGGTCATCCTGAGGGCTTGGATAGTAGCAGTGAGGAACTGAACCCAGAGGAGCTGACTGAGAGGGGAGACACTGGAGGATCTGTCTCTGCAGTAGAGTAAGTACAGAATCTCGTGTCAAGGGGCCTGACCTGACGGGGGCCACCCCTGCTCCTAAGATAGTCAGTGGACTGGTGTCGGTTGAAAGAGGATGCTAGTGAGAGTGTCCTGAAGATAAGTTATCATCCACTAAGTCGTTTTGCCAGGAAGTGAAGAGCAAGAGACTTAACCCTTTCTACACTTGTGGCAGTGTGGATTAGGCAGCTTATCTGCTTTCAATCAACCTAGAAGGCTTAGAGATAGAAGTCCTAAGCTGATGTGAATAGTTCAAACTGGAGTATCCCACTATTCCCTTCTCCTATCCAAGTTCCAAATAAACATAAAAAAAAAACACCCCTATAATGTTTATTTGTGTAACAAGCCATCAGGAGCAAGGAGGGATCAACTAACTATATCTCAAGGTAACCGTGTGCTGGTAATCAGGAGAGCCCATCAAGTCATTGTTCAGCAGGCCCTGCAAGGACAGTGCTAAATACAATATGTATTTCCATGCAATGTCTTCAATGAGGGCCAGCACAGTTATGACCTCAGTTGCCCAAGGGTCTTCTTCTATTCTAAAAACTCTTGTTTATGTCTTCCTCAGCACTATGAACAATAAGGCAATAGCTTGTTTCCCGTGCCACTCCAAGTGCAGTGCAAAGTGGTAGTGCCAGGTATGATTTTTGCTTACCTACTTCCTTTCAGTCACATCATTACTGTATGAGAGCTTGTTCCTGACCCTGCCCTTTTCATGCACTCAGGTGGGCTATCACTGCCTGCCTCTCAGTACATACACAATCATGTACACCTGTGCAACAGCAACCCAGGACATTGAGTTCTGCTTGTGTACCCCTGATTGGCTGATTGGTTGCCACCAATTAGAGCAGGGGTATCAAGATCAATTACATTGCGGGCCACATCAGCATTATGGTTGGCCTCCAAGGGCCAGTTGTATCTGTAAGACTATATAAATGTATCCAGGGCTTTCTTTTCTCATAGAATAAGTGCAGAAACCAACCCCCCCCCCCCCCCCAGTCGAACCGATCAAACAGAGTGCATGGCCAAACTGCAGTGGGAGGATCTTAAAGGGGCAATACATACCAGGAGTGCATTATGTGCAGAGCTCAGGGATACACTATGTACAGAGTGCAGTTTCAGTGGTGCCCTATGTACAGAGTGCAGAGTTCAGGGGTGTGCTACGTACAGAGTGAAGAATTCAAGGGTAAAATCTGTACAGAGTGCAGGTTTGAGGAGTGCTCTACATACAGAGTTCAGGGTTCAGGGGTGTGCTATGTACCGAGTGCAGAGTTTAGGGGTGCGCTATGTACAGAGTTCAGTTTCAGTGGTGTCTTATGTACAAAGTGCAGAGTTCAGGGGTGTGCTACGTACAGAGTGAAGAATTCAGGGGGGAAATCTGTACAGAGTGCAGGTTTGAGGAGTGCTCTACATACAGAGTTCAGGGTTCAGGGGTGTGCTATGTACCGAGTGCAGAGTTTAGGGGTGCGCTATGTACAGAGTTCAGTTTCAGTGGTGCCTTATGTACAAAGTGCAGAGTTCAGGGGTGTGCTACGTACAGAGTGCAGAATTCAGGGGGGAAATCTGTAAAAAGTGCAGGGTTGAGGAGTGCTCTACATACAGAGTGCAGGGTTCAGGGATGGGCTATGCACAGTGTGCAGGGTTCAGCTCTCTTTCACAGGCTGTCTACATCTTACTTCCAACTCGGCTCTGAGCTCTGCACACATCTCCCTCATCCCCCACTTTGCACATATCTGCCTCCACAGCCTTAATCTCCACCCCCCCCCCAAAAAAAAAAACGCCTCCTCGCTTCAACTACCTCGCCCGGCTCTAGTACCTTCCACCAGTTTAGGCTGCTGTGCCTCTCTCTCACTTGCATTGAGATCATTGATCGGCATCTGTGCACCCGGCCACAGATGGGGATCGTAGTGTAGCTTATCATGTATTGCCCCATCTCACACTGCACCTGCATCTGCATCTCCCTTGTCCTCGCCAAGACTGCAGGGCAGGCAGGGATCTGTGAAAGCCACCAAGAGAAAAGCTTTCCTTGTAAACACATAAAGCTTCTGTGTTTACAGGTGACAGTGGGGAGTCGGTAGAGGAGGGCAAGAGTTGGAGGTGGCAGAATGGAGTTCTTCCACTTCCAGCTAAAAAAAAGCACTGGGTGCAAGGGCCACACAAAATGGCCTGTCAGACTGGATTTGGCCTGCGGGCCTTGTGTTTGACACATATGCCTTATAGGGACCTCACCTACTCTCAGTAGTTGCCCAATATAGTGTGTGCTACCTTGTGAATCTGACTTTATTTAACATTTTGAATTGGCTTCAGTTGGTGACCTTGCTTGCTCCTACTTCCCTTGTACTTTGCTTGCCCAGACCACAGCTATGTTTCTGAATACATGTTTATCTCTTTTTCTGGTTTTGATGCTTGGCTCTCGTCACCTATGGAAACAGCATTTGGCAATACTCCTTGACAATACTTCTGTCCCATCCTTTGGCAATGACTCCACCTAGCTTAATACATCCTCCAGTGTGTCTAATGTTTGGCCCTTCACCTTGCTTACTCCGCATTTCCTAACTCACCAATCCTGAGGAATAGTATCCTTGCTAAAATCAGATTATCTAGTGCATAAGTTCCTTGGTGTACCTGAGTACTGTATAAATATAGGAAAAAAAGGGAAACAACTGCGCTAATTCAAAAAATAAAAACAAAAGAGCAGCAACTTCAAGTGCGACCGACACCCCAAAACAGAATATATAGAAATAAGTTGCGCTGTGAGTTGAACCCTCAAATGAAATAGTCCATAAATGTCCAATAAACAAAGATGAATGTGGAGACTTGTGCAGGTACCGCTTACCAAAAGCTGAATAAAGGAAAGCCAAATGGAGAGTGGTTCCAATTGTCCTCAAAGGTTGTGACACAATGGTTCTCCTGATTCCAGTGTAGATCTCCTCAATAGGACATTAAAAATAAAAGAAAGCAAACACCATGGTGTAAATCCGAAAAATAAGTGGGGAATAGCACCCAAAATTAAAAATAAGCCTTGTGCAGGTACCGCTTACCAGAATTATGAAAAAGAATGGCCAGATAATCAAGGGTGACTCCAACCCGCCTCAGAATTGGGGATCAGGGGGCCTCGCGGTTCCGATATAGATCTCCAGCAGTGTGATGTGTTAGGTTATATGGAATAGTAAAGGGCAAACGCCATAGCGTAAAACCACAAACAAAAATCACAGAAAACAACACCCAAAGTGATGTGAACACAACAGGTCTAGTGCAAAAGTGAGTCAGTGTAGATAGGTGAACACCAACACCAACAGACTCCGTAGGTACCCCTTACCGAATGCTGTATGAGAGATAGCAAAAAGGTTGTAGGACACCTTCCCCAGAGGAAATGGCTGCTTACCAGAAAGACCTTATGGAGAGCGTAGAGAGAGGGGGGGGGGACCCCGATCATATCATCACTCACCTGGTTTGCATAAACAAAGACTTTTGAAGGACTGTTCTTGCTTAGTTGGATGTTTTGGATTATTTATGCAATTTATGCACTTTATTTATTCGCACTTTATGAAAGGAGGGTAACACCATCCCTGCGCTACTGAAATTCTAAGAAAAATAATCATTTTTTTTTGTGATGAATTTTAATTTATGTATAGTTGTCACTGAGGCTTTATCAACTGTGCAATGTGAAAATCACCTGCAAGACGCACACTGCTATGCGACCCCAAGTTGTCGCTAAATAAAGCAGATGTGTGTGACGCAGAGTAGCAAAGCCTTTTGCAGTGGACTTAACGCTTACAACAAGAACAGCCGTTAAGTTGTCACTGAGGCTTTGGCAACTCTGTGCGGTGAAATTCACCTGCAAAACGCACACTGCTATGCGACCCAAAGTTGTCGCTAAATACAGCAGATGTGTGTGACGCAGAGTAGCAAAGCCTTTTGCAGTGGACTTAACGCTTACAACAAGAACAGCCGTTAAGTTGTCACTGAGGCTTTGGCAACTCTGTGCGGTGAAATTCACCTGCAAAACGCACACTGCTATGCGACCCAAAGTTGTCGCTAAATACAGCAGATGTGTGTATCGCTGAAATGTATTTTGCACAATAGCTGACTAGCAAGTACGTATACCTGCTGTAGATATATCAGCAGTGCAACGTGCTTACTAGACAGAACCCTGACACTTAAAAGTATCCCTACAAAAACAAGATTATTGAATCTAACTATAGTGGTATATAGTACCCTAACTACACTGCATATCCCTTTCCTCACACTAAAAGAACAGCTCCATACAGCAGAAGATAATTTCTAACTGACACTGTCCCTTTAAATTTTTATTTTTTTTTCTAACTCAAACAGAACAATCGCTGTATTTCTAACTACACTGACAATCTTTCTGTAAGCTGACTGCTCTTCTGCTGATATGGAGCTTTACAAGCAATCGGCTATGCGGCAACATTGTTTAACACAGCAGGAGAAACACAAATGCTTCCACTCTCTTCCAAAGCCTCTGTATTACAGTGCTAGAGGTTAGGCGGGGCTATGTTATATACTGGGGGATGTATTCACTCCTGATTGGCCTCTGGTCCCCGTAGTCACTCCAATCACGTTCCTAGCAGACTCCTGCCCCCTCATTGGCTTTTACTGACATTTCTGGGCCAATCACAGGCTTTTAAAGCCCACTTCCTGTCCCATTGCATTTTGGGCGGTTCTGGTGACCGAATTCCGAACTTTTACCGCAAAAGTTTGGAATTTGGCCGAATTTCGAACACCCAATGTTTGTGTCGAACCGATGGTCGACCCGAACCGTTCGATCATCCCTACTCAGAACACTAAGAAGTGAGATGCTACAAGGATTCTGACAATCTCTACTAACTCCTTTCTGGTCTTTGTGTATTTATCTTGTTGGGCACACTCAATACTTGCGATAATGTTTTCTTGCTGCCCTATGATTTTCTACATCTCTGTAGAGACCTCATCATGTACTAGCTGCCACTTCAAACTCCGATTTCTTCCTAGAATTTTTCCAATTCTATTTTCTGCTGCAGCCACAACATTTTTTTTTTCCAGTTTTTCCTGGTTTTCACTTTTTTACCAGCAGTTATGAAAAGTACTCTTTCCATTCTTCCAGAACTTCATGCTCGTTTCAGAATCCTGAGAGTTCTGACCTCAGCCTGATAGAACACCTTTGGAATAAATTAGAGCGGAGACTGTGAGCCAGGCCTTCTCGTCCAACATCAGTGCCTGACCTCACAAATGTGCTTCTGGAAGAATAGTCAAACATTCCCATAGACACACTCCTAAACCTACAGACTAAGACTGGGGTGCCATTAAAGTTCATGTGCGTGTAAATGCATGCCTCTCTATACTTTTAGTAATATAGTGTATGTACACACACAACAGAAGCACCTAAAACATTAATTATGCTATGTATGTTTCATATCAGTGTGCGCGGCAGACTAACAGGAATAATTCTAAGGGTATTATTCACGGTTAACTCTAAACAAATGACCTGTAAGGGCTTTTGAAACGTTGCCTCTGGAAAATTTCGAGTACTGAAGTTGAATTTCACAGGCAGGCGCAATTTTAAGGCTTGGTATGAGCGATATCTAGTTACACATCATATTCATAACCTCATCTTTTAACCTTATATTTTACCAAGAAATTAGATAATCTATTGTGTTTATTTGCATTATAAGGCAAATGTGCGCTTCATAAACCATTGCATTAATGTCATTGTGACATAAAAGAATTTGAGCTTTCACTCTTTTATTCTCCCGGGTCTCTGCTTTCAGAAAATATAAAGGTGCATCTCAGAAAATTAGAATATCATCAAAAAGTTAATTTATTTCAGTAATTCACCATAAAAACTGAAACTCATATTTATATAGATGCGTTATAGGTACTTTTGGCAGTGTGGGCGGTGCCAAGTCCTGCTGGAAAATGAAATCAGCATCTCCATGAAGCTGGTCAGCAGAGGGAAGCATGAAGTGCTCTAGAATTTCCTGCTAGAGGGCTGCACTGACTTTGGACTTGATAAAACACAGTGGACCAACACCAGTAGATGACATGGCTCCCCAAATCATCACTGACTGAGGAAACTTCACACTGGACCTCATGCAACTTGGATTCTGTGGCTCTCCACTCTTCCTCCAGACTCGGGGACCTTGATTTCCAAATGAAATGCAAAAATTTCCAGTCAGTGATGATTTGAGGAGCCGTGTTATCTGCTGGTGTTGGTCCACTGTGTTTTATCAAGTCCAAAGTCAGTGCAGCCCTCTACCAGGAATTAGAGCACTTCATGCTTCCCTCTGCTGACCAGCCTTTTGGAGATGCTGATTTTTATTTTCCATCAGGACTTGGCACCTGCCCACATTGCCAAAAGTACCAATACCTAAAAATGGGCAGTTTTGGGACTTTAGATGAGACACCGGCGAGCACTGCTCAGCGTCTCCATCCCTGTATATAACAAAATTGAAAAGCAAGGGGGATTAAAGAAGGTGTGTGGAAACCAGCCGGTCCCTAGTTTGATATACTTACCCACCAGTCTGCTAGCAAACCAAATAAACCTGTCTAATAAAATAGGTTAAAAACAGGGGTTTGGTTAACACACATTTGCAAACGCATGTATAAGCTGCAAGGCCAACAACAAGGCACCCTGTGTATCTTGCAGTCCTAAAACTTCCTAACACTACTCAACCTGAGTGTCTGAGTGTCTCAAGGGAAGTACATGAATGTTGATGGATAGATGAGAAACAGGTGGGCTTGGAGATCGCCCAATCCTCCCCCAACCTGCTCCAATCCATGACTGGTAACTTTCCACACACACCTTCTTTAACCACTTGCCGACCGCCGCACGACTATCTATGGCGGCGGTCAGCCCCTCACAGGCAAACTGACGTAGGTCTACGTCGCTTGCTGGTGAGGGTTTAGGGAGCGAGCGCGCGCCCCCGGAGGCGCGCTCCCGCTCCCGCGTGGTCACGGACCCCCCCCGCGTGTGACCGGCGGACTCGATGTCCGCCGGCCACTCTGCGATCGGCGGGGGAGAGGGAGAAAGTCAGGCAGCTTGTGTAAACAAGCCACTTGTCATTCTCCTCGGTGTAAAGACACTGATCACACGGATCTACTATGTAGATCCGTTAATCAGTGTCCTTACAGCTCAAGCCACAGCCAATCACAGTAGAAACCACGCCCCTAGGGACACACACAGCCCCTCCCTCCCAAATAAAGTTAACCCCTTCACTACCAGTGTATTTTTACAGTAACAGTGCATATGTATAGCACTGATTACTGTAGAAATGTCACTGGTAACCCCAAAAGTGTCAAAAATGTCAGTCAAGGGTCCGATCTGTCACAATGTCGCAGTACCGCAAAAAAAATCGCAGATCGCCGCCATTACGCGTTAAAAAAACAAACAACAAAAAAGGACAAAAATCTTTCCTTTTGTTAGTAAACGCGATAACTTTTGCGCAAACCAATCAAAATACGCTTTTTGCGATTTTTTTTACCAAACATGGGTAGCATAAAACAAATTGGCCGAAAATGTTAAAAAATTTTGATTTTTACATTTTTTTGGGGGGGAATTTCATATAAAAAAATGTGAAAAATATTGCTATTTTTGCAAAATTGACGCTCTTTTTTTGTTTATAGCGCGTGATCAAAAAATCGCACAGGTGATCAAATACCACCAAAAGAAAGCTCTGTTTGTGGGAAAAAAAGGACGCCAAATTCGTTTAGGTACAGCGTCGCACGACCGCGCAATTGTCCGTTAAAGTCACGCAGTGCCGAATCGCAAAATACCCCCTCGTCAGGAAGGGGGTAAAATCTTCCGGGGCTTAAGTGGTTAATCCCCCTTGCTTTTCAAAAGTACCAATACCTGGTCACATGACCATGGTATCACTGTGCTTGATTGGCCAGCAAACTCACCTGACCTAAACCCCATAGAGAATCTGTGGGGTATTGTCAAGAGGAAGATGAGAGACACCAGACCCAACAATGCAGATGAGCTGAAGGCCGCTATCAAAGTAACCTGGACTTCCATAACACCTCAGCAGTGCCACAGGCTGATCTCCTCCATGCTATCCCGCATTGATGCAGTAATTCATGCAAAAGGAGCCCCGACCAAGTATTGGTATAGTGCAGTGATAGTGAATCTTGACACCCCAGATGTTTTTGAACCACATTTTCCATGATGCTCATGCACTCTGCAGTGTAGATGAGCATCATGGGAAATATAGTTCCAAAACATCTGTGGTACTAAGGTTTACCATCATGGGCGTCCGCAGAACTTTTTTCAGGGGGGGGGGGATCATTTTAAGGTCACCCCTGCTCTGCCCCTTTTCAACAATGTAATGAAGGGGAGGGGCTTAGTCATTATACTTATTTTGATTATTTATTTTTAAAGAGCAAACAGAAGCATTTATTTTTAAAGAGTTTGTTAACCTAAAAAAAAACTAAAAAAAAATTGATCATGTTCCCTTAAAGCATGTTATACAGCACAGTGCTTTGTTGTGTAATTTGGCCCCTTCTGTCACCCAAAATACCTGGCTGATCCTGCCTGGCTATGTCCTCCCCTCCCCTCTGTAAACTGACCACGGTATACCATGGCTGCTGAGCCCTGACACTGTGGTCAGTTTATGTGCCTCTATCACCCACAGCCCTCCTGTCCTCCTCTATCCTCTCTCCCCCCTCTCTCCCTGCCTGTCTGGTCCTGTGTCAGTGCCCCCCCCCCCTCCCCTCCTGCTGCTGTAATTTCATTTAAAGTTTTATATCTTGTCTGCAGTCTGTTTAATAATCCTGTGTGCCCCTGTGTCTGTGTTTTATAAAAATAAGTAATTCTTTACAAGTTTTCAGAGCGCCACTCGCCGCTCACGTGACCCCCCGCCTCTCTCCTCCTCTCCTCCCTCCTCTCCTCCTCCCCTCCTGACTGACATCTGTGAGCAATCTTTGGACCTACCCACTACAGGCAGCTGTCAGATGGGGAGAGGAGAGAGAGCCAACGGGTCACGTGAGTGGCGCTCGGTCCTCTGAAAACTGGTAAAGAACGGCTTATTTATTTAAAAACACAGACACACAATATTTTTAAACAGATCAGACAGGATAGTATAAAGTGGCTTAACAATCACTTGAAGAGGGAAGTTGAGATTCCAGGGGGGGGGGGGGGGCTTTACCTGTGGACGCCCATGTTCACCATGACTGCCCTAGACTGATTAACCAGAGCTGGAGTGTATGGACTGGTGATTCGGTGATTGGCAGTCACTGTACTATTAGGGAAGATCCAGCTGGTTGCCATCACTGGTATAGTGCATACTATACTGTACATGGACATACTTTTCAGTAAGCCAATTCTGTATTTAAAATCCTTTTCTTTTATTGGTCTTATATAATATTCTAATTTTCTGAGATACTGAATTTTGGGGTGTCACTAGCTGTAAGCCATAATCATCAAAATTAAAAGAAAGAAATGCTTGAAATGTATCAGTCTTAATGTATCACGCTTAAGAAAGGGGTGGTCCCCACCCTGAAACGCGTAGCCACCCCCCCCACACTAGTTTAGTGACATCATCGCCGAAGACCTCCAAGTGGAGCTGGCCAAGAGGGCTGAAGCTACCCAGAAGCTGCCAATTAGACCCGGGAGAGCTTGCGTTCCAGCCTGACAGCGGTTCTCCACTTCATACCAGCAGCTTCCCGGAGCAGATCTGCAACTACCAGCCGCCTTCCTGCCAACCTCTGCATATCACATTCACTCCACAGAGGACTCCATCTGGCCCTTATAATGAGCTGACCTTCTCTTTTATGCAGTTAGTGCTTTTTTTTATTTTACCTTCATTTTTTTAATGAACAGCTTAAACTTAGATGGAATGGAAGGATACTGAGAAAAAAGGACTTTAGTGTTGGTGATCCGAGACTGCGCCCCTCTCTCTGTCAGGTGCAGCGATCCATTGCGCAAGTGCGACTTGGTTGCAGGGTGCACATGCGCCGCGGACGGCAGCTGGTGGGTGTGGATCCTGCTGGACCGAGTGACGTCACAGGCCTGCACCACTGCAGGCGGGGACGCCTTGGTTGGGGCACTATTAAGAAGAGCAGGCGGCAAGCCAGACAGGAAAGCCGCAACGACGATCCTTGCGGAGACACACACTTGGAGAGATCCAAGAAGGACCATACCTGTTATTAACATCAACCTGCGGTAAGCACAACTAGCTTAGGTAAAAATATTATCTCAGTGCCACAGCAGACAAACCTGATAAACCAATGTAATACTATATTACCACTTTCTAGGAAGAATCCTTGTTAAGGGCTTTTATTAGGGATGGGCTTGATGTTCGAGTCAAACTTAAGTTCAACTCGAACATCAGCTGTTCGTGTGTTCGCCCGCCGATGAGTGCCCCATAATGCACTGCACTGGTGCAGTGAATAAATTACTGATGATGGGCCAAAGCATGCACATGACCTGTATGCTTTGGTCAATCACAGCACAGTGTCCTGTCAGAGCCATGATTGGCCAAAGGCAGGCTGCCTTTAACCAATCATGGCTCAGGGGTTAAGTCCATGCCCCACACTATATAAGGTTGCTGTTTACACGGCAGTCGTGTATAGTGTATGATAATAGAGGTTAGGCAGGTAGTTCATGGATAGTGAGTTCAGTTAGGTTAGTGCAGTCAGTGTAGTGTACAGGCATACCCCACTTTTATAATGTGTAGATATGTTGTAGTCCTGGGTCCTCTCTCAGTGCTCTCCAAGTTTGGTGTCCCTGTCACTTATAATTCGGGAGCAGTGCCATGCCAAGCTGACTGAGATTTCCCATTGACACCAATGTTATATACAGGGAGAAGTGCCATGCCAAGCTGACCAAAATTTCCCATAGATGCCAATGTTATAGACAGGGAGCAGTGCCATGCCAAGCTGACCAAGATTTCCCATAGATGCCAATGAGCGCTTAAAGCTGAAAATTGGTCTGGGCAGGAAGGGGGTGAAAGTGCCCTGTTTTTAAGTGGTTAAGGGGAACCCTATCACAGAATTCAAAAAAAAAAAAGCAGTGTGGAGTCCCCTCCAAAATCTATACCAGGCCCTTCAGATCTGGTACAGATTTTAAGGGGAACTCCACACCAAAATTGAAAAAAACAATGGCGTGGGGTCCCCCCCAAAATCCATACCAGACCCTTATCCGAGCAAGCAGCCTGGCTGCCCAGGATGAGCTGTATAAGCCCAACTCTTTTATAGAAAAGGGACGGGGACACCTGTCCCCTTCTTACGTCATGAGCTCCCGATAATGCATTGCGCTGGTGTAGTGAATAAATTACTGAGGTGTCGTCAGAAGGGGCAGTGTCACTGGGTGATATAGCCGGTTGTAGACATCCAAAAAGAGAGAGACCGCACTCAGAGATGTTAAATAAAAATCCTTAGGACTCCTTTATTCTCCATAAATCCAACAGACAGCAGACAGACAGTGCAATACAGGAACAGACGTGTCGGGTTGACGTGTTTCACGATAAAAATCGCTTATTCATAACCACACACTTATAGCCGGTTGTCCCCGCCCCTTTCCTATAAAAGAGCTGTCATGGCTCAAACAGCTCATTAGCCGGGAGGCGTGTGAAGAGGCGGTAGCATCTTTTTTTTTCTGTTTCTCTTTTTCGGATGCAGATGCAGCGGGCAACATGATTGACAATGGATTTACATCAGGGGACACAATTTTTTTATTTCTATTTTTTAATAAAGGATTCATCAAAAACTGGCTTTCGTGTTTATTTATTTATTTTGCACACTTTTTTGATGAATGGGTAGGGGTGGGGTGTACCCGATATCCATTCACATGGGGGGGCTGGGATCTGGGGCCCCGTTGTTAGGGGGGCTTCCAGATTCTGATAAGCCCCCCACCCACAGACCCTGGGAAATACCACTATTTCATACTTATTTCATGTACTCCAATATGTCACCATTTGTTATTTCATACGCAATGAGTTCTATGGAATGTTTTTTAGCTCTATATATATGCATTTTAAAGATGGAAAATTAAATGAAATTCTTTTATTATATGTGGCTGTTTAATTGCCCAGAAAATCTCGCTCTAAGAGGAGATTGTCTACAAATGGAAAAATGATTGTAATAAAATGTATAATTTTTAGTCAAAATTAGCCTTTGGTGAGGTTGTGTAGTACCACTAAAGTCCATTTTCTCCTTATCCTTCCATTCCATACAATGTGATTAAGGACGAGGCACCAGTTTATACATCATTGTCCACAGTGCCACTCTGTGGTGACATTTAACATTGAATTTAGTAGCTTACACTTAGATGGCGGCGTCCTCTTTTGCTTGATGCCAACCCACCTTGAAGCGTTCCATGATCAGCAAGAGGTTAAACTCAAATTCTTTATGCAGTTTGACTGAAGTCAGTGAGTGACAGATTTTCACAATAGGTACACAGATGTGGTCATGCGGCGTGCCATCGGCAATCAATAGATTTCTTGGCGAAATAACAGATCACTCTACACCTGGAAAACGCACAGCCAGGAACGTATCATTGACTTGAGCGCTCCACGCTGGGTCTCATTGACCGCCTGCTCCTTCCCGCTGTGAAGTATTGGACAGGATCATTAATTAATTTATCTCCATTAGCGAGCCTGATGAGCCATCAGAACGAGGAAGAAAGATCGTAACCCACTTACCTGTGTCTCTTCTCCGACCATTGTGCAAACTTATTGACAACAATCGTTGGGGTTTGAGACGCTCAGTGAGTTGATGGCAGCCGCTTGATCAGCAAAGGACGGTGCATTTAGGAGGAATTCAAAATGGTAATCAATACAAAAGTGCTCCTCAGCCCTAAAAGCCAGCAAATGGGATCCAATGGAATTTCTTACATTTATGTAAAAACCGAGGTTTCACCTTGTTGGAGGGGGAGGGGCTGATGCCCTGGTCTTTCTATAAAATGGGCTCCAGTGGAAGAGGGAGACATCACACAAAGTCAAAATCATCAATTTCACTGGAGCCTCCAGCATATTTACCAAATAAATAAATATTTCATTGTGACACTCAGGGCCATCATCCATAAATATTTATCAGGTCTCAGTCAATCCCTTGAGAGAAGTGTCCAGAAGGGGACTGGAAAGGTGATAAATAGCCTGGAGCACTGGAGAGCCGGGTTCCTTCTCCCCAGGAGGGTTCCAGAGCTGGAGGGGCTGCAACCATCAGGCAGCCCATGAATTTTGTAGCTGTTCTTGAGGCCTCAGTGGTGTCAAAGGCCTGGATGGATTTTGCTAGAAGCTGACTGCACAACCTCGCCACAAGTGAATCTTGTCTGGAGAGGCCCTGTCTCACTCACTGGACCATGCCCGGAGGGAGCTGAAAGGTGGCAGCTCTCCAGGCGACTTGCGAGTAATGACCCTAAACTGATCTCTGTGACTGTGCAGTGTTCTGGAGATTGCAATGGGTACCAGCAGTTGTGCATCAGCACAAGGCAGGGCCAGGACAAGGGGTCAGCAGGAGGGGCGGCTGCCCTGGGCACTGTGGTATCATGTGAGATGAGGGGGGGCACCACAAGGAGAATAGAGGAATGGGATTTGTGTTGGGAGGGGGAATTTGGGGTTGCAGCAGGGGGTAAGACTTGTTCTATGAGGGGAAATTTGGGGGGGGATGCTAGGAAAGGTAATTTTGCAGATTTGTTTTGGGGGGGTTGGGGGAAGGGGATTTGTACTAGGAAAGGGGATTTGGGGTGTTTGTGCTGGAAGAGGTGATATGGCAGAGGGGGAGGGGATTTGTGCCAGTAGGAATGATTGGGGGGGTATTTGTGCTTGGAGGGGGCATTTTTTGGGGTAAGATTTGTGCTAGGAGGGAGGATTTGGATTTGGGGCAGAGAAAGAGGATGTGTACTCAGGGGGGAAAATTTGAGGAGTGGAGGATTTGTGTGTATGTGTGTGTGTGTGTGTGGGGGGGGGGGGGGGGGCTTGGGGAGAGAGAGGACTTGAGATGGTGGGGAGCATCTCAGCCAGCCTGGGGACCATGGGGCAAATCTCTGAACAAGCTAAGGACTCGCAGCTGAAGACCAAGAGGCAAGTCTCTTTGGCATCTGGTTACCTTGCACCAGTGCCGGAACAAGGCCATCTAGGGCCCAGGGCGAACATGCCAAACTGTGAATTAATCTGCATGCTTACACCGGGCAAATATTTGTGCAGGGAGGGGGATTTCAGCAGTGGGGGGGGGGGCGGATTTGTCCTGGAAAGAGGGGGAATTTATGCTTAGGGTGTAATGCAGATTAGTTCTCAATTATTTTTTCTGGGGAGGGTGGGGGGCACAGTTTGGCATGTTCGCCCTGGACCCTAGATGGCCTTGTTCTGGCACTGGTGCAAGGTGGCCAAAGAGACTTGCCTCTTGGTCTTCAGCTGTGAGTCCTTAGCCTGGTTAAGGACTCACAGCTTGCCTCATGGTCCCCAGGCTGGCTGAGATGATCCCCACCATCTCAAGTCCTCTCTCTCTTTCCTCATGGTCCCCAGGTGTGAGACCTTAGACTGTCTAACACTCCCAATTACTCAAGGAGAACATTGCTCTCTATTCACTAAGTGCTAAGCTTTTGGGAGTATCCCATGCCCTAACCCCTTCTCCTGTTAAAGTTCTTCAAGCAATAAATTACAAAAAGACATTCCAGACTGATTCATTGGAGCTGGAGTGTATGGACTGCTGATTGGCAGTCACTGTACTATTAGGGAAGATCCAGCTGTTACCAGCGGCCCCTATGAGGGTAGCGCTACACTTATATGGCCAGGGATAAGTGAACTGGGCCAGTGACATCACAGGTTTTTATTCCCTTCCTGCTACCGCCTCCCAACCCTTTAACAAGCTACAAATACCTGGAGGTGGAGGCGGGCCCTGCAATCATGTGACCACTGTAATTGGCAGTCGCAGCCGTCACATGATTTGAATGTTTCCGATTGCAAATATGCATTGGGGGGCATCCAGTACCCGATTGTTACTGTGCTGGGGAGTGCAGTAAAGTGTACCTAGGGATGCATAAATGTGACCGCTCGTCGTTAAAGCTCACCTGCCGAGAGGCCCAGAGGAAGGTGGTTAAGGATTTGGGGGTGCCTGCAACCATCAGCATCCTTGCCAACCATTGATAGCAGAAACAGTTCTGTATTTTGGCCTAGGCCAACAAGGCCCAGGCCTAGGGTGGCACTTTGCAAGGGGGGCAGCAAAAAATCCGCCCCTCTCCACCTGAGACTCTATTGGCCACTGGGTGCTAGAACCGAACCGCCTCTCTCACCCCCTCTCTCTCTCTCTCTCTCTCTCTCTCTCTCTCTCTCTCTCTCTCTCTCTCTCTCTCTCACCACCTCTTCTCTCTCTCTCACTCACTCCCCTCTGTCTCTCTCTCACCCCCTCCTCTCTCTCTCTCTCACTCACTCCCCTCTCTCTCGCTCTCACCCCCTCCTCTCTCTCTCACTCACCCCCCCCCACTCTCTCTATCTCACTCACTCCCCTCTCTCTCACTCTCACCCCCTCCTCTCTCTCTCACTCACCCCCTCTCTCTCACTCTCACCCCCTCTATCTCTCGCTCTCTCTCACCCCCCTCTCTCTCTCACCCCCCTCTCTCTCACCCCCCTTCTCTTTCTCTCTCTCACTCACTCACCCCCCTCTCTCTCTCTCACCCCCTCTCTCTCATCCCCCCCTCTCTCTCTCCCTCCTCTCTCATCCCCTCTCTCTTACTCTCACCCCCCTCTCTCTCTCCCTCCCTCACCCACCCCCTCTCTCTCTCTCCCACCCCCTCTCACCCCCCCCCCCCCCCTCTCGTGAGATCTCAGGAGTTCATACTGGGACTTGTAGTCCTTCAATTTTGGAGGGAGTCATATCCGTTAAAAAGGAAGGAGTGGGGCAAATTTACTTAGGAGGGGGCACCCAATTTTAGTCTTGCCTAGGGCAGCACAAAATCAAAATACATCACTGAGCAGAAAGCAGTGGTAATAGCACTATTATACACGATGTTTGGCCCCCACAGAATCGGTAAATGTTCAGGTCACGGTGTCCAGAGTGAACCTCAAACTCATCATTAAACATGAAGCTATGTAGCTGATGTTGGATCCACTTTAACTTTGAAGTAAGTAAAACAGAATTCCATACAAGTCATAAAGTCTATGAGATGACTGCCAATTATCATTATAGAAGAGCTGTGTCATCTGTATATGATATAAAAGATGATAGATGAGTCTTCAAAGCAGCAAGAGAGTTCTAATGTGATCAATAATCAATTCCTGGACTGCAGAGGAATCTCTTATACTGAGTACTGAGAAATAATGACAACACATCCTGAATGTGGACAATCTGCACTCCGAGGAATGGAAAGGAAGGTGGAAGAGAGATAGAACAACATGACGGAAGGATGGAAGGAGAAAAAGTATGGAAGGGAGAAATAGAGGAAGGCAGGAAGGAAGGAAGGAAGGTAAAAAGTTAAAAGAAAGGAAGAATGGAAGAGAAATGAAAGATAGGGAGAAAGGAAAAGGTAGGAAAGCATAGGAAGAAGAAAAAGAAGAAGGAAGGAAAGGAGGGAGGTAGGGAGGACGAAATGAGGGAAGGAAGGAAGGAATTAAAGGGAGGTAGGGAGGGAAGGAAGGAAGGAAGGGAGGGAGGGAAGGAAGGAAGGAAGGGAGGGAGGGAAGGAAGGGAGGGAAGGAAGGAAGGAAGGAAGGAAGGAAGGAAGGAAGGAAGGAAGGAAGGAAGGAAGGAAGGAAGGAAGGAAGGAAGGAAGGAAGGAAGGGAGGGTGAAAGGGAGAAGGAAGGAAGGGAGGAAGGAAGGGAGGGAGGGAGAAAGGGAGAAGGAAGGAAGGAAGGAAGGGAGAAAGGAAGGAAGGAAGAAATGAAGGAATAATGGAAGGAAATAATTAAATGGAGGAAGGAAGGGAGGGAGGGAGGGAGGGAGGGAGGGAGGGAGGGAGGGAGGGAGGGAGAAAGGGAGAAGGAAGAAAGGAAGGAAGGAAGGAAGGAAGGAAGGAAGGAAGGAAGGAAGGAAGGAAGGAAGGAAGGAAGGAAGGAAGGAAGGGAGGGAGGGAGGGAGGGAGAAGGGAGAAGGAAGGAAGGAAGGGAGGGAGGGATGGAGGGAGGAAGGAAGGGAGAAAAGAAGGAAGGTAGAAAGGAATGAAGGAAGGAAAGAATTAAAGGGAGGAAGAAAGGAAGGGAGGGAGGAAGGAAGGGAGAAAAGAAGGAAGGAAGAAAGGAATGAAGGAAGGAAAGAATTAAAGGGAGGGAGGAAGGAAGGAAGGAAGGAAGGAAGGGAGGGAGGAAGGAAGGAAGGGAGGGAGAAGGAAGGAAGGAAGGGAGGGAGGGAAGGGAGGGAGAAAGGGAGGGAGGGAAGGAGGGAGGGAGCGAGGGATGGAAGGATGAAAGGAAGGGAGAAGACAGTGAGAGAAGACAGTGATTATCGCTAGTGACTATAGCAGCCGCTAGTGATAATCGTAAGAGAACCTGGCAGGCTGGTTGTACCCAAGTTGAACAATCAATCACCTTGATACATTCAGCCGGCCCAATAATGGTTTGAATCTCGGCCAGTTCCTGCTGAACCGGCTGAGATTCAAGCCATGTATGGCCGATCATAAATTGGATTTCTTTCCGTTATTTATTAATCAGCACTGAGCAGTCACCCAATATTTGCTGATCAGAACACGTTTTTTTCCACATATTTAATCTCTTGTACAGATATTATAACCGCTGTGAATTGTTCTTTTACCTGATCTCTGCCATACATCTCATGATACATGAATAAATCACACAATGGGTGGAGAACAAGTGCGCCAATCTGTGCTACCAACTACAATTCCAATGGATGTCCTGTGGGCCTGTGCTGCCTCCTCATGGCAACATGTAGGAACTGCATCTGTAGTAGGAATGTGCTTGAATACTCAATTTACTTTATACTATGTTAGCTTTTAAAGGGGAACTACAGACACAAAACTTTACATATATTCCTCAATAGCCACAAAAGTTATCAATTCACTTTGTGCACTAAAGGTGTTTGCAAATCCAGATATTACCTTGTAAAAGTAGCAGTGGCACCATCACTGTGCTGCACATAGCTTGTACAGAGAGAAGAGCTGTGGGAGGAGCCCATCAGGCTGCACCTACTACTGAAAACTACAGAAGGGGGCAGAGACAAGACCGATCACCCTGCACAAGGAGGGAGAGCACCAGTGATTGGTGTTAGCATACAAGGTTTGTATTTAATCAGCAACAACCACTGTATGTCATTGCTGTGTGCCTATTACATTGTATGACCACTAGATGGCAGTGTTACATTTGTGAGTTCATGTTTTGTCTATGCCTCAAAAGAGTAATAAAAAGTTTAGTTCCTGCTCCGAAAGAGAAAGCAGCGTACAGTGAATCAACAGACTTTCTGCCTGTGCTTTGTTTAGCCCCAAAAAGGTTATATCTAACAGGTTATGGGCCCAGGACATGTTACAGAAGCCCAGGATATAATACAGATTACCGCTGGATATAGCCAGAAGCAGTGAGCTAAAGCAAGTGAGTACAGGAGACAGCAACAGAAAGACAAACAGCAGAAATGGCTGCTGCCATCCCCTCAGCAAAGTTCTCCATTGCAAATCTGACAAATCAGAACTACCAATCTTGGAAATTCAAGATGAAAATGCTGCTTATAAGAGAAGGTACATGGAAATGTATAAATGAATCAAGACCTGCACAGCCCACAGAGGAGTGGTTAGACAGAGATCAGAAAGCACAGAGCACGATCTCCCTGTGCATAGATGATGATCAAATCATACATATATGTAACTGTCAGACTGCTAAAGACATGTGGGAAGAGTTACAGAAAGCACATGAAAGAGTTAATCTCAGCAATAAACTGTATTTAATCAGAAAGCTCTATCAAACTAAGCTACAGAAAGACCAGGACATGCAGGACTATATAAGACAGACCTTAGAGATGGTGGAGAGACTGAGAGGGATTGGAGAAGAGATAAAAGATTTCCATGTTGCAGCACTGTTATTAAGTGGACTTCCTGAAAGTTATGAGACACTTGTCACAGCACTAGATGCACGTCCAGATGATGATCTGACACTGGAATATGTTAAAGGCAAGCTTGTGGATGAATACAAGCGCAAAACTGAAAGCATGAGTAATGTGAGTGTGTGTTCAGAGACAGCTTTAAAGACAAAATTCAAAAATAAACACAGTAACGTGCAGCCAGAAAAGCGGGAATGCTTTGTGTGCAAGAAACCAGGACACCTAAAAGCAGATTGTAGAATCTGGAAAGCTAGAATGCAAAAACAAAGTGCATTACAACAAGCTAAGAATGTCATAGAAACAAAGGAGTATGCATTTGGATCCAAAAATGGTGTCACCTCTGTGCAAGCATGGTGTGTGGACTCAGGTGCTACAAGTCACATGACAAATGACCAAAGTTTCTTCACTCAGCTTGATGAAAGCAAAACAGAAGGGATAACTACAGCTAATGGACAATTTATGAAATCAGTGGGAATAGGAGATGGCTTTCTATACTGTCCTATCTCTTCAGATATCACTAAAAAGATCCATATGAGGAATGTTCTGTATGTGCCAGATCTTGAAAGCAACCTTTTGTCAGTAAAGAAACTCACTAACCAAGGCAATGTAGTCACATTTCAGGGTGACAGTTGTATCATAACAAAAGGGGATTGCTTGCTTGCAAAGGCTAAAATCATAGATGAACTGTATCAGCTGAACTGCAGTGAAATAGTTAAAATAGCCAAAGAGGATAAACATTCAAACTGCATCCACACTTGGCACAGACGATTGGGGCACAGAAATTCTGATACAATAAAGAAAATAGTTGAGAATAACTATGCAAGTGGTATTAAGATTAATCCATGTGATCACATAATGATTTATACCAGCTGTATTAAAGGAAAAATGGCAAGGACAGCTTTTCCCAAGCAGACCAACAGCAAATCCCAAAAACCTCTGGACTTAATACATTCAGATCTTTGTGGTCCAATGAAAACTATGACTCCAGGAAAGAAAAAATACTTCCTGACCTTCATTGATGATTACTCCAGGTATACCACAGTATTTCTACTTCACAATAAAGATGAAGTGCCAGAGAAATTAGAAGAGTATCTCGCTCAAGTAAATAATATTTTTGGCGGAATGCCCAGAGTACTACGAACAGATAATGGCTCAGAATATACAAGTGGTAAAACACAAGCCATTCTCAAGAAGCATGGAATTATGTTCCAGACAACAGTTCCATATAACCCAGAGCAAAATGGAGTTGCAGAGAGAATGAACCGCACACTGTGTGAAAGTGGGAGGAGCATGCTATTTGATGCTGATATGCCAACTACATACTGGGGAGAAGCTATCACAACTGCATGTTATCTTCAAAATCGTTTGCCGGGAAAAGCAACAACAAAAACTCCATATGAACTGTGGAACAAAAGGAAACCAGATTTAAGACACATCAGAATTTTTGGAAGTAAAGCCTATGTACACATTCCAAAAGAAAAACGTACAAAATGGGATGCATGTGCAAAAGAAGGTGTGCTTGTGGGGTACAGTGAATCTCAAAAAGGATACAGGATTTTACATCAAGACAAGAACAAAGTAACAGTCAGCAGAAGTGTGATTATTGATGAAAGTTCTGTGTGCTCAAAGTTTGAACAACAGACTCAAACTTTTCAAACTGAGAAAGAATCAACATCAGTCACTCAAGAAAATAAGGAAAGTGATACAGAAATAGAAATAACTGCAGAAGAATCAAAAACTGAAACTGAACCAGAAATACCTTCAGTCAGAAAATCAACCAGAATCAATAAAGGTGTTCCAGCTGAACGTTTATCTTACATAGCTCGCAGAGCTGTTCAAACTGAACCAGGCTCATGGAAAGAGATGCAGAAACTGCCAATGCATGAGAAACAAGTATGGTATAAAGCCGCTGATGAAGAAATGACATCACTCAAAGATCTCCAGACATGGACACTTTCAGAGCTACCTCAAGGTAAACATGCCATAGGATGCAAATGGGTTTTTAAAACCAAATGTAACTCTGAAGGGAAAGTTTGTCGGTACAAGGCAAGGCTGGTTGCTAAAGGTTACTCACAGAAGTTCGGTGAGGACTATGATGCTACTTTTGCTCCAGTTGCTAAACAAAGTACTTTCAGAACACTAATGACAGTGGCTGTCATGCGTACAATGATTGTGAAACATCACGATATTAAGACAGCTTTTCTTAATGGTGATATTGAAGAAGAAATTTACATGTCACAGCCAGAAGGATATTTGAAAAAGGGACAAGAGCATCTTGTCTGCAAGTTGAATAAATCTCTTTATGGCCTTAAACAATCAGCTCGAGCATGGAACCTGAAGATTAATCAAGTTCTACTAAATGAAGGATTTACAAGAAGTAAAGCTGATCTGTGCCTATATGCTAAACAAGTAGACACTGAGTGGATGTATCTGCTAATTTATGTAGATGACCTGATCATTGCTCAGAAAAACGACAATGAAATTGCAAAGTTAACAGGAGTACTCAACAAGCACTTTGAAACTAAAGACCTAGGTGAAGTGACATATTATCTTGGAATTGACATCCAGCGTGAGAAAGATGGAAGTTTCCTGTTGAATCAGAGTGCAAAAATTGAATCAATTCTTCAGCAATTCAATATGACAGAGGCGAAAGGAGCAAGCACACCTATGGATACAGTCTATCCAAAGTTAGAAGGAGAAGATGATCTTCTCACATCCAATGAACAATACAGACAAGCAGTGGGGGCACTTCTCTACATTGCAACCACTACACGTCCAGACATTGCAGCCAGCATGTCTCTTCTTTGCAGGCGAGTTTACAAACCACGTCAAAGAGACTGGAATGCGATCAAAAGAGTTATGAGATATCTGAAACAGACAAAAGACTTAAATTTGAAACTATCAGCAAGTGGTGGTTTAAACCTCGTGGGATATGTGGACTCAGATTGGGCAGGTGATCACAGCACACGCAAATCCACAAGTGGTTACTTATTAAAATTGGGAGACAGTCCTATATCATGGTCCAGCAAGAAACAGATGTCAGTGGCATTGTCCTCTACAGAAGCTGAATACATATCTGCAGCTTATGCCAGTCAAGAAGTTGTGTGGTTACAGCAATTACTCAAGGATCTCGGAGAAGCAACATCAGAACCTACCGTCTTATTTGAGGATAATCAGGGTTGCATTAAGCTTGCAACAAGTGAGAAAATTAATGGAAGAACCAAGCACATCGATGTCAGACATCATTACATTCATGACTTAGTTGATCAGAAAGTGATTGTACTTGTGTATTTTGAGTCGGAAAAAATGATTGCTGATGCTTTGACAAAGCCACTAGCTAGAACCAGATTTGTGGATCTTAGATCAGAAATGGGATTGACATAGATAGCAGTTGTTGAGTGGGTTTGTTAGCATACAAGGTTTGTATTTAATCAGCAAAAACCACTGTATGTCATTGCTGTGTGCCTATTACATTGTATGACCACTAGATGGCAGTGTTACATTTGTGAGTTCATGTTTTGTCTATGCCTCAAAAGAGTAATAAAAAGTTTAGTTCCTGCTCTGAAAGAGAAAGCAGCGTACAGTGAATCAACAGACTTTCTGCCTGTGCTTTGTTTAGCCCCAAAAAGGTTATATCTAACAATTGGACTTCATTACAGGAAGGAAAAGTCTCACACTAGATTACAGCACAGACCTAGAAGAAACACGCAAAGCACACAGAGATTCAAAAAGTATACACATGATTCATTTATGTAGATGATAGTTACTGATCCCAGGGGTTCAGCTTTACATATGAAGGCTGTGTAAATATGAATATTACTGTGTAAGGCAATGAAGGCAATTATTTCCCAATAGTGGAAATGTCAAATGGGCGGTTTCAGGTGAGATGATGTCATCAGTCTCCTGCAGGTAGGAGGAAGCCTTTCCTCAGTCTTCCCCCCCCCCCCCCAGTGATCAGACTGCAACATTGTAACTTTGTAGCAAATCACAAGGCGAGAGGCTGCAACAGTGGCTGATCTCAGTCCAGGAAATAGATAATGACCCAAGATTAGGGGTGTCAAACTCAATTTCATTGAGATCCACATCAGCATTATGGTCGTAGGTGCAGGAACTCAAATCTAATGAACCGCATCGAGTGGTGGGTGTGATCAAATTGCAGTGGAAGGATCTTAAAGGGGCAATAAATACCAGGAGTGCATTATGTGCGGAGTTCAGGGGTGCACTATGTACAGAGTGCAGAGTTCAGGGGTGCGCTGTGTACAAAGTGCAGAGTTCAGGGGTGTGCTGTATACAGAGTGCAGAATTCATGGGTGTGCTGTGTTCAGAGTGCAGAGTTCAGGGGTGCGCTGTGTACAGAGTGCGGGTTTCAGGCCTGCGCTGTGTACAGAGTGCAGAGTTCAGGGGTGAGCTGTGTACGGAGTGCGGGTTTCAGGAGTGTGCTGTCTACAGAGTGTAGAATTAAGGAGTGCGCTGTGTACAGAGTGCAGAGTTCAGGGGTGCATTAGGTACAGAGTGCAGGGTTCAGGCGTGCACTGTGTACAGTGTTCAGAGTTCTGGAGTGCGCTGTGTACAGAGTGCAGGGTTCAGGGGTGCGCTGTGTACCGAGGGCAGAGTTCAGGGGTGCGCTGTGTACAGAGTGTAGAGTTCAGGGATGTGCTGTGTACAGAGTGCAGAGTTCAGGGGTGTGCGCTGTGTAGAGAGTGCAGGGTTCAGGGGAGCGCTGTGTACAGAGTGCAGAGTTCAGTGGTGCATTCTGTACAGAGTGCAGGGTTCAAGGGTGCCCTGTGTACAAAGTGCAGGGTTCAGGGGTGCCCTATGTACAGAGTGCAGAGTTCAGGGGTATGTTATGAACAGAGTGCAGTGTTCAGGGGTGCACTATGTACAGAGTGCAGGATTTAGGGTTGTGCTATGTACAGAGTGCAGAGTTCAGGCGTGGGCTGTGTACAGAGTGCAGAGTTCAGGGATGCGCTGTGTACAGAGTGCAGAGTTCAGGGGTGTGCGCTGTGTAGAGAGTGCAGGGTTCAGGGGAGCGCTGTGTACAGAGTGCAGAGTTCAGTGGTGCATTGTGTACAGAGTGCAGGGTTCAAGGGTCCCCTGTGTACAAAGTGCAGGGTTCAGGGGTGCCCTATGTACAGAGTGCAGAGTTCAGGAGTATGTTATGAACAGAGTGCAGTGTTCAGGGGTGCGCTATGTACAGAGTGCAGGATTTAGGGTTGTGCTATGTACAGAGTGCAGAGTTCAGGCGTGGGCTGTGCACAGAGTGCAGAATTCAGGGGTATGCTATGTACAGAGTGCAAGGTTTAGGGGTGGGCTATGTACAGAGTGCAGAGTTCAGGGGTTTGCTGTGTACAGAATGCAGGGTTCAGAGGTATGATATGTACAGAGTGCAGGCTTTAGGGGTGCACTATATACAGAGTGCGGGGTTCAAGGGTGCGTTGGGTACAGAGTGCAGAGTTCAGGGGTGCACTGTGTCCAGAGTGCAGGGTTCAGGGGTACATTATGTAAAGAGTGCAGGGTTCAGGGGTGCGTTATGCAAAACATGCAGGGTTTAGGGGTGAGCTATGTACAAAGTGCAGTGTTCAGGGGTGCGCTATGTACAGAGTGCAGGGTTTAGGGGTGCGCTATGTACAGAGTGCAGGGTTTAGGGGGGCGCTATGTACAGAGTGCAGGGTTCAGGGGTGCACTGTTTATACAGCGCAGTGTTCAGGGGTGCACTATGTACAGAGTGCAGGATTTAGGGTTGTGCTATGTACAGAGTGCAGAGTTCAGGCGTGGGCTGTGTACAGAGTGCAGAGTTCAGGGATGCACTGTGTACAGAGTGCAGAGTTCAGGGATGCGCTGTGTACAGAGTGCAGAGTTCAGGGGTGTGCGCTGTGTAGAGAGTGCAGGGTTCAGGGGAGCGCTGTGTACAGAGTGCAGAGTTCAGTGGTGCATTGTGTACAGAGTGCAGGGTTCAAGGGTGCCCTGTGTACAAAGTGCAGGGTTCAGGGGTGCCCTATGTACAGAGTGCAGAGTTCAGGAGTATGTTATGAACAGAGTGCAGTGTTCAGGGGTGCGCTATGTACAGAGTGCAGGATTTAGGGTTGTGCTATGTACAGAGTGCAGAGTTCAGGCGTGGGCTGTGCACAGAGTGCAGAATTCAGGGGTATGCTATGTACAGAGTGCAAGGTTTAGGGGTGGGCTATGTACAGAGTGCAGAGTTCAGGGGTTTGCTGTGTACAGAATGCAGGGTTCAGAGGTATGATATGTACAGAGTGCAGGCTTTAGGGGTGCACTATATACAGAGTGCGGGGTTCAAGGGTGCGTTGGGTACAGAGTGCAGAGTTCAGGGGTGCACTGTGTCCAGAGTGCAGGGTTCAGGGGTACATTATGTAAAGAGTGCAGGGTTCAGGGGTGCGTTATGCAAAACATGCAGGGTTTAGGGGTGAGCTATGTACAAAGTGCAGTGTTCAGGGGTGCGCTATGTACAGAGTGCAGGGTTTAGGGGTGCGCTATGTACAGAGTGCAGGGTTTAGGGGGGCGCTATGTACAGAGTGCAGGGTTCAGGGGTGCACTGTTTATACAGCGCAGGGTTTAGGGGTGCACTATGTACAGAGTGCAGGGTTTAGGGGTGCGCTATGTACAGTGTGCAGAGTTGAGGAGTGTGCTACATATAGAGTGCAGGGTCTAGGGGGTGTGCTATGCAATCCCTCGCTTGACTGTTCACATCTCACTTCCACTCCTCCTCGCCTCTGACCTCTGCATTAATCTCCTGGCTCTAGTACTTCCTGGCAGTGCAGGCAGCTCCGCTCATCTCCCTCACTTGCAGGAAGATCATTGGTTGGAATCTGTGCAACTGGGTACAGATGGGCATCACAGTGCAGCTTACCACATGTGCCCCATGCCTCATACCTCACTGCACCTGCCATCTGAATCTTCCTTGTCCCTGCCCCGATTGCAGGGCAGGCAGTGATCTATGAGCTTTTCCACCATGTTTCAGCTGAAAACAAGCCCTGGGTGTGAGGGCCCACATAAAATGGCCTGGAGGGTCGCATTCGGCCTGCGGGCCTTGTGTTTGACACATGTGCCCTAGATGATACCTGAACCAAAGATGGCGAAATCCTTCTGGAGAGAAAAGCAGATAAGGGGATTGTTGTCGGGAGTACTGTGTTCTCTGTGGGAGAGTGTAAATACCTGCCACATTGCTTAGCATCAAAATTAAAAAAGAAAAAATGTGTCAAAAATAGAATAAGGAATATAATGAATAAGAGATAAAATGTGACCTATAGTGACGGAAGCAGTACTGTGAGATAATGGCATAGCGCCATTCAAGTAAACCATAAAAGTGCCGCGCTACTAAGTATAGATGGCAAACAATAATCATATACCTAGTGCAATAAATATACAGGAAGTGAAAAAAATATTTGAAACAAATAGTCAAGGTGCAAATATACAGTACCTCACAAAAGTGAGTACGCCCCTCACATTTTTGTAAATATTTTATTCTATCTTTTCATGTGACAACACTGAAGAAATGACACTTTGCTACAATGTAAAGTAGTGAGTGTACAGCTTGTATAACAGTGTAAATTTGCTGTCCCCTCAAAATAACTCAACACACAGCCATTAATGTCTAAACCGCTGGCAACAAAAGTGAGTACACCCCTAAGTGAAAATGTCCAAATTGGGCACAAAGTGTTAATATTTTGTGTGGCCACCATTATTTTCCAGCACTGCTTTAACCCTCTTGGGCATGGAGTTCACCAGAGCTTCACAGGTTGACAATGGAGTCCTCTTCCACTCCTCCATGACGACATCACGGAGCTGGTGGATCTTAGAGACCTTGCGCTCCTCCACCTTCCGTTTGAGGATCCCCCACAGATGCTCAATAGAGTTTAGGTCTGGAGACATGCTTGGCCAGTCCATCACCTTTACCCTCAGCTTCTTTAGCAAGGCTGTGGTCGTCTTGGAGGTGTGTTTGGGGTCGTTATCCGAAGGGAGGGGATCATGCTCTGCTTCAGTATGTCACAGTGCATGTTGGCATTCATGGTTCCCTAAATGAACTGTAGCTCCCCAGTGCCGGCAGCACTCATGCAGCCCCAGACCATGACACTCCCACCACCATGCTTGACTATAGGCAAGACACACTTGTCTTTGTACTCCTCACCTGGTTGCCGCCAAACACGCTTGACACCATCTGAACCAAATAAGTTAATTTTAGTCTCATCAGACCACAGGACATGGTTCCAGTAATCCATGTCCTTAGTCTGCTTGTCTTCAGCAAACTGTTTTCGGGCTTTCTTGTGCATCATCTTTAGAAGAGGCTTCCTTCTGGGATGACGGTCATGCAGACCAAATTGATGCAGTGTGCGGCGTATGGTCTGAGCACTGACAGGCTGACCCCCCACCCCCCCTTCAACCTCTGCAGCAATGCTGGCAGCACTCATATGTCTATTACCCGAAGACAACCTCTGGATATGAAGCTGAGCACGTGCACTCAACTTCTTTGGTCGACCATAGCAAGGCCTGTTCTGTGTGGAACCTGTCCTGTTAAACCGCTGTATGGTCTTGGCCACTGTGCTGCAGCTCAGTTTCAGGGTCTTGGCAATCTTCTTATAGCCTAGGCCATCTTTATGTAGAGCAATATTTATTTTTTTCAAATCTTCACAGAGTTCTTTGCATGAGGTGCTATATTGAACTTCCAGTGACCAGTATGAGAGAGTGAGAGCGATAACACCAAATTTAACACACCTGCTCCCCATTTACACCTGAGACCTTGTAACACTAACGAGTCACATGACACCGGGGAGGGAAAATGGCTAATTTGGCCCAAGTAAGTGTACTCACTTTTGTTGCCAGTGGTTTAGACATTAATGGCTGTGTGTTGAGTTATTTTGAGGGGACAGCAAATGCAGTGTTGTCACATGAAAAGATATTATAAAATATTTACAAAAATGTGAGGGTGTACTCATTTACGTGAGATACTGTAAGTAGGTGAGAAATAAAACGTAGTCCACTTCATAAATATCAACAGTATCCATGTATATAATGATCATCCATCACCACTGAAATCCAAGCCGTGACATCACCACTAGGGATGATCGAACTTTTGAAAAGTTCGGTTCGACCAGAACACCCGAACTTCACGAAAGTTCGGTTCGGATTTCAGAACCCCATTGAAATCAATGGGACCCGAACTTCTGTAATCAAAAAACACCATTTTTAAGCCCTAAAACCCAATAAATGCCCCTAAAAAGTGCCTAGGGTTCTGGGTCATGCCCCAGGGACTATTAATCACACAAAAAAAAGTTCTTAAAAATTGTCGTTTTTGATAGATAGCCAATTATTGAAAAAATTAAAAAAAAAAAAAAAAAAAAGAGATTTCTTTGGATTTAGTGTCTGGGGGGTCTAAAAGTTGTACCTGTGAAGTTTCAGCTCTGTAGCATGTCCAGAACCAGAATTACAGCATACCAAACCTTCAAAAATGACTTTTTTGCTTAACCGCACCTTTCTTTTGCTCCTAATCAACGGCTCAGCCAATGTGTATGATGGGGACATAATGCAGTGCACTGGGAACAAGATTAGAGGTTTTTTTGGAAAAAGGTGCTGTCTCTTTAAATGTGCATATAATTAACGGGTGTATTTCCACAATGGGGCTTTTATTACCAAATGTTTCAAGAAGTCCAAAGATGTATGTAATTGCACTTTATTTCATGTAAAATGGTGTTTGGTGCACTTTAACTTGAAATCTCACAAGAAACAGACATATATGCACGGATACATTGAGGGTTAGGGGTAGGGGCCACAATGTAGTGCAGAGTGAACAAGATTAGAGATGTTTTGGATGAATACTGTTGTCTCTTGACTTTGAATAGAAGTAAAGGATGCTTAAAAATTGGGCATTTGGTGGTGCGGACGATGCCTTGACACCATATCCCTATGAAAGTGCTGGTAATGAAAGCAATAATTGCCTTTGTAAGGAAAAAAATTACAATGATATGCATCTGTGTGACAGGTGCGCAAAAATTGTTGTTTGGGTGTTGGCGGAGCCATACCACTGTAAGCCCAAAGAGCTGGTGTTGAAGAAGGCGTAAAAATTATGAAGGTGTGCACCTGTGGAACAGGTGCGCAAACATGGTAGTTTTGGTGTTGGCGGAGCCTCCCCACCATAACCCCAAAGAGCTGGCTTTGAAGGAGGCCCAAAAATTGTAAAGGTGTGCACCTGTGGAACAGGTTCGCAAACATGGTAGTTTTTGTTTAGCATAGCCTCCCCACCTTAACCCCAAAGAGCTGGTGTTGAAGGAGGCCCAAAAATTGTAAAGGTGTGCACCTGTGGAACAGGTTCGCAAACATGGTAGTTTTTGTTTAGCATAGCCTCCCCACCTTAACCCCAAAGAGCTGGTGTTGAAGGAGGCCCAAAAATTGTAAAGGTGTGCACCTGTGGAACAGGTTCGCAAACATGGTAGTTTTTGTTTAGCATAGCCTCCCCACCTTAACCCCAAAGAGCTGGTGTTGAAGGAGGCCCAAAAATTGTAAAGGTGTGCACCTGTGGAACAGGTGCGCAAACATTGTCGTTTTTGTGTTAGCATAGCCTCCCCACCTTAACCCCAAAGAGCTGGTGTTGAAGGAGGCCCAAAAATTGTAAAGGTGTGCACCTGTGGAACAGGTTCGCAAACATGGTAGTTTTTGTTTAGCATAGCCTCCCCACCTTAACCCCAAAGAGCTGGTGTTGAAGGAGGCCCAAAAATTGTAAAGGTGTGCACCTGTGGAACAGGTGCGCAAACATTGTCGTTTTTGTTTTAGCATAGCCTCCCCACCTTAACCCCAAAGAGCTGGTGTTGAAGGAGGCCCAAAAATTGTAAAGGTGTGCACCTGTGGAACAGGTTCGCAAACATGGTAGTTTTTGTTTAGCATAGCCTCCCCACCTTAACCCCAAAGAGCTGGTGTTGAAGGAGGCCCAAAAATTGTAAAGGTGTGCACCTGTGGAACAGGTGCGCAAACATTGTCGTTTTTGTTTTAGCATAGCCTCCCCACCTTAACCCCAAAGAGCTGGTGTTGAAGGAGGCCCAAAAATTGTAAAGGTGTGCACCTGTGGAACAGGTTCGCAAACATGGTAGTTTTTGTTTAGCATAGCCTCCCCACCTTAACCCCAAAGAGCTGGTGTTGAAGGAGGCCCAAAAATTGTAAAGGTGTGCACCTGTGGAACAGGTGCGCAAACATTGTCGTTTTTGTGTTAGCATAGCCTCCCCACCTTAACCCCAAAGAGCTGGTGTTGAAGGAGGCCCAAAAATTGTAAAGGTGTGCACCTGTGGAACAGGTTCGCAAACATGGTAGTTTTTGTTTAGCATAGCCTCCCCACCTTAACCCCAAAGAGCTGGTGTTGAAGGAGGCCCAAAAATTGTAAAGGTGTGCACCTGTGGAACAGGTTCGCAAACATGGTAGTTTTTGTTTAGCATAGCCTCCCCACCTTAACCCCAAAGAGCTGGTGTTGAAGGAGGCCCAAAAATTGTAAAGGTGTGCACCTGTGGAACAGGTTCGCAAACATGGTAGTTTTTGTTTAGCATAGCCTCCCCACCTTAACCCCAAAGAGCTGGTGTTGAAGGAGGCCCAAAAATTGTAAAGGTGTGCACCTGTGGAACAGGTGCGCAAACATTGTCGTTTTTGTGTTAGCATAGCCTCCCCACCTTAACCCCAAAGAGCTGGTGTTGAAGGAGGCCCAAAAATTGTAAAGGTGTGCACCTGTGGAACAGGTTCGCAAACATGGTAGTTTTTGTTTAGCATAGCCTCCCCACCTTAACCCCAAAGAGCTGGTGTTGAAGGAGGCCCAAAAATTGTAAAGGTGTGCACCTGTGGAACAGGTGCGCAAACATTGTCGTTTTTGTTTTAGCATAGCCTCCCCACCTTAACCCCAAAGAGCTGGTGTTGAAGGAGGCCCAAAAATTGTAAAGGTGTGCACCTGTGGAACAGGTGCGCAAACATTGTCGTTTTTGTTTTAGCATAGCCTCCCCACCTTAACCCCAAAGAGCTGGTGTTGAAGGAGGCCCAAAAATTGTAAAGGTGTGCACCTGTGGAACAGGTGCGCAAACATTGTCGTTTTTGTCATAACCAAAATGAGGTTCTGTGAACGTAAAGAGAATGAGAGGAGGGTTTGAGGGTGGCACCATGGTCCAGGCTTAAACTGAGGCTCAACTGCCACATCACAACGATAGCCTAGTCTACAAGGTCTGCATCAGGTGCATCAAAGCTTGATATCCACGACTGATTCATCTTAATGAATGTCAAACGGTCGACTGAGTCGGTGGAGAGTCTAGTTCGATGGTCTGTGACGAATCCTCCTGCTGCGCTGAATGCCCGTTCCGATAGGACACTGGAAGCAGGGCAGGCCAACAACTCCATGGCATACTGGGCCAGTTCTGGCCAGTGGTCTAATCTTAAGACCCAGTATGCCAGTGGATCGGATTCGTCACATGAAAAGCCCTCTGTGTCACTTTGTGCCCTCACGTAATCGTCCACCATGTGATGCAGACGCTGTCGATGCGATGTGGCAGCTGAGAGGCCTGGGCGGTGAGGACTAAAAAAAGACCGAAAGGCATCCGTCAACCGCACGCCTTCTCCAACGCTCCTCTCGTGACCACCAGTAGAATCCATGGTAGGTTGTCCCCGCCCCTGCACCCTACGGGAGTCGGGGAACATGTTCACCAGATTCCTCTTGAGACTGTCCTCAAGGGATTTGATCCTGTGGACTCTATGGGTGGATGGGAAAAGCTCCGAGACTTTACACTTGTACCGGGGGTCAAGTAGGGTGGCCAACCAATAGTGGTTAGTCTCTTTAATGGCCTTGATTCTGGGGTCCTTTCGCAGGCTCTGGAGCATGATGTTTCCCATGCGTCGCAAATTAGCGAAGGCCTGAGAAGCTGACTCCTCGGGGTCACTCATAACGACATTATCTTCAACGGGCTCCTCCTCCTCCCAGCCACGTACTACTCCAAAGTGTCCCGAGGGAGTCAAACTAGGCCTTGCAGATTGCCGCATGTCTTCCTCCTCCTCCTCCTCAAACCCTGCAAAAGTTCCCGCAGAATCGTCCTCCTCCTCCTCTTCCACCCCTGGATCCTGCTCGGGCCTCTGGGAGCTAGGCATAATGGGGTCAGGATTCTCAGGATAAAGGGGGCCTTGAGAGGCAAGGAAGTCCTCCTCTTCCTCCTGCTGCTCTGCCTCCAGTGCCCTGTCCATAATGCCACGCAGAGTGTGCTCCAACAAAAACAGTACCGGTAGGGTGTCACTGATGCATGCGCTGTCCCGGCTGACCATCCTTGTGGCCTCCTCAAATGGCGAGAGGACAGCGCATGCATCCTTAATCAAAAGCCACTGCCGTGGTGAAAAGAAGCCCAGGCGCGCAGAGCCAGTGCTGGTGCCGTACTCGCATAGGTATTCATTGAGGGCCCTCTGCTGCGTGTACAGGCGCTGCAGCATAGCCAAGGTGGAGTTCCAGCGGGTGGGCATGTCACAGATGAGGCGGTGTACCGGCAGGTGAAACTCGCGCTGCACTTCGGCCAAACGTGCAGTGGCACTGTACGACCGCCTGAAGTGACTGCACACCCTTCTTGCCATCCTTAGCACATCCTGCATTCCCGGGTACGAGTTCAAAAACCGCTGTACCACGAGATTCAGGACATGCGCCAGGCATGGCACATGGGTTAACTTTCCCTGACGAAGGGCGGCCAGGAGGTTTGACCCATTATCAGTAACCACCATCCCTGGCTGCAGCTGGCGTGGTGTCAACCACCTCTGGGCCTGTGCCTGCAGAGCCCCAAGAATCTGAGGGGCAGTGTGCTGCCTGTCCCCTAGACACACAAGCTGCAGCACTGGGTGACACCTTTTGGCCTGAGACATAGAATAGCCCTTTGAACGTTTACGTGGTATCTCATCATATTCAAAGGACCATTCTGCAGAGGAGGGCATGGAGGAGGTAGAGGAGGAGGAGCAGGAGGGGGTAGAAGTGATCGATCTACCCGGATCAGCGACACCACCAGCTGTTTGCAGACGTGGGGGCAACACTGGCTGCAGCACCGAGCCCTGGCTACAATCCCTTCCACTGGCAAGCAGTGTCACCCAGTGAGCAGTGACAGAAATGTACCGTCCCTGCCCATGTTTGCTTGACCAAGTGTCAGCCGTCAAGTGTATCTTACGGCTGACTGACTTGGCCAGGGATGACACTACATTGCCTTCCACATGTTGGTATAGGGATGGCAGGGCCTTACGGGAAAAGTAATGCCGACTTGGCACCTGCCACTGTGGAACTGCACATTTTGCGAAGTCACGGAAGGGAGCAGACTCTACCAGGTTAAATGGTAATAGTTGCAGAGCCAGTAGTTTAGCCAAACTACTGTTTAGACGCTGGGCATGTGGGTGGCGGGGAGTATACATTTTTTTTTCGTTCCAGCATGTGTGGAATCGAAATTTGGCGTCTAGATGATACAGCTGGTGGTGTGCTGGAGGTAGATGCGACACTGCCTGCTATATCATCATCCCTGCCAGTGGAGGCTGCCAACAGGTGACGAGTGACTATAGCAGGGCCAGGAACAGACTGATGTGCAGGTGGAGCAGGTGGAGCAGATGGAGCATGAGGAGGAGCACGAGGAGAACTAGGAGGCCGACTGACCGATCTTTGGCCCTTTTGTGGGTTCTTTAAATGCTCCTGCCAACGGGCCGAGTGGTGGGTTGTCAAATGCCTGTTTAGGCAGCTTGTACCCAGGTGGTTGACATTTTTGCCACGTTTTATACCCTTCTTACAAATCTTGCAGATCGCAACTGTTTTATCTGCATGGGATGTCTCAAAAAAGGCCCAGCAAGATGAGGTGTGTATAGTGGCCCGGGAGACAACAGGTGCGGCCTTAGATGGAGTAGGCCGTCTGCTCTCCCCTCTTGCTTGCTCTGCCTCCTCCTCAACCTCAGACCCAACATCTGACTCCATCAAAGACTGAGCATCAGGCCTGGCCTGGGAGACAACAGGTGCGGCCTTAGATGGAGCGGGCCGTCTGCTCTCCCCTCTTGTTTGCTCTGCCTCCTCCTCAACCTCAGACCCAACATCTGATTCTATCAAAGACTGAGCATCAGGCCTGGCCTGGGAGACAACAGGTGCGGCCTTAGATGGAGCGGGCCGTCTGCTCTCCCCTCTTGTTTGCTCTGCCTCCTCCTCAAACTTAGACCCAACATCAGACTCCATAAAGGACTGAGCATCAGGCTGGAGTAGATGGCCGACACTGTGGTCAAACAGCTCAGCTGACTCCTCTGCCATGTCTGAAATTGGGTCTAAGGGAGGACATGAGGTGGACATGGACTCATCTGTATTTGTTCTGACAACTGCAGAAGACTGACCACTTTTCTCTGCCTGGGTCACTGTAGTTGCAGATGATGCCGATGATGAGGGTTTGTTCATATAGTCCACCACCTCCTGTACATACTGTGGACGTATAGCTTGGCCACTGCCGGAGAACAATCCAAATGGTGGCCTGGCTGAGGACTGACCACCACGTCCACCCCTGCCTCTAGACACCCTAGAAGCTGTGCCCCTTTCCGCAGCAGGGCCACGTATGCCTTTTCTTGGTCTACCAGGCATATTTGTCACTGATGCGTTGGCAACTGTGTGCGGTGAAAAACGCACACTGCTATGCGACCCACAGTTGTCGCTGGATACAGCACAGCAGTTGCGGTTCACGCACAGTAGCAAAGCCTTTTGCACAGTGGACCTAACGCTTTGAACAACAGGCGTTAGGTTGTCACTGATGCGTTGGCAACTGTGTGCGGTGAAAAACGCACACTGCTATGCGACCCACAGTTGTCGCTGGATACAGCACAGCAGTTGCGTGTCACGCACAGTTGCAAAGGCTTTTGTACAGTGCACCTAACGCTTTGAACAACAGGCGTTAAGTTGTCACTGATGCGTTGGCAACTGTGTGCGGTGAAAAACGCACACTGCTATGCGACCCACAGTTGTCGCTGGATACAGCACAGCAGTTGCGGTTCACGCACAGTAGCAAAGCCTTTTGCACAGTGGACCTAACGCTTTGAACAACAGGCGTTAGGTTGTCACTGATGCGTTGGCAACTGTGTGCGGTGAAAAACGCACACTGCTATGCGACCCACAGTTGTCGCTGGATACAGCACAGCAGTTGCGGTTCACGCACAGTAGCAAAGCCTTTTGCACAGTGGACCTAACGCTTTGAACAACAGGCGTTAGGTTGTCACTGATGCGTTGGCAACTGTGTGCGGTGAAAAACGCACACTGCTATGCGACCCACAGTTGTCGCTGGATACAGCACAGCAGTTGCGTGTCACGCACAGTTGCAAAGGCTTTTGTACAGTGCACCTAACGCTTTGAACAACAGGCGTTAAGTTGTCACTGATGCGTTGGCAACTGTGTGCGGTGAAAAACGCACACTGCTATGCGACCCACAGTTGTCGCTGGATACAGCACAGCAGTTGCGGTTCACGCACAGTAGCAAAGCCTTTTGCACAGTGGACCTAACGCTTTGAACAACAGGCGTTAGGTTGTCACTGATGCGTTGGCAACTGTGTGCGGTGAAAAACGCACACTGCTATGCGACCCACAGTTGTCGCTGGATACAGCACAGCAGTTGCGGTTCACGCACAGTAGCAAAGCCTTTTGCACAGTGGACCTAACGCTTTGAACAACAGGCGTTAGGTTGTCACTGATGCGTTGGCAACTGTGTGCGGTGAAAAACGCACACTGCTATGCGACCCACAGTTGTCGCTGGATACAGCACAGCAGTTCCGTGTCACGCACAGTTGCAAAGGCTTTTGTACAGTGCACCTAACGCTTTGAACAACAGGCGTTAAGTTGTCACTGATGCGTTGGCAACTGTGTGCGGTGAAAAACGCACACTGCTATGCGACCCACAGTTGTCGCTGGATACAGCACAGCAGATGTGTCACGCACAGTAGCAAAGCCTTTTGCACAGTGGACCTAACGCTTTGAACAACAGGCGTTAGGTTGTCACTGATGCGTTGGCAACTGTGTGCGGTGAAAAACGCACACTGCTATGCGACCCACAGTTGTCGCTGGATACAGCACAGCAGTTGCGTGTCACGCACAGTTGCAAAGGCTTTTGTACAGTGCACCTAACGCTTTGAACAACAGGCGTTAAGTTGTCACTGATGCGTTGGCAACTGTGTGCGGTGAAAAACGCACACTGCTATGCGACCCACAGTTGTCGCTGGATACAGCACAGCAGTTGCGTGTCACGCACAGTTGCAAAGGCTTTTGTACAGTGGACCTAACGCTTTGAACAACAGGCGTTAAGTTGTCACTGAATTTTGCTGCCTAGCAAGCACGTATACCTGCTGTGATACAGCAGCACTGTGCCACGTGCTCACTAAACAGAACCCTCACACTTTCCCTACAGAAACTAAATTTTCAAATCTAACTAATGTAGTACAAAGTTCCCTAACTACACTAGATATCCCTTTCCACTAAATAGAAAGCTCCATACAGCAGAAGACTGACACTGTCCCTTAAGTTTTTTTTTTTTTTTTGTAACTCTAAGAACCAGCACAATCGCTGTATCTAACTACACTGGCTGTAAGCTAAATACAATTCTGCTATATGGAGCTTTAGAACCACTCGATATGTAGGAAATGTAGTGTAGCAAGCAGGAGTCAGACAGAACTGCTTCAACTCTCTTCAACAGGCTCTGGATAACTGTGCTAGGGGTTAGGCGGGGCCATCTTATATAGTGTGGGGCGTATTCACTCCTGATTGGCCTCTGGTCCCCGTAGTCACTCCAATCACGTTCCTAGGAGACTCCTGCCCCCTCATTGGCTTTTGCAGACGTTTCTGGGCCAATCACAGGCTTTTAAAGCCCAGTTCCTGTCCCAGTGCATTTTGGGCGGTTCTGGTGGCCGAATACCGAACTTTTGCCGCAAAAAGTTCGGTATTCGGCCGAATATCGAACATCCAATGTTCGGGTCGAACCGATGGTCGACCCGAACCGTTCGATCATCCCTAATCACCACCCAATTACCAGCTTAGCAGGACCTTCTAACACTTGACCTGCGGAAGATTTATCCCCCTTCATGACCACGCCATTTTTTGCGATACAGCACTGATTTACTTTAACTGACAATTGTGCGGTAGTAAATAGAGAACAATTATACCTCGATTGGGACTTTAAGGGCAGGCTAAAGGAGTAGTGAAGAGGTATAACAAAAGTATATTAAAAAATTACAAAAACTTTATTGTTGTAGAATCATAAAACATGGCCATAAGTTTGTTAATCCCTACTTGCTCCTGATTGCTCGTCACACAAACAGTCTCGGGTGTTTTTTTTTTTATGTTTATTTGGAACTGAAATTTAAGAAGGGAATAGTGGGATACTCCAGTTTGAACTATTCACATTAGTTAAGGACTTCTTTAGGCTGTCTAGGTTGATTGGAAACAGCTAGGCTGCTTAATCCACACTGCCACAAGTGTTAAGGGTTAACTCTCTTGCTCTTCACTACCTAGCAAAATGACTTAGTGGATGATAACTTATCTTCAGGACACTCTCACTAGCACCCCCTTTCAACCGACACTCGTCCACTGACTATCCTAGGATCAGGGGTGGCCCCCCTCAGGTCAGGCCCCTTGACACAAGATTCTGTACTCACTGTACTGCAGAGACAGATCCTCCAGTGTCTCCCCTCTCAGTCAGCTTCCCTGGACCTCTGGGTTCAGTTCCTCACTGCTACTCTCCAGGCCCTCAGGATGACCACCTGAGGCCGAATGACACCTCTACAGAGGAGGAGGCAGTGGCCCCCTCCCTCCGAGACTTTGCTACCCAGACAAAAGACCTCAAGCACATGTTCTCCTGCTTTTATACAGTATCCCAACATGCACAGAGGCACTTTCCCTCTGCCAATCATCAGGACTGTATCAAAAGCCTGTGCGCCCATTCCTCCCACTGTCCAACATGCCTCCCTATTGGACCAGTGTGAAACACTCTGCAGACAGAATGAGTTGCACTCTGAGCACAATGAGCAGACCTCACTAACAGATCCTACTCTCTGGTAGGCAGAGAACAATATAGATTTACCTGCAGCCCCTCTGGTAAGCAGACAGAGCTCAAACTATACTTTCTCACTAGAACCTACCTAGGAGGGTGCTACATGTAAAAAAGGAAAGGCCTCCTAAACTTAAACAATAGCAACACTCAGTCCCCACTTATGGAGAAAAAAAAAATAATAACTTTGCCCATGAGATTTTTATAAATAGTGCTAATTAAAAATGTTAAAAAAAAAAGGCTAATAAAAAAAACAATAATGTAGCTCAGAATAGATAGTATCATCAATGTCAACATATCAAACATGTCAATATAGCATCGCATCCATGTTTTTTTGAAGCGTATAATTTACAATTCATGAAGGCGTAAAGCTCTCTACGCATTTTATGGGACACTGCCTAATTCTTCAGGAGACACAGCCCAGATATGACTCTTTATTTGTATGTATCAATGTTGACAAAGTCAAAGGTGAACAGATTAATGCAGTGTTTTTCAACCTTTTTTCAACCAAGGCACCCTTTACAATCTGGCAGAATCCCGAGGCACACCAACCAAAAATGTTGATAAAATTATATTTATGAGAAGCCACAGGTAACGCACATGAAAACAGCGGGTATTCTGCGCTACACCTGCGCTGCGGCTGAAGCAGACGTGCAAGCAGAATACAACATAAAAAAAAGACATGCAGTTTCCATTAACAATAATACAGATGATTGCTTTTTTTTTTTTTTGCTTTTAACCACTTAAGCCCCGGAGGATTTGGCTGCTAAACAACCAGGGGGTATTTTGCGATTCGGCACTGCGTGACTTTAACGGACAATTGCGCGGTCGTGCGACGCTGTACCTAAACGAATTTGACGTCCTTTTTTTTCCCACAAACAGAGCTTTCTTTTGGTGGTATTTGATCACCTGTGCAATTTTTTGATCATGCGCTATAAACAAAAAAAGAGCGTAAATTTTGCAAAAATAACAATATTTTTCACATTTTTTATATGAAATTCCCCCCCCCCCCCAAAAAAAATGTAAAAATCAAAATTTTTTAACATTTTCGGCCAATTTGTTTTATGCTACCTATGTTTGGTAAAAAATAATCGCAAAAAGCGTATTTTGATTGGTTTGCGCAAAAGTTATCGCGTTTACTAACAAAGGGAAAGATTTTTGTCATTTTTGTTGTTTTTTTTTTAACGCGTAATGGCGGCGATCTGCGATTTTTTTCGCGGTACTGCGACATTGCGGCGGACAGATCGGACCCTTGACTGACATTTTTGACACTTTTGGGGTTACCAGTGACATTTCTACAGTAATCAGTGCTATATATATGCACTGTTACTGTAAAAATACACTGGCAGTGAAGGGGTTAACTTTATTTGAGAGGGAGGGGCTGTGTGTGTCCCTAGGGGCGTGCTTTCTACTGTGATTGGCTGTGGCTTCAGCTGTATGCAGAGTGATCAACGGTTCTACATAGTAGAACCGTATGATCATCTCTCATACACAGGGGAGAATGACAGGCAGCTTGTTTACACAAGCCGCCTGACTTTCTCCCTCTCCCCCGCCGATCGCAGAGTGGCCGGCGGACATCGGGTCCGCCGGTCACACGCGCGGGGGGGCCCGTGACCACGCGGGAGCGCGCCTCCGGCGGCGCGCGCTCGCTCCCTAGACCCTCACAAGCAAGCGACGTAGACCTATGTCAGTTTGCCTGTGAGGGGCTGACCGCCGACATAGATAGTCATGCGGCGGTCGGCAAGTGGTTAAATGTAATTACCAACTTTTTACTCTTTTTTATGTAAAATAAATATACATAGATAAGATGTGGGGGTTTTAAATGCTCTATTATTGTTAATGGAAACTGCACTTCTTTTTTAATGTTGTATTCCGCTTGCACATCTGCTTCTGTTTGGCCGCAGTGCAGGATACCCGCAGTTTTCATGTGCGTTTCCTGTGGTTTCCTACTTCTATTATGTCCCTCATTTTTGGTGTGCTTTCAGAAAATGCACCAAAAATGTAGGACATAGTAGAAGTTTATGAGAAGCCACAGGTAACGCACAGCGGGTATTCTGCGCTACACCTGCGCTGCGGCCAAACTGAAGCAGATGTGCAAGCGGAATACAACATAAAAAAAAAAGACGTGCAGTTTCCATTAACAATAATACAGAGGATTGCTTTTTTTTTTTTTTTCTTTTAAATGTAATTACCAATTTTTTACTCTTTTTATGTAAAATAAATATACATAGATAAGATATGGGGGTTTAAATGTTGTATTATTGTTAATGGAAACTGCACTTCTTTTTTAATGTTGTTGCAAACAGAAGCACATGTGCAAGCGGAATACAACATAAAAAAAAAATGCAGTTTCTATTAACAATAATACAGCATTTAAAACCCATGTATATTTATATTACTTGGTGAAATGGTGAAAGCAAGAACAGGTAAAGTTAAGATAGTGACAGTCCATCCATTATAATATTCTGATGTTATTAACTCACAGAGCCACTGAAGCCACTCCTGTTCTTCTTATCTGCTGGAACTTGTCTTGAAAAGCGCGCCAGCAGCAGCTCCCGGGACCGCGGCTCTCACCACCCAGCAAGCACTTGCCGATCCTCGCATAGCAACCGATGACGTCATCAGTTGGCATAGACGCTGTCGGGAGGCCGGCGCAGCTTCCGGATCGCAAGTGGCAGCGTAACGGAATTTAGCCGTCCCTTCTGCCACAATCAGAATGTAGAACGGTTTGTCTGCTAATATTACTGCAAGGAAAACATTTTTTTAGGATTAATGCACATTTGGGTCATTTTGTCGCGGCACACCTGGGGACTCCTCACGGCACACCTGTGTGCCGCGGCACACAGCTTGGGAAACACTGAATTAATGTACAGTAGATCATATATGTGTTACCACCAGGATCTCCATACTATTGAAAGGAATACATAGAAACGGTACCACAGCTGATGGTGTAGGATGGACCCGGGGCCAGGCACAAAGGGAGGATCAAAACTTTAAAAATCCCCTGCATGAACAAAGCCAACCAAAGTGGCAGCTGCTCAACAGCATCCAATTGAAATTGATTTTTTTAAAGTTTTGTAATACATTTTTTTACATTTTAAATATGTTGTTGGACTCTTTTTAGCACCACTCATAAAAGTCCCATGGGCAAAGTTCTTTTTGGCTTGGTGCCAATTATTAGTAGCGTGACACTTTTATGGTTTACTTACATTGCTTAGAATGCTGCATTTGTCACTACTCTATCTGACGGTAGGCCTGCTTAATGGGGTCTAAAACATTCGCACATTCTTTACAAATTTATGCACGATGAAAATGAAAAATTGCTGCATTTGCTTACCTTCGATTAGTTCCTATATCATCAGCGCCATCTAGTGGCTATAATGTGTTTTTTTTTTCCTGCTTTAGGTATTTCTGGTAAAAAACAAAAATGCATGGTCACTAGATGTCTATTGACGCCAAAGGAACTGCATGTATTAGAGAAAATGCGGGAATTTTTTAGTTTGTTTTGTTTGTCACATCTGTATAGTCAACATTTTATACATAGACCAATTTATTCAGCTATGCAGCATGCAAAGTATTAATTCAGTATAAAACTTCCATGAATTTATTCAAGTTTACTCCCTCTGACAATGCCTTCCTCTGCTTTTCTCTCCAGAAGGACGGCACCAGGGTCGCCATCTACTTCTTGGACTGAGATACTGGCTAAAAGATTAAATGTTTATCCACTTGCCTATGTGGTACTGAAACCCCCTTCCTGCCCAGGCCAATTTTCAGCTTTCAGCGCTGTCGCACTTTGAAGGACAATTGCGTGGTCATGCAACACTGTACCCACATGAAATTTTTATCATTTTTTTTCACACAAATAGAGCTTTCCTTTGGTGGTATTTAATCAGTACTGGGATTTTTATTTTTTGCTGAACAAACAAAAAAATACAGAAAAAGTTTGAAAAAAAAAACTGTTTTCATAGTTTGTAATAAAAGTTTGCAAACAGGTACATTTTCTCCCTCATTGATGTGCGCTGATGGGGCTGCACTGATGGGCACTGATAGGCTGCACTGACGTTGGCTTTTTAACCACTTAAGCCCCGGAAGATTTTACCCCCATTCCGACCAGGGGGTATTTTGCGATTCGGCACTGCGTGAATTTAACGGACAATTGCGCGGTCGTGCGACGCTGTACCTAAACGAATTTGGCGTCCTTTTTTTCCCACAAACAGAGCTTTCTTTTGGTGGTATTTGATCACCTGTGCGATTTTTTGATCACGCGCTATAAACAAAAAAATAGCGTCAATTTTGCAAAAATAGCAATATTTTTCACATTTTTTTATATGAAATTCCCCCCCAAAAAAATGTAAAAGCCAAAATTTTTTAACATTTTCGGCCAATTTGTTTTATGCTACCTATGTTTGGTAAAAAAAATCGCAAAAAGCGTATTTTGATTGGTTTGCGCAAAAGTTATCGCGTTTACTAACAAAGGGAAAGATTTTTGTCATTTTTGTTGTTTTTTTTTTAACGCGTAATGGCGGCGATCTGCGATTTTTTTTGCGGTACTGCGACATTGCGGCGGACAGATCGGACCCTTGGCTGACATTTTTAACACTTTTGGGGTTACCAGTGACATTTCTACAGTAATCAGTGCTATATATATGCACTGTTACTGTAAAAATACACTGGTAGTGAAGGGGTTAACTTTATTTGGGAGGGAGGGGCTGTGTGTGTCCCTAGGGGCGTGCTTTCTACTGTGATTGGCTGTGGCTTGAGCTGTAAGGACACTGATCAACGGATCTACATAGTAGATCCATGTGATCAGTGTCTTTAGGCCCCATGCACACGGGATGTTTTTAACGCTGCTGTAAGCAGCGTCAGGCGTTTTCTTTTTGCAGCCTAAAAACGCCCCTCCATGTTATTCTATGGCCTCATGCACACTCAGACGTTTTTGAGCTGTAAGTGGCTTAGGCGTTTTTAGGCTGCAACAAGAACCCACCACCTGCGCGTTCTGAGGACCAGCGTTACAGCGTTAAAAACGCCTGACGCTGCTAAAAGCTGAATAACTTTGCTATAACGTTGCTTAACGTGCGTTAAGCCACGTTATACGTTTTTTTTTCTTCCATTCAAAATCAATGGTTCCCTATGGGAGCCTATTGATTTGAATGGAGGTCGCACCGCAAGTCGGATCCGACTTGCGGGGTGACTTGCGCTGTGGGAATCTTGAGGGGGAACTCCACGCCAAAATGGGAAAAAAACGGCGTGGGGTCCCCCCCAAGGTTCCAAACCAGGCCCTTCGGGTCTGTTATGGAATTTGAGGGTAGCCCCATGCCGGAAAAACGGCGTGGGGTCCCCCCCAAAATCCATACCAGACCCTTATCCGAGCATGCAGCCCGGCAGGCCAGGAAAGGGGAGGGGACGAGCGAGCGGCCCCACCCCCCCTGGACCACACCAGGCCACATGCCCTCAACATGGGGGGGTGTTGGTGCTTTGGGGCAGGGGGAGCTCTGCACCCCCCACCTCAAAGCACCTTGCCCCCATGTTGATGAGGACAAGGGCCTCATCCCCACAACCCTGGCCGGTGGTTGTGGGGGTCTGCGGGCAGGGGGCTCATCGGAATCTGGAAGCACCCTTTAACAAGGGGGCCCCCCAGATCCCGGACCCCCTCCCTATGTGAATGGGTATGGGGTACACTGTACCCCTACCCATTCACCCCATAAAAGGCAGTGTATGGAAATAACGACAAGAGACGTTTTGGAAAGTTTATTAAAAATCTTCATCCGACTCTTCTTGTCTTCTCCTCTCCGGGGTCTTCTCCGGGGTCTTCTGCTCTTTTGCTGTCCCCCTCTTCTTGTGTTCTTCTCTCCGGGGTCTTCTGCTGTCCCCTCTTCTGCTGTCCTCCCTTCTTTTCTTCTCCTCTCCGGTCTTCTGCTCTTTTGCTGTCGGCTGTCGGCTGTCTTCTTCCTCCGGTCCTCCTCCGACGACGTCTCCGCTGATTATGCCTATCTCCGGTCTCTTCAGCTTATTATATAGCCATTAGGGGTGTGGCCCCGATGACGTCATATGTGACACGAGGGGGCGGGGCCTCCCGATGACGTCATCTGGGCCACACCCCTAATGGCTATATAATAAGCTGCAGAGACCGGAGATAGGCATAATCAGCGGAGACGTCGGAGGAGGAGGACCGGAGGAAGAAGACAGCCGACAGCCGACAGCCGACAGCAAAAGAGCAGAAGACCGGAGAGGAGAAGAAAAGAAGAGAGGACAGCAGAAGAGGGGACAGCAGAAGACCCCGGAGAGAAGAACACAAGAAGAGGGGGACAGCAAAAGAGCAGAAGACCCCGGAGAGGAGAAGACAAGAAGGGCGGACAGCAAAAGAGCAGAAGACCCTGGAGAGGAGAAGACAAGAAGAGTCGGATGAAGATTTTTAATAAACTTTCCAAAACGTCTCTTGTCGTTATTTCCATACACTGCCTTTTATGGGGTGAATGGGTAGGGGTACAGTGTACCCCATACCCATTCACATAGGGAGGGGGTCCGGGATCTGGGGGGCCCCCTTGTTAAAGGGTGCTTCCAGATTCCGATGAGCCCCCTGCCCGCAGACCCCCACAACCACCGGCCAGGGTTGTGGGGATGAGGCCCTTGTCCTCATCAACATGGGGGCAAGGTGCTTTGAGGTGGGGGGTGCAGAGCTCCCCCTGCCCCAAAGCACCAACACCCCCCCATGTTGAGGGCATGTGGCCTGGTGTGGTCCAGGGGGGGTGGGGCCGCTCGCTCGTCCCCTCCCCTTTCCTGGCCTGCCGGGCTGCATGCTCGGATAAGGGTTTGGTATGGATTTTGGGGGGGACCCCACGCCGTCTTTTCGGCATGGGGCTACCCTCAAATTCCATAACATACCCGAAGGGCCTGGTTTGGAACCCTGGGGGGGACCCCCACGCCGTTTTTTTCCCATTTTGGCGTGGAGTTCCCCCTCAAGATTCTCACAGCGCAAGTCGCCCCACGCAAGTCGCGGTGCGACCTCCATTCAAATCAATAGGCTCCCATAGGGAACCATTGATTTTGAATGGAAGAAAAAAAAAACGCTGCTAAAAGCAACGTGGCAAAACGTGCAATAACGCCAATGGAAAAAGCTACTGAAAGCACGTTTTTACAGCTGCTTTTTCCGGCGTCAGAACTAACTTTGACGTACGTTTTTTCTAACGCCCCGTGTGCATGGGGCCTTACAGCGAGGAGAATGACAGGTGGCTTGTTTACACAAGCTGCCTGACATTCTCCCTCTCCCCCGCCGATCGCCGAGTGGCCGGCGGACATCGGGTCCGCTGGTCACACGCGCAGGGGGGTCCGTGACCACGCGGGAGCGGGAGCGCGCCTCCGGCGGCGCGCGCTCGCTCCCTAGACCCTCACAAGCAAGCAACGTAGCCCTACGTTAGTTTGCCTGTGAGGGGCTGACCGCCGACGTAGATAGTCGTGCGGCGGTCGGCAAGTGGTTAATGATGAACAGTTATTGATAAAAATGATACTGTTGTTACAGTATATGTTGCTACATGCTAGGAATTTATTCTTGCAGACTTGAATAGTTACTGATGGGTCCAATTTATACAACAATTAAAAAGCCTCTAAAAAGAGTACACCAAGATTAAGTTGGTCATGAAAAGGGTTGGTGGCCCTGTAGCATGCATGCCAACAGTTTTGTTTTTGCCAAGACAGTCCATCATCTTAGCCCCCTGTCTCACTGATGGTCTGTTCAAGGCAATGTCCTAGCATCACCCTTTTTTTAGTTATTGCACATGCATAGTGGGTCAAAAGGCAATTTATTGTTAGGATTAGGCTCATGATTGGGCAGCCCTTCCATATTTAGAGGCGGGACAAACCCATGGGTGTTCCCTGCATAACTAGAGGTATAGTCTGGGATGACCAACCCATAAAGTAGGCATGATGGGTATCTCCAACATAACTCGAGTTATGCTCTGGGATTACCAAACTGTAAAGTAGGCATGATGGGTATCTCCCATTAACTGAAGGTTTGTCCTGGGGTGACCAACCTGTAAAGAAGGCATGATGGGCATCTCCCGCATAACTAGAGGAATGGTCCGGGATGACCAACCCATATAGTAGGCATTATGGGTATCTCCCGCATAATTAGAGGTTTGGTCTGGAATGACCAACCCATAAAGTATGCATAATGTGTTTCTACAACATAACTAGAGGTATGGTCTGGGATGACCAACCCATAAAGTAGGCAAAATAACTAGAGTTATGTGCTGGGATTACCAGACTGTAAAGTAGGCATGATGGGTATCTCCCATTAACTTAAGGTTTGTCCTGGGATGACCAACCTGTAAAGAAGGCATGATGGGCATCTCCGCATAACTAGAGGAATGGTCCGGCATGACCAACCCATATAGTAGGCATTATGTGTATCTCCCGCATAATTAGAGGTTTGGTCTGAAATGACCAACCCATAAAGTAGGCATGTCGGGTTTCTCCAAAATAACTAGAGGTATGACCTGGGATGACCAAACCTCAAAGTGGGTGTGGTATTTATTTCCGCTCACAGATCACAGTCCTCCCCCTGACAATGCCTTTATCTGCTTTTCTCTCCAGAACAACAACATCATCTTTATTCAGGTCTCGTCCAGGGTCACCATCTACTTCTTGTATTGAAATGCTAGCTCTCAGTTGACACAATCATGTGGGTCACCATCTACTTCCCAGACTAAAATCCAATTTCTAGGACAGTTTTTCTCAACCTTTTTACCCAAGAGGGACCCTTGAAATATTTTTCAGGTCTTGGGGTCTGGGATGACCAACTCGTAAAGTAGGCATGATGGGTTTCTCCAACATACCTAGAGGTATGGCCTGGGATGACAAATCCGTAAAGTAGACAAGATAGGTATCGCTAACATAACTAAAGGTATGATCTGGATGACTAGCCTGTAAATTAGGCATGATGGGTATCTCCAACATACCTAGCAGTATAGTCTGGGATGACCAATCCGTAAACTAGTCATGATAGGCATCTCCAATATAACTAGAGGCATGGTCTGGGATGACCAATCCGTAAAGTAGGCATTATGAGTAACGCCCACATAACTAGAGGTATGGTCTGGGATGACCAACCCATAAAGTACACATGATAGGTATCTCTTGCAAAGCTAGTGGTATGACCTGTGATGACCAACCCTTAAAGTGTGTGTAATATTTATTACAGCTCACAGATCACAGTCCTCCCCCTGACAATGCCTTTATCTGCCTTTGTCTCCAGAACAACATCATTATCTTTATTCAGGCATCCTCCAGGGTCACCATCTATGTCCTGCACTAAAATGCCAGCTCTGAGTTGATACAATCATGTGGGTCACCATCTACTTCACAGACTAAAATCGATTGTCTAGGATGGGGTCAAACTTTCTAAAACAAGGGCCAGTTTTCTGTCCTTAAGACTTTAGGGGGTTTGACTGTGGCCCGACATCAGTGGGAGTAAACAGTGCCCCATCTTTGGTGTCAGTGAGAGGAGCTGTGCCACACTGTTGGTGTAATTGAGTGGGAAGAATCATGCTCCATTATTGACGTCACTGAGAGAAATTGTGCCCCTTTGTTGGTGTCAGTGGGGGGAATTATGCCCCATTGTTGGTGTCAGAAGATTAAATATTGCCCCAAGGACCAAATAAAAACAAACAAAGGCTGCATCTGGCCTCTGGGCTGCAGTTTGGGGACATCTAGTCTAATGCTTAGTACACACGGGCCGAATGTCAGAGAGATTGGCCGGTTCAATAAAACCAGTCGACATTTGCCCCGTGTGTATGATGATGACTTGTTGGGCCTCCACTGATTACCTGCAGACAGTCACTTAGGGACAGTTCACACATTCATCCTTACAACTAATGGCTCGTTACTCAATAAACAGTCCAGGGGTTTTGGTTTTTAGTATTTATTGTGGAACTTGGATGGGAGAAGGGAATAGTGCGATACTCCAACTGGAGCTATTTACAGTTAATAAGTAATAGTCACACTGCTTTGACCATACTGCCATGTGTATGGGAAGTGCTAAATCTCCTTGCTCTCTCTCTCCAGCAACAGACTTGATGTACTACATTATCTTCAGGATACTCTCTAGCATCCCCTTTACTGACACCCATCCACTGATTCTTCTAGCAGCTGGGATGGCCCCCCTTAGATCAGGCCCCTTGACACAGATCTGTACTCCAGTGTCTCTCTTCCTGTCAGCTCTGCAGGACCTCCAGGTTCAGTTCCTCTCTAACTCTTTAGACCCTCAGGTTGACCATCTGAGGCCACATAGCAACTTCTACAGAGGGGGAGGCAGCCACCCCCTCCCTCCGGGACAGCTGAAAGACATGTTCTCTTGGTATTTATACAGTATCCCAGCATGCACCGATGAATTATCCTCTGCCAATCACCAGGGCTGTACTAAATGCCTGTGCACTCATTTGTCAGGTTTCCTCCCACTGTCCAATATGCCTCCCTAGTGGACCAGTGTGAAACACTTGAGACAAACTGAGCTTCACCTAAGCACAATGAGCAGTGGCAGCTGGTGCTCAACATTTTTTGGGGGGGCGCAATAAGAAAAATGTAATAGGTATTGCTTTGTGGCAAAAAAAGCGGGAAATAATTGCGTGACTTTGAGGTCATGATACAGGCATGTCACAGGTCACGGTACAGGAGATGGTATAGGCATGGCACAGGTCATGGTAAGTGCATGGCACAGGTCATGGTACAGGCATGCCACAGGTCATGGTACAGGCATGTCACAGGTCATGGTACAGGAGATGGTATAGGCATGGCACAGGTCATGGAACAGGTGATGGTACAGGCATGGCACAGGCATGGCACAGATGATGGTATAGGCATGGCACAGGTGATGGTACAGGCATGGCACAGGTCATGGTACAGGCATGCCACAGGTCATGGTACAGGCATGTCACAGGTCATGGTACAGGAGATGGTATAGGCATGGCACAGGTCATGGTAAGGGTATGGCACAGGTCATGGCACAGGTGATGGTACAGGCATGGCACAGATGATGGTATAGGCATGGCACAGGTGATGGTATAGGCATGGCACAGGTCATGGTACAGGCATGTCACAGGTCATGGTACAGGAGATGGTATAGGCATGGCACAGGTGATGGTACAGGCATGGCACAGTAGGTATATGCATGGCACAGTATGTACAGGCATGGCACAGTAGGTATAGGCATGGCACAGTATGTACAGGCATGGCACAGTAAGTAAAGACATGGCACAGTAAGTAAAGGCATGGCACAGTATGTACAGGCATGGCACAGTAGGTAGGAAAATCTCCTAAACAAGAACTTTATGTTACAAACAGGGCAAGAGGAGAGGTTGCCGTTAAAGGATGTTTAAATTCACAGAGGCACTTTCTTCTTTGATGTCATTCCAGACTCTTCCCGTGACATGATTATTAATGATCTATTTATCTCCAGCTATGCATTTTATGCGTTTTTGTCTTCTCTCCGCAGTCCCGCATACAGGAGAGAGAGGAGGGAGGCACTGAGTCTGAGGCAGCATTGAATCACTTCACTTACCTCCTGCTCTTGGGCTGGCTCTCTGACTCTCACCGGACCGGACCGACTCACACTGCCTGGTGCCTGGCGTGCTGCTGCTGATGCTGACGGGACTCGGAGTCGGGACTCTGGAGACGAGACGTCCTCTTCTTCCTCCTCGATCACACGCACCGGCCTGCTTCTCCTCCTCTCTGACCGTCTGACGGCGGACGGGACGGGAAGGTGACGCGACGCCGGGACGGTGAGTGACTGACGCATGCACCGCTCCCACGCGACGTCACCCGGGATGTCCTGTATGATTGATCCAGGCTGGAGTCTGGACCAATCACAGCCAGGACAGCACTACAGTGGGGAGTGTCGGGGCATTGCTCTGCGCCCCGATGACCCCCAGAAGGCCGCCAATCGGCGCTTCTGCGTGGCGCACGTGGGGTGCAAACCCCCCCATAGCCAGTAGTAGGTCCAGCACCCCTAGTGGGCTGCAAATGGTAATTGGTAATATTGGGGGGGGGGGGCGGCGCCCCTACGCCCCCTATAAACCGGCCGCCACTGACAATAAGCAGACCTCACTAGCCGATCCTGCTCTCTAGTAGACAGAGAACAATATAGAGTTACCTGGCAATCCTTCTGGTAAGCAGAAAGGATCAAAAACTATACTCTCTCTCTCTAGCACCTACCTAGGGGGGTGCTACTTATGGATTGTAGATATAGTCATTTTTAGCAGGGGTTCCCTGAGATCAGAAAGTTATTTCAAGTATTCCTCTGTGTTGAAAAGGTTGATAAAGACTGGTCTGGTAGGTAAAGCTCTGGCAGATGACACCTTTGTTGCTTATTCATTTTAGAAATGAGGACATAGTCCATAAAAAAATGAAGGTTCATTATTATGAGCAGTTCAGTGACGGCGGAGGAAGCACACAAGTCCTGGTCTATCCAGCCATGACGTACAGGTCAAGAAGCAATGGCTTTCCATCATTCATCACCTCTTCTATTCCTGACAACATTTTTATTTCATTCTGTTCTAAAAATCCCCAGCACGGCAGCAGCGAGAGACAGTTAATGATGAGCCTGAAAAGTGCGGGCTCTGTTCTGGAGACGGCGGTGACTCATTATCACACTTCGTCTGTCATTTCTGCCCGGAGCCAGGAATTCTTCTATGTACCACGCTTCAAAGAGAAACTCGCTCGACTCTGTAACTGTAATTAGTGAAATACATACAAATGAGAGTCTTCCGACTCATCCTGGAGAAAGATCGCCGCCAAGCAGGACATAAAAAGTCGCTGATGGACCAGAAATGTGAATAATTGGCGGGCTCAATTAGACGGAGTGATTTCATTTCCAGCTATGTCACCTTTCTTATTCTTCCCACTGTATGGCATAATAAATGACTCAATATCAGGGGAGTGTAAGAATATCCGGCCGGTGGAAGTCTCTAGGGAAAGCATTGCACAAGATCAGGACTAACAGACGGAGAAAGTTCACCAAACACCTATATAGCACCCTCTAGTGTAAGATAGTTTTTTTGTAATATAGGCTTTTTAATGTAGGGAAATTTAGTTCAGTTCAGGACTAAGCCTGAGCTATAAATCTGGGTCAGGGTTCAGTGAGTCAGGGCTGGATGACTTATTCTGACAGCTCCTCTGGTGCCTCCTCCCTGGTCTAGAAGGTTGTAGAAACTTCTAGAGCTGGTGGGTTGAGGTGAGGAGGGGCTGTTAGCAATATTTATGAGGGCCTCAGCAAATCCCAAGTCTAAAGGGCTAGCAGGGGAAAGCAGTGCCATCTTAAGAGCCTTATAGGCCCCCGGGCAATGCAGTACACTGGGGGGGGGGGGGGAGAGAGAGAGAGATAGAGAGAGAGTATATAGGGCAGGAAAAGGATGGCACAGACAGTCAATGGAGAGAGAGAGTGAGAAAAAAGAAATCACCTTCCACAAGGGCTGCACAGCACATGAAGGGAGGAGGTGGGTGGAGCCCATCTTCTAGGCGCGGAGAGAGGAGGACGAGCCGACGAGGAGGATCCTCCTCCGCTGTGCCTGATGGGTCCTCTCAGAACATCACTGGTTGCTAGATGCCAATCGGCTGGCCTTTCTAGCAACAAGTGTGCAGGGAGACTCAGAGCCACTGGAAGACAGCAGGGAGGGGCCCGGCGGACAACGGGGAGGGGGCCCTAGACCACCAGGTAAACTAATCTGGAGACTGGTCTGGGGGGGCAGTGTAATTGCCACCCTGTGTGTGGGGCCCCTTGGCAAGTGGGGCCCCCGGGCAACCGCCGGGCGTGCCCAATGGAAAAGACGGCCCTGGGGGCAAGTTCACCTCATAAATAGGCATGAGCCATGCCAGCAGGGGAATTCAGGTTAAAGATAGAGATACAGTGTTGAGGAGGCTGTTGGTGGCCCTCTGGGGTACCCCCTAGTCTGGGGGGTGACCTTGGGCCAAGGCTTGGGTGCTGGAAGGATCCTGCCATAACACACAGAGGAAGCCCTTCATGGAGGCACAGTAAAAGTGTAGCAGCACTACTAAGGACTTACAAGGGGGGAGACTGCCACATGTAGTCAGTAACTCAGATCTCCTGAGAGTCAGCTGGATGGGCTGGTGAAGAGTCAGCTGGGTGGACTGGTTTGAGACAGTCTGGAGGACCGGTGTGGAGGAAAGTTTGCCTGGAGAGCTAGTGAAAAAGGGCAGCTGAAGCAAGGTGGGTAGGCAGTGCCTAAAGAGGTGGTGCTTGAATCAGTAGCCATAAGAGAAGTAATGCAAGCTGATTGCTGTAAATTGCTATACAACAAGGGGGCTTTGAGTTCCTGCCTGCAAAGGGCAAATCACTATAAATATGACTGTGCCTGTCAGATCCACAAACAGTGTTTTAGCTGGAGCTGCAAGCAAGTGAAGTGCTAGAGGAATCTTGTGGGGCTGTATATAGACGGTATATAGGCAAAGTTGTTGCCAAGTTCGTTGCTAATGTTAAGTGGACATCCCATAACTTCCCATCCCTATCCAAGTTATTAACCATCAATAAACCACAAAAAACGAAGTTTTCTGTCTCTAGAGTGCCTGTGAAAATGTGGTGTGCCTGGCTGTGCAGGGTGGGGGATTCCAGTTTACTTGTGGCTCCTTAGCAGGTGCGTTACACCAAAAAACCCACCCTGCCTTTTTCTACCCCAATCTTGTACAGACCACACCTATGTGGGACTTTTGCCACAGTTACATACATTTAAAAGATTAAAGGTTCTTGAAGACACCAAACTTTTAAACCAGGCACTGAAGGGCCCCTTACACATGGAGCTGTCTAGGAGCAGTGTGTCCCTCCTGGTGTTTTAGGGCCCCCAAGAGGTGCAGCATCCAGCCCCACTGTCTATGACTTTGCAGTACATTGTGGCTAGCTGCAGATAGGGACAGATGTCAGAGCCAGGATGCAGTCAGCTGTGTCCAGGATCTGTACCGCTGTATGTGTGGCTACATGTGAACAGCAGCGGCAGCTGTCAGCCTGCCATTAGTTTAAATGGACTGAGTGGTTGCTGCTGATCGCATAACCTGATCATTCCAACAACAAGAACCTGCAGATTCTTGCCACAAGAATACGGAGGTCACACCAATACGGCTTTGTGAAAGGGGGCCTTACAGTGTCCCTGATCACAGGCAGACCAGTTACAGTGTCCCTGATCACCACCACACCAGTACAGTGTCCCTGATCACCACCACACCAGTTACAGTGTCCTTGATCACAGGCACACCAGTTAAAGTGTCCCTCATCACCACCACACCAGTACAGTGTCCCTGATCATCACCACACCAGTTATAGTGTCCTTGATCAAAGTGTCCCTGATCACCACCACACCAGTACAGTGTCCCTGATCATCACCACACCAGTACAGTGTCCCTGATCACCACCACACCAGTTACAGTGTCCCTGATCACCACCACACCAGTACAGTGTCCCTGATCACCACCACACCAGTTACAGTGTCCTTGATCACAGGCACACCAGTTAAAGTGTCCCTGATCACCACCACACCAGTACAGTGTCCCTGATCACAGGTGTAGCAATGTCCCCGTAGGGCTTGCTGTATGATGACTTGTTGGGCCTCCTCTGATTACCAGCACACAGTCCCTTAGGGAACAGTTCACACATCTCTCCCTACTCCCGATGGCTCGTCACACAATAAACAGTCCAGGGGTGTTGGTTTTTAGTGTTTATTTTGGAACTTGGATGGGAGAAGGGAGTAGTGGGATACTCCAACTGGAACTATTCACATTGGATAAGGACAACTCTCACTTGGGTTTACCAGGTTGCTTGTGGAAGCAGCTGCACTGCTTAATCCATACTTCCACGTGTATTGAAAGGGTTAAGTCTCCTTGCTCTTTTCTCTCCAACAATAGACTTAGTGAATCTGCATTCTCTTCAGGACACTCTCTAGCATCCCCTTTACTGGCACCCGTCCACTGACTCTTCTAGCTGCAGGGGTGGCCCCCCTCAGGTCTGGCCCCTTGACAAGGATCTGTACTCTCTGTACTGCAGAATCAGATCCTCCAGTGTCTCACCTCTGGGTTCAGTTCCGCACTAGCACTCTTCAGGCCCTCAGGTCGACTACCTGAGGCCGCATGGCACCTCTACAGAGGAGAAAACAGCCGCCTCCTCCCTCCGGGACTCCACTATCCACCCGAAAGTCCCTGAGTACATGTGCTCCTGGCTTTTATACAGTATCCCAGCATGCACCAAGGCACTTCTCCTCTGCCAAATCACCAGAGCTGTATCAAACACCTGTGAACACATTTGTCAGGTTTCCTGCCACTGTCCAACATGCCTCCCTATTGGACCAGTGTGAAACACTCTGCAGACAGAATGAGTTGCACTCTGAGCACAATGAGCAGACCTCACTAAAAGATCCTGCTCTCTGGTAGGCAGAGAACAATATAGATTTACCTGCAGTCCTTCTAGTAAGCAGACAGGACTCAAAACTATACTTTGTCTCTAGCACCTACCTAGGAGGGTGCTACATTCACCCCCCGCTAAATTGAGCCATGTCCTCATTGGCTCTGGGCATCCGCCCCTACAAAAATACCTGTACAAAAATTTACAAGGAGTATCCCACAAACTTGGAAAGGGGGAAAAGGGAAATACCATATGCACATGGCCATGGGGCATACCCCATATGTGGCCAGTGAATGCAATAAATTATGTGAAAAAATATTTTTCTCTGCTGTACAATATTTACACATAGAAAGGTACTGGGTGCATTTGGACCAATGCCAAACAAAAATCTGCTTGACAGGTAAATATCCTAACTGACTAAACTACAAATGACGACTTTACATACAGTATCTACAATGAGCACAGTGAATGACCTCTTCAAGGCCCAAAAGTCCTCTGCATGCCTGCAAAGCAAAAGGGGAGTATACAGCAATTTGTACAACCTATATACTCACGGTGAGACTGCCCTGTCCGTAGAGGAAACCTTCTCACCAGCATCATCTCTAGCTCTAACATAGAGATCTCCAACACCGCTGGCCCCCTAAGGGCACGCTTGACTCATCACTCTGCTGTACACCTGTAATAGACAAAACAGAACAGGGGTGTTTTCATTTTTTTAACTATTATTATTTCATTACGTATTTTAATTACATTTTTTTAACGATGTACCTTTATTTACAAACCCAATTCCAAAAAAGTTGGGACACTGTACAAATTGTGAGTAAAAAAGGAATGGACTAATTTACAAATCTCATAAACTTATATTTTATTCACAATATAATATAGGTAACATATCAAATGTTGAAAGTGAGACTTTTTGAAATGTCATGCCAAATATTGGCTCATTTTGGATTTCATGAGAGCTACACATTACAAAAAAGTTGGGACAGGTAGCAATAAGAGGCCGGAAAAGTTAAATGTACATATAAGGAACAGCTGGAGGACCAATTTGCAAATTATTTGCTCAATTGGCAACATGATTGGGTATAAAAAGAGTCTCTCAGGGTGGCAGTGTCTCTCAGAAGTCAAGATGTGCAGAGGATCACCAATCCCCCCAATGAAAAATAGTGGAGCAATATCAGAAAGGAGTTTCTCAGAGCAAAACTACAAAGAGTTTGAAGTTCTCATCATCTACAGTGCATAATATCATCCAAAGATTCAGAGAATCTGGAACAATCTCTGTGTCTAAGGGTCAAGGCCGGAAAACCATACTGGATGGCGGTGATCTTCGGGCCCTTAGACGGCACTGCATCACATACAGGAATGCTACTGTAATGGAAATAACAACATGGGCTCAGGAATACTTCCAGAAAACCTTGTCGGTGAACACAATCCACCGTGCCATTCACCGCTGCCAGCTAAAACTCTATAGGCCAAAAAAGAAGCCATATCTAAACATGATCCAGAAGTGCAGGCATTTTCTCTGGGCCAAGGCTCATTAAAAATGGTCTGTGGCAAAGTGGAAAACTGTTCTGTGGTCAGACGAATCAAAATTTGAAGTTCTTTTTGGAAAACTGGGATGCCATGTTATCCGGACTAAAGGACAACCCAAGTTGTTATCAGCGCTCAGTTCAGAAGCCGGCATCTCTGATGGTATGGGGTTCCATGAGTGCGTGTGGCATGGGCAGCTTACACATCTGGAAAGGCACCATCAATGCTGAAAGGTATATCCAAGTTCTAGAACAACATATGCTCCCATCCAGACGTCGTCTCTTTCAGGGAAGACCTTTCATTTTCCAACATGACAATGCCAGACCACATACTGCATCAATTACAACATCATGGCTGCCTAGAAGAAGGATCCGGGTACTGAAATGGCCAGCCTGCAGTCCAGATCTTTCACCCATAGAAAACATTTGGCGCATCATAAAGAGGAAGATGTGACAAAGAAGACCTAAGACAGTTGAGCAACTAGAAGCCTGTATTAGACAAGAATGGGACAAAATTCCTATTCCTAAACTTGAGCACCTTGTCTCCTCAGTCCCCAGACATTTGCAGACTGTTATAAAAAGAAGAGGGGATGCCACACAGTGGTAAACATGGCCTTGTGCCAACTTTTTTGAGATGTGTTGATGCAATGAAATTTAAAATCAACTTATTTTTCCCTTAAAATGATACATTTTCTCAGTTTAAACATTTGATATGTCATCTGTGTTGTATTCTGAATAAAATATTGAAATTTGAAACTTCCACATCATTGCATTCTGTTTTTATTCACAATTTGTACAGTGTCCCAACTTTTTTTGGAATTGGGTTTGTATTTATTTTTTATTTATTTATTTATTTTTTTTTAATTATTGCTAGGGATGAGCAACATGTGATAGTACTGGCTGTGACAGCTAAAGTGTATTTTTTTTTTTTTTTTAAATGTGCATTTGATGAAAAATCATCATGTGACATAAAAATAAGCAACACTCATTATTTTATTTTATTTATATCATAACTTTATTAGTTTTATTTCATTATTTATTTTAATTACATTTTTTTAACATTATAACTTTACTTGTATTTTTTTATCAACTTTAGGGATGAGAAACGTGTGATAGCATGGGCTGTGATAGCTCCTTTTTATATGGAGAGATCTGGGGTCAATTTAGACCCCCAGATCTCTCCTGTGACCTTCAAAGCAGCCAATTAGACACAGATCGGTCTGATTGGCTGCTTCACTGGCCAGTAAACAAAAACCAAAACCGAAAAGGACGAAATCCTCATTGCTTCCGGTTGCTGATGTCACATAAGAGGGGCGGGAGCTTCCATTCCTGCCATTCAGTGAATGCGACCAAGGTGGTGGCATCGGTACCAGGTTACTCAATGGGATGGGAGAGTCCGTTAGAGGTGGCAGCAGCGATAGGGTCAAGGGGGGACCTCCTTCCACCGCCTGTACAATTGATGAAAGTGATTTAGTGGCTCCTTAGCCACTCTAATCGCTTTTACTGTGCTGTAGGGAATTGGCCAGCACTAAAAAAATTATATCTTGATCATTGCTGCAGCGATGACCAAGATTTAGAGCTACCCCCATAGTGGCCGCAGTTGATTGTGATCCATCTCCCACCCTGCACAGCCAGGCAAATGAATTTCCAGACACACTTCAGTCAAGAAACCGTCCTTGTACTTTGTTTTGTTTTATTAGGGGAATAGAACTTGGATGGGGATGGGGTACCTATGGGATGCCCACTTGCTTGAAGAATCAAACTTAGGGCCTGAACTATATACACCACCGGTATATACAACCTCTTCTCCTCCAGCACATACACTTGCTTGCAGACTATTACTCCCGAGACCAACTAGCACTATGATTGGGGCCTGACACTGGCTCAGCCAAGCCCAAATCAAATTCCTTTTGCAGGCAGGGACCGCGGGCTCCTATGGTGTAGCAAAAAAGTGGTAGTAGTTCTTAGTGCTAGCTATCTCAACTGTGGCTACTGCTCCCAGTACCACCTCTTAAGGCCCTGCCAGCCCTCCTAGCTGCAGCTTCCTCTTTCCACTGCCTGTGCCACCACAGTCCTCCTGACTGGCTCTGCACCCATCCCAGACTGGTCCATCTCAGTCCTCTCAGGTGTGCCTCCCAATCCTCCTGTAGCACCCTTTTAGGTAGGTTCTAGAGAGAAAGTATAGTTTTGGCTCTGTCTGCCTATCAGAGGAGCAGCAGGCAAATTCTATATTGCTTTCTGCTTAAGAGCGAGCAGGATCTGTGAGTTAGGTCTGCTCGGGATGCTCAGTGTGTGATTTATCTGGTCTTGGGAGTGTTCTGCGCTGGTCCAATGGGGGGGCACATTGGAAAGTGGAGGAAACCTGACCAATGGGTACACAGGCTTTGATATAGCTTCAGTGATTGGCACAGATTGGTGGTCTCGGTGCATTCTGGGGTGTGGTATAAAAGCCAGGACCAAGTGCACTGCGGGGTCTTTGGCTGGTGACCAGAGTCCCGGAGGGAGGGTGATGGCTGTCTCCTCCTCAGCATTGGTGGCACGTGGTCACAGGCAGTCGGCCTGGGGACCAGTAGGAAAGGAGCTGAACCCAGAGGTCCAGAAGAACTGACTGGAGGGGTAGAGACACTGGAGTCCCTCGAATAACAGTATAGTGAGTAAAGAGGATCATGTCTAGGGGCCTGACCTGAGGGGGGCCACCCCGGTGTAGGATAGTCAGAGGATGGGTGTCAGCGGGTGGAGTGAAACGGGGTACTAGGTGTGTATCCCGAAGATAATTCATCCTAACAAGTCATCTAAACAGAGACTTAATATTAAATTCATCTAACTGGCAAGGCGAATCAGTAGTCTGGCTGCATCTTCAGACAGGAGTCCTCATCTATTGTGAATAGTTCAAGTTGGAGTATCCCACTCTTCCCTTCTCCCATCCCTAAATTAAATAAAAAACAGAAAAACAACTACAACCCCTAGACTGTTCATTGACTGAGTGTAAAGAGTTAAATTGTGCATGCCGCAGTTGCTATCGGTAACCCAGGGGGTGCCAAGAGTGTATTATACAGCAGTCCTCAAGGGGGCAGTGCTACACTCCTGACTGGCTCTGCACCCATCCCAGACTGCCACATCCCGGCGAGGCCCAAGGTCACCCCCCCAGACTAGGAAGCTCCCTCAAAGGCCACCGACAGCCTAACACTCCATCCACATCTTCCACCCAAACACAACTCCTCCCCAGCTAGGCTGACCCAGAGTATTTGAGGAGGCCTGCCCCCTGCCAACAGAAGTTGGGGATTAGTCAGGGCCCTCAGAATACTCCAGGCAACTCCACCTTACCTCCCCTCCCATTCTTCCAGAAGGTATCAGGGCATTTGAGAAGTAGGGGGGAGGTCTGTGAGGCTGCCTGTGAGTCATCCAGCTCTCCCTCTACAGTACATATGCGGCTCTCCTGTGAAGGATTACATACCTATATGTGATTTTTGCACTTCCAGGTCTGGGGCGTGCACGTGTGCCACCGGCAACTCGCTCCCGCTGTGATTGGACACAGCGAGAGCCAATCAGTGCAAACATGATGTCCGCAGGGACCCACTGATTGTTCGGGACACAAGCAGAACTGCGGTCTGCCTATGTATGTAAATAAGCTAGATCGCCGCTCTACCAGCAGGGAAGGCATGGATCCTGTGTTTCTGCAAAGCAGCAACATGGATCAATGCCCTCCCATAATAAAGCACCTCCCCCACAGTAGTAAAGCACATTTTAGGCACACAGTTAACCCTTTGATTGTCCCTGATGTTAACCCCTTCCCTGCCGGCGTCATTGGTACAGTGACAGTGCATTTTTTTTTAGCACTGATCACTGTATTAGTGTCACTGGTCCCTAAAAAAGTGTCAAAAGTGTCAGTTAGGTGTCCGATTTGTCTGCCGCAATGTCGCAGTCCCGCTATAAGTTGTTGATTGCGGCCATTACTAGTAAATATATAAATAAATAAATAAAAAAATAAAAATTCCATTAAAAAATATTTTGGAAAAAAAAAATTACATCAAAATATCCCAAAGTTTGTAGACGCGATAACTTTTGCACAAACCGATCAATATACACTTATTGGGATTTTTTCACAAAAAAATATGTAGCAGAATACATATTAGCATTTACATATATTACATTTTTTTATTGGCTATGTTTTATAGCAGATGGTAAAAAATATTGTTTTTTTTAATTTTTGGTCTTTTTTTGTTTATAGAGCAATAAATAAAATACGCAGAGGGGATTGAATAAAAGAAATCTCTACTTGTGGGAAAAAAAAGAAAAAACAATCAATTTGTTATGGGTACAGCGCTGCATGAGCGTGCAATTGTCAGTTAAAGTAACACAGTACAGTATTGCATTGCCGCCGCAATGTCGCAGTCCCGCTATAAGTCGCTGATTGCCACCATAACTAGTAAAAAAAATAAAATAAATAAAATTTCCATAAAAATATCCCATAGTTTGTAGGCACTTTAACTTTGGCACAGACTGATCAATATACGCTTATTGGGTTTTTATTTTTCACCAAAAATGTATAGCAGAATGCATATTGGCCTAAATTGATGAAGAAATTTGTTTTTGTACATTTTTTTTATTGGATGTTTTATAGCAGAAAGTAAAAAATATTGTTTTTTTTTTTTTTTTGGCTGATAGCCCAAAAAAAAAAGCAGAGGTGATCAAATGCCACCAAAAGAAAGCTCTATTTATGGAGAAAAAAAGGACAATAATTTTATCTGGGTACAGCGTTGCACGACCGCTCAATTGTCAGTTAAAGTAACGCAGTGCCGTATAGCAAAATAATGGCCTGGTCATGAAGGGGGGTAAATCTTCCAGAGCTGAAGTGGTTAAAGCCCAACTTAAGGCAATACATTAAAAAAAAAAAGGGTAAGGGTAGAAAAAGCGCCGCACTATTTTTAGCAACACCACTATGAACAGAATTGCTCAGACTGTACTCCGCAGTAATCTTTTCCACCACAAGATGTCCTCAGTCCTCCAGTCTTTCCCAAGACATACTAGGGTTGATTTACTAAAGGCGAAAAGATGGTGCACTCTGCAAGTGCAGCTGCTCCAGAGCTTAGTAGATGAGGTAAAGCTTCACTTTGCAAAAAAGCACCCAATCACGTGCAAGGAAAATAAAAGGAAATGCATTTTTTGCTTGTACATGATTGGATGATGGAAGTCAGCAGAACATTTGCCTATTTAGGCCCCTTCCACACTTGTGCTACTTGTCAAGCGACGTGGGACTTCAAAGTCGCATGACAAGTTGTACCCCATGATTTCCAATGAGTGCCATTCATATCTGTGCGACTTCAGGTCACAGCGACTTCAAAGTTGATCCTTGAACTACTTTGGTCCGACTTTGATGCGACTTAGTGCCGGTTCACACTTGTGCGATGCGGGAACGCTGTGAATATGCAGCGTGTTCCCGCATCGCATCCGCACCTCTGGCAGTTCACACTGCCATATGCGATATGCAGGGGGTGTCAATTAAAAGATAACGACACCCCCAGTTGCGATCGCATATCGCAGTGCGATCTGACAGTTCGCACAGAATCGGATCGCACAAGTGTGAACCACTGTGCGATCCGATTCTGATGCGGCTCAAAAAAAGCCTCATGTGCGTGTTTGCTGCGGATGCGCTGCAAATTCAGCCATACAAAGCAGTGCTGTATCTTGGCCTAGGCTGACAAGGCCCAGGCCTAGGGCGGCACTTTGCAGGGGGGCAGCAAAAAAGCTGCCCCCTGATAGCCACTGATGAGGCTGCACTGATATGCTGCACTGATGAAGCCGCACTGATGGACAGTAATGAGGCTGCACTGATGGGCACTTTTGAGGCTGAACTTATGGGAACTGATGAGGCTGAACTGGTGGGCACTGATGAGGCTGAACTTATGGGAACTGATGAGGCTGAACTGATGGGCACTGATGAGGCTGAACTTATGGGAACTGATGAGGCTGAACTTATGGGAACTGATGAGGCTGAACTGATTGGCACTGATGAGGCTGAACTTATGGGAACTGATTAGGCTGAACTGATGGGCACTGATGAGGCTGAACTTATGGGAACTGATGAGGCTGAACTTATGGGAACTGATGAGGCTGAACTGATGGGCACTGATGAGGCTGAACTGATGGGCACTGATGAGGCTGAACTTATGGGCACTGATGAGGCTGAACTTATGGGAACTGATGAGGCTGAACTTATGGGAACTGATGAGGCTGAACTGATGGGCACTGATGAGGCTGAACTGATGGGCACTGATGAGGCTGAACTGATGGGCACTGATGAGGCTAAACTTATGGGAACTGATGAGGCTGCACTGATGGACACTCATAGACTGTGGTTGTGGTCTGTGGTTTACAGATGACAGGGCGGGTCATAAACAGGAAAGGGCGTGGCCTTTACAGGAAGGGGTGGTTCATATTCAAATTAGGGGGTGCCCAAGTTTAGTCAGGCCTAGGGCAGCACAAAACCTAAATACACCACTGATACAGCAGGAACATGGGGGGAACACAGTTCCGGCACCTCCAGCACTGAATGTATGTAATAGCAAGGGGTGTAGGGTGTGTTGGAGGGTCTCTTGATGCTGGTTGCTTGGGGATCTATTGTCACTGGTAGGGATCTGTTATTGTGTGAGGGTCTATTGTCGCTGCTGGGGGATCAATTGTTGATGGGGGGGTTTTATGTTGTTGGCAGGGATCTCCTGTTGAGGTAGAGGTCTATTGTTGGCTGATCTATTGATACTGGTTGCTGGGAGAGCCGTTGTTGCTACTGGAGGGAGTCTAATGTTGCTGGGGTGGATCTTTTGTTGCTGGGTGAGGTATTTTGGTGTGTGTGGGAGATGGGTAGGGGGTGAAACCAAGGGACTGTGCTCAGAGGTGGGTAGGGGGTGGAACCAAGGGACAGTGCTCAGAGGTGGGTAGGGGGTAGAACCAAGGGACAGTGCTCAGAGGTGGGTAGGGGGTAGAACCAAGGGACAGTGCTCAGAGGTGGGTAGGGGGTGGAACCAATGCACAGTTCCCAGAGGTGGGTAGGGGGTGGAACCAAGGGACAGTGCTCAGAGGTGGGTAGGGGGTGGAACCAAGGCACAGTTCTCAGAGGTGGGTAGGGGGTAGAACCAAGGGACAGTGCTCAGAGGTGGGTAGGGGGTGGAACCAAGACACAGTTCTCAGAGGTGGGTAGGGGGTGGAACCAAGGAACAGTGCTCAGAGGTGGGTAGGGGGTGGAACCAAGGGACAGTGCTCAGAGGTCGGTAGGGGGTGGAACCAAGGGACAGTGCTCAGAGGTGGGTAGGGGGTGGAACCAAGGGACAGTGCTCAGAGGTGGGTAGGGGGTGGAACCAAGGGACAGTGCTCAGAGGTGGGTAGGGGGTGGAACCAAGGGACAGTGCTCAGAGGTGGGTAGGGGGTGGAACCAAGGCACAGTTCTCAGAGGTGGGTAGGAGGTGGAACCAAGGCACAGTTCTCAGAGGTCGGTAGGGGGTGGAACCAAGGGACAGTGCTCAGAGGTGGGTAGGGGGTGGAACCAAGGGACAGTGCTCAGAGGTGGGTAGGGGGTGGAACCAAGGGACAGTGCTCAGAGGTGGGTAGGGGGTGGAACCAAGGGACAGTGCTCAGAGGTGGGTAGGGGGTGGAACCAAGGCACAGTTCTCAGAGGTGGGTAGGAGGTGGAACCAAGGCACAGTTCTCAGAGGTGGGTAGGGGGTGGAACCAAGGGACAGTGCTCAGAGGTGGGTAGGGGGTGGAACCAAGGCACAGTGCTCAGAGGTGGGTAGGGGGTGGAGACAAGGGGTGACTCAGAAGAGGGGAGTTCCTGCACCTATTCTCTGAGAAAAAAAAGCCCTGAGTATACCAAATAATAAAAAACAACACTACATTTAGTCCCGGTTCACACAACCGCGACTTGTCAGGCCACTTGTCAGTCTGACAAGTCGCAGTCCATTCTGTGCTACAGGAACTGTTCTAATCAGAGCGACTCAAGTCACTCCGACTTAGAAAATAGTTCCTGTACTACTTCGGGGCGACATCGGAGAGACTTGCATTGACTTCCATTATGTGAAGTCCGTGCAAGTCGCGCCAAAGTCGCGGTGCACACAACTTCACAGGTCGCCCCCGAAGTCGGATCGCCATAGTGTGAACCGACACTTAACCATTTCTGGACCGGAAGGATTTCCCCCCTTAATGACCAGGCCATTTTTTGCGATTCGGCCCTGCCTTATTTCACAGACAATTGCACGGTCATGCAACGTTGTTCCCAAATAAAATTGATGTCCTTTTTTTTCCCCACAAATAGAGCTTTCTTTTGCTGGTATTTGATCACCTCTGCGATTTTTATTTTTTGCGCTATAAGCATTTTTTGGTAAAAAAAAAATTGCAATAAGTGTATTTTGATTGGCTTGGGCTAAAGTTATCGCATCTACTAACTACGGGGAAGATTTATGTCATTTTTATTGTTTTGGCGATCTGCGATTTTTAGCGGGGCTGCGACATTGTGGCGGACAGATCGGACCCCTAACTGACATTTTTGACACTTTTGTGGGGACCAGTGACATTACTACAGTAATCAGTGCTAAATAATATGCACTGCTACTGTAATAATGACACTGGCAGGGAAAGGGTTAACACTGTGGGTGATCAAGGGGTTAAATGTGAGCCTAGGGGAGTGATTCTAACTGTAAGGGGGCAGGGCTTGTGGAATGACCATAGAGACCTGTGTTCCTATATATAAGGATCACAGGAACTCTGTGATCATTCCAGAGAGAAGAACGGTCAGCTGTGTTTACAACAGCAGGGAACAATCGTGGGTGTCAGGCGGCAATCGGAGCCGCCTGCCCCGTGCATCGGAGTCCCCACTGCCGAGTGGGAGCGGGCGCGTGCCCCCTAGCTGCAGGCGCGCGCCCCCTAACTGCAGGTGCGCGACCGAGGTATACCAACGTCGGTTTGCACAGGAGGGGCTGCCTGCCATAGTATAACTGCGGTGGGCGGTCCTTAACAGTACCTTAATCCAGATGGTGTATCTCAGGGCTCAAAATTTCAAGTCCTAAGCTACTAGCCAGGCCTTAAGGGTTACTTGCCACCAGTTGCCCCACCTAACACCTACCTTGCCCCGCCCCTAAATGCGTCCTCAAAAAATTATTTTATAAAATGACACTGTTAAATGTTTTTGCATGAATGCAGAAGTTGCACAAATAAATATTAATAACAACGTTATCAGTGCCATCAGTGCAGCCTCATCAGTGTCCAGCAGTGCAACCTCACTAGTGCCCATGAATGCAGCCTCAACTGTGCCCATCAATGGAGCCTCATCAATGCCAAACAATGCCACCTCACAAGTGCTCATGAATGCAGCCACACCTGTGCCCATCAATGCAACCTCACCTGTGCCCATCAATGCAGCCTGATCAGTGCCCCTCAATGCAGCCTAACGTGTGCCCCTCAATGCAGCCCAAAGTGTGCCCCTCAATGCAGCCTGATCAGTGCCCATCAATGTCATCTCGCCTGTGTCCATCAATGCAGCCTCACCTGTATCCATCAATGCAGCCTCACCTGTGTCCATCAATGCAGCCTCACCTGTGTCCATCAATGCAGCCTCACCTGTGTCCATCAATGCAGCCTCACCTGTGCCCCTCAATGCGCCTAATGTGTGCCCCTCAATGCAGACTCACCTGTGCCTGTCAATGAAACCTCACCTGTGCCCATCAATGCAACCTCATTTGTGCCCCTCAATGCAACCTCACCTGTGCCCCTCAATGCAGTCTCACCTGTGCCCCTAAATGCAACCTCAACTGTGCCCCTCAATGCAGTCTCACCTGTGCCCGTCATCCCAGCCTCACCTGTGCCCGTCATCGCAGCCTCGCCTGTGCCCGTCATCGCAGCCTCGCCTGTGCCCGTCATCGCAGCCTCGCCTGTGCCTGTCATCTCAGCCTCGTCTGTGCCTGTCATCGCAGCCTCGCCTGTGCAGGGGAAGAGAGAGGAAGAGGAAAGGCAGCCGGATAATCAGAGCAGGGATCGCTGCACTGTAACCTCTTTCATTTGAATTGCCGGGCGCTCAGCTTCACACACAGTCACGCCTCCTGGCTCGGCTCCTATGATAGACGTCACACGTACCGGCGGTGTTCTGTCTATCAAAGGAGCCAAGCCAGGAGGCATGACTGTGTGTGAAGCTGAGCGCCCGGCAATTCAAATGAAAGAGGTTACAGTGCAGCGATCCCTGCTCTGATTATCTGACCGCCTTTCCTCTTCCTCTCCTCTCTCGCCCTCGCCTCGCCACTCACAAAATGCGAGCAGGCGAGTAGAAAATTTGAGGGCTGGTGTATCTGATATAGCACAATCAGGTACAAAAAGTGTGGGTAATTCAGGATCAACGCGTTTCACCCAAACGCAAGGGCTTCTTCAGGATCCACATAGTTGAATTAACACCACTTCAATAGTCAGCATGAGTAGACACGACCTGGAGGGTGAAGTCACCATCAGATGTAATTGTCCAAAATCAGATCCACCAGGGATAGTTTATAAAATCAATACAGCAAACAGCTTGTAATTGCAAAAAGTTAGTGATATGTTTCCTAGAAAGGAAAATATAGAAAAGCCAGTAAAGAGAAAATAATATAGCTTCCAAAGTGATCAATCAACTAATTTAGATTGGGTCCAGATAAGTCCCAAGTGAGCCTCTCCCATACAGGCAGCAGTAGAAATAAGTAGTCCCCATAGGAAGGATAAGCCTACACTATAGCACCACAAAGGCGCTCGTATTGCAGCTAGATAAATTTCACCATCCACATCAGCAGCCCGCGATCAGCAAACCAAAGTATATATACTATAGCAAGAAATGTTTTCAGAAGATATTCAGTATGGACACTTACGATAGTTCAACAAACATGAAACTACCTCTTCTTTCTCTCGTTTGTTGATCTTCAAAGTGAAAGCCAATCTCTGGGCATACCTGGAGTTCAGCTTTAAAACATTTTGGACACTAAACAGGAGGATACAGCCTTTCCCCAATAGCCCATTCCAACATTAGTTTTTACTTAATGCTCATGTCCAGGCAAATTTTGAACCCTCCACCCATTCACACCTAGCACTACCCCAGGATGGGCCACTGTAGATTTTATTGGTTCTTTCCCAAAACAGTGCAGAGGCAGCCAGGCACACAGATACAGTCCACTCACTCTGGATCATTAAACTGTCTAGGGGTTGTCATTTAAAGTTTATTTGCTTGTAGACACTTGTAACAGGAGGGGTTTGCGGTGATGTAGGACCCTCCAAAATGTCAGATATTGTTAGCAGAGGACACTTCTCGCTCAGTAAACAGTCTACAGGTTAACAGCTGGGGACCATGAAGTAGGTTAAAGGTCAGGCAAAGGTAGACTGGAACAGTGTATAGGTTTGCGGCTGGGGACCATGAAGTAGCTTAAGCACAAGTAGAGGTAGACTGGAACAGTCTATAGTTTCACATACATTTGCACAACTGGGGACCATGAAGTAGGTTGAAGGTCGGGTAAAGCTAGACTGGAACAATCTATAGGTTCACGGCCAAGACCATGAAGTAGCTTTAACACAAGTAAAGGTAGACTGCAACAGTCTACGGTTTTACAATTGGGGACCATGAAATAGGTTGAAGGTCAGGTAAAGGTAGACTGGAACAATCTATAGGTTCACTGTTGGGGATCATGAAGTAGCTTTGCAAAGGTAAAGGTAGACTGGAACAGTCTACAGGTTTACAGCTGAGGACCATAAAGTAGCTTTAGCACAAGTAAAGGTAGACTGGCACAGTCTAAAGGTTCACGGCTGGGGATCATGATGTAGGTTGAAGGTCAGGTTAAGGTAAACTGGAACAGTCTATAGATTCATGGCTGAGGACCATGAAGTAGCTTTAGCACAGGTAAAGTCATACTGGAACAGTCTACAGGTAAACGGCTGGGGACCTTGAAGTAACTTTAGCACAGGTAAGAGGCTCTACTCACTAGAACAAAATCAGTCCATAGATGCAGCCTTTTATATATAGAGTAGTCCAGCATCCAGTCCAAAGGGGTTCCAGGGACAAGCAGCCCCCTTCCTCTCAGCTCACAGATCCAATCCCTCAGGAGGGAAAAAGGCAATCTCCCCAGGGCTTCAGACTATTTAACAGCTTCCCAGCTACCATCTGGGCACACCTCCCCAGGGATTGGCTAGGCCCTGCTCAATATTTAAGCTGGTTATTTGAATGTGGCGGGGGGAGACAATCAAACTCCCAGCCTATGAAGCCCTGAAAAGACCAGAGCAAACAGAACAATCACTGCTCCCCTGATTACAGAAGTTTCCAAAAAGTAATTAAACCTAGCAACCTATTTGGAAGGGTGCTGTACACAAAAGAAAAAAAGCACACCTTCCAATTCTGCCATCCTGTGACCTTCCAGGGCATCTCTTGCAGGAGCTTGAAGTCAACTCCTAGTGTAGAGATGTATTTCCTAATGACATTACTGCTTAGTGTGTTATGATGTCTTCTGGCAGGTGGAGCAGGCTCCAACATGGCGACTAAGTGGCAGTTGGTCTTCTTCAGGGCTGCAGATGGTGTAGATGGGCCAGAGAATCTAGTGGGTCTTGCTTACTTTGCTGCAAACTGACACCAAGTTGCAGCCCTCAGGGCCACCCCACTTAGGTGGAGGTTGTTATGAAGAGGCTATAGTGTAGAGACTATTCAAAGGACTGTAGATGAGAGAATAGTCAGGTCCAGGAAGAGGTCAGGGCAGATGAGAGAGTAGACAGGTCTGAGCAGAGAACAAGGTAGGCAGCTAGCAAGAATTTATTCAGGTTTGAGCAGAGGAATAGGCTTGCAGCAAGCAAGAGGGTAGTCAAGTCAATCAGGGTCATCAGCAAATAGGCAAATGGCAGGCAGGTGTTATACCTCTTTAGGTATGGGGTAGCTGGTGACAAGACGCAACACCAGCCACTTCAAAGACTGGATACCTCTCTAGTCAGAGGACACGCGCATTGTCATTACTTGAAACTCAGGAAGTCCTGGGAGGGATTCGGTGAATACCACTGTAAGTCCTGCCAGGGATTCTAAAGATCATGTAAGGAACCAGGGCCGGACTGACCATCGGGCGGACCGGGCATAATCCCGGTGGGCCGCGGCGCCCGCTCTCACTTAGTCCGACTCCTCACAGTAGAATGTAAAGAAGCCAGACTGTCATTTTCCCTCACTGCGGCGGCCGCGGCCGGTGTTCTTGCCAGCTACACCGGCTCCGCGGCCAATCAGCCTTCTGCTGTTAGTCACACCCCCTGAGCAGGAGGCTGATTGGCTAGGGAGCCGGAAGTGAAGAGAAGTTCGTATGTGTGTTCCTTCCCGCCGCAGCCGGTGTCCTGCCCGGCGCGGCCAGCAGCACAGTCCGCACTCGCAGGATCGGCCATGGAAGCAATCAGCTGCAGATGGCAGCTCCTTCACTCTGACTCCGGGCTGCTCGCGGGGGCGGCGACGGGCCGGAGAGAGAAGGTAAGTGCGGCTCCTCACGACGCCAGTGTCTTCAGTGCTGTGCAGCCCTGGTGTCACCGGCCGTGTGTACTGTCTGCTACTGAATAGGAGGGGGATGGGGCGGCTTCATATAGAGGATTTGATGTTTCCCTCTTCCTCCTCCTGCTGCCGCTGGATGGATGCCTGATTCTCCTCCTCCCTTCTGCAGGCATTCTGCGGCTGCAGGAGAAATATCAATTTCTCTATATGCAGCTGAGCTGTCCCATCCCCCTCCTATTCAACTTATTTTACTGCCCCCCCCCAGTGATCTTAACCCTCCCCTCCTGCTCTTAGCCCCCCCTTGTGCTCTTCAGACCCCCCCCCCTGCTCTTCAGCCCCCCCCCCCTGCTCTTCAGCCCCCCCCCCCTGCTCTTCAGCCCCCCCCCCCCTGCTCTTCAGCCCCCCCCCCCTGCTCTTCAGCCCCCCCCCCCTGCTCTTCAGCCCCCCCCCTGCTCTTCAGCCCCCCCCCTGCTCTTCAGCCCCCCCCCCCTGCTCTTCAGCCCCCCCCCTGCTCTTCAGCCCCCCCCCTGCTCTTCAGCCCCCCCCCTGCTCTTCAGCCCCCCCCCTGCTCTTCAAGTCCCCACAGTGCTTTTCATCTCCCCCTATGCTTTCTGGCTCCCCTAGTGCTCTCCACCCCCCTGTGCTCCCTGGCCAAGTGATTTCCAGTTCCCCCCCCCCCCTCAGTGCTCTCCAGTCCCCCTACCCTGTGCTCTCCATCCCCCTGGTTTTCCCTGCCCCCCCCAGTGCTATCCACACCCTGCGCCTTCCTTACTTCTCTCCAGTCCCCCCCCCCCCCTTGCCCTTCAGCTCCTCCAGTGCTATCTGCTTTCCCTGTGCTCTCCGGCCCCCCTAGTGTCCTATCTTCTATCATGTCTGCAGTCTCTGACCTTCTCTTGTATCACATCTGCAGTCTCTCAGGTATCATGTCCGCAGTCTCTGACCATCTCCTGTATCATGTCCGCAGTCTCTGACCATCTCCTGTATCATGTCCGCAGTCTCTGACCATCTCCTGTATCATGTCCGCAGTCTCTGACCATCTCCTGTATCATGTCCGCAGTCTCTGACCATCTCCTGTATCATGTCCCCAGTCTCTGACCATCTCCTCTATCATGTCCTCAGTCTCTGACCATCTCCTCTATCATGTCCTCAGTCTCTGACCATCTCCTCTATCATGTCCTCAGTCTCTGACCATCTCCTCTATCATGTCCTCAGTCTCTGACCATCTCCTCTATCATGTCCTCAGTCTCTGACCATCTCCTCTATCATGTCCTCAGTCTCTGACCATCTCCTCTATCATGTCCTCAGTCTCTGACCATCTCCTCTATCATGTCCTCAGTCTCTGACCATCTCCTCTATCATGTCCTCAGTCTCTGACCATCTCCTCTATCATGTCCTCAGTCTCTGACCATCTCCTCTATCATGTCCTCAGTCTCTGACCATCTCCTCTATCATGTCCTCAGTCTCTGACCATCTCCTCTATCATGTCCTCAGTCTCTGACCATCTCCTCTATCATGTCCTCAGTCTCTGACCATCTCCTCTATCATGTCCTCAGTCTCTGACCATCTCATGTATCATGTCCTCAGTCTCTGACCATCTCATGTATCATGTCCTCAGTCTCTGACCATCTCATGTATCATGTCCTCAGTCTCTGACCATCTCATGTATCATGTCCTCAGTCTCTGACCATCTCATGTATCATGTCCTCAGTCTCTGACCATCTCATGTATCATGTCCTCAGTCTCTGACCATCTCATGTATCATGTCCTCAGTCTCTGACCATCTCATGTATCATGTCCTCAGTCTCTGACCATCTCATGTATCATGTCCTCAGTCTCTGGCCATCTCCTGTATCATGTCCTCAGTCTCTGGCCATCTCCTGTATCATGTCCTCAGTCTCTGGCCATCTCCTGTATCATGTCCTCAGTCTCTGACCATCTCTTGTATCATGTTTGCAGTCTCTGACCATCTCCTGTACTATGTCCAGCGGGAACACTCTGCAGCCACACCGCACAGCACACCTAAGGTAAGTGGAGGACTGGAGAGAGGAGTGACTTCTACTTAGGGATTTCTTTTGCAGATAGGCTGGACTGGCACTGGCAGCAACAATTTTATTCAAATAAATCAGGATTTCTTCTGCAAATTGTCTGGCACTGGCAGCCAGGCATAGTACTAGTCTAGTACTATGCCTGCCAGTGCCAGGTCAGCCTATTTGCAGAATAAATCCCGATTTGAATAAAATTGTTGCTGCCAGTGCCAGCCTACCAGGGGCTGATCTGAGGTGTGAAGGTGCAGGAATTGGGGTGATCTAAGGTATGATAGTGCAGGAATTGGGGTGATTTGATGTGTGAAGGTGCAGGAATTGGGACTGATCTGCTTCATACTATTTTTAGGACTCAACCATCAAAACAGGATTTAAAGTAAGACAAAATAAACAGCATCATATGGCAGCTCTGATCTAAATTGAAGATTAAACTAAAAAAGGTACCGTAATCAAATCCACACATCCTGGAACATTAAATCCTGTCATCAACCATCCCGACGAACGCCACGCCACGCCCCACCACGCCCCCCCCCCCCTCGCGGGCTGCTCAGTCCAAAATGCCCGGGCCTATTTTTTGTCCCAGTCCGGGCCTGTAAGGAACTGACTGTGAATATACCGAACTAAGTGTTTTGATTTCTTTTAAGGCCTACTTAGATTATGTTGCTCAGTGATCTATTATCTTATCTGCCAGATTTGTTTGAGTGTGCTCCAGAGCTTTGCAACACAGGGATGGGATGGGGAGAGTTCTATCTGTTAGCTGGCCAACTTCTGGTGAGTTTGTCATAATTGAGTTTGACCAATGTCTAATATAAATGCACAGCCCTGTTATACAAGGGTTCTTTAAGTCTCCCCTATGTGCAGGCTGAGCATCAGTTGTGGGGCTCCACCAAGGCCTGGAGGGTTAGTTTGATCCTCTTGCCCGGAGGTCATGTGCTTGAAGAAATGATCCTATACTAGAGTTAAAGAGACAGAATGGAGCAAGAAAATAATTTCTTGTTTTGTGGCTGCATTGCTCCAATGGTAGTTTAGTTTTAATTCCCTAGGTGCTGCTAACAAGGGGAGCTGTGGGAGTTCTGGGTTATGTTGGATATTCCACCATCTCCTTTACTCTTCTTGTTCTACAACAAACAATGAGAATAGAATTTAAAGCAGACATTGCAACTAACATAGAAGGTCCACCTTTTATGTGGCCTCCCCTGCAGAAAAGCAGCATAAACATAAAAAAAGCTGTAGGGGGGAAAAGTTAACACCTTTTCCGCAGCTCCACGGTGCATAAGAGAGGCTGACTCCATCTTTCTTCTGGTGAGGTATGGGGAATGTTTGGTTCATTCTCCAAAACTCACTTGAAGAAGCTCCCTTCTCGAATGCCTTCCTGTGAGATTCAGAGTACTCCCCATTCCCTGGGATCTTATCAGCAGGAAGATGAGAACCCCTCTCCTGAATTATACCAGGCCCCATCCTAAACCATACAAAGTCACATACCAAGGCAGAGTCTCCCGCCCCAAAGCACCCCCCTTTCATGTTGAGGGCATGTGGTCTGGTATGGTTCAGGAGGGGGAGAAGTGCTTGCTAGCCCACCCCCCTTTCCTGGCCTGCCAGGCTGCATGCTCAGATAAGAGTCTGGTATTGATTTTGGGGGGGACCCCCGCCATTTTTTAAAAACATTTTGGTATGGGGGTTCCCCTCAAAATCCATACCAGACCTTAGGGTCTGGTATAGATTTTGGGGGAGACCCTATGCAATTTTTTAAAAAAATGCTGTGGGGGTCCCCCCAATCCATACCAGGCCCTTTGAGTCTGGTATGGATTGGGGAAGGAACCCCATGCCATTTTTTAAACATTTTTATTATATATATATATATATATATATATATATATATATATATATATATATATATATTGCCGGTTGACAGCTGATGACTCATCCGTTGTTAAGGCGGCTTCCCAGCCCGCTCATTAACAACTAGCTATTCACTGTGATCTGACTGGGCAAAGCTTTGCCCAATAAGGGCTTAGAACGTCTCGCCGAGTGCCCTGAAAATTCGGGTGTTCGCCGAACGGGCTTGGCTCGAACTGTTCGCCCAACTCTATTCTTAACCTAGTCATAGCTCTAACCTACAGTAATACTGCCATTACATTAAGGAAACATTCACCTTTTGTAACATGTTACACCCAGGTCTGGCCATAAACATTGTGCTGCCTGGGTCCAAGAATGAAATGCTGCCCCCCCAAAAAAAAAAAATCAACAAAAGGCCCCCACATCCATTATTTCCACCAAACACCCACTGTCTGTCCTCAGTCTTTCTGTCACTCCTGTGTTCTGCCTCACCCACCGTCCTAGAAGATCCAGCCTACCCTGCCTGAGATGGAGCATACTGATGTCATTGGGATATGTGTATTGAGTCCTGCGCTGTCTGGGGAAGATATTGCTCAAGCAATCACGGAGGCTAATCCCAGATGCTGCAAGTACCGAGACTGGTAACCATGCAGTGTCAGATTAAATCAAGGGTGGGGGATACTGCGCTTCTGGGATATTGGTGATAAATTATGCTCAATTAAAAGTGTATAAAACTGAGGATAGGGCAAATAAATACGTGTATAAGCGGTTAAGAAATAATTAGTAAATAAATCAAGTGTGAGAATGTGCGTCCTTCAATTACATATTTGCAAACAGTTTAACACATTAAAAATCAATCCGGGTGCTAAAAAATAGGGTGCTTTCACACAATTAAGACAAAGTAGAAAGATAAATATAAATATAAATAAATATATGCAACACCGCTTAAAGTGCCTAAATACAATACGTGACAGATAAAGTGCTGAGTGCATACACTGGTGTATAAATATCTCAAAAAATAAACTAAGGGTCCTTTCACACGGGCGCTCCGTGTGTCCGCAAATCATCCTATTTTTTTGCGGATGATTTGCGGACATAATGTAAGTGAATGGCACTGAGGATGTCAGCGGAATACCATCCGCTGACATCCGATTTTCCTCCTTTCAGTTCTGTTCCGTTTTTTGGAACGGAACAGAACCCTATTTTTTCTTCCGTGTAAAAAACAGAAAGGAAGGAAAATCGGATGTCAGCGGTGTCATCCGCTGACATCCGCAGTGCCATATACTTACATTAGGTCCGCATATCATCCGCAAACGGATGGGATGATATGCGGACACATGGAGCGGATGACACAAATGTCATCCGCTCCGTGGAAAAAAAAAAAAAAAAAGTCCCGCAGCGGACCTTTCACACAAAGTGTCCTCTGTGCTCCAAAACAGTGGGGGAATTCGGGTGAAAAAAGTCCAAAAATTTTTTGTGTCCAGATGAGGGGATTCCAAAGGTGATACTCCTTCACCTAACACCGTGCTCAAGGTGGTGGGGTGCTTCTCCTAAAACCCCTCTAAGTGTGCTAACTGCTCACCTCAAGGTTTAAAATTAACCGATATCAAGGGGGCTCCTCTCCAATCCTGCTCTGCTTTCCAATAGGGCCTGTAGTAAGGGCTGCTATGGGTGGGTCGGCTCCCTATCCCTCTCCAGGTCCCCAGCGGATCTCAAAGTAAAGAGGCTCGAGATAGTGCAAGTATTGTCACAGTAATAAAGGTGCTTTTATTTGTATATAGTTAAAAACTCACATTTGCCAAGAGAGTATTGCGCATAGAGTATATTTCAAATGGGATCGCGGTCCTCACTTCCGCGTGTGTGCGTCACTTCCGGTCTAGCGTCCCTACGCGTTACGCCACTTCCGCATCACGTGGCTTCTTCAGGGGTTGCCCTATGCGCAATACTCTCTTGGCAAATGTGAGTTTTTAACTATATATGAATAAAAGCACCCGGATTGATTTTTAATGTGTTAAACTGTTTGCACATATGTAATTGAAGGACGCACATTCTCACACTTGATTTATTTACTAATTATTTCTTAACCGCTTATACACGTATTTATTTGCCCTATCCTCAGTTTTATACACTTTTAATTGAGCATAATTTATCACCAATATCCCAGAAGCGCAGTATCCCCCACCCTTGATTTATACTGATGTCATTGCACCTTTTAAGTGGCCTCCCCTCCCCCTTGCAGAAAATCAGCATAAACATAAAAAAACTGTAGGGGGAAAAAAGTTAACACCTTTTCCGCAGCTCCCACCCACGGTGCATAAGAGAGGATGACTTCATCTTTAGTGTAGGTCCCGGTATCCATTTCAAATCCTTTTGAAGATTTTCCTGATTATCAAATTCATCTCTTGAAATTGAGGGGTAATTGAAATTAAAATTATATTCATTTTATTAAGGATGGATTCAATATTCTAACATTAAATTTCCCAGGGTAGTAAACCATTCAAATTTCCTCGTTTTGTAGTCTCCTTATATTCCTCTGGCTTGGTTCGTATCCCTTCTATGGTGTGACGCAGGTTAGCGGGGGACTCCACTTATTCTCCCTCCTGTGTGGTCCAATCCATCTACAGCTCTCCTCAGCACTTAGGGGTTCAAGTCCTCTTGAAGGTATATACAGTGGGTACGGAAAGTATTCAGACCCCCTTAAATTTTTCACTCTTTGTTATATTGCAGCCATTTGCTAAAATCATTTAAGTTCATTCTTCTTCCTCATGAATGTACACATAGCACCCCATACTGACAGAAAAACACAGAATTGTTGACATTGTTTTTTAGCAAACTCCATGAGGGCTTTCATGTGTCTTACGCTGAGGAGAGGCTTCCGTCGGGCCAGTGGCGTATTTAGGTTTTCTGCTGCCCTAGGCCTGACCAAACTTGTGCACTACCAATTTAAATATGACCCACCCCTTCCTGTTTATGACCCACCCTGTTGTTGTATTAAGTGTGGTCGTCAGCCTGCGGTCTGTCCGAATGTCCTGACCGGCTGGTATTATCATACTGGTAGGTAGCAGTGTGACCACTTTATGGGGGTAGCTTTTTGCTGCCCCCCTGCAAAGTGCCGCCCTAGGCCTGGGCCTTGTTGGCCTAGGCCAAGATACAGCACTGCGTCGGGCCACTCTGCCATAAAGCCCCGACTGGTGGAGGGCTGCAGTGATGGTTGACTTTCTACAACTTTCTCCTATCTCCCGACTGCATCTCTGGAGCTCAGCCACAGTGATCTTTGGGTTCTTCTTTACCTCTCTCACCAAGGCTCTTCTCCCCCGATAGCTCAGTTTGGCCAGATGGCCAGCTCTAGGAAGGGTTCTGGTCGTCCCAAACGTCTTCCATTTGAGGATTATGGAGGCCACTGTGCTCTTAGGAACCTTAAGTGCAGCAGAAATCTTTTTGTAACCTTGGCCAGATCTGTGCCTTGCCACAATTCTGTCTCTGAGCTCTACAGGCAGTTCCTTTGACCTCATGATTCTCATTTGCTCTGACATGCATTGTGATCTGGAAGGTCTTATATAGACAGGTGTGTGGCTTTCCTAATCAAGTCCAATCAGTATAATCAAACACAGCTGGACTCACATGAAGGTGTAGAACCATCTCAAGGATGATCAGAAGAAATGGAAAGCACCTGAGTTAAATATATGAGTGTCACAGCAAAGGGTCTGAATACTTAGGACCATGTGATATTTCAGCTTTTCTTTTTTAATAAATCTGCAACAATGTCAACAATTCTGTGTTTTTCTGTCAGTATGGGGTGCTATGTGTACATTCATGAGGAAGAAGAATGAACTTAAATGATTTTAGCAAATGGCTGCAATATAACAAAGAGTGAAAAATTTAAGGGGGTCTGAATACTTTCCGTACCCACTGTATATGTAACATAGATTTTGTTTCCTTATTGTCTTACTGATCTTAGACTTCATCATGAATCAAACCATGATACTTTTTCAGTAATGATTTCTATGTATAGAATTTATTTGTATATGCTTCCTTGATACTTTCATAATATTTTTTCATATATATAATGTTAACTTGTGAAAGATGTCCGTCAGACTCCTGAAGAAGCCATTTTGAAGATGGTGAAACATGTAGAGCAGACATATTCAAGTGCTTCCTTATGCTTTTATTTATTTTAAAAGTATTGTCCTTGTAAATTTTCGTTTGAATAAAGCATATTTGTATTTTATGAAAATGAGGTTTTTCTCCATCATATATATTCATTTGCACCTTAAAAGTCCCATTTCCACACCCATTTGTTTTTGATCTTTATATAGGGATGTGGTGCATTTATCTAATCTAATCTCTAAAAAACTTGTTTTTATGTATTTATTTGTGATTTTTTAGCAGATGCACTTATCACTTTAGTTTTTCACATTCACTGAGTGGTTTACACAGTGGGATGTTTCATATTTTACTTCATTTTATTGATTTACATCTATTATCTTTATTATTTATTTTAATATTTTATCTGGCACTACACTTTTTTGTTATTGTAAATGCCTGTATCCCATTGTTCTATTGTTTCTATTGTCTGCCTTGGGATCAACATATTATGGGATGTATATGTGTATGTGGATTAGCTGCTTAACAGGAGGGGGGGTTGTCCCAGAGTTAGTGATCGACCGATATCAGTTTTTCGTTGCCGATACTGATATTTTGGACAATGCATATTGGTATCGGCCAATATTGGCCGATATTTTCGTACATTTAAATTTTTTTTTTTTTTTTTACTTGACAGGTACTCTTGTGGAGGGATCTGGGGGTCTAAAAGACCCCAAACCCCTCCTCTGCACTTAAAAGCATTCAAAACTCCAAGTTTGGCTGTTTTAAATGCTGTCATTTTTTTAATCTGGCGCCAGTACCCGAAAGTGATGTCATGATATCACTTCTGAGTTTTTACATGGAGACGCGATCAGAGCCGAATGCGGCTTTGATTGGGTCTTCGGCGGCCGTGCAGGCTGTTTGCCCGGACCTCCCGATGGCACGGGAGACCCGGGCGAGGGGGGGACGTCCCCTCCCGTTCCTTGTAATGACAGCCGAGCGGCTTCTCAGCCGCATCGGTTGTCATTACAAGACAGCCGACCGCCGGCTATGGACGCCGGTACCGGGGTGATGCCTCTAGTTGCAGGCATCACTCCGGTACAAGCACTTTCCCAAAATATCGGCAATATCTGTCACCTTGGTGGCCAATTCCGATATATCAGGGAAAGTGCATATCGGCCCTCGATATATCGGCTTAGCTCATAATTGGTCGATCACTACCCAGAGTGTATATCTCTTTGTGCCTGTGTTTAACTAAACAGTCTTATACTTCTTACTAGGGATGATCGAACTTTTGAAAAGTTCGGTTCGACCAGAACACACGAATTTCCTGAAAGTTCGGTTCGGATTCCACAACCCCATTGAAATCAATGGGACCCGAACTTCTGTAATCAAAAAACACCATTTTGAAGCCCTAAAACCCAATAAATGCCCCTAAAAAGTGCCTAGGGTTCTGGGTCATGCCCCAGGGACTATTAATCACACAAGAAAAGTTCTTAAAAATTGTCATTTTTGATAGAGAGACAATTATTGAAAAAATTATTGAAAAAAAAATGAGATTTCTTTGGATTTAGTGTCTGGGGGGTCTAAAAAGTGTACCTGTGAAGTTTCAGCTCTGTAGCATGTCCAGAACCAGAAAAAAAAGGTTGTTTGTATTAGAATTAATATAGAACAGGGATATGGCTCCGCTATTTTCACACCTTGCCGGTTTTGTAGCAAGCGTTTTTTTGGGCATTTTTTGGGGGTTATTGGAGGCAGGCATAACATCAGAACTTCTGTGTAGGGGTATATATACACACACACTTATATGTATATATACACATACACATATATAGGTGTGAAAGTAGCAGAACACTATACTTGCGCTAATGAAATAATTAACAGGCATAGGGCTCCGCACCTATAACACCTATATATGTGTATGTGTATAATACATATAAGTGTGTGTGTATATATCCACCTATACAGAAGTTCAGATGTTTTTCCTGCCTCCAAAGACCCCAAAAAAATGCCCAAAAAAACCCAGGTGTGATATTGCAGGCTTTTTTTTTGGGCATTTTTTTGGGGTGTTTGGAGGCAGGCATGACATCTGAACTTCTGTATAGGGGTATATATACACACACACTTATATGTATTTATACACATACACATATATAGGTGTTATAGGAGCGGAGACATATGCCTGTTAATTATTTCATTAGCGCAAGCATAGTGTTCTGCTATTTTCACACCTATATGTGTGTAGGTGTATATATACATACATGTGTGTGTATATATACCTCTATACAGAAGTTCAGATGTCATGCCTGCCTCCAAAGACCCAAAAAAAATGCCCAAAAAAAACACCTGCAATAACACACCTGGGCATTTATATAGGTGTGATAGGAGCGGAGACATATGCCTGTTAATTATTTTATTAGCACAAGCATAGTGTTCTGCTACTTTCACACCTATACAGTATATGTGTGTAGGTGTATATATACATACATGTTTGTGTATATATACCCATACACAGAAGTTCAGATGTCATGCCTGACTCCAAACATGTCCTCAAAAAAGCCCTATAAACGCCTGCAGCAAAAAGCAGGCTAACCGGCGAAAAGCCATATCGCTGTTCCAAAAGTGACCTAAGAGAAAGGATCTTTTCTCTATGGCGGTCACCCTGACATGGAAGGGTTTGGTCACCCTGCCATAGCAGTCAGAGTCAGTTCACCCTACACTACACTACGGTCACCCTGGCACTTAACTCTTTCCCTACAGAAACTAGATTATTAAAGCTAACTAAAGTGGAAAATAGTACCCTAACTACACTAGATATCCCTTTCCGCACACTAATAATTGCTAAATGACACTTTGAAGCAGAAGTAACAGAACTGCTTCCACTCTCTTCCACAGCCCCTGTATTACAATGCTAGGAATTTGGCGGGGCTATCTTATATACTGGGGGCGTATTCACTAATGATTGGCCTCTGGACCCCCTAGTCACTCCAATCACATTCCTAGCATTCTACTGCCCCCTCAATTGGCTTTTACTGATGTTTCTGGCCCAATCACGGGCTTTTAAAGCCCAGTTCCTGTCCCATTGCATTTTGGTCGGTTCTGGTTGCCGAATTCCGAACTTTTTCAGCACAAAGTTCGGAATTCGGCCGAATTTCGAACACCCAATGTTCGGGTCGAACCGATGGTCGACCTGAACCGTTCGAACATCCCTACTTCTTACCACCCTACACTGATGTCTCGACAAGTGACTGGGTGAGCTAAGGGATCTTGGATCGTGCTAGTACCAGGCAAGGGAAGCTTATACGGTGGACATACTCTTCTTCAGTGAGGGGGTCTGTCACACTCACGTTTACAACACAACTCTATTTCCTGTCTACATCTGTCTTTAGTCTGTGTAATTGTAGAATCTCACGCAGTCAGCTGCTTCCTCATGAGAACATGCTGGTATTTGTCCCAAGGATGGCCTCTGGCTATACTTCTCGGTTTCACCAGAATTCTACAAAGAGGATCAAAATGATTTGATTGCCTGAGGTCGAACGTAAACATTTCTGAATATTAAACAAATGCGGTCAGACCGGTTTTTTGGACTCTCACTGTTTTCAGCTGAAGTGTGACCTCAATAGTTAAAATTGGTGATATTTACTATAAGCAGACAAATCTAAATAGGAGAAATTTGCTGTCTTTGGGTGAACAATCAGTGCTGTCACAAGGGATAAACTTCCATTTCATTTCACTTCCTTTTTTTTGGCCTTTGGACATGTATCTGTCTCTTATACAGTTGGTAATATTAGTTGGAACGTTGTATACACCACCATGTGTGGATATATATTTATATACAGTATATATATATATATATATATATATATATATATATATATATACACACACATACATACATATATATATATATATATATATATATATATATATATACATACATATATATACATATATATATATATATATATATATATATATATATATATATATATATATATATATATACAGGTGACAGGTCCACTAGGGAGCAGAGTAGTTGAAACATGTTTTTATATGTATTGTCATTTGATGTGGATTTTAATTAATTTTGATTAACCACTTGCTGACCACCCCATGCAGATTTACTGCGGCAGGGCGGCTCGGCTGCCCATAATCACATAGATCTACGTGATTACGAGCACGCGGTCTAGGCAGCGCAAGCGATTTTTAGCAGGACTAAATTACTAGTAAAAACAATAAAAAATAAATAAAAAGTCCATAAATGTATCCCATAGTTTGTAGATATGATAAACTTTGCGCAAACCAATCAATACACACTTACTAAGATTTTTTTTTTGTTACCAAAAATATGTAACAGAATACAAAGTGGCCTAAATTGCTGAAAAAATCAGATTTTTTATTTTTCTTTTTATTGGCTGTGTTTTATAGCAGAAAGTAAAAAATATTGTTTTTTTTTTTTTTTTTTTTCAAAATTGTGGTACTTTTTTTTGTTTATAGCGCAAAAATATAAACCGCAGAGGTGATCAAATACCACCAAAAGAAAGCTCTATTTGTGAGAAAAAAAAAACATAAATTTTATTTTGGTACAGAGTCGCACGACAGCGCAATTGTCAGTTAAAGCATTGCAGTGCCGAATCGCAAAAAAATAGCCTGGTCATGAAGGGGGTTAAACCTTCTGGAGCTGAAATGGTTAAAGTGATTGTAAAGTCTATTTTTTTTTTTTGAATAACAAGCATGTTATACTTACCTCCTCTGTGCAGTTGGTTTTGCACAGAGCAGCCCGGATCCTCCTCTTTCCGGGTCCCTCTTCTCTGCTCCTGGCCCCTCCCTCCTGCTGAGTGCCCCCACAGCAAGCAGCTTGCTATGGGGACACCCAAGCCGAGTCACAACTCCGTGTATCCATTCAGACACAGAGCCATGACCTGGTCCTGCCCCCTCTCTCTCCTGATTGGCTGACTGATTTTGATTGACAGCAGCGGGAGCCAATCCCGCCACGCTGTTGTCTCAGCCAATGAGGAGGGGACTCCCGGGCAGCTGAGAAACTCCTGCAACATCCCTGGATAGAGTTGGGGCTCAGGTAAGTATTAGGGGGGCTGGGGAGGCTGAGACATACAGAAGGCTTTTTAATCTTAATGCACAGAATGCACCTTCTGCCTTTACAATCCCTTTCATTATTTGTTTTGCATTAATGTAAAAAATGTTTAGGTGTCAGCATCACCCCCTCACCCCCCCCCCCCCATTTACTTACATGAGCCTACATTCGATCCAGCGCCATACACATCTGCAGCTCTTCTCTCCCCACAGGGGGCGGGGCCGAGTCCCCGTTGTCTGTGTCAATGGATGCAGCAGCGGTGCTCAGGTGCGAGCACGCATGAGTGCACCCTATGGGAAGCGGCTTCTCATGGGGGCACTGGACAAAGGGGAGGGGCCAGGAGCGCCAGTGGGGGATCTGAGAATAGGAGGTTTGCGGCTGATCTGTGCAATTCAATTGCACAGAACAGGTAAGTATAGACATGTTTGGTATTTAAAAAAAATAAATAAATAAATACCTTTACAATCACTTTAAGCTTTGACAAAAAACTGGAAGCTGACTGATTTCCATGCAGAGCTGCACCAGATTTTGCACTCTCCAGTTTTAGTAAATCATCCCCATGGAGGCAGAGTGAGAGCTTCAAAGCTCTGTGGGAATGATTTACTAAAACTGGAGAGTGCAAAATCTGGTGCAGCTCTGCACGGAAAGCAATCAGCTTCTAACTTCATCTTGTTCAATTAAAGTGTTACTAAACCCACAAAAGTAAAATCAGTCTGTATATGCAGTAAAGCATGCTTGTTATATTCACTGTGGAACCTAAGGGGTTAATCCTCCGCATTGTGTAAAAAGGCTGTTTGATCCTGTCTTCTCTGATCCTCCCTTTCTTCCACTGTCCCCAATCCATCTCCTGATAGAACAGAGCCTTGGGGGCAATCTCAGTTTGGTGTGTATTGCTGGAAAGTTTTTTTTTTTTTCTTGGGAGGGTGCATGTGATTAGCACAGGGCCAATCAGCACTGTCCAGACAGAGGGTCAGGGGTCCTGCAGTCTCATAGGACAGTCAAAGGAGAATGAAAGCTCCTCCTACAAGCTTCACCAGGAACTGATAGAAGTCACAAGACTGCTATATACTGCTGATGAGAAAAGGTATTTAGCAATTTATATTTACTAAAATAATTGCAGTTCCATGTTCTGTGTCCTGCGCGAGACCAGATACAGTAAATGCAGAGTCCTGGGGAGACCAAATATAGTAATTGCAGGTTCCTGGGGAGACCAGATACAGTGAATACAGAGTTCTTGGGAGACCACATATAGTAAATGCAGGCTCCTGGGGAGACCAGATATAGTGAATGCAGAGTCCTGGGGAGACCAGATATAGTGACTGCAGGCTCCTGGGGACACCAAATATAGTAAATGCAGGCTACTGGGGAGATCAGATATAGTGACTGCTGTCTCCTGGGGAGACCAGATATAGTGGATGCAGAGTCCCAGGGAGACAAAATATAGTGAATGCAGGTTCCTGGCGAGACCAGATATAGTGAATGCATGCTCCTGGGGAGATCAGATATAGTGAATGCAGGGTCCTGGGGAGACCAGATATAGTGACTGCAGGCTCCTGGGGAGATCAGATATAGTGACTGCAGGGTCCTGGGGAGACCAGATATAGTGACTGCAGGCTCCAGGGGAGATCAGATATAGTGAATGCAGAGTCCTGGGAAGACCAGATATAGTAAATGCAGGCTCCTGGGGAGAGCAGATATAGTGAATGCAGGTCCCTGGGGATACCAGATATAGTGAATGCAGGCCCCTGGGGAGACCAGATATAGTGAATGCAGGCTCCTGGGGAGATCAGATATAGTGACTGCAGGGTCCTGGGGAGACCAGATATAGTGAATGCAGGACCCTGGGGAGACCAGATATAGTGAATGCAGGCCCCTGGGGAGACCAGATATAGTGAATGCAGGCCCCTGGGGAGACCGGATATACTGTAGTGAATGCAGGCTCCTGGGGAGGCCAGATATAGTGAATGCAGGCTCCTGGGGAGACCAGATATAATGAATGCAGGCTCCTGGGGAGACCAGATATAATGAATGCAGGCTCCTGGGGAGACCAGATATAATGAATGCAGGACCCTGGGGAGACCAGATATAGTGAATGCAGGTCCCTGGGGATACCAGATATAGTGAATGCAGGACCCTGGGGAGACCAGATATAGTGAATGCAGGCCCCTGGGGAGACCAGATATAGTGAATGCAGGCCCCTGGGGAGACCAGATATAGTGAATGCAGGCCCCTGGGGAGACCAGATATAGTGAATGCAGGCCCCTGGGGAGACCAGATATAGTGAATGCAGGCTCCTGGGGAGACCAGATATAGTGAATGCAGGCTCCTGGGGAGACCAGATATAGTGAATGCAGGCTCCTGGGGAGACCAGATATAGTGAATGTAGGCTCCTGGGGAGAGCAGATATAGTGAATGCAGGCTCCTGGGGAGACCAGATATAGTGAATGCAGGCTCCTGGGGAGACCAGATATAGTGACTGCAGGCTCCTGGGGACACCAAATATAGTAAATGCAGGCTACTGGGGAGATCAGATATAGTGACTGCTGTCTCCTGGGGAGACCAGATATAGTGGATGCAGAGTCCCAGGGAGACAAAATATAGTGAATGCAGGTTCCTGGCGAGACCAGATATAGTGAATGCATGCTCCTGGGGAGATCAGATATAGTGAATGCAGGGTCCTGGGGAGACCAGATATAGTGACTGCAGGCTCCTGGGGAGATCAGATATAGTGACTGCAGGGTCCTGGGGAGACCAGATATAGTGACTGCAGGCTCCAGGGGAGATCAGATATAGTGAATGCAGAGTCCTGGGAAGACCAGATATAGTAAATGCAGGCTCCTGGGGAGAGCAGATATAGTGAATGCAGGTCCCTGGGGATACCAGATATAGTGAATGCAGGCCCCTGGGGAGACCAGATATAGTGAATGCAGGCTCCTGGGGAGATCAGATATAGTGACTGCAGGGTCCTGGGGAGACCAGATATAGTGAATGCAGGACCCTGGGGAGACCAGATATAGTGAATGCAGGCCCCTGGGGAGACCAGATATAGTGAATGCAGGCCCCTGGGGAGACCGGATATACTGTAGTGAATGCAGGCTCCTGGGGAGGCCAGATATAGTGAATGCAGGCTCCTGGGGAGACCAGATATAATGAATGCAGGCTCCTGGGGAGACCAGATATAATGAATGCAGGCTCCTGGGGAGACCAGATATAATGAATGCAGGACCCTGGGGAGACCAGATATAGTGAATGCAGGTCCCTGGGGATACCAGATATAGTGAATGCAGGACCCTGGGGAGACCAGATATAGTGAATGCAGGCCCCTGGGGAGACCAGATATAGTGAATGCAGGCCCCTGGGGAGACCAGATATAGTGAATGCAGGCCCCTGGGGAGACCAGATATAGTGAATGCAGGCCCCTGGGGAGACCAGATATAGTGAATGCAGGCTCCTGGGGAGACCAGATATAGTGAATGCAGGCTCCTGGGGAGAGCAGATATAGTGAATGCAGGCTCCTGGGGAGACCAGATATAGTGAATGCAGGCTCCTGGGGAGAGCAGATATAGTGAATGCAGGCTCCTGGGGAGACCAGATATAGTGAATGCAGAGTCCTGGCTTTAGTAACACTTTAAGCTTTGACAAAAAAAAACCTGGAGCTGATTGGTTTCTATGCAGAACTGCACCAGATTTTGTACTCTTCAGTTATCTTAATGTGTGTAGCAGCCTCCCCAGAACCCCCTAATACTTACCCGAACCCCATCTCTCTAAAGAGATGTCCACGTGACCCTCGGCCATCCAGGACTCTCTCTCCTGATTGGCTAAGACACAGCCACAGCGCCATTGGCTTCTGTGGCTGTCAATCAAAGTCAGTTAGCCAATCAGGAGTGAGAGGGGTGGGGCTGAACAGCAGCTCTGTGTCTGAATGGACATACGGAGCTGCAGCTCGGCTCGGGTGCCCCCATATCAAGCTGCTTGCTGTGGGGGCACTCAACAGGAGGGAGGGGCCAGGAGCAGCAACAAAGGACCCGAGAAGAGGAGGATCCATGCTGCTCTGTGCAAAACCAACTGCACAAAGGAGGTAAGTATAACATGTTTGTTATGTTTTTTATTTTTAAAAACAAGACATTACAATCACTTTAAGGAGTGCTATACGTGGAGTCTGGGGCACTGACTGTCCCGTTACTCCAGGGATCAGGACAAAAATGCCATTCCAGAAGCTATGGATCCTAGGGCATTCCCACCAAATATGGCACATTGTCCCCGACATCTGAAAGCCTCAAATACACAGAGGCGACGCAGAGGGGTACATTTTGGCTAGCCGGGTCGGCACTAAGTACCAATGGGTGAGCATCTTTAAATTTGGCTCTATCAAGACAATATTCAGTATGCCCTAATATGACCTCAGGAAACAAGTGTGCCATGGTTCAGTGTCTCTGTCCTCACCCAGATCAGTAACCCAGTCCATTGTGTAAGAGAATTTAAAAGGGGAGCCCAGTAGCAGCCCATAAATAAGAGAGATACCCCCCCCCCCCCCCCGCTGATGCACATCCTCCGTGCACCATTTTTCATATGGGGTCACTTGATAGTGATCCGGCTTAACCGGCTGGAGGGATTTTAGAAAATGTGAGATTTGAAAAAACAAAAACGTTCCAACTGAGGCATTTTAAGGACTTCTGTACAACAACAGAGTGTAAAAGGTCCTGTATGGGTAATAAACTGTCCAATTCTGTATAATCTCTTGTCATGCCACCACTTAAATGCCTCAATATCTTGCCCTGGAGGGTAATCCGGGTTATTAAACAAATGAGCGAACAGATTGAAAGGGGACACTAAGGTACTGTTAAAGCGGAGCTTATCCCACAGCCTCCCCGAGTGAGAGAGAGGAGGTCTACGTTTTGGAGCGCACCACAAAAGGTAATCTAGCATAAAGCCTGGAGTCGCCATTCTCTCCATATACACCCAGTCTGGTTTGGAATATCAAGTATATACTACTGATAGTTGTGTGAGATGAGCCGCCTGGTAGTATCTAAACAAGTCAGCCAACCCCAGCCCACCCTGAGTCTTTGGGTAGAGTAAAATTTTTTTTGAAAATCGATGTCCCTTATTGCCCCAAATATATCTTGCCTTAAATCGATCAAGTACCGAACGGGGAATATGCATAGGAAGGTATAGGCAGGGACCTAAAAAATAAAGAATTCTTGGTTTTAGCGTCATTTTAAGTGTATGGAGTCTACCCAGCCAGGATGATGAAGAGACCACCATTGGAGGTCCGCTTCCAATTTATGGATCAGGGGAGGGTAATTGTGTTTGTATAACGAGTCCATAGAAGCCGTCAACTGTATCCCCAAATACGGGATATGAGAAGGATTGTAAGTAAAAGGAAAGTGGTCCCTAAGGTGAGCAACCACATTCACAGACACAGAAACATTCAGCGCCACAGACTTAGCCATATTACCTTCCAGCCCCGATATCCTGTCAAAGTCTTGGAGCAATTTGAACACCTTAGGGGTCGCAGTCGTAGGGGAAGTCTGGAAAAATAACAGATCATCCGTGGACAATGTGCCTCTATGTTCCCGATCCCCACAACGCACCCCCCTGAATGTTTGGTTTGGTCCGAATTGCCACTGCCAGGGTCTCAATAGCGATCGCAATAATTAAAGGGGACAGTGGGCAGCCCTGTCTTGTACCCCGTGCTATGGAGATAGGGGAAGAGAATTCCCCCTGCAGGCGCACTTGGGCCTGTGGAGAGGAATACAGAGGAGAGCATGCAGGGTCATAAGAAACCAGGGACCAAACCCCCAGACATCCAAGACCCTAAACATATAGGGCCAATAGTCTGTGTCGAAGGCCTTCTGGAAGTCTATGGGCAATAAAAACCCTCCCTGAGAGGGACCCCCATCCCATTTGGACCTAAGCAGGGATATGACATCGATAGGACATAGATAGCCAGACGGATCTGGTGAGGACCCTGCCGCCCGGCGATGAACCCCCACCTGGTCCTTATGAACATAAGAAGCAATTGGTTAGCTAAAAGTTTGGTCAGGAGGAGCTTTAGATCGTTATTGATCACAGAGATGGGCCCGTACTTGCTAACTTCACCAGGGTCCTGATCTGGCTTAGGGATAATGGTAATATATGCCGTGTTCAAGTCCAAATCCAGGAAGCCCCCCTCCCGAAGAGAATTAAAAAAACTAGCCTAGTATGGGGATAAAGTATTCGCAAATTTCTTATAATAAACAGCAGGAAAGCCGTCTGGTCCCGAAGCCGTCTGGTCTACAGCCCCCCCCCCCCCCCGGGACCCTGAGGAATCCGACTGGTAGAGCCGAGAGTAGAAGTCCCGGAATCCCTCCATAATCTTTTGTGGATTTTGGGTGTATCCCCCCTTAATGGAACGCAGCTTTGGCAGTGCATGGGAGCGAACCTTGGGGGTCAGTTTGGCTGCCAACATAAGCCCAATCCTATGGCGCTGAAAGTAAAAGCGAGCACCACTCCAGCGCAAACTCTTCTCGGCCCTGGTAGTCAGAGCCAAACTGAGCGCCAACCTTGTGGACTAAATTTTAGCTAGTGTCTCTCGATTGGGCTTAACCACATAACGACCGCCCACCGCAGATATACTGCGGCAGGCAGCCGCTGCTGGGCAACGTAACGTAGGGGTACGTCAATTGCTCAGCCGCCTGTGGGGGGCGGCGTGCTCCCGGCCCCGCTCGTTCCCTGGGGAGCTAGAGCGAGTGACTGGCAGCTCCAATGGCCGCCAGTCACTCACGATCTCCCGCTGCAGAGGGAGAAAGACGGACGGCTGATGTAAACACAGCCATCTGTCATTCTCCCTGATGTAAGCACAGAGGCTATGCGATCCTGCTATGTAGGATCGTATGTCTCTGTGATTACTTCACAAGCCACGCCCCTCCACAGTTAAAATCACACCCCTAGGGAGACACTTAACCCCTTGATCACCAGTAAAATTAACCCCATTCCCTGCCAGTGTCATTATTACAGTAACAGTGCATATTTTTAGCACTCATTACTGTAGTAATGTCACTTGTAACCCCAAAAGTGTCAAAAATGTCAGTTAGGGGTCCGATCTGTCCGCCGCAATGTCGCAGTCTCACTAAAAAAAAAATGGCAGATCGCCGCCATTACTAAAAAAAAAAACAATAAAAATGACATAAATCTTTCCCGTAGTTAGTAAACGCAATAACTTTTGTGCAAACCAATCAAAATACGCTTATTGCAATTTTTTTTTACCATAAATATGCATCAGAAAACAAATTGGCCTAAAATGTTAAAAAAAATTCGATTTTTACAATTTTTTTTTTGAGAATTTCATATAAATAATGTGAAAAATATTGTTATTTTTTCAAAATTGTTGCACTTTTTTGTTTATAGCGCAACAAATAAAATTCGCACAGGTGATCAAATACCACCAAAAGAAAGCTCTGTTAGTGGTAAAAAAAGGACGTCAAATTTGAGTACAGCGTTGCATGACCTCGCAATTGTCAGTTAAAGTCACGCAGTGCCGAATCGCAAAATAGGGCCAAATCCTCCGGGGCTGAAAGTGGTTAAAGGAGTTGTAAATTCAGAAGGTTTATTTTTATCTTAATGCATTCTTTGCATTAAGATAAAACACCTTCTGTGTGCAGCAGCCCCCCTCAGCCCTCCCCCCCAATACTTACCTGAGGTCCCTCTAGTTCCAGTGATGTTGTAAGAATGTCTCGGTCATCTGGGACTCCCCACCTCATTGGCTGAGACAGAAGTGTGGCGCCATTGGCTCCTGCTGCGGTCAATCAAAGTCCGTCAGCCAATGAGAATAGAAAGGGGGTGGGGCTGGGCTGCAGCTCCGTGTCTGAATGGACACACGGAGCTGGAACTCGGCTCAGGTGCCCCCATAGCAAGCCCCCCCCCATGAAACAATAATTGTCAGCCTTGATTAATCGCTTGCTAACCACATAACTTGGTTAGAAGGTGGCAGAACGGCTCTCCTGTGCCGGATCCCATACCTAGTACATGATCCAGCACTTGTGGGAAGGGGGCACGTGAGCCGCCGCTGTGCTGTGATTGGACACAGCTCAAGCCGAACAGATCTGGCTGTTTTTTTCTCCCAGCCAGATCGATGTTCTGTGTACAGTGACCTTTGTGTTTGCACATACAGGACTCTGTGCTGTGATTGGACACAGACGATCAGCTGGTCTCAGCCATAAATCATTGGTTGGGACCTATTGGCAAAAATGGCGATGTGTCCAACCAAAGCCGAAAAAAGCGATGCCTATGGAGTTTTTTAAAGCGTAACTTCACTTTTGCTGAAAACCCAACCCCCGGGTGATCTCTGTACATTACACGGATTTTAATGAACTTTGTTGCAGATTCCTACCTTTTGTTATTCTGAAGAAATCATTGTTTGTTCCTCTGTGCAGAGCGGGTCTAATGGGAGTGGTTTCATAATTATCTATCAGCTGTGACAGCTGCAGAGCTCTAATGAGGAAATCTGCTGGGCCTGCATCCCTTTAGATGTGTTCCTATTGGGAATATCTCACCAAAAATGACATTGTTGCTGCAGGGGATGCCAGAAATCTGACTTGTATCTTAGTGCAGGCTTCTGGGAAAATTGGTGAGCCAATCACACAAGCAGGAAATTATGTTTCTGGGGGTGTGGTCAGTATACATTCTGTGTACAGAACAGCTCCAGGCGGCCTTATTGCATTTTCAGAAAATCACAACAGCTGCAGATGGAAAAGAAAAGGTAGTTTTTAATAACATTCAATAACAATATGATTTGTGTTGCAATTGTATACGCTGTATTGTTTTTTTCTTTATTTGCTATTTTTTATCCCCACGAAAGTGGAGTTACCCTTTAAGTACCGAAGTGTGGCGCCTTCCACAAGCGTGACATGTTAGGTATCTATTTACTCGGTGAAATGTCATCTTTTACATGCAAAAAATCATGCTAACTTTAGTAATTTTTTTTTTTTAATTTATGAAAGTTTTTTTTTTCCAAAAAAAAAACACATTTCCAAAAAAAAAAAAAAAAAAAATACACGTTTGAAAAATTGCTGTGCAAATACCGCGTGACATAAAAAGTTGCAAGTGGTTAACAAAAAAAAAAAAATAATTGTTTCAAGACAATATCATAATAAAAAATAAAATAAAAAAAGTCTTGTTTGTCCTCAAAAAAAAAAAAATAATAATAATAATAAGTATTACCCTGTCATCTTATCTTAAGTTACTGATGAATAAACAGATCAGTAGCAGAAATGTATAAATTGTTTTGCTCCATAGGGGGTGAACAGGTGAGAGGGGAAGGGGTTAATGTGTCCATAATGTACGCATGTTTTCTGTGGATTGCGTTGTTAAAACTTATAAAAGTGCTTTTTTTTTTTTTTAATGTAATTATTTATTTTATGCTGCAGCACATTGCAGTGCATTACAGTAAATCAGAACATGATGTAATGCAACACGCCCTTTTTTTTTTTTTTTTTTCAGCGCTTGCTGTGAATTGAAGTCATAGGACATCATTGCCTTGTTCTTGTGTTGGGGCTGTGCTGGGGCTGTGCTGGGGCTGTGCTGGGGCTGTGCTGGGACTGTGCTGGGACTGTGTTGGGACTGTGCTGGGGCTGTGCTGGGGCTGTGCTGGGTGAAGCTGCAGCTGTGAACACTCCAGTACTGCCCTCCTCCCATACACATGAAAGTCATGGTGTGTCCCTTTAAGCCATGCTGTGTGATTGCTGCATGCCGACACACCCAGTGATCTATAAGATCTCCTGCAGGCTGGAGTCTCCTTTTCCATTCCTCTACACTGCAGACATCTCAGAGACCCGCCATCGCTTGCAGGGGACCCTCCTGACCACCATCTGCTGCACACGGTACGTCCGGAGGGGGGGGCTGAGTCTGGGGTTACAGCTGCTGCACATAACACACAGGGAGCATGCAGGGAGGTCACAGGCTTTGCTGTGCTCAATCACATCCAGTTAGGATAAGTCCCTCTGAAAAGTGATCTGTGTTCAGTGCACTTTTCAGAGGTGCTTGCCAGACAATGAGGAGGTGATATGATGTCTGCTTTAACCCTATGAATGCTGCACCAACACTCCACAGCCCCATTCCTTGCATGCAGTTACAATGCGATTGATGTGTCCCCCATTGTGTGTCCCCAAGTGCTTGCCTGCTTCAATACCAGTCAATTCTGATTATTTTATATTTTATCTTCTATTTTATCTTATCATTTATTATAATTTATCTTTATAATATTTTATTATTTTATTATTTTATAATATTATTATTATTATTATTATTATTATTATTATTATTATTATTATTATTATTATTATTATTATACATTTACATCAGTCCCTGCCCTCAAGGAGCTTACAATCTAAGGTCCCTAACTCCCATTCATGCCCCCTGTTCACATCATCGGTACAAACCGTGACCAAAAAAAAAAAAAAACCTGGGACTGCTACTATTTTATCCTCCAGGGTTTGCTTTCTGAAAATATTTGGCAATTTGTTATCTTCAGACCTAAAATGTCAGGGTTACACCTGTTTGGGGGGGGGGGGGGGGGGTGGAGGAGACTTGGCTCTATACTCCAGCAAAAGGGTTAAAATAATCAACACAAAGTGGCACATAATTGTGAAGTGGAAGATAAATAGTTTTACAAATATGGACAACTGTCGCATGCATAACGTTCAGGTGCAACTTTCATGAAACTTTTAGGGTTTACATTGCAGTCTATGGCACTCAAGTCACATGAAAGTCGGACCAAGTAGTGCAGGAACCTTTCTAAAGTTTCTTGCAACATATTTAAATGTTTGCTTGAAAAACATGTGGTCCAACATGGCATGACCATGTCGCACAAGTGAATGTTAATTTTACCACTCAAAAATTGCATGCATATCGTACCTGAATGTCTTACATGCAACAGTGGGTCTGACTTTGCAGAGGGACAACAAAGTTGCGAGACTTTAGTCTCTACAATTTTAATGCTCCATTTACACTTCGTAGGACTCAGTAGCTTATGCACTACTGCGGTTTGACTTTCTTGCAACTTTGAAGCCATAGACTTCAATGTTCACACTCAAGGTTGCATGGAAGAATGTATTACATGCAACAGTGAGTCTGACTTTGCAGAGGGACAAAAAGTCACATCCAAGTCGGCACCCATCCAAAGTTGCACTCAAGTCGTGTAATTTTTTTTTTTTTTTTTTTTTTGGAGTCCTAAAAGTGTGGATGAAGCCTGAACCCTCAAGTTGCATGAAAGTTGCACTTACATGTGACAGTTGCCAATTGTCTTTGGTTAAAGCCAAAGTAGCATCCGAGTTGCGCCTATCCACAGTTGCACTCCAAAGTCGCTCAATTTTGGAGTCCCACAAGTGTGAATGGAGCCTAATAGGGTAATCAGTCACTGAAGTATTGTAGTGTAAGAAATGTGTTTTTTCTGTTGCAGATGTCTGAAAGCTTGCCATGCTCGCAATGCTGCGGACTCCTAACAAACCAGAAGCTGCCTAGTAAGTCCTTTGTCTATCTTCTTTGTTTCCAGCTTATCCTTTGGGAGGAACCGCACCCATGAGATAAAATTCTGCACATAAGTCCACAACTGGACTTCTACCATAACCTGCTATATGTGGTCTATAGGGGACCAAAAAATGTGAGGTCTGGCATGCCAGAAGATGTTACATGGTGGGAATTATGTAGGCAGAGGACACAGCCTAGCGTCCATGAATCCAACCCCATATGTAACATACATGCAACCAATATTTGCCTATGAGGCATAATGCAAAAGTAATAAAATATCAACTGGACACACAAATGGAAGTACACATAAAAATGTTTGGCATATCAAGCCAATGGGTTTCACACCATTCATACTGTACATCAAGCTGGTATATTTTATCCACTCTTGCCAAGCTTCGCTTGGAACACTGCTCCCTACTGCGAGATAAACGGGAACACATGCTCCACCAACTAAAGTTGCATTTCTACTCCCTACACCACAAAGGGAGGAAATGCCTTGCCTCCCATAGACTTAAATCAAAAATTCCACATCCTTTCCGGTTTCCACCCTTTTACTCAACAGAAATTTGTCTAACCCCCAACACATAGCAGATGCATTCAGACTATTATGGCTCCCTATATAATCTAATAGAAGACCCATTGACCACCCAACCCTCTGCTGCTGCAATCTCTTCCTCCTTAGCCAAACTCCATTTTCCTTCCCTAACTCCCTCTGACCATAAGGAAAAAAATTGCCCCTTCTCTACCTCCTTAGAAATACAAAAAGCAATCCAATCAATGCCATGCAGTAAACCCCAGCCCTGATGGGTTTATTAATGAATATTACCACACCTTCTCTTCTACCCCAAGTCTTTACCTGACCAAATTATTTAATGCAACTGAAACCTCCTTCCCACCGGAGATGTTGAGCTCATATCTTCAACATTCTCAAGCCAGGAAAGAGCCCCCTGACTGTCTGGCAAAATCGCCCAATCTCCTTGCTTAACACAGATATCGAACTATACGCTAAAATTATAGCACAGAGAATGAAATTGGTTTTACCATCCTAAATGCAGATGGATCAGAGCAGGTTCGTTCCCGGCAGACACATCCGATGCCACCAAATGGGTGATTAATGTTGTTCATTTTGCTGAACGTAGCCAAACTCCTTCCCTGCTGCTCTCTATTGAAGCAGAATAGGCATTTGAGTTCATTGCAGATATATGTTGCAAGTACTTCATAAATTTTGGTTTTCAGGGGAAAAATTTCTTCCTGCTATATACTCTTCCCCTTCGGCCCAGGTGTACACAGCAAGTTTACTATCTAAACTATTTGCCATATCCAACAGCACAAGGCAGGGATGCCCACTCTCCTTGATGATTGAACCTTTGGTGGAGAGAATTGGATCTCGCCCTTCAGAAACAGGTTTCCTATTTAGGGAAAGACTGCACCTTATTCATCTTTTTGCAGGTGACATTATACTGATGCTAACTAGTGATTAGCTGAACACCCCCACCCCCCCCCCCCCCCCGGTTGTATTCGCATCAGAACATTGTGAACAGGGGATACGTTTGTTCGTACAACGAACCCCATTGAAGTCTATGGGACTCGAACCTCAAAAAATCAAATGGCCTCATTTTAAAGGCTTAAATGCAATGCAAGTTATTGCCCAAAAAAAGTGTATGGGGGTCTGGGTACTGACCTGGGGAACATGTTGCAATGAGAGTTTTTTAAAAACCAATCATTTTTAAAGGAGCAGTGATTTACTGATTTTAATGAGGCTTAAAGTGAAACTATAAAAATGAAAAATTCCTTCAAATATCGTGCCTGGGGGGTCCCCTGAATGTGCCTGTAAATAAGTGCATCTCTACAATGTATGTAGCCTGCTGCAGCAATGAAATTTCAAAAGCAACAAATGTTATGTACAAATTTCAAATCACATGTACTTGTCATACAGGTGCAGAAAAATTGGGCCTTGGTTGTTGACGGTGCCTGAACACTGTAATCCCTTGCAGTTACTCTTGCTGGGCACAGGAACGGGCCCTGCTGTTAAAAAATCCATACAAATTTGATATCGGATGTACTTGTCATACAAGTGCCAAAAATTGGGCCTTTGTGGTAGGTGGTGCCTGAACATCATAACCAAGGCTTCGCAGTTACTCTTGCTGCATGCAGGAATAAGATCTGCTGGTAAGAATTCCATACAAATTTGAAATTGCATGTGCTATATAAGTGCCAAAAATTGGGCCTTTGCTGTAGGTGGTGCCTGAACACCGTAACCAAGGCCTCGCAGTTACTCTTGCTGGATGCAGGAATGGGACTTGCTGGTAATAATTCCATGCAAATTTGAAATTGCATGTACTACACAGGTGCCCAAAATTGGGCGTTTGGTGTTGGTGGTGCCTGAATACCATAACCCCTCAGTTAGCAGGGCACAGGGACAGGGCCTGCTGTTAAAAATTACATACGACATTTCAATCTCTTTTCGATCTCTATTCCTAGAGCTCTGTGATGCCTATAGAATGTTCCACAACTGAGCAATGAATTCCTATAGGTCTGTGAATATTATACAATGTAGCAGAAACTGCTCGATGAACAATATTCTGACTGGTATCTGATGTAAAGAAATGAACCTCTCCCTACCTCACACAGGAACCTGGACCTCCCTACACTGCTAGGAATGTCTCTCTGCATTGTTAGACTCCAAAAAAAAAAAAAAAAATACTCTCTCCCTGCCTCAATCGCGTGCCTGTCCCTGTCTCATCGCCTGCACAATGACACTACACGCTGCGGCTGGGCGAGCAGCCTTTATGTAGTGTGGGGCGTGTACTTTGCCCTTGAGCCATGATTGGCTAAAGGCAGCCTGCCTTTAGTCCAATCATGGCAGAGATCATTTGAATGGCCAAATCATGGCAGAGATCATTTGATTGGCCAAAGCATGAGGTCAGGGTGCGTGCTTTGGCCAATCGCAATGCGCGGCGCGCGTGCAGTGCATTATGGGAAACTCTCATTTCCCGCGAAGAAGCACATTTGTTCGTCATTTGGCGAACGATCGAACGACTGATGTTCTAACTCGAAGCTCATCCCTAATGCTAACAAACCCCCTAACTTCACTCCCACAAACTCATGACATTCTTAACTGAATTCAGTGCGATATACTATTATAAAATCAATCATTATTCCAAGTCCCTAGTGATGGTTCTAAATATCCCCCAACCAATTACAACCAAGCTGGTATATTATCAAATGCATGCTTTACATAGCCAAGATGATTGCAACATGAGGGGAATGCAACTGGACACGTTTCGGAAATACTTTCCCTTCTTCAGCAGTAGATGCCTCCAACAGAACCCTATATAAAACCAGCTTGGAACTTGATAAAACGTAGCATCTCCAAATAGTGACTGCTGCTCAGTGTCTGACACAGGAGTAGTGGAAGGGGATCAAGACACCCAATGGGAAAACCAATGAGGTGGCACGAGAGATCTTGGCTGCAGTAAAAAAAAATACCAAAAACCAAGTGTTTGCAGAGGCGAGTGATGCTTCTTCAACCAAACTGATCATGATCTTACCTCTGCAAACACTAGGTTGTTTGGTTTTTGATACTTTGGTATACTTTTATCACAGCCATGATCTCTCTTGTGTGTCGCCTCATTGATTTTTCCCATTAGGTTTATTGATCCCCCCCCTTCCACTACTCCCATGTTAGACACTGAGCAGGGGTAAAAATTTGGAGATGCTACGTTTTGAACAAAGAACTAAGCTGGTTTTATAGAGTTCTGTTGCTGGAGGCATCTACTGACGTGAAATTCTTCACGAAATGCGTCAAGTTACAAGATGCATTCATCTCTCATATTGCAATCCTCTTGGTTATGTAAAGCATGCATTTGAAAATATACCAGCTTGATGTACAGTATAGTGTGAAATCAGTTGGCTTGATATGCCAAACATGTTTGTGTACTTTATACAGTTCTGTCCAATCCTTGTATAAGATATATATATATATATATATATATATATATATATATATATATATATATATATATATATATATATATATATATATATATATATATATATATATATATATATATATATATATATATATATATATATTATATTTACTTTTTGTGTGGCACTGGATTAAGCAGTTATAAAGCTGCAAGCTGGTATGTATGTTTCATCTTTACAGAAATTAGTTCACGGTCCTCAATCTGTGCATATAGCTTGTTTTTGGAGTACCCCACTCCATTCCCTCAACCTCTATCCAAGCTCTCCAAAATTAAAATTACTGTTTAAAGAAAAGTGTGGCTGAGAAAGCAATCCACCTGGGCAAATTTCCAGCGGCTCCTACAGGAGTAAGTGCTACATTTACTATATATATATATATATATATATATATATATATATATATATATATATATATATATATGTATAAGCTTCCAAGAGTGTGGTTTAGATCTAAAGAAATGAACATGGTAACTTGCATTCAGCAAGGTTTCACCAACCCACCGGGTGGAGAACACAGCCTTCCATGGGTGTGACTAATACCCCTGTCTCCACACAGGATAGAGTTGGTCTTGGGGGTCCTGGATCTTCATATGGGATTCAAGGAGATGATATACGTGAGGATAGAGTTAAAAAAAAAAAAACCTGTTGGTGGTATCAAAGGTGGTGGTGGTGTTCCCCCTCCAACATTTAAAAGGCTTGCAACTGTGTTGCAACTACAAACTGTATGACGTTCTGCTGCCATGTTTTGGTGACCGTACAGCAACTAAAAGTAAATGCATGTGCTTCTGTGTCTCTGCAGGGGATCTGGGTTGATGTCCAGGTGAAAGGCTTTGTGGCGGATGTATCGGCGACTCTCAAATATAAGAACAAGGAGGAGAATGCAGTGGAAGCCATCTTTGTCTTCCCCATGGATGAGGACTCTGCTGTCTACAGCTTTGAGGCCACAATAGAGGGGAAGAATATCGTAGCCGACCTCCAGGAGAAGAAGCAGGTAGTGGATGCATTGCTATCCAGATAACATTAATACAGTGCCGAATGGCCTTTTTAATATTCAGTCTGTCTTATGCACTCCCTAGCATTGTTTGCAGTTGAAGCTCTTGAAAGTCAAAGGAATAGCCTAATGCCTGATCCCTCCTAAAGCTGGTCCATAAACTTGGTCTGTCTCAGTGATCACTAGGAAGCTCATGGAGGCAGGAAGGGGCAGAAAAGCTTTCTGATTTTACTTGCATAAGTTGAGATTTCCATATTGGCGCACACTAGATTTCAGGCACTTTAAATGCATGAAAATAGATGCAGATGCCTAATGGTTCCTGCATTAATTAGTTCCCACCATGAATATAATAAACTGAATCAAAGTATAGGGAGTTTAAAATAACCATGGTCTCAACTGTAGCTGTTGCAAGCTTTGGCAGTTGTGGTCCTGGAGAAAAGGCAAAACTGTGCAATTGTTCTCTTTCAAGACCATATTTTCTTTCTTGACCCCACAAAGGCAAACTGAATACCTCTCGGCACTAGATGTCCATTAGTCCTTAAACCAATGGATGGGTGGATTTGGACACATTGGTCAGACAAACATCTGTTCCAGTCATGGTAATATGGGCTAAAAGTGTAGCATAGCACTGTGAAGTGGAACAGTGAACATGGTTATAGGTGTTTTAGGCTGACATCACACGGTCGAGTTCTGATGCATGTTATGCCAAACCTTTAATGTGTTGCGTAAGGCAGCACATTGTTTTGAATGGGTTGCCCGTAATGCCACAAGGTGCATGTACCTTGCCACTGCTCTGCCTGCCACAATAAATAGGAATGACCAGGTGTCGTGGTACCATTAGAAAGAGTGTCACCACCACACACGAGTATGCATTTCCGCATTTTCATGCACATTGCCACGGTGAGACTAGCCTCAAAGGACATGGGGTCAGTTAGTGGAGTGTATGGTGCAGGATTGAGATCTGATTGTGAAAGAAAAAGATGTAATGGGTCAGGATAGAAAGTGAAAGAGGGGATGGCAGATAGAAATCTGGAAGCAGCCAGAGAAGGGTCTGGGGATAGCTGGTGCGAAGAGGATCCGCAAGGTTGGATTGTGTTGAGATATATATTTGCTGCTTTGCGGAGCTGCAGGCGTCTTTTTAACTATTGTTGTATGCCAGACCTTCCACCCCCCTTAATAACAATTGGCTTCCTCTAAACCAGGGGTCTCCAAACTTTCTGAACAAACGGCCAGTTTACTGACCTTCAGACATTGTAGGGCTGGACATCATTGGTGTCTTTGGAAAGAATACCCCCCCCCCCCCCCAGTTTGTGTCAGTGGGAAGAATAGTGCCCCAGCAGTTCACAACATACCATGTGAACTGCAATCAGAATCTATGCAACTTGACACGTTTCAGGAATCCTCCTTCAGGTGCACATGTGACAGAATCGGTACACTGGAGCCCAATCCTAATCTTAGAGTAATATCAGCCAGGAGGGTAGACTGGAATTCATAGCATGTGTATGGTGCCCAGAGGTGCACAATGAGTAAGCCAAGGTAAAGCCACTGCCTCTCTAGTGAGAAGTTCAGGTACAATCAGCAAACTGCCAATAGTCTTGTATATAATAATAAAATGGAAGTACCAACTTTCCAATGTGAGTAAGTCACCATAAAGACCGCTTTTGTAGTCAAAGTAGTCAAGTCGCATGTATTATAAAAAGGAGACTCTTAAGTATCTTAGAAACAAACTCAGTTCACATCAAACCAGGCCATTTACTATACACTATATGGCCACATTTTTGTGGTCACCTGACCATCAAGCCTACCTAATACCACAAAGTATGTGATCCTGCACATTTGACTCTCAAACCTTTTCAGAGAAAGGTCCTATGAATACTGCATACAAAGACCTTTTATGCTCTTCCAACTTTGTGATACATTTCGGGGAAGACCCTTTTCTGTTCACCATGACTGTGCCCCTGTGTACAAAGCCTGCTAAAGGCCTGGTTGGACCAGTTTGGTGTGGAGGAACTTAAGTGGCCTGCACAGAGTGCTATTGTCAACCCTGCTAAACACCTTTTTGGGATCAGTTGGAACCCCAATTGTGAGCCGGATCTTCCATCCAGCATTAGTACCTGAGCTCACAAATAAACTTTTGGCTGACATTCTCTAAATTCCCAAAAATTAGAAGGCCATTTCTGCCACAAAGGATGGGCCAGCTCCTTGGCAATTGTCATGGTTTTGGATTAAGATGTCAAAAGTTGTTATAGCAGTGTTGCAGTACCCCTATAGGTGCCAGCAGTTGGGTACTTGAGATTTTCCAGTGGCTTTGCCCCACAGGCAGGCACACGCAGCCTCCCTTTTTTGGCTCAGTAAACAGCCCAGGGGTGTTTTTTTTTTTTATTTTTTTTATTTTTAGGGAGACCTTTTTTAGAAGTGAGTGGGAGGCTCCAAAAAGAGCACTGTACAAGATGAAGACCCTAACCTTCTGCCGCACCTTAAGTACAGTCCTTGTAGGGGTCAGTAATAGATTTGGCTTGGTTGAAGCAGATGGAAGACACCAACTTCTTTCTTTAGGAACCGTGAGCAGAGTCCCTTTAACACAAAACAGGACTGAGCAATTCAGGATTCCAGCTAGTATCCCCTTCTGCATTCTCAGCTGACTCTCTGGGTAGCTGCAGCCCAGTCTCTAGGATCTCACGCCGTATGTAATTACTTTGTCTTCAGACAAATGGGTGCCTCCTTCCAATGTCCTCCAGACACCTTTTTACCAGTGATCCCAGACCTGATCTAACTAGACAGTCCCTTAGTCAGCTTCCAGGCCTTCAAGATGAAGTCTCACGAACTACAAGCACATAGGACTGCCCAGAGGGCAGCAGGCCCTCTAGGCTGGACTTCTCCTCTCCAGGACATAAGACTCTAGATCTCAGAGGATTTTATACCAATTTCCCAGCAGCCACTTGTGCAGGGCCCACAAAAAATAGCTGGGACTATAAATATTCATGCTGCCCAGGGCTTTTTTTTTTCTCAGAATAGGTGCAGGAACTCCCCTGTTCCTAAGTCGCTTTGTGTCTCCGCCCCCTACCCACCTCTGACCACTGACCCTTGGTTCCACCCTCTACCCAGCTCCCAATACAGCCCATTTTGGAGAATATAGGGCCAAGTATTATTTTGTAGTGTAATGTTTGGAATTTGGTAATAACAAGACAAGCAATAAAATAGATCTCCTCCCTAAACAGTAGATCCCTTCCAGCAACAATTAACCCCCAGTAACAAAAGATCCTCCACCAGCAACATTAGATTGGCATGCAAAAATAGATCCTCTCCAGCAACAATGGATCCCCCCCCCCCCCCAGCAGCCAGCATCAGTAGACCCTCCAGCACCCCTTGCCATGGCATACATTCAGTGCTGGAGGTGCCGGAACTGCGTTCCCCCGCGTTCCCACAGAAAAAAAGCCCTGATGCTGCCCATTTACATTCCTCCACACTATGTTCCAGAATTATCGATGTGTCTTTGGAGATGGATAATGAGCGCAAATCTGCAGCTTGTGAGAGAGCAAGCAATCGCATGCAGCTCCACTGGATACAGTGAGCCAAAACTGAATTGATCTACTCCTAGGGGGGTGCTACAGTTGTAATGATTGGGTGTCCATAAATGTTGGCCATATAGTGTCTTTGTCTTTCTCCTACAGTACAATGCCAATGTTTTTTATTAATGATGTAATTTTCAGGACCTTTTGGAAGCTCTCCTGGTTTTTTACAAAGCATACAGGATAACAAGCATCTAAGTCTTGCATTTATGGTTAACCTTTGCCATTATTCTTCAGGCTAAAGAGACCTACGATGAGGCCATCAGCCAGGGTCAACAAGCCTTCCTTCTGGAGGAAGAGAGTTCCGGAGACATATTTTCTGTCAGCGTTGGGAATCTTCCTCCTGGTCAGGAGGCCGAGGTCACCCTGAAATATGTTCGGGAGCTGTCGCTGGAGGCAGACGGAGCTGTGCGCTTTGTTTTGCCCGCTGTGCTCAACCCCCGATACACCCCTAAAGGTATGAACCTATCTCTTTGAAAGTTTGAAGGTGAGATGAGTCTGCAATGATTTTAACCTTGGGGTTTGGAATACATCCAGTAAAGCCTTGAATTATTATTGACTTGTGAAACTTGTCTTGTAAGTGGATTTTCTTTATATGTTCACATGTAAATTGAGAACTGTTTTTTGTGCACGGCAAGTATAGGCAATTTATGGCCTAAGGGATGTGGACTAAAACTGTCCAAAGACCAGGTACTTTATTGAAGTTACATTAAAAGTGGTTGTAAACCTTTTACATATACGCAGTGACGTGACTGGCCTTTAGGTGATGCACAGAGATGCACAGAGATTAAACTATCTCCAACATACTGTAAGTTGTACCTGTTTAGTTTATTTCCAGTCTTCTTTACAGGCATACCCCGTTTTAAGTACACTCACTTTACGTACTTGCGAGTACGGACACAGCCTGGTCAGCTTGGCATGGCATTACTTCCAGTTTTTAACATTGGCGTCTATGGGAAATCTTGGTCAGCTTGACATGGCACTACTCCCAAACCATAAGTGACAGGGATACCAAACTTAGGGAGCACCGAGAGGGGACCCAGGACTACAACATATCCTATTTGTGGCCAGCCTAGAAAATGAAAAAAGGTATTGCTTCACTTTAGTGCATTTTCATTTTACATACATGCTCTGGTCCCATTGTGTACTTAAAAGCGGGGTATGCCTGTAATGCAGACCCCAAGCTGATCCTGCTGTTTGTCCCAGGTTCTATTCCCTATTGGGTGCACAGCAGCCAGGAACACAGCAGTTTCCAGTCCCTTTGCAATAACCAAGCCAAGCAGATGCTTCTTTATTGGGTTTGTTGGTTGAAGAACTGGGATGGGGGAAAGGAGTAAGCCTTTGGATACTCCAGAACTAGTGCAACTTCTTCAAAGCAGGCTACTATAGAGGATGTGGGATTCCACGCTGGAAATGGCACTAAACCTAAAAAATTCTTAAAGTCCCTCACAAAGAGGTCAAACCGCAACAGTCTCTCCAGGATCTCTCTCGGGCTTTAACTTGGTGTCTTTCTATCAGCCATACCCTGTACCGTGAGCCTCAGCAGACTTTGCTCTAGATTGTTCTCTTAACCTCAGCAGCTGGGACCACATTAAATCACTTGTAGCCTCCAACTGGATATCCCAGGAGGGCAGCCAGCCCTTCCAGGCTAGGTCTATTTACCAGGGCAAAGGACCCTGCTGTTTTAGGCTCCTGTGAGTCCTGGAAGGCAGGGAGGAGAAGTCAAAACCTACATCCTTTTTTAAAGTGCAGAATGTACACAGGATCTCTCTGCTCTGAAAAGCAGGGGGCAGAGATGAAATTACTCGATGAGGAGAGCTCTGAGATTGGAGGGAAGGGACACCCCCACCCCCTCTCACACAGCCACAGATTTGAGACTGTACCCTCCCGTCACCTTTTCTCAGTCAGGAAAACTTGTCAGAAGTGACCTCATGCTGATAGAGGAAGGAAGCAGCAGAAAGAAATTACACTTGGTGCTCTGGAGTGAGACCCGTACACACTATAGAGGGATATGCTTTGTTCATATTTCATGTCTGAGGTTTACAACCACTCTAAATCTGAGCTCAGGCAGTTCTAAAAAGATAAGTTGGTTCAGTCTTGTGTTCATTAATGCATTATTAAATGTGTTTAACATCTTGCCACACATGTAACACATAGTGCAGCAGCAAGACAGGTGGCCTTTACCACCAACAGACCCCACACATACTTCCATGGACCATAGACCTTCCTGTGCTGCGAGTGTGCTCACTGCCTGCTCCAGCACATTCGCTGAGCTGTTGAAGACAGCTCTTGGTCTATGCCAATGATCAGTAGACTGTGGGACGGACTCCTGATTATGTGACTGCGGAGTCTTCCCACCCCCCCCTGGCATAAAGACCCTGTTGAAGGGATGCCGGGTGGGAAAGGTTACTTCAAGCAGTTTACCTGAATCTGACTTGGCATCAGCCTCTTGTTACATCTGTACAGCAGAGCTCAGATTAAAAGGGAAGTTGCATAAGGAGCCAATGGCTGTCATGCACTGCTCACGTGCACAAGGGACATGCTGATAGGAGAGAGCAGATTGGCAGAGATGAGGTCATCTTTTCTACTGCTTCTCCTTCACTATCTAGTCACAGGTTGGGGAGGGACAAGTCCTAGAAGGGTTACTGCACTACAACAGAAAAGAGTAAGGCCTCTGCCTTGCCAGACATGCTGCGGTTTTTTATTTATTTTTAGATGTAACAGCATCCTTTCTGTATGTATCCTCTATTTAGGCCACGTTCACACTGGGCGATCCGACTTGCCGGGGCGACCTCACAGGTCGTGGCTCGCACCGTGACCTCGGAGCGGCCGGCACGGACTTCATAACATTGAAGTCAATGCAGGTCGCCCCAAAGAAGCTCCGGACCCTTTTTCTAAGTCGGAGCGACTTGTGTCGCTCCTATTAGAATGGGTCCACAGCTTCTCTATGGCAGGCGACCTGTCAAGCGACAAGGTCGCCTGAAAGGTCGCCCCAGTGTGAACGGGGTGTTAGTGGTTTGTTTGGAGCTTTGGGTTGGGTATATTTGCTTGAAATGAAACAAAGACCAAACACTCCCTGAAGTCTTTCAAAGTCTATTGCAATGTATTTGCTGATATTATTTGCATTTGGATCATTGGTTAGCATGATGGCCTTATGCCAAACCGCAGTGCCAAGGTCATGCAAGGACTTCTATACATGGAGCCAGAATGGCCTTAATTCATGCGTTACACTGGTTGGAATTTTAGAATGTAGTATTCTTCCGTGGCTTGGGCCTGATATGAGGAAACATTGAAGTGTAAGCTCCTCTGGTGCAGAGACTGATATTACTGGGTCACTTTGATCTTTTACAGTGCTGCAAAATGTCAGCTATATTGTATACTTGTGTGTGACTAGATGCATTAAAGCGTAAGCTCTTCCAATGTGAATGGTTCAGTGTCCTCTAAAGAAGGCTGTGGCATACCTGTATGTTGGCTTTTCAGGTGGGTATGTGTCTGAAGAGAGACCATTCAGATCAGTGTGAGCCTCTAAAGAAGCCTTGTGCCTCAGTCATAAAACAATGAAAAGCTATAAGGTGTTGGGTTTCTCGCCACCCACCCTTTTAAATGTGTATATGGTGTAGCCATGTAGTGGTGAAAGTTAGGGGATATTGTAATAGTCCAGTGAAGTCTGGTCAGAAGAGCCAGTGACTCATACTTCAGGATGTAAGTGATTATTTGGAATATACCAATGCCTACTTACTGCATTTCGTTACATTTCTTCCATAAGGTGAGAAGGAGAGCATTACAGCCACTCTACCCAACGTGCCGATAAGTGATCTCCCATACACGCTGAGTCTGAAGGCCCGATTCAGATCTGCCTATGGCATTAACAAGATTGAGAGTCCATGTAACATCACTCCAGTCCAGTACACCAATGAGGAGAGAACTGAGGCCAAGGTGAGGAAACTAATCATTTCTGACTTGACTTGTGGTATTCAAAGGTTTGTGTTTGTTTGGTATTTACATTTTTGGGTTCAGTAGCTTCTCTAAAACTGGTGGTTTGAAAGCTCGAATGGTTTGAATGCTTCAGCCTCATCATCCAACCCTTGAACCTTATCTGACTTGGCCAATCCCTGATGGTTGACTTTCAAAAACAACGGGCCACATCTGCCCTGTTTAAGTGAGGTTTTTTTTTTTTTCCCCCGGCTAGGGTCAGTGGGGTGTACGTTTTTTCTTTTTTTTTTTTTTTTTGGGGGGGGGGGGGGTTTAGGTCAGCAGAGGCTGCCTATGGTCTGTTTCTCCTGCCAATGTTCTAGAAATCAATGACATGCTTGCCACAGCATTCACAGGACAGAAGTTCCTATTTTCAAACCTGTTCAACCTCCAGGGCCTTGCCCTGCTGCTAAAGCCAAGCTGAAGGTATTGGTGGTGTGTGGAACTCTGAGGGCACTAATGTAAAGAGGTAGTCTAATGGACTCTGGGGACCGTGATGTAAGCAGAACTGATGTATGGGTGGACTTCACTTATATTCTCTCCTGATAACATTTGAAGAATAAATGTCCATTGTACTAAAAAAGCTTGAGACCCCTTGTCCAGGGAGAGAAAGGTGTTTGAGAACACCTTTGCAGAACTCTCTCCTCTGGCAATGCTCCCTGAAAGAGGGCCTGTGTGGAGAATTGTTGTCTGGGCTTGGTCTTGGCATGAGCCATGTGCTGAGGGCCCTAGGAACAGTTGGAGCTGGAGTCAGGGGAGGACTGGCAAGGGGGGCAGGGTGGCAATTGCCCCCCGGGCCACTCTGAAAAGTGGTAAAAACTGGTAAAAAGGCCTCACTCAGGGCTGGATTAATGTAATGCCAGACACTGTATACAGCTGCAAGTCCAAAACCAGGTGGGCATGGATGGTAAGCTGATTCGATGGTTCAATGGGCCACTTGACTAGACTTGCCCCCCAGACCTAAGGCTGCCAGCCCTCCCCTGGCTGGAGTAGATAATCTGAAGGGAGCTAGGCCAAAGATGGAATGTTCTTGTTAAAGACTGTTGTACTAGCTGCGGTGTGAGCTGCCGCCTGGACATGGTAAGAATTCTTTGCCCAAAGGCTTATGACTTTGTCTGCTTGGAGGGATAGAGTAAGATTCAGGAGCATGGAAACACTGACTGCTCCAAAAGCATCAGCTTTATTTCAAATTACAATAAACAATTAATAAAAAGAGGCTGGAGCCTGACTATATTAGTGAGCTGTTGGATACTAATCCAGGGCAGGTGACAGCGGGACAGGTAGGAGAATACAATTGGTTTGAGGGGCTCGCTAGGAGTCCTCCCTGTGTAGCGCTACCACTAGTGTACTGGCAAGCAGCAACATTCACTCCTTTGGCTCAATAAACCATCTAGAGTAGGGGGTGTCAAACTTAATTCCATCACAGGCTGCATCAGCATTGTTTATCTTTTTTTTTTTTTTTTTTTTTTTTTAAGGGTTAGTTGTATCTTAAGACTAGATGTGCAGAGCACTCCCACCCCCCCCCCTCCCCGTTAGATACCAACAGCCCCCCTCCCTAACATCACAATGCACACCTTTTACCTTGTGCTGCTGCTGGGAGCAGAGCTGGGAAATGGAAAGTTCAGGGTCTGGAAGAGGTCGAGGACTGCTGGAGTCTACTGAATGCTGAGACCAGGGGAGGTGGGAGTGGGAAGAGTTCTGGCCTCCTTTCTGCTGCCAACTGCTAAGATAAGATGGGGCAGAAACAAGGGGGTTACTGTAGCTGCAGGAGAGGTGCGAGGGCCACGTGACCTACAGGGGCTGGATATGGCACGCGGGCCTTGTGTTTGACACGTGTTCTAGGGGATTGCCTTTTTAAAGCTTATTGCAGAATAACTGGGAGGAGGCTCAGGGAAGCTAAGGAATACTCCAAATCACTGAACAACATTAAGAGGACACTCTTCTTTGTAGCTTCTTACAGTACTTTCAGCAGTAGGGAAAATTGGAACATCTAAGTAATGCGCCAGGCAGCCTTGGTACTAGTGCACCAGGGGTTCATATCAGCCATAGTCACTAGGATACTTTTTACAGGTCTGTACTGTCTCTAGGTACTATGAATGACTCCAGAGCTCGGACATTCTCTTCCAGACTGGATGCCCAGTGAAACCCCTCTTGGCTTTAAAAAGAATTTGCAGCAGGAGAGGCCGCCCAGCTATGCCCAGCTGGCACCTCAATGAGACTAGAATCTTCAGCTGAGGAGCCCTTCTGACTGGGGAACCTTTCCACCTGGGGACAAACGCTACTCCACTATATGCACTAACCCAGCCACCATCTGGGAATCCTCCCTCCCCTAGGGGATTGGCTGGCACTGCCTAATAAGTAGGCTGCTCATGACTCTCCCACTCTCTATATTCTGGCAGCCTCCAAGATGGATTGGAAGCAATCAAACTTGCAGCCTCAAGTAATCAAAAGCTGCTCTGATTACAGGGAAGCCACAAATAAATTTGCCTACCTTAACTAGCAACCTATCTGGGAGGGTGCTACTCCTATGAGGAAGGGCCTCAACCTACTTATCCAGTGCGGTCACTCTGTGCTTGGCTTAGAAACCCAAAAGGTTTTGCTTAATATGGTTTAATTTGTCTTCCAGAGATCCTCTCCTTAAAGTTCTTGGGAATTGTTTTTTATGAACCTTCATTTTCCATTTTCCTCATAGGTGGCGCTAGCAGAGGGTCATAAATTTGACCGAGATATAGAGCTTTTGGCCTACTACAATGAAGTGAACAAGCCCAGTGCAATTCTGGAGTCTGGTCTTCCAGATGCTGAAGAAGGTCAGTTGCTCAGAAGGACTAAATTTTAGTTATGAAATTACTAAGTTTATGCAGGTATATTTCAGCATGCTGATAAATAATGATAAATAACGTATGTCAATGTTTAATTATTATATATATATATATATATATATATATATATATATATATATATATATATATATATATATATATATATATATATATTATTTTTTTTTTTTTTTTCATTGGTACTTTTACACAGTAGATAGTCTTGCATTTCCTTTTCTTTGAAAAGCAGTCCCATGCTAAACAGAGAAGGCTGTCCCCTGCCAGCATGCTGCAAACGTATTTCTCTGTGGAAACAGTGGTCTTTCTACAAAGGTCCAAACTGCCCTTTGCTGATTCAGCACCAAAGCTCTCCAATCAGCAGGGGCATACACTTTTTTGACTGGAGAGCTCTAGCTCTGAATCCTCAGGGGTCATGTTGGCATTCTGCAGAGAGACCACTGCTTCAAATAAAGAGCAAGGGTTTTCTTTGTAGTATGCTGGTACCAGACAGGCTTACTCAGCCTGTGGCTGCTTTCTAAAGAAAATTTTAATCTGGGAGTTTGAAACTTCATTTCTGATTAAAGTCAAAACTTCAACTAAACTTTTTTTTTTGTTTTATAGAGCCAATGGTTTTTTCCCATCTGTGTCCTTACTGGGGAGATTCCATCATTTCCTGTTAGGACAGGAAGTGATGGGAAATCCTTAAATATAGACGCAGACTAGAATAAAGTATTTTTGGGAAGTGCCTGTGATGACTAAGTCCTTCATGGCTATTTCCTCTTGTACTCCTGTAAAGTTGTCAAAGGGATGGGTAGTATCTCCACAATGGAGTCTTTTTTTGGTGTTCCTGATGTTTAATTACTCTCTCCTATTAAGGTTCTTTCATGGCATATCCAGTCGCCATGCTGAATTTCTACCCCAGCTTTCCTGAGACCCAGGAACAGTCAAAGTTTGGAGAGTTCATATTTGTTGTGGATCGGTCTGGCAGTATGGAGTTTCCGATGAATTCGGAGCCGAACGCCCCAATGCGCATTCAGAGCGCCAAGGTCAGTGCACCACACCTTTTTGTGGTTGAAGTCATTGTGGGGGGGATACACAAGGGCAACCAACCACATCCAATCAGAACGGCTCTTCATTTCCCAGCCATTATACTCCCTGTATTATGCAACATGGCCTTCCAATTCATCTTGCATTGCTGATTATCTCATGCTCTAGGTAGGACTGTGGGTAGGATTAACAGTTCCCAATAGTGTTGGTTGAGATGGCACTTTTGCATTAATGTGGACCTACAGTTAAAAATTACAATGTGAGGTCATTAACATTTAACAATGGAACAGACACATCACACCTCAAGAGATAAATGGGGAGAGCCTGCCAGTGACTGTCTGTCCGTCTCCTACATTGAAGCACATGGAAAACACATCAAAAGCATTGCTTATTTAGGAGTCACAGACTTCATGGCAACAGGCTATAGGTCTCACAGTGTAAAGTGGGATTAAATCTTCATATTTCTTGAGAGATCGTGGTGGTGAATATTGCTTTCCCATTTGAAGTAATCAAACCCTATTATCCGTGTCCATTAAGTATCTATCTATCTTTCACTCCTAGTGGCATTAAGTACCGTCACACTAGGTGGTTTGTGGGTGTTTTTTTTTTTTTTTTTTATGGAGACCCAAAAAAACTATGCACATATGCAGTGTACACTACACTCAGAATCTTACATGGTAGTCATGGTGTCTGGCTGAGTTTAAATACAGTGAACATGCAGACATTCTATCCGCTGCCCCCTTTAGCACCACCCCTGCGGGTGCTGGCAGTTAAATCTGGTCATCTGTTCTTTAACACGACTTTGGCAAGTGTCTCGGCACAACTGTCTCCTTGGGTCACCCAGAAACCTGACTCACGACCTTGTGGCAAATGACAGAATATATTGTCATGTAATTATTTCGTTACAATAACCGTATATAACGTTTAGCAGTATGCACAATACACAAAGGTTTCACTGTGGAGTACTGCGGTAAAACTTGAAGACCAGCGTAAACTGTAGCTCTTCTCACCAGATGAGCAGAAAAGATGCAACCAATTTATCAGCTAAATTGCCAATGCTCTTTTAGAATGAGAGCTAAGCATAGGCCGCTGTAAATTAAGGTCGCCAACATACTGAGAACTATGCTCAATGGCTAGGGAATCATATTGAGTCCTTAATCTTCTGCTAGCTACATTGCTTTAGAGGGCATTGGTGGACCTAATGTTGGCTAGTCCTGCACTTGCTGCGATAGTCTTGGGAAAAAGAGGGTCCCTGGGAACACTGAAGTAGGAAGGGGCCAGCAGATAAAGCAGTTAGAGCTTTCATTATTGAAGAGAAACTTGTAGGTTTGCAATAACTTTGTGCACGTTTCCACTACCACACTCCTCTTGGAGTTTTTAAAAGACCTTATGACCTCAAAACAGTATCTCAATAGGTAATGAAGACAGGATGACTGATATACCCTGTAACTGTTGAAAGTTGCCATTTTTATTTTATTTGTTGAAAGTTGCCATTTGTTTTATTGGAGCAGGGAAAGGCTTAAAACCCATTTGTTTTCCCGTTGAATGATTTTTCCCTCACTTGCCATATGGCAATATAGTGGCCCCAGATAGCGGTGATCAAAATAGAACCTATCGCACTCTCCTCATTTTTGGTATATTTTAAACACAAAGCTCTGTTTAACTATCTTCCCTCCAGGAGACGTTGGTTCTTCTATTGAAGAGTTTACCCCTGGGATGTTACTTCAACATCTATGGTTTTGGCTCCACATTCGAGTATTTATTTCCGTAAGTATAACCGTAACATGTTTGTTGGAAGGGAACTTTCAAATTGTCTCCTGGGGGTGACACAGAAGCAATGGAAACCACCTCCAAATTTTAGTAATTGTAAATCTCAACTCAAGCAGGAAACTCGTCACCAAAAATGGTTTTGAAAATTGGATATTGGGTTTCCTCTGGAGAGGAAGCATTTAAGAGATTCAGCTTGGGGTTCTTGTTGGCGGTCCTCCACCACACCCTCCTATGCCTCATCCTCTGCGATGATGGGGTGGTCATCAATCCATGCCCTCCAATCCCTTCCTAGTTGGTCAAAAGTCTGGACCTACTACTTTTCACTGCCTGAGGAAAGCCTTGACTTGGAAGTGGGTTGGTTGACCGGCCTGGGATCATGTGGTTTGCTTCTGGCAACAAGAATGCCCCTCCTGGGAATGGGCCAGGCTGAATTCATTTCAGGTCTGGGTGAGGGTAATACTGCAGTACATCTGAGTTATTGTAATGTCTTCCAATTATTTTCTATGTAACATACAAATTTCACTTAGAAAGAGGTTGGAATTTATAAAATATAAGACCATTTGCATGGTAATTCTTGCAGTGAAAATGCATGTAAATTTGTTCTGTGCAAATGTGAAAAACTTAGGCAAGCCATAGAAGATGTAACTTTCTTTCCTGCAACCATAGGTTTTGGGATGGGCGGGGGGGGGGGGAATCCTGCAGCATGAATGTATTCTGCTGGCGGGGAGCTTTTCCTGCTGGCAGAACATTGCATGTGATCGCATGCAAAAAAATATGACCGGCTGGTTGTACTAAAGTCATTCAATGGATCTGGTGAACTGGCCAAGATGCTATATAGGGCTGCTAAGGCAGTACAACAGGTCCTTTTTTTTGTACTGATTCTGGGCCCCATCAGCTCAACAGGTGGGCCCAGGTGGTGACAGCATTGCAAGGACTTTCTTAATTTTCAGGCAGATGTAGATAATCCTGCACCACATTCTCAGCAGTTACCAGATGGGTGCCACTGCCTTCCCTGGCGGCAGAGTGATCTGATCTGATGTAATGTACCTGCTCTCAGATGCTGTGACCTGCATGAGGTGGCTGACAGGGAGCGGTTACACATTCTAATATGTTAAGTACTGCAGAATCCTCAGGGTTTACTATGATCTTTAGCCTTAGGAAAAGAACAGCACAGCAGGTGCTCCATGGCTTTTGGTGTCACATGACTGTTGGGTACTGACTTTTACAAAGTCGGTACCCAACAGCCATGTGACACGGTGACAACCATAGAGCACCCTCTGTGCTGTTATCCTAATGCTAAAGACTGTAAGGCACCGTAAGATCCTACTTAACTCTTGCATTTGGGGGGCAGAAAAAATGTGCAGCTGAGCTACACACAAAAATACAAACACTCTTGAAAAACACATGAAGTTGTGTTAAAATGGTTCTAAATGCAGAAGCATTTTATCCTAATGCATGTTCTGCATTAAGATTAAAAGCCTGTGTTCAGCAGCTGCCTCAGCCCCCCTAATTCTTACCTGAGCCCTATCTCGATCCAGCGATATTGCACGAGAGTCTCAGCTGTCCTAGACTCTCCTTCCTGATTGGCTGCTGTCATTTAAAGTCAGTGAGGAGCCAATGGGTAGAGGGGACAGGGCTGAACTGCGGCTCTGTGTCTGAATACACACGGAGTCCTGGCTCGGCTGCCCTCAGAGCAAGCTGCTTGCTCAGCAGGAGAGAGGGGCCAGGAGAGCTGAAAAATGACCCGAGAAGGAGGATCTGGGCTGCTCTGCAAAACCACTACACAGTGCAGGTAAGTAGAACATGTTGTGTTTAAACAAAAAAACCCAAGACTTTAGTATCACTTTACGATCAAAGGCGTGTATGGTATGCAAATAGTTAACTGAACCTATTGATAAAGGAATAATGCAACAGTCTGGTGCCCTTTTTAAGACCTGTCCACCTTTCCTGCAGGACTGTAGATGTAAACAATAGCTCTAGGACAGATATTTTCCTCAAGTGAGCAAAATGGAGTAACAAATGCAAAGCTAGCACACTTGTAGACTCTCAATCGGAAGAGACTAAGTTTAAGCTTCAGAAAGTTTGTCAAAACGTCCACCCACTAAAACTATGCATTTGTATTCTGCCGGCTGAGTTGGGGCCCTTAGTTGGCACGCAGTGAAGGGTGTAGTCCCTCATAAGATGTTACAGAAACCGATTCATCCCCCTTTGCTTTACTACAAAAAATAAATACATTTGCGAGTTTGCTTTAATTTCTCTTAGAACAGGTAGGAAAGATCACTTCAAGAATGATACATAAGCAGGAGTCCCTCAGGCATTTCAATTGCTGGTAAAGGCAAGTTCTGCCTAGCGGGGGATAGCAGGGTTAATGCGGTCAACTTGCAGACAGTATTAGTATAAGTGGCTAGGAGTGGTAGACTGCAATGGGTGAGCTCTCGCACATGTGTAGGTTGTATAGGCATTGCAGACTGTAGCAATAGATGGGCTACGGAATCTGTGAATTGCAGAGGCCTGTACTGTACAGAGTCCTGTCACTTGACCAGCAAACACTTGCAACAAGGGTAGGGTTAGATGGGTTAGAAACCCTGTCATCCGATCCCTATGCAAAGAAACAATGATGACTGTCTGGCTGGTGGGGGGGCCCCGTCTGCTCTAGGCCTCCCCATCTGACAGCAAGTGAGTCTTTACTAGTCTGCCGCCTCCAGGTCACCCAGCTTTCTGATGGCACTTGTGGCTTCCTGGACCTTATCTGTCCAATCTGGTCCGGGCCCACATGGTTTCACACAGCTTTCCTCCACACGTCCTGCCTGCAGTCAAGTCTCTGTCTCTCCTCTTGTATTTATGGGCTTTTTCTTTTTATGCTCCTGCCCCTGGCAAGTACTCCTCCTGGATTGTGTAGTTTGATCTCAGCTAAACTGTAGGGAAAGTTCTGCTTTCATACAAAGTTTCTGCGACCAGGTACTCCAGTATTGGAACTTTTGTTGAACAGTTGTTAAACTGCCATCTTGTGGTCAAAATAAAGATCTGCATTGCAGTAACAATGCAGTGTTACACTGAAAATCACTGTAGCAGGCACCGCTGCTCCAGTGATCTCCACTCTGGGTCCCATGATTGGCTGCCATGCTGCATTCCTAACTCAGAATGTCATCAAGCATGGAAACAATTAAAAAAAATTGCACTTTTTAATTGAATGCAAAACATTCTGATTTGACAAGGTGGATATTGTGAAGTCGCCATCCTGCTTCTTCACCTTATCCAATCGTAGAACTCTTCAAAAGCTTTCGTTCTCTAAAGAGCACCCATGATGACTGAGCAACTTCTGTGTTCACAATGCAGCAGGACTGCCTCTCAGCATGCAACTAGGAAGCTAGCATCAATCGTAGCAGTTGTGCTCACTAGAGTGATTTACAGCTTTCAGTGGGAATGACCAGGTTTGTTATAAATGTAGTAGTTATATTGCTAAGTTGGGCTAACGTAACTATGTAAATATCTATACCTGGAATTCTTAAACGGGGGCTTTTGGCAATACTGTGAGAATAAATTTCTGATGTGCAGTGTCCTAGGATGAGGGTGCATTATTTTTATTGCAACCCTTCCCTTTGGAAACTTGCCCATGTAATGTATAATATTTCAGATACTGTCACCCAAATGGTATTCTTGAACCTGTTATCTCATGAAAAGTAGCAAACGCCTGGGGATATGCTAACACTTGAGTGCTTAGAAAGTAGAGGGAGTGATTGCTCCACAGGCTTCTTTCTAAAGAAGTACTCTGTAAAGTATGTAGACCTACCTCCAGAAACGTCAAGTTCAGATGTTTCCAGTGAAGGTTACTGTCCTGTCGGGGGCCCAATTACTGATTTGCATTGTAAAATACCTTACTTGAAACATTAGTTGTTGGAACACCACCAAACCTGCCCAAAATGGCACATGACCTCCTTGGTTTTGGTTTTGTTTTCCCATGGCGTTACCACATTGTGGAGTGCTACAGTGCATATGCTTTGCCTTGGTGTGTTACAGTGCCTTTTCAAATTGACTCGTACTGCAATGCATGTTACATGTGTTGCCAAAATGCATACAAAGACCTTTTGTGACAGCAATTTGGGGAAGGTATTTTTGTTTCAGCATGACTCTGCCTGTGTAAAAGGCCAGCTCCATAAATACATGGTTTGGCCAGTTTGGTGTGGAGAAACTCAAGCGTCATGCACAAGCCCTGACTTCAACCCTACAAATGCCACAAGACTTGGATAACGTAAATGGCTGTAGAATCCTCTATACGAAGACTTAAACCATATGTACAAAAGGAGTAGTTACTTGCAATGATTCAGTGACCTAAAGTAAACATGCATCAAGTACTGAAAGTCAGAAATCCTTACCTGCTTATTTGTTCTGTTAAGGCCCTAAAGTCACTTGATCAGTAAGACCAAACTTTATAAACAGCCAATTTACTGTCCTTAAGGGGGGTGGACTGTGGGCAGTAGAGTTAGAAAATGTCCCTGTCCTCCAGTGAGGGCAGTGACCCATCCTTGGTATCAGGTGGGAGGAATAATACCTCAAGGGCTGAAATTTAGAGACCCCTGCCCTAATTGTAATCTCTTCCACCTTTTGTATCCTCCCTTATACCATCGATTGTAAGCTCTTCCACCATCACCCCCCCCCCAAAAAAAAAAATTATACCCTTATACGCTGTTCTTTTCCAGTCTACATAAGTTATTTTTTCCCTCTGCCATTTTGTAAAAGGTAAAATCTATAGACTTGAATATAAAATGCAGATGTTTGACAGGGAAAGCATGGAGTACACACAGGAGACTCTGGAGGCAGCTATTGAGAAGGTAAACCAGATGTCGGCAGACTTGGGAGGAACGGAGATCCTGGAGCCCCTACAGAAAATCTACAAAACAGCTGGAAGACCCCAACACCCAAGACAAGTAAGATAATTTAGAAATTGGGTATCTCTGAAAGACCAAGGCTTAGCACATGTACCTCCATCACAAATAAAGCTCTTAGGGTTTTTTTCTCATTTGATATTAGTGGACAGATAAATGCAGAGCATTTATGGATGCTCCTGACCAACCAGGGCCTCTGGTTTATAGACCAGAAACATGCTAAATATAGAGCCATTTATACAACTGTACACAGAAGGCCTCTGGTTTATAGATCATGTACAGTCTAAATATAGAACCATTGTACAACAATGAATTTTTGTTGCCAGTAATTAAGTTATGCCTATTAAAGTTCCTATTAGGATTGTGTTCAGCACCAGTGTGAAGTGGACTGTTTTGACTAGGGATCGACTGATTATCGGCGGGGCTGATATGCACTTTCCCCGATATATCGAAATTGGCCCCTGAGGTTACCGATATTTCGGGAAAGTTCTTGTACCGAGTGATGCCTGCAGCTAGATGCATCACCCCAGTACCGGCATCCATAGCCGACGGTCGGCTGTCTTGTAATGACAACTGATGCGGCTGAAAAGCCGCTCGACTGCTATTACAAGGAGCGGGAGGGGACGTGCCTCAGTGGCTCTCCTGGTCTCCCGTCCCACTAGACCAGTTTCCCCAGGCACTCGTAGTGTAGTCTTTTCTAAACCTACCATAGATTACATGGAGCTGAGGGAGCATGGGAGGAGCTGGAGTGCAGAAGGCTGGAGGGGCAGAACTCAGTTCAGCTGGTGAGGCGGAGCTGGATTGCAGATGGCTAGACTGAGGCGGAGTTCCCTTCAGAGCAGAGTGCCTGGTTTTGGGACAACACCAGGCAACCAGCCCTCAGGGCCGCTGTCCTCGGCAGCACACTGCCGAAGACCCATTCAAAGCCGCATTCGGCTCTGATCAGGTCTCGCTGTAAAAAAACGTAAGTGATGTCAATGACATCACTTCCGGGGACTCGGCGCCAAATTAAAAAAAATGACAGCATTTAAAACAGCTTGGCTGTTTTGAATGCTTTAAGTGCAGAGGAGGGGTTGGGGTCTTTTTAGACCCCCAGATCCCTCCACAACAGTACCCGTCAATTGTAAAAATAAATTTTAAATGTACGAAAATATCGGCCAATACCGATATTCAATGGCCAAAATAGCAGTATCGGCAACAAAAATCCGATATTGGTCGATCACTAGTTTTGACCCCATTTGAGACTATCCCTGGATTGGGCTGATCACCCAGGACACTCCTACCCTTGATTCCTGGCCTGAATGAATTTACAAATAGTCTGTTAGATGACCACATGGTTACACCATGCCATTGTGTGTATTGTTAAACACCCATTAGTCTATCCCAGGGGTCTTCAAACTATGGCCCTCCAGTTGTTCAGGAACTACAATTCCCATCATGCCTAGCCTTGTCTGTGAATGTCAGTTTTACAATGCCTCATGGGACGTGTAGTTCTGCAGCAGCTGGAGGGTCGTAATTTGAGGATCCCTGGTCTATGCTCTGACTGGTCAGTAGGTCTCTGGGGAGAGACCTGTGTTCTAAAGGACCCCTTTAGCAGTTCACCCTTCAGGTTGGTATTTGCGAAAGCTTTTTTCTTTTTTCTGGAGGCTTATGGTTTCTGATGCAGAGATGACTTCAGTAGCATTTGTCCTAAATGTTGGGTGATCTTTTTCCAGGTCTTCATATTCACAGATGGAGAAGTGGGGAATACACAGCAAGTGATAGCAGAGGTCCAGAGAAATGCACACAATCACCGGTAATTTTCTGTCCTCTTGTCTATGTAGAGAAATTGTCGTCATACCCAAGGTCTACCTGCAGACCTCACAAGTTTGAAGTAGTGAGATGTTGGCTTCAGTTTAAAATAACACACTATAGATATTATCCTTGTGTTAAATAAAATCATTCCCTGAACACTGTTTGATTTACAAATTTATAGGTGTTTCACCTTTGGGATTGGTGAAGGCGCTTCTACCGCTCTCATTAAAGGCATGGCCCGGGCAGCAAGCGGCGACTATGACTTCATCACTGGTAAAGATCGTCTGCAGCCGAAAGTGAGTTTTTAAAGTGGATTGATATTCAAATATTCATGTGTGCAGATTGAGCACAACAAACAAAAGATCTAAGGGTCCAAGTTCTTTGTATGGATATTCATTGCAAAACCTAAACATGCAACGCCTTGAATGGGGTAAAAGATCTCACTTTAGAGCTATGAAACTGCTATATAGCTGCCATTCTCATCCAGGGAATCTTGGAACCTTAGGGTTCCTCTAGCATTTCCTAGGAGTTTCTTGGATCAAGAAGCAATTTCTTGTTGCTACTAAAACCAATGGACTTTTTTTTAGCAATCTCTAAGGGGGGGGGGATTGATTGCCATTGATCACAAATGTAACTAGTATGATGGTCAAAGAGAATAATTCCAATGTGCAGTGAACTGTAGATGCAGTCATCATAGCAGGAGTTGCCTGAGGAACTTTATGCCAATTGTTTCTCTGGAATAAAAAGCTTAGACTGCGATACAGAGATGGTTGTAAACTTATGAATTCCTATATTGGTTCAACTCCTATTGGGGGTATAATTTTTTGTTTTTAAATGATACCAAAATTATGATTCTGGTACAAAATTTACATTCTTGGTTACTCTGCATGGTGATCACCATTGGCTTATTTTAGAATTCAAACCAAATTAACAAATGTTACCTCTAACAAATTCCATAGATTTCAGTGTAGGAATGCCTTGTCTGCTTACCTCTGCTGCCTCCTTTCCCCCTCCAGGTTCTGAAAGCTCTGAAATGTGCCTTACAACCCACCATAAAGGAAATTTCCCTAAACTGGACCCTTCCTCCTGATGTGGAGCAGAATTTGGTGTCTCAGGCCCCCACTGTCCTCTTCCCGGGTCAAAGGTCTATAGTCTACGTCCAGTTCAAAGGAAAGGTAACTATGTATTTTTGTACTTCTTTACATCCAGTATGTATGCATGTCTAAACCCAGTCCAAAAAAACCAAAAGGGCTGCAATTTTTTAAAAGGTTTCCAACCTAAAAAAAAATAAATAAATAAAAAAATAAATACTGTAAATAATCCGTGATCATGCCATGAAGGTTCTTGGTAAGGCACTTCCTATTAGGGGGTGACGGTGGTCTCTCAATTTGTGCTTTTGCATGTTCCTGTCACATGGTCTTCTGTTGGACTACAAATGACGATGCTGACACCAATACCAGGCGCATGGTCCACCGCTATCACCTATCGGGAAGCCAATTCTGAGCAATGAAAGGGTAGGGATGAGCTAACGTTTTGGGTCAGACTGAACTTTGGCTGTTCTGGTGTTCAGACGAATATGCCCATGCCTTTGTCTGACAGGTCCCCTGTTTTTTGGGAGCTAAAAATATGTATGTGTACATACAAATATGTATGTGTACATACAGGTAGGTGCTAGGTAAATGTATAGTGGGCCTTGTCTGCCTTACAGCAGGGCCATGATTTCTGTAGTAAGGGGCCATGAGTTGTAGAGGTGTTAAGCTGAAGGGGGAGTCTCCCCACTGGCTCCTGTGAGAGACTTCTCATAGGGCAGTGGAGGAAGCCCAATCAGGGGACACATCCAGGCTTGTAGCTACTCCAGAAGGCAGATTATGCTGCAAGGAATTCTGGGAGGGGGTATAAGTTTGGGGGAGCATGTGACGCAGGTGTCTTTGGTGGGAGCAGAGTCCCAGGAGGGAGAGGACGGCTGTCTCCCCTCCTGTCTGAGGGAGCGGATGTCTCGGGGTGTCGCCTGAGAATCCAGAGTGCTGAGGGGATCCGGTTTGCCGAAAACCAGTGGACAGCGAGGGGTTCAGTCCCAGGAAAGCCTACACAGGTCGTGAGTACTGAGGATTGCCCCTGGGGGTCTGCCTGAAGTGTTAGAGGAGACCACTCCGGAGAAGGTTCTGGGATCCAGTGCCAGCTAGCGGTAAAGGGGGTGTCTAGGTTGAGGACCCTGAAGTTAGAGGGGGTACATAGTCAGTGGACCCTGAAGAGTAACAAGTGTAAAGGGGGTGCCTACGGTGGGGCCCTGAATTGTACAGAGTGTTGGTTGAGAACGTTATTCATGCAGGAACCTTTAGCAGTTTACTACAAGCCAGTGCAAGGCTGGGGAGTAAAGTCAGGGACTCTGCAAGTCAAACAGTGTCAAACTCTCTATTCTGCTGTCCTGGATCTTCTGGACTTAAAGTCGGGGATCCAGCACTTCTTTTAAGTTAGTGTGTTACTAAGCATCAGTGAGCGCTGGCTGGCATCAGGACAGCGTTGACAGACATTTTCTGAGAAAGTCAATAGTGTATACAGTTGAAGCCTACAAGGAGTATCCCACTCATTCCCTTCTCCCATCCCCTTTTCTACAATAAAACTACAAAACAAAGATGCCGGAGTGGTCTGTCTCCCCAGGGCCTCAGCCCACATGGGCTGGAGATGTAACCGGTACCGATGGCAGACCCACATCAGGTAACAGGCCTGGAAAACATGCTACATATGTATGTATATGGTATTTCTACTGCTTCGATTTATTTTTATATAGATAGATAGATAGATCCGCTTTCTGCTGTCACTGGTTCCTAAGTAGGCAGTAGGTGCTTGCACCTGCCACGTCCTTAGGAACCACTGATGTCAATGGGAATCCCCACCACTTAAGCTATTGAGGAATGTGTTTTTTGTACCTGGAGTTCAGCTTTAGTCAGATAATCTAGTGACACAGAATGGCATATCCCAATCTTTATTTTCATTTATAAGACTTTATAGTGTGTGCTTTTTATTTATGGTGTTTTTTTTTTTTTTTTTTTTTTTTTTTTTATTTTCTCTTTCAGTTGGAGGAGAAGGAAGCCCGGGTCTCTCTACAATACAACTACAAAGATGAAATTTTCACCAATGAACTGCAGTTCCCTCTAAAAATGAGTAACGAAGAGAGGTAATGTGCATATGAAACCATGCCTTCCACTTAGTTTTCTAAAGTAATTTCTATTTTGAGCCTGAAGGTTGCATATGACTTAAAGAAGGCTTGCGTGTGGGAGAAGTTGTGCTGGGCTTTGTAGTCCCATGAATTAGTAATCTGGGTTACATACTGACTGGATTTGGGTCCCTGCCAGGGCCGTCTTTGATATGGATTGGACCCAGGACAAACCGTCCCCTCTTTCATGCGATTTCGCTATCCACCTGCTGAGATATACATTAAATAGCAGCTAGACTCAGTTTACTGACTCAGATCAGGCAACGATTGTGATTGGTTGCCAGAGGTTATAGTATTGTTACTTCTGAATGACTGGTTGCTAGGGGTTACAGCAGACATGGCTCACTGATTAGTTGCTAGAGGTTACAGCACATGACTTCTGCTTGATTGGTTGTTAGAGATTACTGTAAATCAATACTGCTCACTAATTGGTCGCTAGAGGCTACTGCGCATCCTTACCGCTCACCGATTGGTCTCTAGAGGTTACAGTACATCCTTCTCTGCCTGCACACCATGGACTGGGGAGGTGAGGGAACCCATTAATAGACGAAAAACATCTAAGGATCCTGGGATCAGTGGCAGTGCTGGGGGGCTGATGGGATCAGTGGTGAGGGGATGCGATTAGTTAGGAGGCAGTACACCATGGTAATTTCTGAATCGGGTAGAGCAAAGCTGGAAACCTTTGGCAAGTATATAGTGGGGGATTCTACACTGACCCCCATATAACAAGGGATTTATTAGAAATATAGGAATGGAAAGATTTCTGCACTGACACCAATGTAATGGTGAGATTTGTACTGACCACCAATGTAAGGTGACACTTCTACACTGACCACCAGTGTGAGGGGGGGGGGGGGGGTTTATAGTGGCCACGTGTGTGTGTGGGGGGGAGGGGGGAGGAGATTTAACCTTCCTTTCATGTTTTGGGAACTCGGCCACAGATGTGCTGCCCTGTAGCAGATACACAGCAGTGCCACTGACACCCTCTCACATCTGCTCGTGCGTGTGTACGTGCACCACAATTTATGGTGCTGTGGCATTGTGTTTTTTTTTAAACCGGGTTAGGGACTGTTTTTTTTCTGCATTTCTAGCGCATAGAGCAGCCTGTTGAAGTTAATGAGATGCCCTACACGCTGACCTAATTCTTTATCTACCCTGTCAGTACCCCTTGGCATCCTAAAATCCCTGCTAACCTCTGCACCCCACCGTCCTCTAACGCTACCTGCCTCCTCTGCTAATCTTTGCACCTACCTTCCTTCTATACACCCCCCCCTCCTTGTACTCCTCACCTGTGCACCCCAAACTGTAATTCCTTCTGTGCTTACCCCTGCACACCCCACTTCTAGCACAAAGAGGGGGATTTTAGCAACACCAGTCTCTAGGATCCCTTTAGGGGCTCTGTGCTCAAGGCCCTGTCCGCATGCTACCTTCCTCCGTGATACCAGACAGGATCTGTGGACATCCTCAGTCAGCTTGCAAGAGAACCATGGGTTTCAGCTTGTTTCAGGCCCTCGGGTCACCCATCTGAGGCCACATGGCAGCCCGTGCTGGGGAGATGCCACAGCCTTCTCCCCTCCTGGACCTCTGTAGAGGAAGACTGACAGAGAGCCCATGTGCTTTTCAGATATAGTTAATCAAGAATGCCTTGGGACTGGGGTTGCCACTTTTTCTTAAAGCCAAACCCTAACACTTTAGTGGCATACAGTGCATTTAGTCTGTTTACATTGTAGGATTGTAACAGACCTGGGACACCTTTGGGCTCTCCAAAGAGAATAGTAATACGGTGCACATAGTGCCCTCCTCCTGCCAAGCCCTGCTCTGAGCCACATTCCTGTCTGAATAATGTGTCCAGGTTTCAGGTGGACTGAAAACTGGACACATGATTCAAAACCTGGACTGTCTAGGTTAATCCTGGACAGGTGGCAACCCTACTTGGGGCTGCTCTCCTAATTGGCCAGGGCTGTATAGACAGTGACACCCATGCTCTCATCTGCCAGGTTGGAATTTGTGATTTAGATATATTCATCGATTTATGGTGTATTGTAACAGTTTGATATACTTTTTTTATAGACGCATGATATTTGTATTCCCATTGAATACAGCAATATCTATGGATGGTTTACTTCCCTGCTCTGGAGTGGTTTAGCACAGAGCAGCCCCGATCCTCTTCTCGGGTCCCCCTCCGGTGCTTCATGCCCCCACAGCAAGCGGCTTGCTTTGGGGTACTGCTGAGCTGTTTGTGTATCCATTAAGACACGGAGCCATGGCCTGACCTTGTCCCCTCTCTCCTCATTGGCTCGCTTGAGTTTGACCATTGGCTCCCGCTTCTGTCAGGGGATGAGGGAGGGTCTCAGACAGCCAAACCTCTTGTGAAACATTGCTGGATCTAGATGGGGCTCAGGTAAATATTAGGGGGTCTGCTGCACACAAGGTTTTTTTTATCTTGATGCATTAAGATAAAAAAAAAACTCCCCACTTAAATATTTTAAACAAAAAGTTGATTTTAGGGATAGCACATGCATGCAAATGTTTAACGATTTTTGTTAGTATATGCAACATATATATTTTATGCAGTCTGCTGCACCACTTTATTCAAACCCAAACTCTGTAATTTCTAGCAATGTACTTGGCCTGAAATTTTAACTAAACATCTGGTAAGCTGTATTTTATTTTTGTTCTTGGGTTTAGATCTCCTTTAACCTCTTGCCATCCATGTAATACATGTTGGATGGGTTTCAGGGCCCACCTAATCCCCCAGCACAGTGACTGAGCCGCCATGGGCAGCTTTCAGCCTCTAGTAATGACTGTGACCTAGCGGGACCATCAATTGCATGACAGCCAATCAGTGGTCATGTGCAGTCTTTCCCACACCACCAGGGAAAATAACCAGTTCAAAAAATGGCTGGGTGGTAAGGGGTGAATTCTTAGCTCTCCTTTGTATCCCCTCTGTTCTCAGGCTGACCATCCACAGACTGGCCGCCAAAAATCTGATTTCTTTCCTGGAATCTGAAGAAGAGTCTGAAGAAGTGAAGAAGAAGATCTTGGAGACCAGTCTGCAGTCTGGTGTTGTCTCCTCTCTCACAGCCTATGTAGCCGTCAACAAGGACACCAAGACACGTGTAGAAGGTCCTCCTGTGCAGAGATTCATGCCTCCAGTTGGTATGTTTTAAACCAATTTTATGAGTGTACATTGTTTTTCCTATTTAATTTATAGCTCTGCCATGTGCCATGGTGTTTAGCACTCACAGCATAATGAATGTACTTTGTGTTTGCAGCCATGGCCTGTTTTATGCCTGTACCAGTGCGTTGCTATGCTGCCCCAATGCCAATGGCTGACATGGTAGCAATGGTTCCCACTGCTGAGTCTGCTGGTAAGTTAAACATCTAGAAAATGCACGTTGTGGGTTACTTCATGTTTTAATACGGTTGATGTTTCCTGAACGTATTATTGTTATGGTGTGAGTTTTCTCAAAGCTTTTCTTGATTTAAAAAAAAAAAAAAAAAAAAAAATCTAGAAAATACACATCAAATTGTGACTTTCATGAACATATACCTCCAAATATGTTTAGAACTACTCTACAGACATCACTGACCCAGTCACCTCCGTCTCTACACCAGAAGTGCTTGCACTCTGTGCCACCACAATCATGCAGTTTTTATTTTATTATAATTCATTTGTTTTTATTTCATTATTTCTGGCATCCATAGTGTTGTACAGAGAACACTGAGCCAGTCATATCAGTCTCTGTATCAGAGAAGCTTACATTGTGACCCGTTTAGTGATCTGGTGAAGTGATCAGTCACCAGTGTCAGGAACACTAAAATTATGTGTTGTTTGCCTATGAGGCTCAAACAGGGAAACCCACAAAGTGCCATCATATCTTGAGTGTTGAGGTTGTTATCGCTTTAATGGTCCCTTCACATCTGAAGGACTCATGTGCTGTAAAAGAGCCACGCTAATGATCTTAAATGATGCATTGAATAATCTAGTGTCGATGGGTGTATGCGTTTGTGTGCTCTTGCAAAGTGACCAAATGGAAGAAATCTAAATCAAATCAATATTTGATGGGAATACTCTTTTTGGCTTCAAACGAGCTTTCATTCATAAAGCTTTTTTGAAGCAGCCCAAAGAACTGGGCAATGTTGAGGACCGTAGACGCAGTAGTTGGCCAAGGAAACTTAATGCAGAATGAGACTTGTATCAGGTTTATTTGCTTTGACCTCGTAAGATGTCCAGCAGTGCCATCAGCACAACTGGAGGAAACTAGTGGGACCCATCTACTCTCCGGAGAAGTCTGGCTAGAAGTGGTCTTCATGGAAGAATTGTGGCCAAAAAGCCATACCTTTGACATTAAAACAAGGAGAATAGACTCCACTATGCATGAAAACACAGGAACTGGGGTGCAGAAAAATGGCAGCAGGTGCTCCGGACTGAGTAAAAATTAGATATTTTTGGCTGTAGCAGGAGGTATATTGTTGGTGGAGAGTGGTACAATGAGTAGCGAAGGGGTGGAGAGTGGTACAATGAGTAGCGAAGGGGTGGAGAGGGGTACAATGAGTAGCGAAGGTCTGGAGAGTGGTACAATGAGTAGCGAAGGGGTGGAGAGTGGTACAATGAGTAGCGAAGGTCTGGAGAGTGGTACAATGAGTAGCGAAGGTCTGGAGAGTGGTACAATGAGTAGCGAAGGTCTGGAGAGTGGTACAATGAGTAGCGAAGGTCTGGAGAGTGGTACAATGAGTAGCGAAGGTCTGGAGAGTGGTACAATGAGTAGCGAAGGGCTGGAGAGTGCTACAATGAGTAGCGAAGGGCTGGAGAGTGGTACAATGAGTAGCGAAGGGCTGGAGAGTGGTACAAGGAGTGTCTGCAGGCAATAGTGAAGCATGGTGGAGGATCTTTGCAAGTTTGGGACTGCATTTCTGCAAATGGTGTTGGAGATTTGGTCAGGATCAATGGAGTCCTCAATGCTGAGAAATACTGAGAAATACTAACAGATCGTTATCCATAATTGCATACCATCAGGGAGGCGTGTGACTGACCCCAAACACACAGCCAGTGTCAGAAATATCTTCAGTGTAAAAAAGAGTCCTAGAAGTGATGGCTTGGTCCCCAGTGAGCCTTGATCTCATGGAGTCTGTCTCCGAATACATGACGAGATCAAAGAATTTGAGGCAGCCTACATCCACAGAAGATCTGTGCTTAGTTCTCAAGGATGTTTGGAACAACCTACCTGCTGAGTGTGTGCAAGTCTACCTAGAAGAATTGATGGTGTTTTGAAGGCAAAGGTGGTCGCACCAAATTTTGATTTGGATTTCCCTTCTGTTCATTCCTATCCATTTAAAAAAAAAAAAAAAAAAATCAATTAAAAAAAAAAAAAAAAACGTAATCAAGTGCACTTCTGAAAGAATTCTTAATTTTACAGATTTTTTTTTTTTTTCACACCTACCCAAAACATTTTCACAGTAATGTGTATGTCACTTGACAGCTAGATGGCATGGGCCTAAGGCAAGGTCTTCATGACAGTGGGAAGGTTCCCAGCACCCATATGAACCTGGCAGCACAGTGGCTAAGTGGTGTGCACTTGTCTGGCAGCAATAGGGTTGTTGGTTTGAATCCCAACCACAGCACTACCTGCCTGGAGTCTGCATGTTCCCCCTGTGCCTGTGGGTTTCCTCCCACACTCCAAATGCATGCTGGTAGGTTAATTGGCTCCTGTCTAAATTGACACTAATATATGTGTAAATATGAGTTGGGGACCTTAGATTGCAAGTTCCTTGAGGGCATGGACTGATGTAAATGTTTAAATCGATAGTTCTATATCTCTATATCTTATATATATATATATATATATATATATATATATATATATATATATATATATATATATATATATATATATATATATATATCTGAAAGGGGGGGGGATGGGTCCCTTTTTAATCCCAAAGGGCCCTCATACAGCTCCAGTGTCTGCAAAAATGGTGCATGCTCCCTTTTTGTATTTTCAATACTGTATGTTCTGTGGAACAGGCTTTGGAAGAGAACATATACTTTAAGGCTGGGTTCACACTGTTGCGAATTGGATGTGGGTTTCTCTGCATCCAAATCGCATGACAGCAGACAGCCCGGCTCTCAATGGAGCCGATTCATACAGCTCCATGTTGGCTTTCAGAAAAGTCCTGTGCATCTTTTGGTCCGTTTCGAGTCCAAATTTGGACCCAATTCGGACCTGAAATTATGCGCACGGACACATCGGACCCCCTGCTTCGTGACGTTCTGAATTCAGTGTGAACCCAGCCTGAGAGTTTCAGTAAGTGTCAGGCTCTGTGTGGATAGTCATCTATTTCAACTTGACAGTTCATAATTGTCTCTGTGCAGCCTTCAGCAAGGAAGATGTCAACAATGTGCCTAATCTGCCAGAAGACCTCACTGCAGTCCCACAAGGTAATGGACTATAAGGAACACCTCCTGTGTTTTTATGGTAGCTGCTTATGAACTAGTCTGCAAGAGCCATGTCTGTGTTCTGTGGCTGTTAGAACCCTAACTATGAGGGGGATGGATAAATCAAGCTGAAAGTTATAGATTACCCCCCCCAAAGGTCAGAGACCAAAGAACCTACACTTGATCTTTCTGTGATGTTAATTACTTGCAAAATAGGTAATACACGCCAAATGTGAGACATTGCAGGCCTTACTGCTGGATATAAATTCTTCAAACCATTTCCTCCTAGGGTAGACCTTATGGTTAGCTTTGGTGTGGTAAATCGACCTTTCACCAGTGACTCCCACTGGGGATCCAAACCCAAAGTTAATTCTCTGGCATCACTTGGTAGATCTTCAGGAGGGACAAGCACCACAAGCTTTTATCCTTCCTAGCCCCTGGCCTGATGACACCTTTCCTCTATCAGGATGTGGAGGTCCTTGGTCCCCTCAGAATTCCAAGGAAGGTCTTGGTGTCCTTATTGTAGTGGGCACTAGGTCAATCCCACCATTATAGAGAGGAATGCATTAGAACTCCCTTTACACCAGGCAGAATACTCCCAAGCCAGTACCTCCACTGTAAAATGGGGATACCGGTCTTTCTCGACATGAGAAGCCGCCTCCTGGAAGAGCACGCTATAAAACCAGGTTTTTAGTTTGGGTTTTTTTTATTAAAAAATTATGGTCTTCATTTAGAATTGGTTTACAGGACAGATATAGCCTAATGTTGGCCATTTCCTCCAAACAGAATTACAGCTGTTTTTGGGTATGCCCTATGGAGAAAAGTTAGGCTTTGTTGGTTGCAAATCCTGACCGGTTATGGTGTGATCAAAAGAACAAAGGCCTCCACCGAACATGGCTAAGAACAGCTGAAGCTTTTTCTTTTTAGAACAGAAGGTATTCGCATGGGTCTAGAACTCCATTGATTTTTGGTATAGTGGCTAGGGACTGAAAACGGCATACAGCTGTTTCGGTTTGTTGGCCACAATCAGTGTTTTGCATTGAATCAGTGGCTTCTACAGGGGAGAGTTGAGGACCAATGAGCTAGTATAAGGTGGTGAAGAGGTGGGCCAAAAGAAACCCAGAATTCCTCTACTGAAAAGCAATTTAAAATTCTCCTACAGAAAAGGGGCATCTGCTGAACCTCTAGCTAGCTTTTCTCAACCTTTTACCCCCAAGGAAACCCTTAATTTCCAGCTCTTGGTGGATTCCTGCTAAAACCATAAATGGGAGAGATGGAGTGGAATCAAATTCCAACCCTTAACGACTTGATACAAAAAGTAAAGGAAATTGTCTAGAAAGAACACTAGCAGTTTTTGTCCCAAATCCTTATTTAATGCTTTTTAGGTTATTATACAATCTCTTCTTGACCGAAAGCACCAGAGGATATTGCATTCTGAATTCTGATTTTTACTTTTTCCACAGAGAACATTCCTGTTGCACTAATAGAAACTCCTGCCCTGTACAGACTAATCGCTCTCCAGAAAGCGGACGGCTCCTGGGAAGCAAGCTCTGAATTTGCCACTATTTTGGGAATACCTGAAAATTTTACAGAGAGCTGTCCTGTATCGGTAAAGTATAAATGATGCAACCCAATGTGGCAATTTTATAAAGGACTTAGATTCTATCTGTTGCTTCCAAATCTATCTTATGCCTCAGGCTGTCTCTGGCTGATACCTACTGTAGAGCTTGTACTTTTGGTTTAGAGCCCAGATATAGCCTAAATATAGAGCTGTTTGTCTACCTGTACATAAAGAGCCTCTGGTTTATAGACCAGATACATCCTAAATATAGAACCATTTATCCAACTGTCCATCCAGGGTTTTTTGGTTTAGAGACCAGATACATTCTAAATATAGAACCATTTACCCAACTGCCCATCTAGAGCCTCGATTTTATAGACCAGATACATCCTAAATATAGAACCATTTATCCAACTGCCCATCTAGAGCCTAGCTTTATAGACTAGATGCATCCTAAATATAGAGCCATTTATCACACTATACTTCCAGAAGTTGAAGGCAAAACAGAACTGTTCCAAGCACTGTGCAGAATTCTTCTGTCCTTTGCTTCCCCAGGTGCCCGCTTCGGAGAGCTCGTCCCACTAAACGTGAATAGCAAGGCAGAAAATGAAGCTGCACCAAGGGATGTCACATCAAAGGTTTTATGTAACAGGCTTTCAGGTAAAGTCCCTGCTCTAAGCTATGCTCCTCTGATGCATTTCACCCTGAATGGACGTATTAGACTCTCTTATGAATAAGCCCAATCAGAGCAAAATGCATTACAGGGACATTGCCTAGAGCAGGGACTATTGTCTGGAAACCTATTACGTTGAACAAACCCTGTAGTGTGACGTCCTTTGGTGTAGTTTCACTTTCTGCCTTTCTACACAGGTAGACTAAATAGAGCAGCTTAGCAAAATTGTATGCAGATGTTTCTGCTTTATTGGCTCTCATTTTGGGATTTGGACATACTGTAATGGCATTTCTGTAGAGGGGGCCTGGAGAAGCAACAAGACTGAAAAATCAGTCCAGTTGGCTTGGGTTCTTATAAAGGAACATGTGATCTTTTTATGGCAAGTTCTGGTTTGAACAGTCAACCCTGTTAAGTGGTTGTATATTTTTATGGGGAATAGAGGTTTCTCTGTCGCTCATTGACAGACGTAGTCCTCGTTGATTAACAACTCAGGTTATGCTGCCCTCTACAGGAGTAGGACTAGACAGGAAAGAAAACGTTCTGGCCACACCCTAGGGGCAGTCCCAGAGGGTATATCCTCTCACTTCCTGCTACAGCAAATCAGTTTTTTTTCTGTCTAGTTAGGAGTAAGGACCTAGATGCCTTGCTAGGATCTTCGGTCCTGGCAGGATTTTTTTCTTAAGATTTTTTTTTTTTTTTTTAGACAGCTTTTTTTCTCCAGTGTTCCTGTGAGATCTTCAAGCAAGCTGTAACTGGGCGACGGGCTGGATGTTGAGATCCAGTGGTCACCCCAGTTCAGCCTACGAGCGCGTGCAGGCCATAGCTCCGCGCTGGGTCGTCCGCGACATAGTCCCACTGGACGGGGACTGACCCTGCGTTAAACGTCTCGCTTGAACGCCAATGACCAAGAGTCACGGCGTCCGTACTGGTCGACAGCCCCCCCACCCCGGTGGAGAGGGGTTCTGTCAGGAGTGGCGCCCGCCTGGTTCCGGTATGGTGAGTAGTATGTTCCCCCTTTCCCCCTGACGGGTTTGTGGTGAATGCGGGCCCCTCTCTGGAATGGTAGGATGGGTCTCCCCTCTATCCTATAACAGGTCACAGATCCCCCAATTTGAGTGTGATTTTTTTTGTGAACAGAAACCAGGAGGCTTGGTTTGGAGCTGACTATCTAATGTCTTTTTAAAACTGTAAAAGTGACTGAAGTCAGTGGCAGTACTAGAATGGGCATTACTAATGAAGCAAGAGGTATCTTGCCTGTCAGAGGCGTTCACAGGGCGATGCCTATGCCTGAATCACTGTAGTCCAGATCGCCATTCCTCCAGCAAGGGCAGAAAGCTGCCTTCCGACGGCCCACGGACCGCATGCGGCCCGCCAGGGTCCGGTACCCCCAGCCAGGCTTATCACCATCAGGGTGAAGGTTGTGGGGCCGAGATACTCCCTCAGGCGAACATTGAATCCTGTACAGGCCGCCGCCATTGTCTGGCAGATCGCACGAGGCCGCCATATTGGCGTAGCCTCGTGTCTCCAGCATGGGGGCGGCCATGTTTGAGGTGACCAACACCTCGTGGAGCCAGGGGGAGGCGCCGGAAGGCGTGTTAAGGGGCGGAGCTGCCTCCTTTAGCCAGGAAAAAGGGCCAAAGACTTCCTGTCTGTAACAGGACAGCACTGAGCAAGCTGATAGAAAACTTCTGTGCATCAGGGATGAGCCTTGGGGTCTCTCTCTCTCTGTGGGGTCCAAAAAGGCAGGTAACTCTGAGGGGCGCTGTTACGCTGGGGGATTACAAAAAAAAAAAAAATTTTTTTACTTTGTCATTTTTTTTTTTTTTTGGGTCGCTGGCAAATGTCTTGTATAATCATTGACTCTGCCGCATAGGTATCCCCACCTGATCCCCTCAAGGTGGCCGCAGGACCCTCCAGTACCCCACTTGTTTTTAATGCATTTTCAGCAGTTTTGGAGTCTTTGGTATCCCGGGTGGAGGTGGCCTGTCAGGGACGGGGGTCAAGAATTGACCCCCGCCTACCCTCATTTTTTATCTGATACTTCAGATACGGATTCGGAGCTGGTCAATGCAGCTGCAGGTCCCTCTTATGGGGCTGTTGTCTCAGGTAATGTCTCCTCAGCAGTGAAGAGAACGTTTCTGCCTCCGCCATAGCACGAGTGGTGGATGCACTAGTTGTGTCCGTCCGGGAAACCTTTAGTCTTGAGGTTACACCGGCAGAGGTAGCTGAGACTGAGATTCCTTTTTGGTACTTGGTAACCTACCAAAACGGCGAAGGATTTTCCTTTACCCAAATGGGGTCGTTTTGAAACGAACCCCTGTTATTTCCAAACGCATGGCTAGGCGCTATCCGTTTGAGGAATCCCTCTTTAAAGGAAGGTCATACGGTCAGGATACAGGATCGAGTCTCGATCACTTTCACCGGTGCGATTCTTCCCTTCTAACATTGAACGGTTTCAGGGGTTCTATTCAAACCTGTTCACAATGTCCAGGAAAGAGGGCAAGGTGCGTCCAATTTCTGGACTTGGGGAAAGATGGAGTCCATCCGAACAGTGGTGGCCTCCCTGCATCAGGGGGATTTCCTGGCGTCCATAGACATTTAGGATGCCTATCCTTATATCCCCATCATCGCAGGACATCAGCGTTTTCTTCGCTTTCCCAAAGATCATCCCTGGTTCCCACCAGGAGACTGAACTATCTGGGCCTAATGTTGGATACATCCTGGGCAAGAAAGTTTCTCCTTGCGGAGAAACTCCAGAAGGTTCAGTCAACGATTCGGATGTTGCTGTCCATCAATTGGCTGGGACTGATGGTGGCCTTCTTAGAGGCAGTACCGTATACCCAGTCTCGTACCCGAATTCTCCTGAAGGAGATTTTTTTCTAATGGAATCAGAATTCCGATTTCCTGGACAATCGGATCCGGTTGAGCGAGCGGACCAGGAAGTCTCCGATGCTCAACCAGGGGAAGTCATTCCTTCCGATAGCATCCAGGCTACCAATAGGGTATTGGAACTAAGAGCGATCAGATTTTGTCTGATTTACTGGACCGAGCAACTCTAGAGCAGCCCGATTCGGATCCAATCGCACTATGCCATGGTCATGACTTATGTCAAGAAAGGGGCACTTGGAGTGTCCTGGTGGCCATTGAAACGACTAGCATCTTTCATTGGACGGAACGGGTTGTTCCGGATCTCCCCGCAGTGTTCACTCCGGGGGTGGGAAATCGGCAGGCAGATTATTTCAGCCATCAGATTCTGGATCAAGGGGTATGGCCTCTTCATCCAGAGTTTTTTTTCACTAGCTGTCCCTTCATTGGGGCACCCCGGATGTGGATCTGTTGGCACCTTGGCTCAACAGGAAGGTGCGGAGGTTTGTAGCTCGCACCCGCGATCCTCTAGCGGATGCAGCAGAAACGCTGATCGCCCCGTGGGGGCAGTATCAGCTACGGCATGCCTTCCATCCTCTCAAGTTACTGCGGGAGCTTCTTCGCAGGATAGAGGTGGAGGGAATTCCAGTTATTCTGGAAATTCCGGACTGACTTCGTTGAGCCTGGTACGCCGACTTGGTGAGGCTAGTCGCGGACGCTCCTTGGAGACTTCCTCTCAGGGAGGATTTGCGGTCTCGGGGACCGATCTTCCATCTTGTTTTACTATCGCTGGCTTAATGGCCTGGCCATTGAGACCCAGGTACTGAAGGACAAGGGAGTGTCAGCTTCAGTTATTCCTACCTCTAGTTAAAGCAAGGAAAGCGACTTCCAGCACATGGAAGTCTTATATTGCGTGGTGTGAATCTCTTGGGTTTCCCCCACATACCTATTCGGTGACCCGAATCTTGGTCTGTCTGCAACAAGGTGTTGAGCAGAAACTGTCCTTGAGCACATCAAGGGTCAGGTTTCAGCGTTAGCAATCTTTCAGAAACTTTTGGCTAATCATTCCTTGGTGCGGAATTTTATCCAGGGGGTGCGACATCTGGCTCCACCAGTGCATGCACTCTTACCGCCTGGGATCTTAATTTAGTGTGGTCGGTTCTTCAGAAACTTCTCTTTGAAGATATTAGGGAGATTCCCTTGCTTACATTATCCCAGAAGGTGGCCTTCTTGGTGGCCATTACTTCTGCACGCAGGGTGTCAGAACTGGCCGCATTATCTTGTCGTTCCCCATATCTGGTGGTTCATGGGGATAAGGTGGTTCTTCTTCCGAATCCATCCTTCCTTCCTAAAGTGGTTTTCAGAGTTTTCATCTGAATAAAGATATTGTTACCTTCCCCGCATCCTAAGACTAGCCATCCTTGGGATTACACTCCTTGGATGGGGTTCAGACAATCAGGGTACACTTGACTACTACGAACTTGGTTCGTAAGACGAACTCACTTTTTGTGATCACGGATAGTCCTAGAAGGGGGTTGCCTGTGTCTGCCGCAAACATATCTAGATGGACCAGTCAGACGGTACAGGCTTATTCTATTAAAGGTCGGAATCCTCCGTTCCCTGTTAAGGCGCACTCTACTCGGGCGCCTAGTGTTTCCTGGGTCTTCCGCCATCAGGCGTCAGCGATCCAGGTTTTCAAGGCGATGACTTGATCGTCGGTTCATACCTTTACATCTTTTTATAAAGTTGATGTGATGGCATCATCAGATGCCTCTTTTGGCTGCAAGGTTCTGCAGGCCGCAATCGGAGGAGACTGTTGGTCTATCTCAAGGGTTTGTTGGGTTTTTCACTTGGGTCTCCTCTTTTGCTCGATGAGTCCTTGATGCTTCTGGTTGGCTCCGGTTGGGCCTTCTGGATTTTGATTTCTGTTAGCCCACCCCTCATTTGTGGTACTGCTTTGGGACGTCCCGAGTTGTTGTTAATCAACGAGGACTACGTCTGTCAATGGGCGACAGAGAAAAATGGATTTTTGTAAAATCTTACTGTAAAATCCTTTTCTCTTAAGCTCATTGACAGACGTAGTACCCGCCCCTCTGTTTTTGGAGTTGGGTTGGGTTAAATTCTCTAAACACTGCTTTGTGACATAACTGATTTGCTGTAGCAGGAAGTGAGAGGATATACCCTCTGGGACTGCCCCTAGGGTGTGGCCAGAACGTTTTCTTTCCTGTCTAGTCCTACTCCTGTAGAGGGCAGCATAACCTGAGTTATTAATCAACGAGGACTACGTCTGTCAATGAGCTTAAGAGAAAAGGATTTTACGGTAAGATTTTACAAAAATCCATTTTTCCATCCAGAGTTTTGTAAGACCATAATGTTCTTCCTTTTGCAGAACGTGGATGTTTCACTGTGGGTGACGGTCCTGGCGGTGATCTGGCTTCATTCTTCCTGTCTGGATCAGAGAGACGAGTGGGAGCTGCTAGAGGGGAAAGCTGTCTCCTGGGTCAGGACCAGTGCAGGTAAGATAACCACTGTGGGAACAGAATACGATGTTAGACAGGAAGACCAATGGAAGGCAATTGGCCTTCCAATTCATCCCAAAGGTGTTTGGTAGGGTGTAGGTCAGGGCAACTGTACATCAGAACCCCTGGTTTATAGACCAGATACATCCAAAATAGCCATTTATCCAACTGTACATTCAGAGATACTACCAATCAAAAACAGTTGGCCTTCCAGTTCATCCCAAAAGTGTTAAGTAGGGTTGAGGTCTGGTTCTGTAAAAGCTACTCCAAGTTCCTCCACACCAAACTGTCCAAACAATGTTTTTTACGGTGCTGGTCTGTTAGTCATGATGGAACCAAAAAGTGCCTTCTCCAAACTTACCACAAGGCTGGAAGAGCAGAATTGTTCAGTATGTCTTTGTAGGATCTTTTAAATGTATCCTTCACTGTAAACACCTGAACAAAATAATTTGGGGCAGTGGCCACAAATTTGTAGTGTATTGTATTTTTTGTACAATACTTTTTGTAAGTGTATTTATATACTTTGAAAACTACTAAGGCAATAATAGATTGCAGGGGCAAGTACATGGCCAGAAAATGCACTAGAAGATCTTGAAGCTAGATTGTGTTTAAGCCCACCAGGCTGGTTACTGAAATGTTGTCCCGAATTTAAATCGTACCATACAATGCAGTTGGTAGACCCAAGCAAATTGTGCCCATTAGCTCTGGAATCTCCTGCTCTAGAACAGCCTTCTGGTATTTAAAGGCTAAGTTCACCTTTTTTCAGGCATACTTTCACTTTCCATAATAGCCTTTTGTAATGTCTTTTTCTGCTCAAGCCATCCTTAATGGACAAGGCAAGCGAGAGATAAAGCACATTAAGGGTTTTAGTTTTCACCTATTTGAGATTTTAAACACTTTCTGATTCCATAATTTCCTGTAGACGATGAAATTCAGCTTTATGTAGCAAGGTTTCCAGGCCTGTGGCCTGATGTGGGTCTACCATTAGAAACCGGAATCCTCTCCAGCCCATGTGAGCTGAGACCCTGGGTGTGACAACTGAAGCAGCAACAACTCCGGCATCTTGGTTTGTGGTTTTTATTTGAATTTGGGGATAGGAGAAGGGAATGAGTGGGAAACTCCTTTGAGGCTTAATTAATTACAATTTGGACTTTACTTCCAAAATGCCCATGGGCGCTTCCTCGATGCCAGCCAACGCTCATTGACACTGAGAACACTCTGTAGAACAAAAGTGCTGAATCCTCGACTTATAGTCCAGAAGATCCAGGACTGTGAACTGTAGAACTCCTGACACTGTTGTACTTTTCCCCGCCTGGCAAAGCTTGAGGTAGTATGTAGTAGAGTTCTGTATAGCTGTCGCTTTAACTGGCACGCTCTATACAATTCAGGGCCCAAACTGCAGGTGCCCCCTTTGAACTTAAACTATTTAGGGTCCTCAACCTAGGTACCCCCTTTACCGCTAGCTGGCAATGGATCCCAGAACCTCTTCCGAAGTGGTCCCCTCTAACTTCAGGCAGTCCCCCAGGGGCAATCCTCAGTACTCGCAACCTTTTTGTACGCTTTCCTGGGACTGGACCCCTCTCTTTCCGCAGGCTCTCGGTACACCGGATCCCCTCAGCTCACTCAGCACACTATGGACACTCGGGCAACATCCCGAGACATCCACCTTCCTCAAACAGGAGGAGAGAAAGCTGCACCCTCTTCCTGGGACTCTGCTCCCGCCAAAGACATTGTGTCATGTGCCACCCCCCAAACTTATACCCACTCCCAGAATCCTTTTGCAGCACAATCTGCCTCCTGGGGTAGTTACAAGCCTGGTTGTGCCCCCTGATTGGGTTTCCTCCACCGCCCTATGAGAAGCCTCTCACAGGAGCCAGTGGGAAGAACCCCCCCCCCCCCCCTTTCAGCAGGCACACCTGGAAACCATGACACCCTGACTATTAAATTACAGCCCTGCTGTTAGGCAGACAGTGCCCACTATACCTTTACCTAGCACCTACCGGTAGGGTGCTACACTCACCCCACACCAAATGAATCAGGTCCCTCTGAGGCAGCTGCCTCCTATCAAAACTCTGCCAAAAATCAGGAGTATCCCACTAACCTGGGGAAAGGGGAAAAACAAATTTACAAATTGGCATGAAAAAATATATATTTACAATCTGATGTACATATGATAGTTTAAGGTGCATGAAAACGGATGCACCCCCCATCAAATAAACTCGTTGGGGAGCAACAAAGAAATTTACAGTGCAACTTCCTGACTGTCTAACTCTAAGGTGATCCCACCTGTATAGAGAAAGGGAAGCAAAGTTACTCAGTCTCATCACATAAGAATCACATCACATATCTAACTAGCTGAACAGTTGAATGGAAAGACCCCCTTCAAAAATACAAGGGCGACCTTTCCACTCCTTCTGACTGCCTCGGCCATCCAGGGTCTTGACACGCCGGGGTCCTCCTTTAACTTGAAGAAGCTTGTCCCCTAACACTGTCTAGACAGTCCTTCTTGTTTGAAGTGAAACACAGCGCCCTCTGCTGTCTCTTTGAGCACTTCAGGAGGAAACAGGGCAGGTCAGTCTATCATGACCCACAGTCCTACTGAGTCAGGGAAACATCACAGGGGTCCAGCAGGGCACTCCACACCAAGTTCTTGACCACTCACGAACTTTGCAGCAATTTCTTCTTCTGTACGGACTGGGGATGAAGTCCCACGCAGCCATTTGTAATCCACAACAGATCCCGGCCCGATTTCCCAAAGGATCTAGCACACAAGAATTAACTTCTCCAAAGACCCGGACCCGATGGCCCAAAAAGGTCTAACAATGCAACATTTGACTTTCTCTTCCAAAGACCCTGGCCTGCTGGCCCAAAGGGGTCTATTTCAATTCAACAGATGCAATTCAAAGTCAGCATTATATTTTTCAACAAAATCTCCTTGGTCAGTTGTGGTGGCCAGCTGGCCGGCCACACAAATTTTCTTGGTCTTAAGTATTTCTGAACTTCTCCCACTTTTGGTGAGGTACTGAAGAGTCTTACTTTTAAATGTAGTACTCGGGATGAGGCACTTGGACATATTCTCCGTTCTCATTCCTGACCCGGATGGACCAAGCATGTCTTGAGCCATCTGGGCGGCGGACCTCCTCCCTATCAATATAGATGGAGCGCCCGTACAGCCATCGAGCTTTCACTTTGCTAAACTTTTCTTTTAATCCTTCCGCTGGGGAGTCCCGATATGGCTTGGGGACAAAGATAGTCCCAGATAAGCCTGTCGCACCCCCAGTCCCTGAATTTCTCCACTAGCAGCATGACCTCCCTTGGAGCATAGGGGTAGTCATAGCCATACTCCAAGGCAACCTTTTTTTGCATCCAGCACTGCATTCTGGATAACCAAGGAAGGGTTCTCTGGTTACCTCTCCCTGGTGGAGAAAATGGGGTGTGCTGCACCCTCTGGATCATCTCCTCATAGGCAATGTTCTGATCCCAGGCCCTGGCAATATTCCCTGGTGGGGTGAGATCCAGGACCCTGGTAACATAGGCCTCGCAGAATCCTAGCTTCTTGGTCAATTCCCCTCTTTTCAATGGCCTCCTGATCAAAAGGTACACCAATTTCAGGACCTGGGGAGCTGTGATCAGTCTCTGATCCCCATTCCCACTCTATTTCCTCAGTCTTCAATAGCTTCCTCCAGGGACCCATATTTTGCAATGACAGACAGGGAAGTCACTCTGACCGGGCAACTCTCGCCCTCACTACTGGTGTTGTAAGAAGACAATTGGGTAATTTCTGTCTGCACAGGCTGGGGGATATTTATAGGGGCGGAATCCGTTATGGCCCTGACCAGCGGCACTTCTGGCCAGGTCCCAACTGTTTGTGTGGACATGGAACCTCTCCCTATGGAGCTCTGCAACCGAACTCCCTCCCCGCAGAGTGTGAGCCCACCGACTGTTGGCAAGGTCTCCATCTGCATCATCAGCCTGAATACCCCTCTTCCTGCACCACAGAGGAAATTGGACTCGTTCCCCGTCACCTCCTGAGTGAGGCCTGTATCCCACATCACTGTAAGCTTCTTGGGATGGCCCTCGCTCTTCTCTGCCCTGAGCAGCAAATCACCACATTGCCCACATTGGACCCACGCCTGCACCCTCAGAGTAACAGTGGCACATTGGGGACATACCACTACAAGGAACTCCCGGCCTCCGGAGCACAGCGTCAGTCCGCCGCCCAGTACCATCTGGATACCGGTATTCCAAACTAGCAGGGGATTGGGCTAGTAGATCTGCTCTCGGCTCTGCTCGGCAGGGTTTTCGCCCATGGTGGCAGCAATAGTAGGAACACCCTTCGCTCCTCTGGTGAACGACATGTCTCCATTTACACGGGTCTCCCGCACAGCCACGCCCGGAGGAGGGAATATTAATAGGGTCCCCTGGGCCTCTCTGGATTGGCCAGTCGGTCCCGCTGCCTCCTTCCATTCACCATGTTGGGCGATCACTCCTGCCCTTGAGCAGTCCTGCTCTTGGCGTGCTTTCCCACGCAATGCTGTAACTCTTCCCCTGCCATGCTGCTGCGCTGCAAATATTTTGGAGGTAGCTGCAAAGCGGAGTATGTTACTTGCTAGACATACATCTGCCCACCTTAATTGCACTAAGGCCTCCACTGCACTTTTGTTGCCTAAAGCCAGCTGCCCTTTCTTGCTCGGCAAGAGCAGCATCCCGCCACCGACTGCACGGTTGATACTCCTCTTCCTTGCCACACACTTGCAATTAACCTCTTCCATACTGGCTCTGGGACTAGCTCCACGGCCCATACACTATATAATCTCTGTATGATTGCCCTTTACTAGATTTACCAAAACTATAATCAGAGGATACACCCATCTATCCAGTCAGGCAGGCCCTTGCACTACATAGTTGATGGAAGATCTAAAGGAGATTGTGCAAATCAGATTGTATAGCGTGTGGTGAACAGATGTCCAGGGGCACATTTCTGTTTTCAATACTACAGCTCTGCTCCATATAGGCTGTTATGTGATTGCTCCAATTGTGAGCAAAAAATTGCATCAATCACCCCTCATGGACTAAAGACAAACCCGTAAAGTAAAAATTTTAATTTTATTGGTATATAACCATATTAAAGTAGAAAAGATTGAATATATAAAAGCATGCATTGGTGATCCAATACAAAATACGGGCAGGTGCATATTGACAGAGAAAATGCGACCTTCTAATTGTGCTATAGATTCTGTGTGTGTGTGTGTGTGTAAAAACGCCTGACCTGTTTCAGACTTTAATGTAGCGTCCTTCAGAGGCGATACATTAGATAATATCTACTAGGATATAAATATAGCCTATTAGTAACAATTGTTTTTATATAACACAATTATTTTAAATATGTTACGAATAGGCTATATTAATATCCTAGTAGATATTATCTAATGTATCTCCTCTGAAGGACGCTACATTGAGAGCCGGTTCACACTGCCACAACCATAATTCGCCCCATGTCGGAGCGACTTTTTACCGCGATTTTACCGTGATTTTCCTGCGATTTACCGCGACTTTACCACGACTTGTGAATTATTTTGCAGGACTTATATGACAGAGGACTTTGTGTTTGGCCAATCAGAATATGATGTGTTGTGACCTAATTCCCCTTCTGTTTTTTTACTAATTTCCTCATTGCCAATCAGTGTCCACGAATCAGTGTCCACCAGTGCCACTCACAAAGACCAAGCAAAGATAATGGAATATATATACCATTATTTATTTTATATATATATATATATATATATATAAATATATTCCGTTATAGGCATGGCTGCAATGTGGGGAATGCCTGGCTAATCTCTTTCTTCTTCCTGGAAAGTCTGATAACAAGTCGCTTCAATTAAGATAAGGAGGTGACTCCCATTGAAGTATAGGACAGGTCGCCTCAAAGTAGTACAGGACCCTTTTCTGAAGTCGGAGCGACTTCAGTAGTGCCAATTAAGACGGCACTGATTGATTAACATTGCTTTTGTTATGTCAAGCGACCTGGGGCAACACAAGTTGCCTCACAAGTCGCGCTAGTGTGAATGGGCTCTAAAAGTCAAAACATGTCAGGGGTCTTCACACACGATAACAGAATCTATGGCACAATTAGATGGTCGCATTTCCTTTGTCAATATGCACCTGCCTTTACTTTGTATTGGATCACCACCAATGCATGTGTTTGTTTGTTTTTTTTTTTTTTGTTTTGTTGTTTTTTTTTTTTTTGTATAACAATAAAATTACAATTTTATTTTTTACGTTACTGGTTTGTCTTTAGTCCGTGAGGGGTGCTTGATGAAATTTCTTTTTGCTCACAATTGGTTCTGTTAATTTTTAATATGGACATGACAAACCCATTCCTCTAACAAATACCAAGGTTCCCCAAGAATATTATGGGATTGCTCTGCTCCTGCACACTCTGCCAAATGAACAATCTATGCATGGAGGTAAGGTAGAAACAAAAATTGATGGCTGTGTATTTAGGGAGAACAATGATTTGCATTGGAAAATTATTAAACTAAAGAAGTAGGAGCAATCTCTTGTAGGGGAAGGGCTGGTGCTGGGTGTGCAATGACATCAGCTAGTGAACTACTAATCCCTTTCCCATCCCAAATTCAGGATGGGTAGTGTAGGTTTTTAATAGGACACTGGAGGCTGAGGTAATGCCTGTCCTAGAACCTAGAGAAAGGTGTATTTTTTAATGCAACAAGAGGTACATTAATGGTATATTGGTACATATGGAAGCTGGAGTTCTGGGGAAAAAAGATGGACTTGGCCTTTAATGCAAATGTTGTATACCTCTTCCTCCTGGACTTCAGCAGAATGGCAAGGGGCATTGTGACTCGGTGGTCCTAAAGCATCCGACTGCCAAAGGTGTTCAGTGTGCTGTGACTTTTTTTTTTTTTTTTTCTCATCATTCAGCAGACATTCTAAGGCGCATGTTTGGATGCACATGTCCAAAAGACAGTAGTTTGGAACCTTCTGAGAAGTACAGTCAATGTCTGAGAACCGCTTATCCCATTCTGAATTCTAGAGAAGCTTCTATGTCTTTGAAACCATTTCCAGTAGGGTCCTCATAGGTGGCAATTACAGCCTGGCTGTGGGAACAATGTTGGAGTGGCAGCACTGAGTGGGGACGGATTGCACTGAAGGTTGACGGGCCCTTGGCCATGCAGCTTTAGGACCTAGCATCAGCATAGTATGATGTGGAACTTGGCAGAAGCGCTAATGCAATGCATCAGAGCATCATGTGACCTGACCAGAGAACACAAACCTGAAGATATTTGTGTGGACCCCCAACAACAAACATGACCCTGCTCATCACCACCTTCTCCATTGTGCACTTCACTTGCTGTTAGTACTAATTTCTAGGACTTGGTGTTGCCATTCTAAAATATACAGTACAACCATGGGCACTGTTTTACAATTCTTTTAGTGTGAAACCATTCTTGTATATTTTCACAATGGGTTTAGGTATTTTTTTGAATAATTGCCCCATGAAGTAAACCATCATATTACCAAAAGTATTAGGATGCCTGCCTTTACACACATGAACTTTAATGGCATCCCAGTCTTACTCTGTAGGGTTCAATATTGAGTTGGCCCACCCTTTGCAGCTATAACAGCTTCAACTCTTCTGGGAAGGCTGTCCACAAGGTTTAGGAGTGTCTATGGGAATGTTTGAACTCCATATTAAACCCTACGGACTAAGACTGGGATGCCATTTAAAATTGATGTGTGTAAAGGCAGGTGTCCCAATACTTTTGGTAATCTAGTGTGAGAGCTGCTCCTGTCAGGTTTACACACAGCAAAGTTATCCATGTAACAGCATTGGTCCAATCGAGTACCAGCTTGGTCACTTGTTGTCCTTAATGAATGTTCAGTCTCTAGTATCTCTAGTAATGGTGAGGGAGCAAAAGAAAGTAAAATATGTGCTGTTAGGAAAAATGGCATGAAGGTAGATCTAAACCCAATCCCTAAACTCTCATATAGGCAAAATGTGTTACATTTTTGCATTGAAATCCCAACCTAACAAATCCTTGTTCAGACAGGACTTCCTGTTTATGGGTGACAATGGTTTCCCAATTGTGATCCTGTGTTGTCAGTCACGTTGCTGAGGCATGGTCCACCTTTGTCACTCAAAGTAAATCTATGTGCAGCCAATGCTGGTGTGATCTCATGTAGGATCTCAGGACGTGGCTAGGTGAAAAGTGAGCTTTTCTGAAAACAATGAGTAATTGGGGCACTGAAGTTTATAGGGCACAGAGCCATCTAAATGCCATTCAATTTATATTTAGATGTATTTTTTTAAAAAGCTGAGCATATTCCTGTGCCCAGCATGGAGAAGGCAGATGTGATTTTTAGTGAATGTATATGGTTAATTTCTAAATGATAAAACTGTGGGGAGAAAAATAAAACCTTAAATTTTTGCCTTCCCAGGTTCCTCCCTGGCAGAGGTGGTCAAAGCCGGGAACGAGTTTCTAAAGTCATCGGTGGATGTTGCAGTATTTGGTCTCTGATTTGTAGCTGGAGAAGTCTCGTGTATAATAAAAGCTGTGGTACAGAGGATATAAGTCTCCATCTATTTCTTGTTAGGGTTATGCTAAACTGGAATTTTAGTTTTAGAAAAGTCACCACTTATCTGTCATGATTTTTGTTTTATTTCCAGGACTGGATTCAAGTCAGAAACTGACTTGAGTTCCTCCTGCCACCAAACAGCCTTCAGAAAAAAATCACAAAGAACAAAGTGTCTAAATCAGCCATTCTCAACTGGGGTTCCTTCCAAGGTTGCTAGGGGTCCCTTGAGTTGTGGCTGATAAACCTCCAATTTGATGGTGCTTTCCTAGTTCTGGGTCCAACACCACTTGGCAGAGCTAGCTGCATGGTAGCAGTCATCTTCCTAGTTCTGGGTCCAACACCACTTGGCAGAGCCAGCTGCATGGCAGCAGTCCTCTTCCTAGTTCTGGGTCCAACACCACTTGGCAGAGCCAGCTGCATGGCAGCAGTCCTCTTCCTAGTTCTGGGTCCAACACCACTTGGCAGAGCCAGCTGCATGGCAGCAGTCCTCTTCCTAGTTCTGGGTCCAACACCACTTGGCAGAGCTAGCTGCATGGTAGCAGTCATCTTCCTAGTTTTGGGTCCAACACCACTTGGCAGAGCCAGCTGCATGGCAGCAGTCCTCTTCCTAGTTCTGGGTCCAACACCACTTGGCAGAGCCAGCTGCATGGCAGCAGTCATCTTCCTAGTTCTAGGTCCAACACCACTTGGCAGAGCCAGCTGCATGGCAGCAGTCCTCTTCATAGCTGTCTGTAAGAGTGGCATTTTGATCATCACTGCAAGTTGGGCATTCTTGTGACTAAATGTAAGGCGCTTTTCAACTGACTTCCAATTAATTGGTTTAGGCAGAGATTCCCAAGATCTGAAAACTATTTCAAGAATTCCTGTCCTAAATTATGTTTCTCTGCTACTTCTGGCCCAACACTGGCTAAGGGACCACAAATATGAGAAGCAGAAATGCCTTTGACTGGGTGGCCAGTCTGTGCCCCTGACTCTTGTATTCTAGTTCAAGGGTCTCCAAAACTTTCTAAACAAAGGTTTACTGTCCCTCAGACTTTAGAGCCAGCCTGTGGCCAATGGGTACTAAAAATGTCTAGGGCTTGGTGGTCATTGGGAGTAAGAGTGACTGTGACTGGTAAGTAAGAGGAGGAATAATGCCCCATCATTGGTGTAGGTGGGAGGGCTGGTGTCCATTTTGTTTATCTGTAGGATGAACTATGCCCCATTGTTGTCAGTGGATGGAAAGGTGCCTCTTGTTGGTGTTAGTGGGAGTAGTGCCTGTGCTGGGAACAGTGACCCAAGGTCAGGACAAAAGCAAGCAAAGGGCGACCACTGCTCTAGTACCTTGGCAGCCATTTTATGCAAGAGGTTCCAGTGAATTTTGCAAACAAAAACACAAAAAAAGGGCGCACCGACCTAGCGCATTATCCTCAATGCAGGCTTTATTAGTTGAAATCTAAAAATGGCTACTCACAAGCGCAGGTGAAAATCAATCGCAACAAACTCATGCACTTGAGTATCAGAAGTAGTCCATACAGGTGTCCATAGTCTCATTAGGATGACGGCTGACGCGTTTCGAGACATACGCCTCTTCCTCAGAGCCACTGTGGCATGATTTACTCACAGGTTTAAATACCAGTGCAAGGGCCCAAAGACCATCCATGTGGTCTACAGAGCTCCTCCCTCTGGGGCGTGGCAGTGGTGCTGGAACTCGTCCCACTGCCAATCATCCTCTAGCAGGGTGGGTTCATCTAATCCATATAGTACATAATTCCTTTTTCCATATACAAACCAATAATACATATAAATAAAAACAAGAGCATAAATACAACTGCAAATACAATTTTGGATGTAAATATAATACAATAGTAGATATAAATCTAGACCAAATATTCTTTAATAAGAATACAGGTGTAAAGGGATATATAAACACCAGTGTCCTTTGTTCAGCGTGAATGGCCATTTGCAAGCCGAATAGCCACTGCCTACCTTTCTAGGTCCTGGGCAGTATAATGGTGATCCATACCCAAATCCAAAGTGGATATATTGGCTAGTTGCTGTATTGGATCATAGCACTCCAATTATAGATGTGGTATCGAATTGCAGCACCTGCCCCTTCATGTGGCACCGGAAAAAAGTAGTAGGTTTCCGATGGTCATAGCTACACAATCAAGCGTTTCATAATTTGTGGAACCAACTATGTAGTCTATGGACTGATCTGCCCGTGTGGTTTACTATATGTTGGACGCACCATACGCCCTCTAAGGGTCCATTCACACTAGCGTGACTTGGTAGCCTGAAAAGTCGCGGTCGGTCGCCTGCCATTGATTAGCACAGGACCGTTCTAAAAGGAGCGACACAAGTCGCTCCGACTTGGAAAAAGGGTCCTGTACTACTTTGGGGCGACCTGGAGGCGACTTGCATTGACTTCAATTATATGACTTCACAGATCGCCCCAGCAAGTCGTGTCGCCCCTGTCTGAATGGGCTCTTGGAGTGAGATTTGGGGAACATAAGTGTAGCATAATAAATAAAAAAAAATCAAGGAAGGCCGTAGAGAACGAAACAACTATTCCGTACCACGTCTCCTCTGTATGTTTCATAACGGGGATCCCACTGGGCTGAAAGTCTTTGGCATCGAAGAAATTAGCAGGGACCTAGATGACGGGTGAGGTTTCAGAAACTATGCAGGAGGGAATCCTATTGGATTTTTACCCTAGGATCTCTAGCACCTAGGGGTATCAATGAAGATCTAGAGGTCCATGGGGTTGTGTAGGGACTGCCCCAGTCCTTTAGGGCAGCAAGACCTAAGCCATCCGAGACGCCATTTATAAAGTCCAGTAGGAAAAAGCGTTGGAAGCCTCGTTTTCTGAGCGCAGGAGAAAGGTGGTTCATTCACCACATTTTGTTTGGAGCAGTTCCAGTGCATTTACCTGTCAAGCCTGAATTGGGAACTATTCTGAGTCCCAAGTACAGTATATTGGTTAATTTGAAGGTAGTGTGGGGCAGACCAGTGTCAGAAATATTAGCACTATCATTGCTGGACTCCTGTGAATTTTCTTTGCCTGCCTTCAATATTGAGTCAAGGAATGTGTGTGCTGCAAATGAGTGTCAAGACTTACACAGAACAAGTAAAGGAAATTCCAAGTAGAACAGTGCGCCGCTGTTGGAGGGGTGCAACGCTCTTTCACCTAGCACTCGGACCACTTTGAATATCACCCATCAAAGTTACCGAAGCACTGTTTTCATTTTGTAGCACTTTACGGACTGTTTATCACATATTTTTGGATTGTTGATATTTAATTTAAGTTTTCTGTATTTTTTTTTTTTTTTTATAGTTAATTCATTTTTTTTTATAGCTAAATAATTTTTTCAGATTTTTATCTGGCACCATTATTTAAGATTATCACTACTTGATACTTCTTTCGCTGGAACAGTTTATCGATATTTTATCTATCTATTTATTGCACTTATCACTTTTAGATTCACTGAGCATTATTTTATTCTGCTTTTAAACCAGAATATCTTTGTCACGTTTGCACTTCACCATTTTACCATATTTATGCATTTATTTATAGTGTTTATTTATATACGCACAATAGCACTTTACCTAATCCAGTGAAACAAACTTATCCTCTTCCACACATATTTTATTTATTACAGGCAGCGCCATTTTACTTCTTTATCCTGTGAATGCCTCATTTTTCAGGCTGGAAATGAAAAACAATGGGTCTGTAAAGGTTCCGCCAAATTGTGGAACGGATGCGGACCCATTTTACAGACGTGTGCATGGACCCTATATGTATTAGACATGTATTTACCGGCTGCTGTCAGTTCTGGCTGATTTATGAAAAAAAAAAAAAATTTAGGGCAACTTTTCCAATTGCAATACTTCTGTTATGACATTGTCCATGTGTTGGGACTGTTTGTGCACAGCTAGTACATCTTTTGTAGCTGCAAATATTACCTAAAGCTTTTTAAAGTTTGCCTCCCATTAAAGTCAATGGGGCCTGCCGCGAACTTGCGGTTCACAGACTTTTGAGAAAATTTGCGGCTGACGTTCGCGAACCGCCCCGGCCGATGTTTGTCCATCACTACTGACCGTTCTCTCTCGGCGGGGAACGATCGCAGGTGTCAGGCGGCAATCGGAACCGCCTGCCCGCTGCATCGGCTTACCCGCTGATGGCTTACCCGCGGGGGCGGAAGAGTGCCGCTGAGGGCACGTGCTTGCACCCTAGTCTCCTGAGAGGGAGCGCCGTACATGTATGGCGATTTGCCTGGGAGCGGCTGCCTGTCGCAGTATATTTGCGGCGGGTGGTTGTAAAGAGGTTAGAGGAAGTCTCGCACTGGATTACTGCTCACATCTGGAAGAAATGCACAAAACACGCCAAGGTTCAAGAAGGGTACACATGATGAATGGATTTAGAGGACTTCATCATGTTGGACTCTTTTGCATTTAAATCCCTTTGCTGAGCGCACGGCTCTAGGAATGAAAAGAGTGCTGTTTGCAGGGACCGTAGATAATTTGGCTGAGTAGATCTCTAATTAAAATAACAAAATGCAGCGCTATCATTTTTAAAAATGAATCAAATTGACTTTGGACTTGATAAAACAAAGTGAACAAACACCAGCAGATGACATGGCTCCCCAAATCATCACTGACTGGAAAATTTAGCATTTAATTTGGAAATCAAAGTCCCAGAGTCTGGAGGAAGAGTGGAGAGGCACAGAATCCAAGTTGCATGAGGTTCAGTGTGAAGTTTCCACATTCAGTGATGATTTGGGGAGCCATGTCATCTGCTGGTGTTGGTCCACTGTGTTTTATCAAGTCCAAAGTCAACACAGCCCTCTAACAGGAAATTCTAGAGAACTTCATGCTTCCCTCTGCTGACCAGCTTTATGGAGATGCTGATTTCATTTTTCATCAGGACTTGGCACCGCCCACACTGCCAAAACTACCAATACCTGGTCACATGATCATGGTATCACTGTGCTTGATTGACCAGCAAATTGGCCTGACCTAAACCTCAGTGAGAATCTGTGGGGTATTGTCAAAAGGAAGATGAGATATCGGACCCAACAATGAAGATGGGTTGAAGGCAGCTATCAAAGCAACCTGGGCTTCCATAGCGCCTCAGCAGTGCCACAGGCTGATCACCTCCATGCCGTGCCACATTGATGCAGTAATTCATGCAAAAGGAGCCCCAACCAAGTATTGAGTGTATATTATTCTGTACATGGACAGACTTTTCAGTAAGCCAACATTTCTGTATTAAAAATCCTTTTTTTTTTTTTTTTATTGGTCTTATGTAATATTCTAGTTTTCTGAGATTCTGAATTTTGGGGTGTCACTAGCTGTAAGCCATAATCATCAAAATTAAAAAAAGAAATGCTTGAAATATATCACTCTGTGTCTAACACATCTATATAAAATAGATGTGTTACACAAAATTCTGATACAATAGTTTTTATAGGGTTAAACAAAGCCAAATTACAGGCTTGAGGAGAAAGAAGGCAAAATGATCCCGCGCAGGGGAACAAACCTCAAATTACTTGTGAAAACAAACAAAATATGTGTAGCACCCTCCTAGTCAGGTGCTAGGTAGTAGGTATAGTTGTTGGCTTTCTCTGCTTAACAGAAAAGCAGTAGGTAAAGCATCTGTGCTCCCTGCTTATCCGGGAGCTGGATCTACTAGTTAAGCCTGCTCCATGTGTCCAATGTGTGATTCATGTGGGCTGAAGGTGTGTCCCCACTGTATCCAATGGAGAGGTACATTGGACAGTGGATGATACCCAGCCAATGACACACAGGCTTTGATATTATCCCATGGGTTTGGCAGAGAGAGTGGTGCGTCATGGGATAGGGTATAAAAGCCAAGGGCACATGAGGCAGGGGGTCTTTGGGTGGGAAGCCAGGTCCCAGAAGGAGGGTGACGGCTGTCTCCTCTTCTGTAGTAGTGGATGGTGGTCACAGGCAGTCGGCCTAGTGAACCAGTGAGTGGGACTGAACCCAGAGGTCCAGGAGAAGCTGACTAGATGAGTTGGGGCTGAACTGAATCTGGAAAAACAGTGTCCGCGAGTACAGAGGAGCTTGCCCAGGGGTCTGCCTAGGAAGGGGACCACTCCAGAGTGTAGGTGTCAGCTTCACAGTGAGAGAGAAAGGGGGTGCCAAGTTAGAACCCTGAAGATAATTACACACAGGAACACTTTTATTACCTTCACTTCAGTGGCAGAGTGGAGCAGCGGCCTTGCCGCATTCTCAAGTCAGATGTCCTCAATACTGTGAATAGTTGCTAGTTGGAGTATCTCAATCATCCCTTCTAAAACTACAAAACAACATACCCTGGCCTGATCATTGACTGAGCCAAGGACTTAAAGTACTAGTTTTCTGCTATCAGTTGCTAAGGGTAACCCAGGGGAATCCAGAAAGTTTTCTAACCAGCAGCCCTCTAGGGGGCAGTGCTCCATATGTTTCCAATGTTTTAAAGCAATTAGTAGAAGCATCCGCCACAAGTGTCAGAGGTGGTACCGAGTAACTGGACACAGGGGCCTAAGACATGGTGGGACAGCATGGGAGGGATTGTCCTACCACGGTGGAGGAGAGGGGGAAGAGGGAAGGGGAAAAAAAAGAGGGGTGGGGAGGGTGGAATAGGGAGGGATAGGGAAGCAGAGGGTGAGGTAGCGTGAAGGAGGAGCAAGGGTGAGAACCAAGTAGAATAAAGGAAGCAGGAAAGAGCTAGGCAGGGGGAGAAAAAGAGATGGTCAAGACAAGAATACAAAAAGAAGATGTAGGCTTAGGCAGGAAGAAAGAGTGAAGCCTGTGGGTTAGATGGTATACTAACGAAGTCCAGAATACCCAAGCTGCCTGGGGTCAGAGTGGGGAAAGTAAAAGACCAACAAGGATTCCACACCTTGAGGAACTTAGCATGAGAGTCATGAAGTATACTGGTCATCTTCTCGTGCAATATAAGGGCAGTCAGAATGCTCTTCACCTCCGCAAACCCAACTGAGGGCCTCCTCCATGCTCTGGCAATGGCACTCTTAGTGGCGGTTTTTGTTGAGAAGAGGCTTGGGAGGGGGCAGTGGAGAAGTGCATGCCAGGCGTCCTTATGGAAGGGTACATGAAAAAGTGTTGAGAGTAGGCCGTAGATCCTGGACCAGAATCCCACTAACTGTAGGCAAGATATGGATTTAATTTCCGTGTTGGCCATGTGGGCTGGAACCCAACACCAGCAGAATAGAACTGTATAGGGTATACCAATTCAACCTGTGTGTGTGACTACTGCTTTCAAAATCCCCATACAATGCGCTCACTTAGCAAAACATCTGAACGTTTTCTGAATTTATTTACACTCCTCACTGACTCCACCAACTGTGGAAAGGAGTTACACATTCTTAACACTCTAATAGTAAAGAACCCTTTTTTTTTTTTTTTTTTAGAGGTGGTCACATACCCTCTATTCTCAGCTGCATAAGGAGCTCAGATTGCAGTGAGAGGATAAACAGCAGCACAGTTCCTACACAGCTAGAGAACTGACCACGCTGTTCTTTCATGCCTAGTTTAGTCAGTTTTTAATAGAAAAGCAGAGGGACTGCCAGGATCACCAGGGATTTCACACAAAGGAAGAAATACAAAGAGAACGGGAGATTTTTTTCATACAAGTACATGGTACAGCAGTCACATATCAGGAATATGAAATGTTGGGTTTTCATCCTCTTTAATGTTTGTAGTCATTCCTAATAACTGAGGTCCTTCAGCTCCTTATTAGCTTTGTTGTCTTTCTCTCCAGTTCAAGGATATCCTTCCTGAGGACTGGTGACCAGAACTGAATTGCAAAGTCAAGATGTGGCCGAAACAATCACACCAAAATTCTGATTTTGGTACAAAACTTTGCAAAGGTCTTTACAAATAAAATGTTTTTTTTTTTTTTTAAATATTTAAATATTAATGGTTAATAAAATTAACATAAAAAATGGCCAGGACTAGATACGAGCAAATCTTGGGGTTTATGCACTTCAACGACAATGAACTCTGTCGTCCTCGTGGTGACCCTGGATCTGACCGGCTCCACAATATTTGGCCCCTCGTATATCACTTCAACCAGAAGTTTGTAGCCTTGTATACGCCCCAACAAGCTGTCTGCGTTGATGAGTCCCTGATAACTTTTCTGGCCACCTGGCTTTCAAAGAGTTTTTCCCCAGCAAGCTTGCCAGATATGGGGTCAAAATGTATAAGCTCTATGACAGGTCAACAGGCTATACATGTAGTTTCTGAATTTACGAGGGAAAAGATAGCAATGTGGAGCCCCCCAACTGCCCAGTCTACATGGGGAGCAGTGGAAAGGTTGTTTGGGACTTGGTGTCACCGTTATTCGGAAAGGGGAACCATTTATACGTGGACAATTATTACACAAGCGTGCCACTTTTTAGACACCTCTTTGAATTTGTAATTGGCGCATGTGGCACCGTGCGACATAATCGCCAAGGCTTCCCCCAATTTTTGTAAATGCCCCACTTAGGGGGGTAAGCCTACTTGAAAAGTAATGGATTGCTTGTAATGAGGTGGAAGGACAAACGGAACGTTTTTCATTTTGTCTTCCATGCACGCAGATAGGACAGTCAAAACTGCAATGGTGACTGGTGATGTTGAGAAGCCCTCTGTGTCCACAACTACAACCTTAACATGGGAGGGGTGGAATTCAACAACTAGATGATGGCGCAGTACTTAATTGCCCGTAAGGCCAAACGCTGGTACAAAAAAGTGTCTGTATACTTATTCCAACTGGCTCTGCTGAACGTTTATGTACCATACAAAGCATCAGAAAGGATCCTTCCTAAAATTCAAGATCATCACATCCCTTTTGTTTCCAGAAGGTGCCGTGGCCCAATTTGCCAATCCAGATGCAATGAGCAGCTGCATGAGAGGCATTTTCCGGATGTCCTCCCTGGTACCCTGACCCAAAGAGCACCCAAAAGAAGATGTCGTGTCTGTAGCAAACGTGGATATAGGCGTGACACCCGCTATTTTTGTCCCTCCTGTCCTGGCCAACGTAGTCTCTGCATCGGGGACTGTTTCCACCACTACCACACACTAGTGAAATATTAGTATAGGGTACAGCACGGCACAGTCTGGGGCACACATTCACACAGGGTCTCGAAAGATATTAGATGGCTATTACATTTTTAGAGACCCTAACCTGGAACGTTCAAAGTTTTTTTACAGTTACAAAAAAAGTGTAAAAAAATAAGAAAAGCAAAAAATTAGTTGTCATTTTATTGAGTTAACTTTCTGTTCTTACTTTTTTACAGTACTTTAAAATATACTGCTATACTGTAATGTTTTATTGTTACTGTGTTTCCCATTGTTAACCATTGTTTGCTTTGCAGGTATGCCATTCTACTGTTTTACTGTACTGTATACTATACTGCTATATTGTAATGTTTTATTGTTACTGTGTTTTATTGTTAACCATTGTTATGCTTTGCAGGTATGCCCATCAGATGCAGCACTGATCTGTTTATTCTGACAGCAACAGAGTTTGCTCTCAGCATATACGTAAATCAATGATTGCAGCGCTGTAGGAGGTGATTTCACCACAGAAGTTAAAAAAAAGAGCATATATGGCCAAGCGTAGGGGATGGGGTGGACACACAGGGCAGATCTCCCCTATGCTTCGCCATATATATTTTTACATTTTTCTTGGCAGAGATTTTCTCATCCATATTGATCAATGGGAATCGAGGAATCTGTTATGTTCTTTTTTTTTTTCAACCAGCTCATGAGCTGAACGGAAAAAAAAGAACATTGCATGTATGCCCATCATCAGAAATGAGTGTAGGCTGGGAGGTCTAATGGTGGGCATACCACACAGTTTCTGGCAGAGATTTCTTCATCCACATCGAACAATGTGAATGGAGGAATCTGTTAGGTTCTCTTTTTTGTTCAACCCACAGGCTGCATGAAAAAAAAGAATATTACAATATATGCCCAGCAAGGACCAGCAATGTACTGGTATGTCGCTGGACTTTGAGTAGTTATACTGGGATGATGCCTACAGATTTAGGCATCATCTTGGTATTGTTTTTTTCAGCCAGCGGTCAACCACTGGGTAACCCGAGAATGCAGCCGGTAGTTCTGTCAGCTGATCATAGAGTCTAAAAAACCAGAAGCTATGAGCATATAAACAGCAATTTTTAAATTGGGAAAGCATCTTATCACATGGATCTTGTTGTGGTCAGATGCTTTAAGAGGAGAGATCTAGAGTCTAATGGACCCCAAATATAAAAAAGAGTACCTTTCAATGCCTATTGCTATCATAGGGGATAGTTACACTATAAAAGTGATTTAAAAAAAAGAGAAAAAGAAAGGAAGAGTGTAAAAAAAAATGAAAGCACCCCTGTCCCCCGTGCTTGCGTGCAAAGGCAAACACTAGCATCGGTCTCTTGTATGTAAACAGCAATTGCACCATGCATGTGCGGTATCACTGCAAACGTCATAGTTACATAGTTAGTGAGGTTGAAAAAAGACACCAGTCCATCCAGTTCAACCTATGATCTGTGTGTGTGTGCGTGCGCTTGCACTTAACAGTACATCGTATACCCCTGTATGTTTTGGTCGTTAAGGTGCCCATCTCATAATTTTTTTTAACTATCGATGCTCCCTGCTGATACCACTGCATGTGGAAGAGAATTCCACATCCTTACCGTTCTGACAGTAAAGAACCCTTTATACAGTTTAAGATTCAACCGCTTCTCTTCTAATTTTAGTGAATGGCCACATGTCTTTTTAAATTCCATTTCACTGAAAAGTTTTTTCCCTATGCTTGGGTCACCAGTACGGTATTTACAGTATCTCACAAAAGTGAGTACACCCCTCACATTTTTGTAAATATTTGATTATATCTTTTCATGTGACAACACTGAAGAAATGACACTTTGCTACAATGTAAAGTAGTGAGTGTACAGCTTGTATAACAGTGTAAATTTGCTGTCCCCTCAAAATAACTCAACACACAGCCATTAATGTCTAAACCGCTGGCAAGAAAAGTGAGTACACCCCTAAGTGAAAATATCCAAATTGTACCCAATCATCCAATTTTGCCTGCCCAGTACCATGTGACTCATTAGTTTTACAAGGTCTCAGGTGTGAATGGGGAGCAGGTGTGTTAAATGTGGTGTTATCACTCTCACTCTCTCATACTGGTCACTGGCAGTTCAACATGGCACCTCATGGCAAAGAACTCTCTGAGGATCTGAAAAAATAAATTGTTGCTCTAAATAAAGATTGCCAAGGCTATAAGAAGTTTGCCAAGACGCTAAAATTGAGCATCAGCACAGTGGCCAAGACCATACAGCAGTTTAACAGGACAGGTTCCACTCAGAACAGGACTCGCCATGGTCGACCAAAGGAGTTGAGTGCATGTTCTCAGCGTCATATCCAGAGGTTGTCTTTGGGAAATAGATGTATGAGTGCTGCCAGCATTGCTGCAGAGGTTGAAGGGGGGGGGGGGGGGGTCGGCCTGTCAGTGCTCAGACCATACGCCGTACACTGCATCAAATTGCTCAGCATGGCTGCCGTCTTAGAAGGAAGCCTCTTCTGAAGATGATGCACAAGAAAGTCTGCAAACAGTTTGCTGAAGACAAGCAGACTAAGGACATCGATTACTGGAACCATGTCCTGTGGTCTGATGAGACTAAGATAAACGTATTTGGTTCAGATGGTGTCAAGCGTGTGTGGCGGCAACCAGGTGAGGAGTACAAAGACAAGTGTGTCTTGCCTACAGTCAAGCATGGTGGTGGGAGTGTCATGGTCTGGGGCTGCATGAGTGCTGCCAGCACTGGGGAGCTACAGTTCATTGAGGGAACCATGAATGCCAACATGTACTGTGACATACTGAAGCAGAGTATGATCCCCCCCCTTCGGAGACTGGGCCGCAGGGCAGTATTCCAACAAGATAATAACCCCAGACTCACCTCCAAGATGACCACTGCCTTGCTAAAGAAGCTGAAGGTAAAGGTGATGGATTGGCCAAGTATGTCTCCAGACCTGAACCCTATTGAGCATTTGTGGGGCATCCTCAAACGGAAGGTGGAGGAGCGCAAGGTCTCTAACATCCACCATATATTTTCTACCTTTATTGCGACGTTCCACATAGTGGGCTGAAGGATATTTCATGGGAAAAATCATTATATTTTAAAAGGTATATGTAGGAAAAACTCAGATCCGGTGATTTTGGAAAACAAGAGGAATTCATTTATTTACATGCGCATGGAGATATATACAGAGTTCAGTCAAAGGAGGTTGGAGTCCAGGACAACCTGGGCTCTAGCGATCACAGGATGATCACATTTAGTGTAAATAACAATATAACAAGGCAAGTGGGGAACATAAGAACCCTTAACTTCAGAAGGGCAGACTTTCCAAAATTGTACTCATTGATGGAAAGGGTAAACTGGGACCAAACCCTGGGATCCCTGACCACAGAGGAAAAATGGGAATGCTTTAGGAACATATTAAGCAAAGGCATCTCGCAGTGCATTCCTATGGGAAATAAATTTAGAAGAGACAAGGCCAAACCTGGCTGGCTAAACTGTAGCGTTAAAAATCTTATTAGGGGAAAAAAATTGGCCTTCAGGAAATATAAATCGGAAGGCACAATATTGGCTTTCGACCAATACAAGGAGGCAAATAAGAAGTGTAAACACGAAATCAAGATGGCTAAAATAGACTTGGAGAGACAAATAGCGGAGGATAGTAAAAAAAAACCCAAAGAAATTCTTTAAGTATATCAACAGCAAAAAAACTAGGGCAGAGCATATTGCACACATAATTAACGATGATGGGAGGATGGTTACAGAGGACACTGACAAAGCAACCGTGCTGAATGCTTTTTTCTCGTCAGTCTTTACACAGGAAACGGAGGGGTACACTGACCATGACTGTATGATTAGTAGTAATATACAGGACTTGCCACTATGGCTAACAGAGGGTGAAATCAGGGAAAGGCTGGATAAACTTAACACAAACAAATCACCAGGCCCAGATGGCGTACATCCGAGAGTACTCAAGGAACTCAGTAAGGTTATATCCAGACCACTGTTCCTGATCTTTGCGGACAGTATTAGGACAGGAGATGTACCAAAAAGGGTCAGAGGCATATACCGGGAAATTATAGGCCTGTCAGTTTGACATCGATAGTATGTAAACTTCTGGAGGGGATGATAAGGGACTATATCGTAGAGTTTGCTAAAGACAACAGAGTCATCAGTAATAACCAGCACGGGTTTACAAATGGGCGTTCTTGTCAAACCAATCTATTAGCATTCTACGAGGAGGTGAGCTGTGAGCTAGATAGGGGGAGACCAGTGGATGTGGTGTACCTAGATTTCGCTAAGGCGTTTGATACAGTTCCCCATAAGCGCTTAATTTATAAAATAAGGTCTGCAGGTATCGACAGCAGGGTTTGCTCTTGGATACGGAACTGGCTAAAAGGGCGTGTCCAAAGGGTGGTAATAAACAGCGCATACTCAGACTGGTCTGAGGTGGTAAGCGGGGTCCCCCAAGGCTCAGTCCTGGGACCAACCTTGTTCAATTTATTCATAAAAAGCATTGAGGACGGGATCAGTAGTTCGTTATCAGTTTTTGCAGATGACACAAAATTGGGCAGGGCAAAAACTGCACAGCATGAAGCAGATATCCTACAGAATGACCTGGACAAAATTACAGAGTGGGCAACAACTTGGCAAATGAGGTTTAATGTGGAGAAGTGTAAGGTTTTGCACTTGGGAACTAAAAACATAAAAGCACATTACACGTTGGGAGGGGAACCCTTGGGGGAATCAAAAATGAAGAAGGATCTGGGAGTCTTGGTTGATGATAGACTAGGCAACAGCATGCAATGTCAAGCGGCAGCTGCCAAAGCTAGCGGAATATTAGCATGCATAAAGAAAGGGATGTATTCCAGAGATAAGACTATAATCCTTCCACTTTATAAAACTCTGGTCCGACCACATCTGGAGTATTCTGTCCAGTTCTGGTCGCCAGTCCTCAGGAGGGATGTGTTGGAGCTGGAGAGAGTCCAGAGAAGGGCAACTAAACTAATTAGGGGATTGGAGGACCTTGATTATGAAGAGCGTCTGCAATCGCTAGATTTGTTCTCCCTGGAGAAGAGATGCCTGAGGGGGGACATGATAGCAATTTTTAAATATCTCAATGGGGATCTCAACTTAGAAAAAAAGCTGTTCAGTCGAAGGGATTGCATGAGGACTCGGGGGCATACAATGCAATTAGAGGAGAAGCGTTTTAACCTCAGGCAACGTGGGGGGTTCTTTACTGTTAGGGCTACAAGATTGTGGAATTCTCTACCACAAGTGGTGGTTTCTGTGGGAAGTATGGTGGCTTTCAAAAGACTCTTAGACTTACATCTCAAGGATCAGAACATTCAGGGTTATGTGAGATGATTACAGCCACACACACCTACACAGGTTGAACTGGATGGACTATTGTCTTTATTCAACCTCACCTACTATGTAACTATATGTAAAGCAGCCTGTCTCATGCATAAAAATCTACCCAGACAATAGGTTTTGCACTTTTTATAGTGATGAATATTTATGAGGTATAGGTGTGTTCTGGGCTGATCTAAAGTGTAATAGCATATTTCATCCAATCAATGTCCACTCCTTCATCTGGCAAAGTAACGGTTACTTCAACTGTCCCATCCTTTAGCGGGTTCTGGATATTGGTCTTGGAATGTAGCATCCTGCTTCGTTATCTCTCAAGGTTTTTTCTGTAGGAACAAAAGACACACCAACTCTCCTTTCATGCATGCGAGGGGGATGGGGGCCTCTATCACTAGAAATAGGTTCATCATAAAGCATCACTCTAACTACTGGGATTTACATAAAGTATAACTTCTATCTACATTTCTAGGTTCACACATATATATATATATATATATCTCTACGGCTACATTTAGTGAAAGATTCCTGACTCAGCCCATTCTTCCAACAGTATATATATACTGTATCTGTCAGGGAATCCCTGTGAGACGTCTGGCGCATAGATATGCGCATGCGCAGGATATTTCCAGAAGAATTGCTAACAGGCGCACACATGCATGTGCACGTGCACACACACAATTACTTTTGGTGCTAGATGGGCTATTTACAGGGAGCTCATTCTTATTTGCATTGCTGACCTGACATGTTCTTGACCTTGACAACGTCACATTTGACGAAACGTGCGTCGGTCGCGGCGTGCTGACGTCACCTGCTTGTGCGGACGCTATTGGATAGGACGGGCGGAGAAGCCGACCGGCCGGCGGCTTGCCTAATCCTTGCTGTGAATACATTGTTTGTCTGTAAGTTGCTGTCTACTTGTTATTTAATAAAGTGTGGTGGTAATGCACTATGTAGTGCCTTTGTCTTGCATATCACTACTTTGGGGGATAACATTCGAGCGAGTTCTGGAGTGAGCTTCATCGGTTGCCTAAAGGATCGTGGTTAGGACTGTTTGGCTGTTAACCCATGAGATTCTGGTCTGGAGTGATCTTCACCGGTTGCCTGAGGGATCGCTTATGGGTCTGTTTGGCTGTTAACCCATTGGAGTCTGGTAAGCGGTAGTGGTGTTGGACAAGGTCTTCAGTGTGCTACCTTTCTCCTTTCTCTGTCTCACCCTAAACATCATTCATCTGGTAAGCATTTAGTACTCAGGGGGTCTGTGCTCCACTCTCTTGGTTACTTGGCTCTGGTGATGGTGTGCACTTTCCAGGGTGATTCATGAGCACCTAACAGTATTACGCTATGGAGTCTATTTTCTTTTCCCATGTATGACTGCCATCGATTGATGAGAGGCGAATCTGAGTACATCCATCTGAGGTTGATTCAACTCCGTTTGAGTTTTTTGGGCGAACTCTATTCCTTTTTCTGGTAAGGAGATTATGTGAATTTCGATATCATCATCTGACCCTGAAATCTGGAATTTGGACTGTATCTGTCATTTGGATAACACGTTTACATCATAGAGGACTTTTTGGTCTATCAATCATTGTGTCTTGTTTGATGGTTACTTATCAAATCAGCACTTAGTAGCGCGACTTAGCCCCTTTCCATGTTCTTGACCTGACCTTGGATTCCGCTTCAGGCTTTCTGTTAACCTTTGACCCGGCTCCGTTCCTGACTTTTGCTCTGCACGTGACTTGGTACCTCGCTGCCCACCTTTGTGCTTTGGGTCTTTGTGCTCCTCTCTGCGGGAGATTCGGGGGATTCGGCACCTGCCTTTGGCTTTCTTAATTTGGGCAGGTTGAATTCATGCCAACAGACTCTCTATCATATACATCGGGGGGGGGGGGGGGGGGTTTCCTCAACATCAGGTATTTTGCTCAAACATATATTTGCATATATACCCATGTCATTGTGGTGATGGGGGAGATTCGGATGCATGGTGGTTACTTTCATTTGTTTTTTTCTTCTTCTATTTTCCTTCTTTGTTGTTTTTCAATGTACAAGTTTCATTTACTTGCGTATACTGTACATATACTTTTTCTAGTTCAGAGAGTTGGAAGATATTGCGTATTTCCTGAAGAAGCCTATATTGGCGAAACATGTCGAAATAAGAGCGCATATAATTTCTAAACTTTCTTTCCAGCTCCATAATGTCGTATGGGGATACAATGATATATTCTTGATTTTATGGATTTGTGTGTTTTTGCATACTTTTTTTTATGTAATAAATATGAGATATTTTTACTTTTTGCTTCATGTCAAAGTTATTATTTGGTAAAAGTTAGCACCTCTAAAGTCCCACACCTCCTTTTTTTGTTTTTCCTCGCTGCCCGCCTGTTGATGGCCCCGGCTTCCCCTGAGACTCTGTTCCTGCCTCTGATCCCGGCTATGGGTACTACTCTAGTGCTTGCCTGGCTGTCTGCTGCACCAGCCCCATACACTGCTGTATGTTCCAGCCTCCGGAATCCTGACAAGCTGCCTATCCAGAAGCATCACCATAAGCGGAGTGCCCCTTTAATCTGGACCTATCCTCTGAAAATGCCTGCTGTTCCTGCTTCTCTGGTTCCACAGTCTCCTCGGAGTTGCATTCCTTGCTGCAGGTTCTGCAATCAACACCCACAGGCACTCATGTCCCTCCTGTCCCTTAGCAACCTCTGTCTCATCCTCAGTGGGGCAAGGATGGGAGACAGGGCCCTCCTGTAGGGGGCCTGGGCACACAGGGGGGCCCCAACAGCATGGGGAATCGGTGCGGTCAGGCGGAGGGGCAATTACAGAAGGAAGATTTGTGTGGCTCTCTGCAGCAGCTGAAAGCCAGTTTCTCCGCCTCCTGACAGCTTTCAGCTACTGCAGGGAGAGACAAAGACACAGGGCATCATTCCTGTAATTACTTCTCCGACACCGATCACCCTCCCTGTTCTGCCTGCTCCTGACCCCCCCCCCCTTCTTCCTGTGTGCTCACCATTCACTGTGCCCCCCCCCTCTTCCTGTGTGCTCACCTTTCACTGTGCCCCCCCCCCCCTCCCAGAGCGCTGCAGGCTTCCCTGTCCTGTAAAGAAAAAAAGTAATTAATTAACATTGTAATAGATAATTTAAAAAAAATGTAAAATAAGATCATTGTAAACCTTTTTAGCATTTTGAAATGAAATTATAATTTTTTTTTAATGTAAAAAACTATTTTTTTTTTTCACAATAAAGTGCTTTAATGAGTTAACCACTTAAGCCCCGGACGATTTTACCCCCTTCCTGACCAGGGCCTATTTTGCGATTCGGCACTGCGTGACTTTAACGGACAATTGCGCGGTTGTGCGATGCTGTACCTAAACGAATTTGCCGTCCTTTTTTTCCCACAAAGAGAGCTTTCTTTTGGTGGTATTTGATCACCTGTGCAATTTTTTGATCATGCGCTATAATAAAAAAAAAAAAAAGCGACAATTTTGCAAAAATAACAATATTTTCACATTTTTTTATATGAAATTCCCCCCAAAAAATGTAAAAATTAAAATTTGTTAACATTTTTGGCCAATTTGTTTTATGCTACATATGTTTGGTAAAAAAAAAATCGCAAAAAGGGTATTTTGATTGGTTTGCGCAAAAGTTATCGCGTTTACTAACAAAGGGAAAGATTTTTGTCATTTTTGTTGTTTTTTTTTTTAACGAGTAATGGCGGCGATCTGCGATTTTTTTTTTGGGTGACTGTGAAATTGCGGCGGACAGATCGGACCCTTGACTGACATTTTTGACACTTTTGGGGTTACCAGTGACATTTCTACAGTAATCAGTGCTATACATATGCACTGTTACTGTAAAATTACACTGGCAGTGAAGGGGTTAACTTTTTTTGAGAGGGAGGGGCTGTGTGTGTCCCTAGGGGCGTGATTCTAACTGTGATTGGCTGTGGCTTGAGGTGTAGGAACAATGATCAATGGTCCTACATAGTAGAACCGTATGATCACTATTCTTACACAGGGGAGAATGACAGGCGGCTTGTTTACATCAGCCGCCTGCCTTTCTCCCTCTGCATCCGCCGGTCACACGCGGGGGGGTCCGTGACCACGCGAGAGCGGGAGCGTGCCTCCGGGGGCGTGCGCTTCGTTCCTAGACCCTCACAGGCTAGCGACTTAGATCTACGTCACTTTGCCTGTGAGGGGCTGACTGCTGACGTAAATAGTCGTGCGGCGGTCGGCAAGTGGTTAAAGAGGATACACAGAACAAAATCATACAGAACGTTGTACAATAATACAAAAAAAAAGTAGTGTAACAAAGATATAAATGACATATGAGGGTAGAATTTTGTTAATCAAAGCCTATGATAAACATCAAACGGTCAAATGAATATCTGACAATACAAAACGTTATTTTTTTTTACATTTTAGGCCAGTTTGTATTTTGCTACATATTTTGCGGTAAAAAAAATCACAATAAGCGTATTTTGAGTTGTTTGCGCGAAAGTTATCGCGTCTATTAACTACGGGAAAGATTTATGTCATTTTTATTGTTTTTTTTTTACTAGTAATGGTGGCGACCAGCGATTTTTTTTGCGGGACTGCGAAATTGCAGCGGACAGATCAGACCCCTGACTAACATTTTTGACACTTTTGGGGGGGGGGGGGGGGCAGTGACATTACTACAGTAATCAGTGCTAAAAATATGTACTGTCACTGTAATAATGACACTGGCAGGGAAGGGGTTAACACTGTGGGCGATCAAGGGGTTAAATGTGTACCTAGGGGAGTGTTTTCTAACTGTATGGGGGCGTGGCTTGTGAAATGATCATAGAGACCTGTGTTCCTATATAGAAGGATCACAGGAGCTCTGTGATCATTCCAGAGAGAAGAATGGTCAGCTGTGTTTACAACAGCCGGCCGTTCTTCTCTCTCAGCGGGGAACGATCGCGGGTGTCAGGCAGCAATCGCAGCCACCTGCCCCGTGCATCGGAGTTCCCACTGATAAGTGGGGGGCGGGGGCGGGAGCTCGCCTCCGGTGGCGCGTGCTCGTCCCCAAAGTAGAGCTACGTCGGTTCACGCAGGAGGGGCCGCCCTGCCGCAGTATAACTGGAAGCCGTTAAATAACTAGTAGAACTGCAATCGCCTACATAATGAGAATGGAATATGTAACTTCTGTGTATCTGGCTGTGATGATAGCCATGCCCCTGGCTCCCGCTGTATATAATCATGCGCCCCCCCCCCCCCCCCCCACCCAGAAATGAAGGATCAGGTACTAGGTAAGTGATCTGGCACAGCAGAGCCACCTTGCCGCTGCATATGTAAGTTATATGGCTGGGAAGTGGTTAAACTAACACTGCTCAAAGAAAAAAAAAAATGAATTTTGTTTAGTTTTGTTACATTTTATTGTCTAAGGATTACAAAAAATGAATCATTGTTGCAGGAAAATATCTTTGCTTCGCTTGTCCTTAAGGCTACGTTCACATGTGGGCACAGCGGATCACGGACATTATCACCGCAATTCTGCCCGCGATCCGGATATCATTGCAAATAGCAGGGACGCCTGTGCGATGTCCATGATTTTGCAATGGCACCCCAAACGCTGTGCGATGTTGCCGCGATTTCCGCCCGCCGAATCGCAGTTAACATCGCGCAAATAGAATCGCGGGATGCATGACGCCCCAAAAAAAGGTACAAGAGCTTCTTTTGGGCGTCATGCGTCCCGCGATTCTGTTTGCGTGATGTTACCTGCGATTCGGCGGGCGGAAATCGCGGCAACATCACACAGCAGCGTTTGGGGTGCCATTGTAAAATCACGGGCATCGCACAGGCGTCCCTGCGATTTGCAATGATTTCTGGACCGTGGGCAGAATCGCGGTGATTCTGCCCGTGATCCGCTACGCCCGCATGTAAACGTAGCCTTGAGTCCTGGTTCACACTTCTGCGATGCGGGAACGCTGCGAAAATACAGCGCGTTCCCGCATCGCATCCGCACCCCTGGCAGTTCACACTGCCATATGCGATACGCAGGGGGTGTCAATTAAAAGTTAACGACACTCCCAGTTGAGATCGCATATTGCAGTGCGATCTAACAGTGCGCACAGAATGGGATCGCACTAGTGATTCTGCTGCGGATAAAAAAAAGGGCCATGTGCGCGTTTAGTGCGATTGCGGTGCGAATTCAGCCATACAAACTGTATGGCTAAATTTGCACCGCACAGAGATCGCATGTAATTTTAGGAGCAGTGCGCTCCGAATCATATGCGATCTCTGTGATCGCACTAATGTGAACCGGTGTTCCGTGAAAAAAATCATACCCGTGAGAAAACCATACCCTCGTCACTTCCGGTGCACCTACGGAGGGTATGGATTTCTCACGGTAGTTACACTTGCTGCCATTACATTAAAACAGCTCCTCTGCAACATAAATCATCTCCGCTCCTTCCCCTGTCACTTCCCTGCTCTCGGCTAATAAATATAAAAGCGGATCACGGAGCCGACATCTCCGTCATTTACATCTCATACACCCGCCGCCGCTTTTACATTTACTAGCCGACATCAGGGAAGTGACAGGGAGAGGAGAGGAGATGATTGATGTTGCAGCTGTACTGTTTTTATGTAACCGCCGCAAGTATAACATTACACACTTCCGTTATAATTCCAAGTCAATAGGGGGCGCGCGCGCGCCGCCGGAGGCGTGCTCCCGCCCCCACTCTTTCCCTGACATCCCCGCGCTAGTGACCAGCGGCTCCAATGTCCGCCGGCCACTCGCGATCTCCCGCTGGAGAGGGAGAAAGGCAGGCGGCTGATGTAAACAAAGCCGCCTGTCATCCTCCCTGATGTAAATGCAGAGATCATACGATCCTGCTATATAGGATCGTATGTCTCTGTGGTTACATCACAAGCCACGCCCCTTGACAGTTACAATCACGCCCCTAGGGACACAATTAACCCCTTGATCACCCATACTGTTAACCCCTTCCCTGCCAGTGTCATTTTTACAGTAACAGTGCATATTTATAGCACTGATTACTGTAGTAATGTCACTGGTCCCCCCAAAAGTGTCAAAAATGTCAGTTAGGGGTCGGATCTGTCCGCCGCAATGTCGCAGTCCCGCAAAAAACAAAAAAAAATCGCAGATTGCCGCCATTACTAGTTAATAAAAAAAACAATAAAAATTACATAAATCTTTCCCGTAGTTTGTAAACGCAATAACTTTTGCGCAAACCAATCAAAATCCGCTTATTGCGATTTTTTTTTTACCAAAAATATGTAGCAGAAAACAAATTGGCCTAAAATGTTAAAAAATTTTGATTTTTACATTTTTTTTTGAGAATTTCATATAAAAAAATGTGAAAAATATTGTTATTTTTTTTTTAAATTGTTTATAGCGCAAAAAATAAAAATCGCACAGGTGATCAAATGCCACCAAAAGAAAGCTCTGTTTGTGGGGGGAAAAAAAGGACGTAAATTTCATTTGGGTACAGCGTCGCACGACCGCGCAATTGTCTGTTAAATTCACGCTGTGCCGAATCGCAGTGGCGTAGCGTGGGCTGTCAGCGCCCGGGGCAAGGTAAGTAATTTGCGCCCCCTACACAAATCTACTAGATCACTACACAGACACCTACACTGACCTACCTGACCACTACACATACCTACCTGACCACTTGCGGGTGTCCGTGAGCTCAGGGCGGAAATCGGGAGACTCCCGCGACTTGCGGGAGACATGAGATGTCTAGAATGCGCCCCCCCCCCCCAGATTTTGCGCCCGTGCGGCTGGCCCCCCCAGCACCCCACTGCCGAATCGCAAAATAGGGCCCTGGTCTTTGAGCAGCCAAATCTTCCGGGGCTTAAGTGGTTAACGTGTTCATAATGTGCGCATGCTTTGTGTGGATTGTGAACATGCACTGTAATGCATTGTCAAAACGTAGAGCAGTGCTTGTTCTTTTTTTTTTGTTTCCGGTGTATTTATGTCGTATTTGCTGCAGCAGATTGCGGGGTGTTATAGCACATCAGAACACGCTATGAGGCACAAAAATGCAACAAGCCCTACCTTTTTTTTTTTTTTTGTATTTTTTTTTTTGTATTTTTTTTTTTTTACAGCACTTGCGGTGAATTGAAGCCATAGGACATCATTCCCTTGTTCTTGTGCTGGGACTGTGCTGGGACTGTGCTGGGACTGTGCTTGGACTGTGCTGGGTGAAGCTGCAGCTGTGAACACTCCAGCACTGCCCTCCTCCCATACACATGAAAGTCATGGTGTGTCCCTTTAAGCCATGCTGTGTGATTGCTGCATGCCGGACACACCCAGTGATCTATAAGATCTCCTGCAGGCTGGAGTCTCCTTTTCCATTCCTGTACACTGCAGACATCTCAGAGACCCGCCATCGCTTGTAGGGGACCCTCCTGACCACCATCTGCCGCACACACGGTACGTCCAGGGGGGCTGAGTCTGGGGTTACAGCTGCTGCACATAACAGACAGGGAGCATTGCATGGAGGTCACAGGCTTTGCTGTGCTCAATCCCATCCAGTAAGGAGAAGCGCCTCTGAAAAGTGATCTGTGTTTTGAGCACTTTTCAGAGGCACAATGAGGTGATATGTCTGCTTTAACCCTGCAGACGATGCACCAATACTCCACAGCCCCATTCCTTGCATGCAGTTGCGATGCATTTGTGATGTTTCCCCATTTGCTTGCCCACTACAACTCTGAGTGCCTGTTCGCATTTGTGCGATCAGAGATCGCATATGATTCAGAGCGCGCTGCTACCTAAAATCACATGCGATCTCTATGCGGTGCTAATCCAGCCATACGGTTTGTATGGCTGAATTCGCACCTAACTCGCACAGGACCCTTTTATTTTGGTCTGCAGCAGAATCGGATCGCATGGTGGTTCACACTGGTGCGATCCGATTTCTGTGCAGACTTTCAAATCGCACTGCGATATGTGATCTGATCTGGGGGTGTCAACTTTTTAATTTACCCTCCCCCAGCGTATCGCATATGGCAGTGTGAACTGCCAGGGATGCGATGCAGGAACGCTGCGACTATGCAGAATGTGAACTGGCACTTCAACTCTTATTTATTTTATTAATTACAGGTAGATATAGCACGATATTGTAGCACCATCAATTTGCACATCTCCTACATTCTCATCAGTCCCTGCTGTCAACAAGCTTACAGTCTAATGTGCCCTAAGGCCTCTTTCACACGGGCTTTCCGATCCGGTCCCAGTCCGTTTTTTCAGGCGGTCCTGATCGGATGCTCCATTCATCCCTATGGAGCAGCGGATGTCAGAGGTGACATGTCCGCTGCTATCCGATCCTGTCTGTGAATTTCACAGATAGAAACCCTATTTTCCATCCATCTGGAGGATCGGATGAAAATGGACAGGCGGTCCATTCTCATCCGATCTCCCATAGAGGACAATGGTGATCTGACCGGTTCGTCTCTGCAAAGCAATTGGAGGCGGAGCTGTCATCCACCTGCTCAGCGGGGATCGGTGGATCGATCCCCCGCTGAGCAAAACGGAGTCCAACGGGCGAACAGCCCGTGTGAAAGGACCCTAACTCACATTCATACATATTGGGGCCAATTTAGACAGACTCCAATTAATCTCCCAGCATGTCTATGGAGTGTGGGAGGAAACTGAAGAACCCGGAGGAAACCCACACAGGGAGAACATGCAGACTCCAGGCAATAGTCCCATGGTTGGAATTCAAACCGATGATCCTAGTGCTCGTAACTCCCTTTTAGAAAATATGATGGTTTTTTTGTTCTCTACAGGCCCAAAATTGCAGGGTTACACATGTTTTCGGGGGAATAGAAACTAAATCTATACTCGAAAAGGTTAGAGGTAGAATCAATGGACTGTTACTTTTCACCCCACTCGTTTGTAGACCTTTGCCCCCAGAACAGGTGTCTTCCCCCCCCTCCCCCAAATCAATTTTCTCCTCCCTCCTTGCTCTCATTACAACTGTAATATATTGACTTTTCTCATCCCTTTCCATCCATCTCATTGACAATGATCACCGGTAAGGCTGGGACAAGGGGTGAGCAGGAGAAGCGACTGCCCTGGGCACTGTGGTATCCGGGGAGGGGGGAGGGAGCTTGGGAGGGGAAATTTGTTTGGGGGAGAATTTTTTATTTTTTTTCAGGTAGGGAAATGGGGGGGGGGGGGGTGTGGTAGGAGTAGTGATTTTAGGGGGATTTGTGCTGGGAGGGAGGATGGAGAGAATTTGTGCAGTAGGAACGATTGGCGGGGTATTTGCAATATGAGGAGGGGATTGGGGATGAATTGTTGCTGGGGGGGAGGGGATTGGGGATGAATTGTTGCTGGGGGGGAGAGGATGAGTACTTTTGGAGAGGAAATTTGAGGGATAGAGGGGGCCCTGTGCTCTAGATGACCTTGTCCCACTGGTCGCCGGTACAAATGTGGGGGCAATAAAAGCCTGACTGAGGATCTAACCCCCCCCCCCCCCCCCGTTTACACACACTTTTATTAAGTTTCAGTCTTTAAAGTCTTTAAAGTATTGTAGATTAAGAAATGTTTTTTCTTTCTATTGCAGATGTCTGAAAGCTTGCCATGCTCGCAATGCTGCGGACTCCTAACAAGCCAGAAGCTGCCTAGTAAGTCCTTTGTCTCTCTTCCTTGTTCCCAACTTTTCCTTCAGGACGGGCTGCACCCATGAGCTCACATTCTGCATATACATGTGATGACCTGCAACGAACAGTCTATAGGGGACAAAATGTGAACTTTGGTATGGTGTGAATTATGTAGGCAGAGGAGGACACTGCAATGGAATGAAGACTTATTTAGAATGAAGACTTATTTAGAATGAAGACTTATTTAGAATGAAGACTTATTTAGAATGAAGACTTATTTAGAATGAAGACTTATTTAGAATGAAGACTTATTTAGAATGAAGACTTATTTAGAATGAAGACTTATTTAGAATGAAGACTTATTTAGAATGAAGACTTATTTAGAATGAAGACTTATTTAGAATGAAGACTTATTTAGAATGAAGACTTATTTAGAATGAAGACTTATTTAGAATGAAGACTTATTTAGAATGAAGACTTATTTAGAATGAAGACTTATTTAGAATGAAGACTTATTTAGAATGAAGACTTATTTAGAATGAAGACTTATTTAGAATGAAGACTTATTTAGAATGCAGACTTATTTAGAATGCAGACTTATTTAGAATGCAGACTTATTTAGAATGCAGACTTATTTAGAATGCAGACTTATTTAGAATGCAGACTTATTTAGAATGCAGACTTATTTAGAATGCAGACTTATTTAGAATGCAGACTTATTTAGAATGCAGACTTATTTAGAATGCAGACTTATTTAGAATGCAGACTTATTTAGAATGCAGACTTATTTAGAATGCAGACTTATTTAGAATGCAGACTTATTTAGAATGCAGACTTATTTAGAATGCAGACTTATTTAGAATGCAGACTTATTTAGAATGCAGACTTATTTAGAATGCAGACTTATTTAGAATGCAGACTTATTTAGAATGCAGACTTATTTAGAATGCAGACTTATTTAGAATGCAGACTTATTTAGAATGCAGACTTATTTAGAATGCAGACTTATTTAGAATGCAGACTTATTTAGAATGCAGACTTATTTAGAATGCAGACTTATTTAGAATGCAGACTTATTTAGAATGCAGACTTATTTAGAATGCAGACTTATTTAGAATGAAGACTTATTTAGAATGAAGACTTATTTAGAATGAAGACTTATTTAGAATGAAGACTTATTTAGAATGAAGACTTATTTAGAATGAAGACTTATTTAGAATGAAGACTTATTTAGAATGAAGACTTATTTAGAATGAAGACTTATTTAGAATGAAGACTTATTTAGAATGAAGACTTATTTAGAATGAAGACTTATTTAGAATGAAGACTTATTTAGAATGAAGACTTATTTAGAATGAAGACTTATTTAGAATGAAGACTTATTTAGAATGAAGACTTATTTAGAATGAAGACTTATTTAGAATGAAGACTTATTTAGAATGAAGACTTATTTAGAATGAAGACTTATTTAGAATGAAGACTTATTTAGAATGAAGACTTATTTAGAATGAAGACTTATTTAGAATGAAGACTTATTTAGAATGAAGACTTATTTAGAATGAAGACTTATTTAGAATGAAGACTTATTTAGAATGAAGACTTATTTAGAATGAAGACTTATTTAGAATGAAGACTTATTTAGAATGAAGACTTATTTAGAATGAAGACTTATTTAGAATGAAGACTTATTTAGAATGAAGACTTATTTAGAATGAAGACTTATACAAATAAGTCTTCATTCTAAATATGTTTTAGGATCAAATCCATTTATTGGGAATGTAGTGTGCCTTTTGTGGATGTTCTTTACTATGCTGAGAAATGCAAATTAAAACTATTCTAAATGCATTGTTTTAGATGGGCAGGAAACAGAATTTATTTTATTTATTTTTTTTTGGCATTCCCACAACTAATGTGAAATAAAACTGTCAGGGAGATCAGAAAACACTTGCCCAGTCTCGGGACAGGGAGATTGGGAAAACACTTGCCCAGTCTCGGGACAGGGAGATTGGGAAAACACTTGCCCAGTCTCGGGACAGGGAGATTGGAGACAGGGAGATTGGGAAAACACTTGCCCAGTCTCGGGACAGGGAGATTGGGAAAACACTTGCCCAGTCTCGGGACAGGGAGATTGGAGACAGGGAGATTGGAGACAGGGAGATTGGAGACAGGGAGATTGGAGACAGGGAGATTGGGAAAACACTTGCCCAGTCTCGGGACAGGGAGATTGGAGACAGGGAGATTGGGAAAACACTTGCCCAGTCTCGGGACAGGGAGATTGGGAAAACACTTGCCCAGTCTCGGGACAGGGAGATTGGGAAAACACTTGCCCAGTCTCGGGACAGGGAGATTGGAGACAGGGAGATTGGAGACAGGGAGATTGGGAAAACACTTGCCCAGTCTCGGGACAGGGAGATTGGAGACAGGGAGATTGGGAAAACACTTGCCCAGTCTCGGGACAGGGAGATTGGGAAAACACTTGCCCAGTCTCGGGACAGGGAGATTGGGAAAACACTTGCCCAGTCTCGGGACAGGGAGATTGGGAAAACACTTGCCCAGTCTCGGGACAGGGAGATTGGGAAAACACTTGCCCAGTCTCGGGACAGGGAGATTGGGAAAACACTTGCCCAGTCTCGGGACAGGGAGATTGGGAAAACACTTGCCCAGTCTCGGAACAGTGTAATCTAGACCCCCGGGGGGGGGGGGGGACATGCCAAACTGCTTCCCCCCAAGGTATATGAGCATTCTGTCAGAAAAAATCCCCCCCCAAAAAAAAGCACTAATCTGCATGATTACTCCCCTAAATAAATCCCCCCCCCCCCCCCAAGTACAAATTCCACCCTGCTGTTGAAATCCCCCCCGCCCCCCTCTTTATTCTTGCCCCCGGCATTCTTTGTTTAACCCAAAATTTCAGCTTGCCTCTCTATAGGTAACTTGTGATGGTTCCCGGCCATTTTCCTATTTTTTTGTTATGATTCCCCATACTGAATGGTGACCTCTTTCTGGCTTCCGGCACAACTGCCTCCCCGTTGGGGGTGTCGGGATCCAGACTAGGGTTACCGTCTCATTCAGTATGTTTTCAATGCCTTGGCCTTCAAATAATGCTGGGTTAACCTTTTTTGTTTATTTATGATTTACTTGTTTATTTGATTCTTCACCTCATTATTTACATAAAGAGTGCCTCAATAATGTTCATGTGTTCTACATGGCCATGCATTATTTACAGGGTTTGTTTGCTCCTTTTCTGGCGATGTCCACAATGTTACAGTTTCTGTATTCTGTGCTAATTCTCAATAAAATGTTTTATCAAAAAAAAATAATCCCCCCCCCCCCCCCCCAGAACAAATGACACATCCCCTCCCTAAATACTCTACCCCTAAAATTTCTCCTTCATGTACAAATACCCCCTTCCAGCACAAATTACCCCCCCCCCAAAAGTCCCATTCTAGCATAATCCCCCCCCCCCCCACCACATAACCTCCTATAGCACAAAGCCCCCAATTCCCCCCTCCTAGCACAATCTTAACACAGATCCCCCTAAATCACCACACCTAGCACACCCTCCCAAATGTCCTCTCCTACAGCAATTTTTACCCCCTGCCTCTCCCCAAATTACCAGTTCCAACACAAATCCCCCCCCCCCCCCCCCAAAATCTTCTCACTGCACCTCCCCACTTCACATGACACCACAGTGCCGAGGGCAGCCTCCCCTCCTGCCCACTCCTTTTCCTGGCTCTGGACTTTGCCCAATTTATCTTTCCCTCTAGGAGAAACCTAGCCCCCTTTTTTTTAGGGCCTGTGACAGTACCCACTGTCACTGGGAGTGAAAGACAGATATTAATGGTTTGGATTGCTTCAAGTGGGACAGCAATATTTGTCAACTATATACCTCGAAGAATATATGAAGACTCTGGGACTCTAGGCCTAGCTGCCTATTGCCAATAAGGCTTCACGCAGTCAGACTCCTAGCAGATGCGAATATCAGCTCAATCACCTGTCTTCCACACCTCGTAATTAGGCTGATTTAATGTGTTTGCACTTCCAATAAATGTGTATTGTATTTAGTTTTAGCCTTGTTGCCGTCAGTCTGGTTTAAGTGTGCTGAGTTAATTAGCATGTTAATGAATACGTTTGCAAGGCACTGTAGATGGGATTAGCTATGAGTCAGCTGTACCTCTTTATCTAACCATTGTGTGATGTTTGGGGTAAATATTGGAGGTCATTCTTCATGTAGTGACCGACATACTACTGTACTTAAGTGTATAAAAGGCTGCTTCTTGTTCAATAAAGGAGTTGATTTTTTTAGACACATACAAAACTAGCCTGACAAGTTAAGCTTGTATGTAGGGTGGCTGGAACATCTATATATGTTCATGACTGCAAGGAGGCCGTATACTGATGGAAGACCCAAACAGTGTGGGTCGGTGGTTCAGTTACAGGGACTATCTAGATTAGTCCCTTCTCTATAATGTTCTTCCAAGATGAAGGAACTTGGTACTGAATGTCACCATATTAATCTTTTATGTAAAGAAAGTCTATGTTCAACCTCTTTGGTTTTAATTATGTTTGGATACAATGCTTAAGGATTAGGGAGATTTACCCTTACTCCTGCCACATGTGTAGCACCAACTCTCTGGGTTCTCCAGGGCTTCCTAATGGTGACCTGCCCTTTAAAGTGGGTGTAAACCTCAGCCATGAAATTTAAAGCATATCCCTCTATAGTGTACTTGTCTCATTCCAGAGCACAAAGTGTAATTTCTATTTGCTGCTTCCTTCTATCAGCATGAGTCACTTCTGACAAATGTTCCTGACACCAAGAGAAAAATGGTGACTGGAGGGGTCTCCAGCTAATTAACAGCATCAGCTCTGCTGCTGTGTGAAAGGGTGTGGGGGGGGGTGCCCCTTCCCTCCCTCCCCTCCCCTCCAATCAGCTTTGTGCTCCCCTCACTGAGCTCTGCAGAGTAACTTCAGCTCTCTGCGCCCCCCCCCCCCCCTTTTAGCTTACAGAAAAAAAAAAAAAAGACTAGCGTTAAACATTCAGCACTTTGAATGGATGTAGAGAAGAGAAGGCTGCAGATAAGCAGGTGCAACTTGTATATCACCTAAACCTAGTCCCTTCACTGGGTATATGTACGGGTTTACAACCGCTTTAACTGACGTGCTAATTCACCAACACACTAGTAACAATGCAAAGGGTTCAGTTGGGGCAGGGACAAGACTTCAAAAAGAAACCATGGTAACACTGATCTTATCACCATAATGCTAACTGGTATAAAATACCCAAGTAATTAGCAGCCCAGTACCAAAAATATTGGTTCCCTTAAATTGTCTGAAGGACTTGGCCAGAAAACACTAGGCCTAATATAGAGGGCAATGCTATTGGCTGATGCAGTAGCAATAATAAGTTAAAGTGGTTGTAAAGTTAGAGGAGGATCCATGTTGCCCTGTACAAAACCACTGCACCAAGGAGGGAAGTAGAACATGTTATGTGAATAGAAAAAAGATTTTACAATCACTTTAATCTCACCACCATTAAGGTGAACGCTAATAGCGACGTGGCCTATCTTATAGTGCTAATCCCTAACTACACCACTGGCCAGTAGGACCGGTATAATGTTTGCCGGCGGTGGGGCCTTATCCTCTAGTTAGTGCTCTTAGGAGAGGATTTGTAATCTAAGGAATGCCTGAAATCATTCTTGGGTGGATTCTTCTTCTTATGGTAGCAAAAGACTGCAAGGTGAAGAAGGGGCAAAGTAAGGGGTCCATAGAACAACCTGAGGTGTCCACTGGATAAAAGGCGATGCAGGAGAGCCCTTAAAGTGTAGTGTGCATATAAATTATGAGTGCTGGTTTAGATCTAAGAAATAAACATGGTAACTCACATTTTTGGCAAGGTTGTGGTAACCCAACATGCAACCTTGCATGGGTGTATGTCAAGAATACCCTTGTCCCCTCGCATAATGGAGTTGGTCTGTCAATGCCTCAGGGGTTCGAGTCCTAGGTCCTATATAGCAGTGGTCCTCAACTCCGGCCCTTGGGGCCCACTAACAGGCCAGATTTTAAGTATTACCTTGGGGAGATGCAGACTAGAATACTGCAATCACTGAGCAGCAAATTGTGATCACCTGTGATGTAATTTAGTTATCTTGCAAACCTGGCCTGTTAGTGGGCCCCGAGGACCGGAGTTAAGGACCACTGCTATATAGGATTTAAGGGGGTAATGCACTTGTTGGAGAGGGAGAGTTAAAAAAAAGTTAGTGGCTTCGCTGTTTTGAACCATGAGTCGATTCACACTGGGGCACACAACTCTGTACTACTTTGGGGGCGACTTGTGCATTCCCATGCACCACGACTTCGGAGCGACTTGCATGGACTTCACATAATGGAAGTCTATGCAAGTCGCTCCGAGGTTGCCCCGAAGTAGTACAGGCCCCTTTTCTAAGTCAGAGCGACTTGTGCCGCTCCTATTAGAACCGGTCCTGTAGCAGTCAATGGACCGCGAGGGAGTGCAACTTGTCAGGCGCGACAGTCGCGCTAGTGTGGACCGAGTCTCAATGTTGTGTTTTTTTTTTTTTTATTTTTTGTTTATTTTTTTAGCCAACATTTAGACTTGCAACAGTGTTGCAACTACAGACTGGATGCTGCTATGCTGTCAAGATTTGGTAGCACAGTATATTTGAAGTAAATGCATGTGCTTCTGTGTGTGTTCAGTTCCTCTGCAGGGGATCTGGGTTGACGTCAAGGTGAAAGGCTTTGTGGCGGATGTATCAGCAACTCTCAAGTATAAGAACAAGGAGGAGAATGCAGTGGAAGCCATCTTTGTCTTCCCCATGGATGAAGACTCGGCCGTCTACAGCTTTGAGGCCACCATAGAGGGGAAGAAGATTGTAGCCAACCTCCAGGAGAAGAAGCAGGTACTGGGACACATTGCTAGGGGTGTAAAACTGCTATCCAGGAAATATCAGTAAAGTGCCGAACAACCTCCTAACCTTCAGTCTATTTTATGCAATCCCAATGTCGCAGATCTTGACCTCTACAAGAGTAGTTGTAGGAATGGCCTGTCCCTTCCTGCAGTTCCCTATTGGTCCAGAAACTTGGTCTGCCTCAATGATCAGTAGAATGCTCCTGGAGGCAGGAAGGGGGCAAGACGGCTTTTGACTATCCTTGCAAAAGTCAACCTTTTGCATATGTATGGAAGAAGGTGACGGTACCTAACTGGTATTAAACTGATCCAAGGTACTCAATTAAAATGATCGTGGTCCTAACTGTACCCCTCACACATTTCAGCAGTTGTGGTCCAGAGAAGAGGCAGCACTGTGGGCACCACAAAAACAATTTGATTAATTCTCAGGACTACATGTCCATGACGTCTTAGTAATTAAACCTCTGGGCAGGTGAGGTTTGGGGTCAATTTGACTGAGGTCAGACTACCATCTGGTCCATTAATGGCACAAAATAGTTTCCTGTAGGATGAAGAGCATGTCATGATACTTGAGTGAAGAGTGGACATGGCTGAAGCTGTTGTCTTAGGCAGGCATCACACTGTTAAGGTTGTTAAGGTTGGATTGTGTTAAGATACTACTTGTGGACATACAAGCACGTTTTTTAACTTTTAGTTGTGTGTGACCTTCCTTCTACTTAACAATTATAATTACGTTGCCTTCCTTCAGAACCTCTCCATACGCTGTATGGCCAAATGGTTAGCAAATTGAAATGGGAATTTTATTTGTTTCAAATGTTTGTGGTCACCTGACCATCACAACTACCTATAGGGCTGAGAGTAAATGGACCTCACGTCCAAATTGAGTCCCTAGTCCATTGAAGGGTACTGTTAACACTACAGTATCCAAAGACTATTTAGTCAGTTGTGCTCTTCTAACCTTGTGGTTAAGTTATGGGAAGTAATTTTCTTCTCCAGCTTGTTGTGCCCCTGTGTAAAGTAAGTTCCATAAAGACATGGTTTGATGTGGTGGAGGAACTTGGGTGGCCTGCACAGAGCCCTGACCTAAATCCAACTGAACACCTTTGGAATCAATTGGAACCCAATTGTGAGCCATGGGGTAGTATCCAGGATCACCCTTAACTTATACTTATACTAACAAATAATTGACACCACACCTTTCTTTTGTTGGAATAAAAAATTTTTTTAGGTCGCGGCCATTTATTATTTGTAATAAAACATAAATAAATATTTAAAATATAACAAATATGAAACACTGTGAGCCACCCGATCACCAAGATCCGGGTGCCATTAAATGACACATCATCAAAACTTTATCCATATCATATAAACATATTGTCCCCCTTTGCAAAAACAAAGGTGACTCTCAAATAATAAATTTAGCCGCGACATCCAAGGGAGGGGGGGGGGGGAAGTTGAGGTTCAATCTTCTTGGTCTTCTTAGCGATGACTGAAAAAAAGGCGGCAATGAGCCCCCTTAAATAGCCCAGTTCTGAACCAGAACCGGCCGGTTTATGGCTCTAAGACCTCAAAATTGAGCGGGAAGCTGACTAACCCACAATCTCCCCAGATACAGGGCTAGGTATTGGGCGGGAAAAACCCCTCAGTTCAAAATCTCCCTAGCTACAGACCTACAATGAGCGGGAAAATAGACTCAGGAGGGCCAGGTCAAAAGTTCAAAAGCCCTCTATGACCCAGGCCTACCTCAGCCTATACCTAGCACCTACTTAAATTAATCCATAGGCCTAAAACTAACTCAATAAAGAAACTGCCCTGTTAACTACCCCATGGGGAAAATAAGGGCATAAATGATGCCCATTTTCCTTACATTCCTACAGATGCCCTCCGAAATCTTTTAGAAAGACTTCCCAGAAAAGGGAAAGCTATTACAGCCGAAAATTGCGAACCAGCTCCAGAGCAATGGCCATGATTTTGGATTAGGAAGTCATTAAGACGTCATAGTAGTGATGGTCCGGTGTCCATAAACGTTTGGCGTTTTCAGCATATCTTTGCTGTACTTAGCCTGATGTCTGTTTTTCAATTAACCACTTGCCGACTGCGCTATAGCCAAGACAACTACAGCATGGTCATCCAGTTCTGAGAGGGCGTCTATTGACGTCCTCCCAGAACCCCACCCCTCTGTGTGCTCTTGGGGTGCACATCATGCATGCTCTGGGATCGAAACAGCTGATCACAGATCGAGGTAAAGGACCAATTGCCATGTGATCAGCTGTGTCCAATCACAGCTCATCCCATGGAAATGCTGATAGCCAGCATTTGTTTACTTTCCTCAGCACTGTCAGTGTAAGGAAAGCCAATAACTGGCTATCTTGTGACGGGGGACATTTACAATGATCATTAGGAATGATTGAACTTTTGACATGTTTGGTTCGACCAGAACACCCGAATTTCCCGAAAAGTTTGGATTCCAGAACCCCATTGAAATCAATGGGACCCGAACTTCGGTAATCAGAAAACACAATTTTGAAGCCCTAAAACCCAATAAATGCCCCTAAAAAAGTGCCTATGGTTCTGGGTCATGCCCCAGGAACTATGAATCGGGACAAAAAAAGTTCTTAAAAATTGTTTTTGATAGAGGGCCAATTATTGAAAAAATCATTGAAAAAAAAAGATTTCCTATGGATTTAGTGTCTGGGGGGTCTAAAAAGTGTACCTGTGAAGTTTCGTCTCTGTAGCATGTCCAGAACCAGAAAAACAGATCATTTTTCTTAGAATTTCAGTAGCACAGGGATGGTGTTGCGCTCCTTTGACACCTGGGCGTTTTTTGTTTCAGGCATTTTTTTGGGTGTTTTTTTTTTTTTTTTTAACTTCTGTATGTATGTCCCTAACCCAGAATCTGCATAGTGGGGTCACCCTAAACTACACTACGGTCACCCTGACACTTAAAGCTATCCCTACAAAAACTAGATTTTTGAATCTAACTATAGTGGTATATAGTATCCTAACTACACTGCATATCCCTTTCCTCACACTAATAATTGCAAAATGACACTGGAGCTTTACAAGCAGCAGGAGTAACAAATGCTTCCACTGTATTCCACAGCCTCTGTATTAGTGCTAGAGGTTTGGCAGGGCTATGTTATATACTGCCCCCTCAATTGGCTTTTACTGATGTTTCTGGGCCAATCACAGGCTTTTAAAGCCCAGTTCCTGTTCCATTGCATTTTGGGCGGTTCTGGTGGCCGAATTCCGAACTTTTACTGCAAAAAGTTCGGAATTCGGCTGAATTTCCAACACCCAATGTTCGGGTCGAACTGATGGTTGACCCGAACCGTTGATCATGCCTAATGATCATCAGTGCAGAAGGAAAAATTACTTTCGAAATGTCCTTTTTTTTTTTTTTTTTTTTTTTTTTATTTTTGAAGCTGGATTGGTCTAAAAAAAAGAAAATGACAAAAATGTAATATGGGCACGGTGTTGCATAACCACGCAATTGTTCAAAAGTGTGACCGTGATGAAGACTGAAAATTTGGCTGGGGGGGGGGGGGGGGAGGTGAGAAGTGTCCAGTAGGCAAGTGGTTAATATTGGCATAAGATCCAGGACTTAAGGCTTTTCTGGTTTTTACAACGCAGAAGGGAAAATAAGCAGAATCCATGAGGCTTTCACTCATAACATTTGCCATTATTGCTCTTCAGGCTAAAGAAACCTACGATGAGGCCATCAGCCAGGGTCAACAGGCCTTCCTTCTGGAGGAAGATGAGAGTTCCGGGGACATATTCAGTGTCAGCGTTGGGAATCTTCCACCTGGTCAGGAGGCTGAGGTTACCCTAAATTACGTGCGGGAGTTGTCAGTGGAGGCAGATGGAGCTGTGCGTTTCGTTTTACCAGCTGTGCTCAACCCCCGATACAGCCCTAAAGGTAGGTGCCTATTTCTGTGAAGCTTAAAGGTGAGAGGAGTCTACCAGGATTCTTACGGGGCAATTGCGTTTTGAAATGCATCCAGTAAAGTCTCGCATTATTGACTTGAATCCCTTCTAAGCGGATATACTTTGTATGTTCGGATGTACAGGGGATGGACAAAAAAAAAAATAGAAACGCTACATGATTTTCAGATGTGAAAAGGATGACCTGTTTCGTATTTGTATATAAATGGTGCTCTTGCCTCAAATTTTGTATAATCCTATTGATACCCATACAGAGAAGTTCCTGTGGAACCTATAAGCATTGCTGGATCGTTAATAAATCCTTTTTTCTTTGGACAATTTTTTTGATTGTTTAAATTTTGAAATCGCATACTGGATGTAGACTATTTGTTTGGGACTATATATTCTTATTGTAGCACTGCCCCCATGGGAGCTTGTGAGTGGATTCCCCTGGGTTACCCATAGCAACAGTCGGTAAAATAATCCTCACTTTACACTTGGCTCAGTCAATGAACAGTTCAGGGGATTTGGTTTTGTGTTTTTTTTTTTTTTTTTTATTGTGGGATGCGCAACTTGAGGACAACTATCTGCAGAGGATGCGGCAAGGCCGCTGCTTCACTTTGCCAGTGAGGTGAAGATTTAACTGATGAACTGTACTTTAGCTTCTCTTCAGGGTCTAACTTGGCACTCCCTTTCTATCCCACTGTGTGTTGATCCTTGTCCACTGAGTGGTTCCCTTCCTGGGCAGACCCCTGGTACTCACGGACACTGTTTTTCACAGGGACCTCTACCAATGCTCCACTGTCAGTTTCTCTTTGACCTCACAGTTCAGTTCCACACTCTGGTCCACTAGGCTGACCGCCCGTGACCGCTTTCCACTCTTTGACAGGAGGAGAGACAGCCGTCGCCCTCCTCCTGGGACTCTGCTTCCCACCCCAAAACACCCTGTTGCATGTGTCCTTGGCTTTTATGATCAATTCCAGGATGCACTGTGGCTGTGCCATCCCACTGGGACTGTCACAAAAGCCTGTCACTGGCTGGATTTCCTCCACTGTCCAGCAGGCTCCCCTATTGGATACAGTGGGGACAATCCCTCAGACCAAGTGAATCACACATGGACACATGTAACAGGCCTAACTAGAAATCCTGCTCCCTGATAAGTGGGAAAGACACCCAATGTTTTTACCTAGCACCTGAAAGAAGGGTGCTACATCATTCAACATTTTTTCTTTATTGTATGGTTTGGTATCAATAGGTTTACATCAGAGGTGTCTAAACAACGGCCCTCCAGCTGTTGCGAAACTAAACGTCCCATGAGGCATTGTAAATCTGACATTCACAGACATAACTAAGCATGATGGGAATTGTAGTTCCTGAACAGCTGGAGGGCCATAGTTTGGACACCCTGGTTTACATGGTTAAATACATAGGTATAGTTGGTTGAAAAAAGGCACAAGACCATCTGGCTCAACCAATAAACAAAAAACAGTAAAGAAAACTCAGCCCTACAATCCTATACCCGCAGTTGATCCAGAGGAAGGCGAAAAACCCCAGCAAAGCATGATCCGATTTGTTACAGCAGGGGAAAAAAATTCCTTCCTGATCCCCAGAGAGCCAATCGGATATTACCTTGATCAACCTTACCTATAAATATTAGTACCCATTTATATTTTCACTTGGGAAAGAATCCATACCTTGTTTTTTTTTAAAAATAAAAAAATTCAGTAAGCTGGCCAGAACCACCTCTGGAGGGAGTCTATTCCACATTTTCACAGCTCTTAACGGTGAAGAAACCTTTCCGTGTTTGGAGACAAATATGGTTATGGTAAAACTGAATCAGACTATGGATTTTTCCTTGTGCTTCCATTAAAACACACATTTTTTTATTAAATATTTTATACAGTACCACGGGTAATGCACTAGGTGGTTGCGCCTCCTTTCCTTTCTTTCATGTACCCGATTTTGGAGTTCCCTGCCTGAGGAGAGCAGCACGCCAGTCTTCCCCTTTGAAGTGAGCGCTTGGTTGAAAAACACACTTTAGACCTGTTTATACTGGTAGAGCATGGGAAAGAGCGAACCATCCATCCAGAGTTCTGAGGATTATCCATCCCCTCACAGGCGACGCATTCACTGAGAGTTGGTGAGGGGAACACAGCACTTGAAGGTCACTACTGGCACAAGATGAGAGAAGAATGGTGCCTTAAAGGACTAATTTAATTCATCTTGTTGGCACAATGTACCAGTGGCAGTTTAAAAAAAAAAAACGTTATTTTCATTCTCGATTTCTTTTTTTTTTTTTTTTTTCTAATTGCATTTGTAGTAGAGATTACTTTATGAAGTGGAAAAACAAGTAGGATTGCCTAAATTTTCCAATTTAGACAGCACTAGGTTCACACATCACAGTAAGGGAATATCGTAAGTCTGGTCAGCAAAGCCAATGATTCATAATGGAGGATGTAAGTAATTATTTGGGACCATATACCCATTACTACTTGTGTTTCATTACATTTCCTCCTAAGGTGAAAAGGAAAGCATTACAGCTACCCTCCCCAATGTGCCGATAAGTGATCTCCCGTACACGCTAAGCCTGGCAGCCCAATTCCAATCTACCTACGGCATTAACAAGATCGAGAGTCCATGCAACATCACTCCAATCCAGTACACCAATGAGGACAAGACTGAGGCCAAGGTGAGCGACCAGTTATTTCTGATGTGCACTTATTATTCCTATTAACTATTCAGTTTTTTTTTTTTTTACATTTTAGCAACCCTATCCTGTGCATTATCTTTTGTGGGTGGGGCTGACTCACCTGGTTTTTTTCTTTTACTACTTCTTCCTCTGGACTCTCCGGTATAAGCATTTGCTAATGCCCGGGACCAGACGGGGCTTCATGTGACCTCAACCCTCTGCATGTGCCTTGAGTTAGAAGGTAGCCGTATACTCCCAGATACTCTGTATCACAACCTGAAGCTATCATAAAGGTGGGGTCATGAACCATTTATCTAGCTTATACTCTTATTTGACAATTCCTGATGCTGCTGAGGAATTCTCTAGGGCAAGGGTCTCAACTACTGCCTGTGGGCAACATCTGGCCCTCAGCTAGGGTCAGTGCGGTATCCTTAATGTACAATGATTGAGGATTCAGGTCAACAGACGCTGCTTATGGGTTTCTGCTTCTGCCAGTGCCCTAGAAACCAATGCCATGCTTGCCCCATTAATCACAGGAGTACGTAATTTCCTCCTTTCAAACCTGTTCCAGCTCATGTGCTGCCAAGCTGTAAGTCTTGCTGTGTTAGAGGGACCTCTGATGGGGACATCAATGTAAGGTGGAGGGAGGACTCTGATGGAGACCCAAATGGGGGGGGGGGGGGGGTTATTGGGACCCACTAATGGGGGCTCTGATGGGGGGGGGTGGCTCTGATTGGGAACATGTAATCAGGATTCTGTTTTAGAATGGACTTAAAAAAAATAAAAAAAATAAATTCCGCCTGTAACAGTTTTAATAGAGGTGTCCATGCTCAAAAGTTTGGAGATCCCTTGTCTAGGGAGATAATAAACCTTTGGGAACGCCTTTACGGATCTATCTCTCCTGGGACTTCTCCCTGAAAGAGGATCTGTCTGGAGAATTGTCTGGGGCTTAGCTCAACATGAGCCATGTGCTAAGGGCCCTAGGAACTAATTTGGAGCTAGGCTGAAGATGAGGTTCCTTGGAGCAGCGTTCCAGTTGGCTACGCTGCATTTAGGTGACTTGGTGGCCATTTTGGGTCATGCAGAGTCTTTTACGTGCCTGCCCCCAGGTTTTGGCATGCATTTAAGTGGCTAGTGTAGGGAGAGCACACCCACCTGTCAGGTAGTGGTAGGGAAAGATTCTAGAGGAGTAGGGGGGGGGGGGGAGGCAGGGCCTACGTCTGCACCGCCACCTTCTTGGGTTGGACTGGCTGGGCTGCATTCCACTTCCCTTGGTAAGTGCTGTCTTCATTTGGTGCCTCCTACGGCTGACTCTCTGCTGCATTGACTGCAAGTTCCTGGTCAGGGGAGCTCCCCTCTGGACTATTGTACTGTTTGTGAGTTCTTCAATACACCAGTTACTGCATGTAGGGCCTCCTGTGTGAATACTGCTGCCACACCACGCTGCACCTACCCAACAAGTGGTCTTTCTCATATGCCACACCACGCTGCACCTACCCAACAAGTGGTCTTTCTCATAGCGCCCACTGCTAATTCATTATATGCCCTATATTTTTTTTTTTTTTTTTTTAATCCTCCACCCTATAACTCAAGTTTGCAAACCTGCATTAAATGGTAAAGACCCTGGAGGCTGGGGTCTTGATTGTCAGGTTTGTTGGTGAGCGGTTGGATCCAGATGTAGAACAGGTAGCCACAGGATATGTAGGAGAACCCATTCTATTCAGTGGCCCCTTTGGGAATCATCGCAACTTTGTCCTTTTGTGTGTATGTTTGCAGATTGTGTTTAGCGAGACTATCCATAAGTGTGTAAAAATGCATCTTTCCATATTCCTATAGGTGTCATTGGCTGAAGGCCATAAATTTGATCGAGATGTAGAAATTCTGGTCTACTACAATGAAGTAAACAAGCCCAGCGTCATGCTGGAGTCTGGTCTTCCAGATGCTGCAGAAGGTCAGTTGATCAGTTTTGAATCAGACAGGGGTTTTATAGCATGGTAATGAGCAAGATCTTCCCATGTGGGGAGAGGGGGGGGGGGGCGAGCTAAATGGAAATCTAAAAAGCTTTTCTTTGTCCTTCTCACTTGCTCTTTGGTTGTGCAGGAAGTATTTCTGATGTGTTGATAACTCTCTCTCCTGTTAAGGCTCTTTCATGGCATATCCCATCGCCATGTTGAATTTCTACCCCAGCTTTCCCGAGACCCAGGAACAGTCCAAGTGTGGAGAGTTCATATTTGTGGTGGACCGGTCCGGCAGTATGGAATGTCCGATGAACTCTGAGCCGAACGCCCCAATGCGCATCCAGAGTGCTAAGGTCAGTGTACAGCGCCTTTTTTGTAACTTAAGCAGTATGGGCTTGGGAATCACTGCAGGGAAGTAGACGGGGTCAACCATCCTTGTCCAATCAGAACTGTTCTTTAAATTCCAGCTTCATGATCATGTTCTATTCCTTATTATGCAACCTTGTCTTCAAATTCATCTTACTTTTCTTATCTTTGTGCTTTTCGTAGGATTTTTATTTTTTTCTTGGATTGTTTACGTTTTTTGAGGTTAAATTCACATGCATTTTGTAATGGGGGGGGGGGGTGTCCTTGATGGGATCCAATATTGGTTGAGAGACCACTTTTTAGCATTCCTTAACGTGTTAAAAAAAAAAAAAAAAAAAAAAAAAAAAAAAACGATTAGGGGTTTTTTTGATTGGTCCCATTTTTTTATTTTTTTTGAAGGAAACTGCCTTTCTATTTTTTGGTGGGGTGTTTTTTCTTTTTCTTTTGGTGTCCTGGTATCTTTTGAAGTGGTGGTGCCTGGCTGATTTTGAAGTGGTGGTGCCTGGCTGATTTTGAAGGAGAAGTTCACTTTGCCAAAACAAAAAAATCCAAGTTTTTTTGCAGTAAATAATTTTTGTGCCATGCAGGTCTCCTGCGATTCAGTTTCGGTGCCCTTAAATTCTGTATGGGCAAGCAGATACTGACAGGATAAATCCATGAACTACCACAGCGCTTCACAGCTGAGTGGTAGCTGATTAAGAACTACAAGTGGGCATCCGCAAAGGATGTCGGGGCTTGTAGTTCATTCACACAATAAAAGACGTGGCTGTAGCCCCACACTGCTGCCCAATGGCTAAAGTAAAAAGTGGAGAAGATGGTGGCAGAGGGTTGACTGGTGAGAGGGCTCACAGTGATGGAGGGCAAACTTGACTAGACCCTAGGCAAGATTCCTCCATAGTAGTCCCTGCTCAGTGCTCTACTGCCTGTCCTGCTGTCATTCCACAGTAGCAGGACAGAGCAATGTGGCAGGCTAGCAGGATGTGGGATGACTCCATGCTTTACTGCACCAGATGACACCAACCTTAGTGATGCCACTGCTCCCTACCCTGGTTGTGGACATTTTAAGTCCTGTCTTAAAGATCCACCTGTGTGGAAAAGTATAATGCCTGGTGACTCCAGGTCTGTCAATACATAATGCTGTTTGGATCAGTGAGATGAATCCTGGAACTCTTAGGCCACTTTCACGTGTTTGTTCTGATCGGGTCTGCCTGTCGGGTTTTTCAAGCAGACCTGATTGAAAGGTCCATTACTCCTATGGACAGGTGGGTGTAAACTGACCTACCTGCGGTTCACAAAAAAATGAACTTCCGGACCACCCACTGTAATATGATTGTTCTGTACTGGGTTTATGGCAGAAGTTAACTGCCAGAACCATGGTAATTATGTTGCACCCTCCCAAGTAGGTGCTAGGCATGTGTGTTGCCCTGTTATGCTTATCATGAGGTCCTGATTTGTTAGCCTGTTGCATGCTTTCAGGTGTGTGTAATGAAGTGGTGCGCTATATCTAGATAACTGTGCAATAATTTGCAACCAATAAATATACACCTTCAAAAATTATGGTGCAATGTGTACAATATACAATATTGTATAAAGAAAAAAGTCCCAAGACACCAACGTGTCGATATTAGACAATCTTCAGTGATGTGATAAGTGACAGATGGTGTTGAAAACAAATGGTGACTTGAATTCCCTCCACCTGTTGGAATTCCTCCTTACCGGACGGAATAAAGTAAGTGCTCTCCTTAGCAAAATTAAACGATCCCAGTGCTCTATAAACAAACAATGGTGATCCCCACCGTGCGTTCAAAGTGGCCCGCTGGGCTTCTTACCAGATGGATAGAGATAACATGCGTTGTTATACTCCTCTCAAACGAGTGTGTCTCTATATCCAGTTGGTATTGACGGCCTCTGATGGATATGGATACCAGATACTACTACGCTGCTCTCAGGCGAATCAGACCTTGTATGCAGATGGCACTGACAGCCGCTTATTCAAAGCGTTAGGAAAGATCGTTGCATTCCGGTATAACATGTAAAAAGAATACTGCTATAGTGCATTACCCTTATAGGTGTACTTTATTAAAATATATTGCACTTACATGATATCAGAAAAAACTTCGCATTGGTATTGTGGAGCGATGAGGGATTCCTGTATAGCTTGGGTCCGGCTGCAGCCCGGGTCCCGAGCGACGTGGTGACGGCACGCCTCCTGTCTGACGCGTTTCCGCCTATTGGCTATCTTCAGAGAAAGGAGGTTCTCGCGCGCCGTCACTTCCGTCCTATTTATTCTAAAAGAAGCCGCGTCGCTTCCGGTGTCAGCAGAGGAGGCGCCGGAAGTCGATCGCGGATCTTACGGCTTCAGTTTTCTAATGTATTGCACATAATAATGGTCCGATATCGGGGTGGCCTCCTATATCCAATTCAGATTAGGATAACCTATTTACGGCACTGCAATACTCTACAGCATCTCGTGCCCCTGCTATTTCCTGTGTTGGCTCCTCCCCGTCGGCCGCTCTCATTAATAAGTGTATTATCGAATAAAAACCTTAAAGGGGTATATTCCTAAATTAGGTTAAAATGTCCCTAAAATAAAAACTCTTAATTTAAAATTATTTTAAAATATAAAATTTATGTGCAATTCCGACAGTGCCACCAGAAGTATTCTGTGGATACTTTTATGGTGACGCTAATCGAATTCCCATTAGGATGTATTAAAAAACTGAAACCTTGATTCCAGCATATGTAACATCTTAAATACAATCAATCTTAAAATTAGATCATATGTTCATATTAAAATTATACATCTGTTAAAAACATGAACCTGCATATAAATGTGTATTGAACATATATGAAGATGTACCATGCCCATGGGTGATATGAGGGAGTATATACTAGCAATATGTATGTTAACTATTGTTGATGTGAGAATTAATATCCCAGTCTATGTTGTGGCCTTTCGGTCTGTAACACTTCAGCTCATAAATCCAAAAGGTCTCACGTCTCGAAATAGACCTCTGTAGGTTGCTACCTCTCCAGTGCGGGACATGTTTCTCTATCACTGTAATTTTTAGTTTCTTGGAATCCTTATTATGGCATGTGGCATAGTGTTGAGAAACACTGTGCCCTGGGAATCCATTATGGATATTGGTTAGATGTTCTCCAACGCGAATGCCAGCTGTTCTTATTGTTCTCCCTACATACTGTAGGTTGCACTCGCATTGGAGTAGGTAAATAACCCCTTTAGTGTCACATGTAATGAACTCTCTAATAGGGTATTCCTTCCCTGTTACAGAGGAACTGAATTTGTTTGTTCTCACAGTAGTGGCTTCTAAACATATGCGACACCTTTTGCAAGGATAGAAGCCCTTCATATTTGGAAATATCTCTGTTGTTAATGGCCTTTCTACTGGGTTCCTAGCTATCAGATCTTTCAGATTTGTCGCTTTTCTGAAGATTATCTTGGGTTGAGTCGGTATAACGGGTCCCAAGACTTTATCCTCTTGCAGGACACCCCAGTATTTCTTAAAAACATAATTGAGCCATTTATAATTGCAGGAAAATTTTGTAGTAAATGCATACTCAAAGTGAGGGGAAGTGGATTTGGTTTTGCATTTTGGTTCCACAAGGTTCTTCTGTTCCATAGGGGTAACGTTTACAATCTCTCTGTCCAATTCGGAGGTGTCATACCCTTTTTCAACGAACCTCTGCCTCAGAGTTCCTACTTGTTGCTGAAAGTCTTCCTGTGCAGTACAATTCCTTCTGATCCTCCTAAACTGGCTTCTAGGCACCGAGCTAAGCCATTTAGGGTGATGGCAGCTGTCTATGGCGATGAAGCCATTACGATCGGTTGGTTTAAAGAAGGATCGGGTAGCAAAGCCCGAATTTTTTCGATAGATCACCAAGTCTAGGAAGTTGATAGAGGTATTGCTGTATTGGTAGGTGAACCTGATACCCCAATTATTACAATTTAGGTTATCCATAAAATTTTTTTCAATGATGTTTCGTCCCCTTGCCATACAAGCAGTGTGTCGTCTATATACCTCCTCCAAATAACCAGTTCTTTGACACGATTGGTAAAAATATTTCGGTCTTCCCAAAGGGCCATGAACAGGTTGGCCAAGCTGGGGGCAAATTTTGCCCCCATGGCCACCCCTGTTCTCTGGCGGTAGAAATTCTGGTTATAATAAAAGTAGTTGTGATCCATCCCAAAAATTAGGAGATCCAAGATGAACTGCTTTTGTTTAAATGGAATTTCTTGGTTAGCATCAAGGAATGTACATACAGCTTCGTAACCCATTTCATGCGGTATAATGGTGTACAATGATGTTACGTCAGCCGTGACCAGCAATGCATCGCCTTTAACTTCAATTTCTGTTATATCCTTGATGCATTGGGACGTGTCTTTGAGGAAGGCAGGTGTCTCTTGCACTAACGGCTGCAAAAAGTAGTCAACATACTTTCCTATCCTCGAAGTTATGGATTCAATTCCACTAACTATGGGCCTCCCAGGTGGATTCTCCAGACTTTTGTGGACCTTTGGGAGGTAGTAGATAGTTGGAATTCTAGGTGAAACTGGGACAAGGTATTCTTTTTCCTTCTCATTTAAAATCCCCATATCAAAACCCTTGTGTATAAGTTTTTCCAGCTTCTTCTTATATGTGAATGTGGGATCACTTCTCAAGATCTCATATGTGGTTGTATCTGCTACCAGTCGATCCATTTCCTGGATGTAATCATCCTTATTCAGTAGCACGATCCCCCCACCTTTATCTGCTGGCCTAATCACAAGATTCTTCTTCTCACATAGGGATTTGATGCCCTTTTGTAGATCTCCTTGAGGCTTGAATTCCAACTCTTTCTCCTCCAGTTCTTTAAGCACAAGGTCCCTGAATACAGTAACATGATGACTTGGGACTCCTGGAGGGTTGAATAGTGAGGCATTCTTCAAGCCTGAAGGGATAATCGTGGAGGTTTGATAGGAGACGTAATTCCTCTCCCCAGCTTTTGACAAAAAATGTCTCTTTACATTGAGCTTCCTCACATATTTGTGGATGTCCACAAATGTTTCGAATTTATTTAAGGGTTTCTTAGGGGCGTATTTCAACCCTTTGCTCAGTGTATGTTTTTCCGAATCAGAGAGATCTACCTTACTGAGGTTGAAAATCCCTTGGGTTTCATAACTCTTAGTTCTTTTCTTTGAACCCCCTCTACATCCTCTGGTTATTTTCTTCTTTTTTTGGCCTTCTTTTGGCCCTGTCCTAAAAAACTCTTCTTATTAGTTGTTTTGGGTGTTCTAGTCTGTGGAGGTTCAAAAACCTCTTCCCTTTCTTCATATCCATTATGTTGTAAGGGTTCGAATCTATTTTGAGTATATTGAGAATAGACCCGAGGCGTGTGGGGAGAATCATTGTAGTTCCCCATATAGTCCATTGAGACTCTTCTTGGTGATCGCGATCTCGATCTTCTGGGCTGTCTCTCCCTCGAATTCCTTCGGTATTCCTGTTTACTCCTATAGGAGTCACGTCTAGGAGGTCTCTCTCTTTCTTTCTTATTATTATTACTATCTCCCCCATTCTGCTGTCTTACGTTCTGAACTGAACTCATGTCTCTCAAGGGTTTGAATTTATCAAATCCTCTTTGCCCTTGTTGTTCGGCATCTCTCTTGGGGGGCTCTCGTATTTTCACCTCTTTTCTGGGTACATCCTTAGGTTCTTTGAAACCAAACGGTTCTGAACTCTTCTGGGAGGTCCCTTCTCCTGGTGAGTCTTGAATTTCCATGTTATTTTCCTCTTCCACTATGAGGTTTAATTGCCATTTAAATACCTTTGAAACCTGGTAATCTTCCAAGTCCCTCAGGTATTTTTTTCTTTTTTTGGCTTTTTGTTCTTCGTCTTCCATAGCTAGTATCTCCCTAAGTTCTTGGTTGTATACCTTGTATGCTTCCTCCTGCATGGACGGTATAAGTTTCTCCTTTATTTCTAATATTTCTTTGTTTAGTTTTAAAACCTTCTTTCTTTTCCTATCAATGAGGAAGTTTAGTAGGCCCATACCTGCTCCATTAAAAAAATGGAACCACTCTTTGAGGTCTGGATCTCCTTGGTCTGGGTATAGATTCCACCTCAGACTCCTAGGGACCATTTTCTCCTGGACATATTTCTCGAGAAACGCTATGTCCCAGGAGGCATGTAATTCAGATATCATTACATTTTTCAGTCTCATAAAAATTCCTCTTAGGTCTGTGGTTTCATGGGTGGTTTTAGTAAAGATGTCTTCTACTAAAAGTTTACGTGTGCTGTAATATTCAAAGATATCCATAATGATCTGCCGCTACTTGAAAAGTGAGTGAAATATGTGTGAAAGAAAAGTGCGCTGATCAGTGATATGCTGCTCCCAGAAAAAATGTAATTAAATGTGTAATGAATACACATTTATATGCAGGTTCATGTTTTTAACAGATGTATAATTTTAATATGAACATATGATCTAATTTTAAGATTGATTGTATTTAAGATGTTACATATGCTGGAATCAAGGTTTCAGTTTTTTAATACATCCTAATGGGAATTCGATTAGCGTCACCATAAAAGTATCCACAGAATACTTCTGGTGGCACTGTCGGAATTGCACATAAATTTTATATTTTAAAATAATTTTAAATTAAGAGTTTTTATTTTAGGGACATTTTAACCTAATTTAGGAATATACCCCTTTAAGGTTTTTATTCGATAATACACTTATTAATGAGAGCGGCCGACGGGGAGGAGCCAACACAGGAAATAGCAGGGGCACGAGATGCTGTAGAGTATTGCAGTGCCGTAAATAGGTTATCCTAATCTGAATTGGATATAGGAGGCCACCCCGATATCGGACCATTATTATGTGCAATACATTAGAAAACTGAAGCCGTAAGATCCGCGATCGACTTCCGGCGCCTCCTCTGCTGACACCGGAAGTGACGCGGCTTCTTTTAGAATAAATAGGACGGAAGTGACGGCGCGCGAGAACCTCCTTTCTCTGAAGATAGCCAATAGGCGGAAACGCGTCAGACAGGAGGCGTGCCGTCACCACGTCGCTCGGGACCCGGGCTGCAGCCGGACCCAAGCTATACAGGAATCCCTCATCGCTCCACAATACCAATGCGAAGTTTTTTCTGATATCATGTAAGTGCAATATATTTTAATAAAGTACACCTATAAGGGTAATGCACTATAGTAGTATTCTTTTTACATGTTATACCGGAATGCAACGATCTTTCCTAACGCTTTGAATAAGCGGCTGTCAGTGCCATCTGCATACAAGGTCTGATTCGCCTGAGAGCAGCGTAGTAGTATCTGGTATCCATATCCATCAGAGGCCGTCAATACCAACTGGATATAGAGACACACTCGTTTGAGAGGAGTATAACAACGCATGTTATCTCTATCCATCTGGTAAGAAGCCCAGCGGGCCACTTTGAACGCACGGTGGGGATCACCATTGTTTGTTTATAGAGCACTGGGATCGTTTAATTTTGCTAAGGAGAGCACTTACTTTATTCCGTCCGGTAAGGAGGAATTCCAACAGGTGGAGGGAATTCAAGTCACCATTTGTTTTCAACACAATCTGTCACTTATCACATCACTGAAGATTGTCTAATATCGACACGTTGGTGTCTTGGGACTTTTTTCTTTATACAATATTGTATATTGTACACATTGCACCATAATTTTTGAAGGTGTATATTTATTGGTTGCAAATTATTGCACAGTTATCTAGATATAGCGCACCACTTCATTACACATTTAATTACATTTTTTCTGGGAGCAGCATATCACTGATCAGCGCACTTTTCTTTCACACATGCTTTCAGGTGTGACCTGTTGAGTCTGGGGAGTCTCCCCAATGAGGGACCTTGTTGAACAGTGGAGGAAACCTAGCCAATACCACACCAGGGTTTGACTGTCCCAGTGGGTGAGCATTGCTGCAATGCATCCTGGGATTGGGAATAAATCCGGGGAGGGCTTGTGACGGTGTCTGTCTTTTGGCGGGAGCAAAGTCCCAGGAGGAGGTGGACGGTTGTTTCTCCTCCTGCTGAAGTGAGGAAGGTGGTCCAAGCAGTCAGCCTAGGGACCAGGGGTTGAGATGTGCTGACCAATTGAAGCTGCTGGGCAGACTACTTGTGGAAAAGCAGTATCGTGAGTACTCAATCTGCCCAGGGGACCACTCCAGCGTGATCAAGGAGCCAGTTACCCAGAGTGATATGGTAAGGGGTGCCAAGTTGTCAAGTCCTGAAGATTAGGGTGTAAAGGGGGTGCCAGGAAGGGTCCTGAAGTCGCAGTAATAGTCTACCTTAAAGATTAGCTACCTCAGAAACCTTTAAGGACTCTTCACAGCCAAGGGCAAAGTGAATCAGCGGCCTAGCCATGACTAGCTCAACTTGGCGATAACCAGCGTTAATCAGAAATTTTCCGGATCGTCCCTGCCTATTGTGCATAGTTCAGTTCATTTGGAGTATCCCACTCATCCCTTCTCCTATCCAAGTTCCTAATAAAACATAAAAACCAAAGAAACTGGACTGGTCCTTGTCTTGAGGTAAAAACACTTGGAAATATGTCCATGTTCTGCTGTTGCTAATGGTAACCCAGGGGAACCCAAACTCAGCAGCTCCCATGGGAGTAGTGCTACATTTATTTATTTTCAGCAGGCGATCCTCTTTCAAATAAGTAGTCCCGGCAGTGGATTTGTCATGGGATCACTTTTTTTTTTTTTATGGGCGGTGGGAGAGCTGCCCACCCCCTTCTGCAGCTTCCCGGTCGTTTTTCCTGCTTACTGGAGCAGTCGGTAGCAGCAAAAAAAAAGATCCGATCACCTGTGCAGTGATGGGCAGGAAGCCGAGTGAGGGCAAGATGGTCATCACTCTACTCTATGCCCCTGGAGCACCAGAGCGACGTTAAACGTCACTTCCGCCCAATGGCCAATTTTAATTGTAATAGAAATAAGTGATCGAACATTTTTTTTTCTTTTTTTTTTTATAAAGGGACAGTGTAAAAATAGAAAGGAAAATAAGAAAATTTTTTTTTTAAAGAGCACCGTTGTATATGTAAACGGTGTTCAAACCAAACGTGAGGTATTGCCGCGATAGTTATAGCGAGAGCAATAATTCTTGCACAAGACGTCCTCTGTAACTCCAAACGGGTAACCTGTAAAAATGAAGTGTCTCCTATGGAGATTTTTTAAATGCCTGAATTTGGTGCTATTCCATGAGCGTGCGCAATTTTGGAGCAGGACATGTTTGGTATCAATTTACTTGGCGTAACATCTTTCACATTCTACAAAAAAATTGAGCAACTTTACTGTTTTCTTATACTTTTATTTTAATTTTAAAGTGTTTGTTCCCCCCCCCAAATATTTGTGTAAGACCGCTGCGCTAATATGGTGACATATTATTGCAACGATCTCCATTTTATTCTCTAGGGTCTCTGCTAAAAAAAAAAAGTTTGGGGGTTCTAAGTAATTTTCTAGAAAAAAAGATACTGATTACTGATTGTAAACAACAAATGTCAGAAATCGGCTCAGTGAGCCAGGGATCTATTCCATTCCCCCTCCCTCCCCCTCTCCGTCTAGGCAATTGAGAGCAGAAGGCACTGGCAACTGGATGTAAACTGGCAGCAAAGTCATTTTTACTCCTGGCCACCCACAGAGCCTACTCTATCCATGTCTGCTCTGATTGGCAGGAGAACTTTGGACCAATCAAAAACTAAGTCTGCCCTGTGTAAAAGGGGCCTTTGGGTTTTTTTTTTTCCTTGGGAGGACTAGGACCCCCTGTTCATTTATTTGTTGCAGATTTTCCCTCACTTGCAATATGACAAATCAGCGGTCACCAGGACTAAAAGGACAGGTACATATTTTTTAATATAGCCCCAGATAGCAGGGATTGAAATGGACTGGGTTCCTACCTAACTCATCGAACACTAGAGCATTTTTGGCCTTCCCCATGGTTGTATGGTATTTTATAAACCTAAAGCTCTGTTTTTTAACTATCATCCCTCCAGGAGACGTTGGTTCTTCTATTGAAGAGTTTACCCCTTGGATGTTACTTCAACATCTACGGCTTTGGCTCCACGTTCGAGTCTTTCTTTCTGTAAGTATAACCGTAACCTGTGGTGTAAAAGGGAACCTCCAAAATTGCCCTCTAGGGCAGTGGTTCTCAACCCTGGCCTACAGGGCCCACTAACAGGCCAGATTTGCAAGATAACTGAAATACATCCCAGGTGATATCATTTGCTGCTCAGTGATTGCAGTACTCTAGTCTGCATCTCCCCAAGGTAATACTTAAAATCTGGCCTGTTAGTAGGCCCTGAGGACCGGAGTTGAGGACCACTGCTCTAGGGCAGCACAGGAGAGCTGGACCATGGTAACGATGTAAAAATATGCAGACCTGGAATTCTTTAGGCTACGTTCACATTTCTTTAGGCTACGTTGGGCGTAGCGGATCAGGCCCCGATTCTGCCCGCGATCTGGAATCATTGCAAATCGCGGGACGCCTGTGCGTTGCCCTTGTTTGCAATGGCACCCCAAACGCTGTGCGATGTTGCCACGATTTCTGCCCTGCCGAATCGCGGTAACATCGCGCAACAGGCGGAAATCGCTGCAACATCGCACCGCGTTTGGGGTGCCATTGCAAATCACGGGCATCGCACAGGCGTCCCGCAATTTGCAATGATTCCAGATCGCGTGCAGAATCGCGGTGATTCTGCCCGTGATCCGCTACGCCCACATGTGAACGTAGCCTAAACGTTTATGTAAATGTATCACCTTGTAAAACAACCCATTCAGTTTAACCACTTTACCACCGGAGGATTTTGCTGTCTTCCGTCCAGGCCACTTTTTGCGATTCGGCGCTGTGCGACTTCAACTGACAATTGCGCGGTCGTGCGACGCCGTACCCAAACGAAATTTACGTCCTTTTTTTCCCACAAACAGAGCTTTCTTTTGGTGGTATTTGATCACCTGTGCGATTTTTTACTTTTTGCGCTATAAACAAAAAAAAAGCGTTTATTTTGAAAAAATAATATTTTTAACATTTTTTTTATATGAAATTCCCCCCCAAAAAAGATTTTTGGCCAATTTGTTTTCTGCTACCTATGTTTGGTAAAAAAAAATCGCAATAAACGTATTTTGATTGGTTTGCGCAAAAGTTATTGCGTTTACTAACAAAGGGAAAGATGCGGAGGGAGGGGTTAATGTATGCCTGGTGCTTACTGACATGTGTAGGGGGAGGTGATTGAGTGAGTCAGTGAGTCATGGACAGATCGGATGTCCAGCTATGCTGAACACTCCGATCTGTCACTATGGAGATCCGCCCGCTTGTGTTTACACAGGCGGGCGGATCTCCACACTAGATCCCCGGCGATCGGGGCAGAGCAGCGGCGATCGCCGCTGCTCCTCCCCTGGCCCGACTCCCGCTGTGAATGAAAACAGCGGGAGCGAGCCTCCGGCGGCGCGCAAGCGCCGCCCAGAAGAGGGAGTGTCTGACGACGTAGTACTATGTCGTCAGACGATAACGAGCCACTCTGCCGCAGTAATATTACTGTGGGCGGAGGTAAAGTGGTTAAAAATGGAAATGAAAGGCATAACATTTGTGTATAGATAATAAAATATTAGAGATCCTCCCTTCTCTCCTTTCTCTTTCTCTTTCTCTCTTGCGTGGTCTTTTGCGCGCGCGCTGTCTTTTTTCAGTGATAGGCTGTGCGGGGGGGGGGGGGTCAGAACAAGTCTCATTGGAGGGCAGGCTGAATTCTCAGCACAGCTATAGAACTGACCACACTGTGCTCTCATGCCTAGTGTGGTTGGTTTGTAATAGGAAAGCAGAGGGACTGGCAGGAACACCAGGGATTTCACACAAAGGAAGCCATACAAAACAGGAGACCATTAAAAAAAAAAAAAAAAAAACTTACATGGTACAGCAGCCACATATCAGGAATATGAAAAGTTGGGTTTGCATATTTAGGGTGGTTTTTGGCAATACTGTGAGATGAACTAATTTCTGATTGTACAATGTGTATGTGTAAGGGTGTATGTGGGAGAAATTACTTATCTACACAATCTGTGCTAGATATAACCAAAAATTGAGCCTCGGCCAGAGTTTTTTAAATTGCTCCCCTCCCTCTGGAAACTTGCCAATGTTATTTATAATACAGACACTGTCACCCAAATGGTGTTCTTGAATCTGTCACGTCATGAAAAATAACAAAGCATAACACCTGGGGATACATTGGCACTTGCAAAACTGGAGAGAACACAAAAGAGGGAGTGGTGGCTCAACAAGCTTCTAAAGATGTATACTACAAAGCCAAAGGTATGTAGACCCTCCTCCACCTAGAGAGGTTTCCAGTGAAAGGTACAATGGAGGCCCAAATATTATTTTGCAGTGCCTTAACATAGTTGCTATTTTAGGCTTTGTAGAACGCAACCTAAGATCATTGCCATACATTGTGGCGTGCATGCGTTTTTGCCTTGGTGTGTTGCCTTGGCATGGTACTTCTCCACGTATTGCATGTGTTATGAAAATGCATGTAGCTGTCCCCCCTTTTTTTTTTTTTTTTTAAAGTTAATAGCATTTGTCTTTAGAGTGACCTTGTATTACTGATTGATCCTGCCGGTTCCCCTATTCCTAGTATTAAACTGACCATGCGAAGCATGGAAGTGGATCCATGCTAGCGTGGGCAGTTTACGTAGTCCTGTTTGGAGATGCAGGCACGCTGTGCAAGCACATAGCATGCCTGTAGCTTCCATGGTCCATTCAAAACCATGCCCCTTGCCATAAGGCCACCGGGTCCGATTGCGTTGCATCACTATGGAAATGTGGGTGCTCATTGGCAAGCGTCTCTTCGGTTATGTTGTGAAGCCCCCAATATAAATATGCCTATCTGCAGGTCCATGAATTGCTCAGGAAGGAAGAGCCCTCACGTGACCTGAAGCTTTTTAAAGCTGATCAATGCAAGTTTTCATAAAATTCAAAGAGGGCTCTATTAAATGCTTGCATTGTATGTGGTCTTCACAACCTCTTTACCTAAAATGTCTTTGTATGCTGTAACATTAAATGTCCAATTTGTCAAATTAACTTTGACCACAGTGTGGGAAGATCCCCCCCCCCCCCCCTCGTTTTTTTTTTTTTTTTTCCCAGCATGGTTGTGCCTCTGTACAAATCATTCTCTCAATAAGCTTCAAACAATGAAGATGTGGTTTAGCTAATTTGGGGTTGAGGAACTTGAGTGCTGCACAAGGCCCTTACCTCAACCCTACTGAACACCTTTGCTCCATAAAGACATGGTTGCACTAGTTTGGTGTAGAGCAGGGGTCTCAACTATGGCTCCTCAGTTCAGGAACTACAATTCCTAGTCATGACTGTATGAGTTTTACAATGCTTCATGCGACGTGTAGTTTTGCAACACCTGGATGGTTGTAGATTGGAGACTCCTGGTGTAGATGAGCTCACGTGGTATTCAGAGCTCTGACCTAAACCCTACTGAATACCTTTGCAGTAAACTGAAACACTAATTGCAAGCCAGGTCTTCTCATCCAAAATTAGTATCTAACCTCCTAGGTCATGTATGCATAGGGCTGTGCCTGGGCACACCCTAATCACCCTGTGTGGCACATATTCCCCCTGATTAAACCCCTGATATTTCACCAAAACACCCTAAAAATTTGTAAAAATAATATATAAAATAAACTACTGACACCATCCACTGCCCTACTGACACCGTCATTATATTTACACATGCAACATTATGTGTTTGAGCTTTGAGGTGCACACCCTAATGCAATAGGCTGCGCACACCTATGCATGTATGGCTAAATGGACACGCGTTTCCAGACTTTTTTTTTTTTTTTGTGGATGTCCTTCCAGATGAACACTGGCCAATATTGCTACAAAGGGAGGCAACTCCATATTAGTAGCCATGGTTTTGGAATGGGATGTCCAACCATCTCGTACTGTATATGTAGGTGTGATGGGTCAAGTGTCAACTATTAGCCATATAGTGCCCAGTGTATTCATTGCATACCAATTCTGTTCCAGTGACCATGTGCCCTAAAATACCACAAGACTTGGATGATCTAGGTAAACTATGGCTGTAGAATCCTTTTCTACTAAGAATGGAAGAACAAGGGAGTACAAAAGGAATAATTGCTCACCATGATTAAACAACCAAAAGCAAACCTGCATCCTTACCAGCTTACTTGTTCTAAGTCAGTGACTGAAGTCATGAAAGCCACCGGATCAGTAGGGCCTTCCTTAATAAATTGTAAGCTCCCCTACATCCTCTTGTACCCCCATTTTATATGGTAAGCTTTTCCTCTTTTTATCCCCTTTACCCCAATACAGGGGTCTCCAAACGTTATAAGAAGGACCTCTTTACTGTCTTTCCAACTTTAGGGGATAGACTGTGGGCAGTAGAACTAGAAAATGTCCTTATGTCAGTGAGGGAACAGTGCCCCATAGATGGTGTTGTAGGTGGAATAGTGCCCCACAATTGGTGTAAGTGGGAGAAATAGTTGCTCATATCAGTGGGAGGAACAATACCCCAAGGGCTGGATAAAGTAATGCAAAGGGTCACAGATTAGAGGTTACTGCCCTAATAAACTGTAAGCTCTTCCACCTTCTGCATCCTCCATATATCTGAATACATTGTAAGCTTATTTGCCTTCTGCATCCTCTTTAACATCCTAATGGATTGTAGGCTCTTCCACCTGTTTTTTTTTTTTTTTTTTTCCTCCTTTTTTTTTTTTTTTTTTCTCCATTTTACCCAAAAGTGTAAGCTCTTCTACCTTCTGTATTCTCCAATAGATTTTTACCCCCAATAGATTGTAAGATCTTCCACCTTCCTCCATTGTATCCCTATATGCTGTTCTTTTCCAGTCCACAGAAGTTACTTTTTCTTCCATTATTTGTGAAAGTTAGTCTATTTGTAGACTTGTATAAAAAATCCAGATGTTTTACAGGGAAAGCATGGAGTACACACAGGAGACTCTGGAGGCAGCAGTTGAGAAGGTGAACCAGATGTCAGCAGACTTGGGAGGAACGGAGATCCTGGAGCCCCTACAGAAAATCTACAAAACAGCAGGAAGACCCCAACACCCGAGACAAGTAAGATGATTCAGAAATGAAAACAAAACGGGTATCGCATTTAGGTTTTGCATGTGTACGTCCATCAAATAAACTTTTTAAGGGTTTTGTTCTTGTTTAACATTAGTAATACAGTATCTCACAAAAGTGAGTACACCCCTTTTGTACACTTTGCTACAATGTAAAGTAGTGAGTGTACAGCTTGTATAACAGTGTAAATTTGCTGTTCCCTCAAAATAACTCAACACACAGCTATTAATGTCTAAACCGCTGGAAACAAAAGCGAGTACATCCCTAAATGAAAATGTCCAATTTGGGCCCAAGTGTCAATATTTTGTGGGGGGGCCACCATTCTTTTCCAGCACTGCCTTAACCCTCTTGGGCATGGAGTTCACCAGAGCTTCACAGGTTGCCACTGGAGTCCTCTTCCACTCCTCCATGACAACATCACAGAGCTGGTGGATGTTGGAGACCTTGCGCTCCTCCACCTTCCATTTGAGGATGCTCAATAGGGTTTAGGTATGCTTGGTTAGTCAATCTTCTCTACCCTCCACTTTTTTAGCAAGGCAGAGGTCTCCTTTGTTGGCATTCATGGTTCCCTCAATGAACTGTAGCTCCCTAGTGTCGGCAGCACTCATGCAGCCCCAGACCATGACACTCCCACCACCATGCTTGACTGTAGGCAAGACACACTTGGTCTTTGTACGTCTCACCTGGTTACCGCCACACACGCTTGACACCATCTGAACCAAACAGGTTCATCTAGCTCTCATTAGACCACAGGACATGGTTCCAGTAATCCATGTCCTTGGTCTGCTTGTCTTGAGCACACTGTTTGCGGGCTTTCTTTTGCACCATCTTTAGAAGAGGCTTCCTTCTGGGATGACAGCCATGCAGACCAATTTGATGCAGTGTGTGGCGTATGGTCTGAGCACTGACAGGCTGACCCCCACCCCCCCCCCCCCCAACCCGTTCAACCTCTGCAGCAATGCTGGCAGCACTCATACGTCTATTTCCCAAAGACAACCTGTGGCTATGACGTGGAGCACGTGCACTCAACTTTTGGTCAACCATAGCGAGGCCTGTTTTAAGTGGAACCTGTCCTGTTAAACCGATGTATGGTCTTGGCCACTGCGCTGCAGCTCAGTTTCAGGGTCTTGGCAATCTTCTTATAGCCAAGGCCATCTTTATTTAGAGCAACAGTTCTTCTTTTTTTTTTTTTTTTTTTTTTTTTTTTTTTCATAGCCTCAGTTCTTCGCCATGTTGAACTTCCAGTGACCAGTGTTAGAGCGATAACACACCTGCTCCCCATTCACACTTGAGACCTTGTAACCCTAACGAGTCACATGACACTGGGATGGGAAAATGGCTAACTGGGCCCAATTTGGATATTTTCACTTAGGGGTATTTTCACTTAGGGGTATACTCAGTGGTTTAGACATTAATGGCTGTGTTTGTTTGAGGGGACAGCAAATTTACACGGTTTTACAAGCTGTACACTCCATAACACTGAAGAAATTACACTTTGCTACAATGTAGTCACATGAAAAGATATAATAAATTTTAAAAATGTGGGGTGTACTTTTTTTTTTTTTTTTTTGAGATACTGTACATATCATTTATACACGCTCCTTTCAATCCCAGAGCCTCTGGTTTTTGTATCCTAGACACTTCCAAAATGTAGCGCTACCTCCAGAGGAGCTGCTTGAGTAGCTGCTTCAGTATGTTTGGTTCTGTACTCTGCCTCTCAACCGTAAGAACAGTACCAGCACCTCTGGCACACCTAGCAAACTGTGTAAATGCAAACACAGCAATAAATGGACACCATCTATGGTGAGCCAGCAAGTATCTTTACTGGGAGACTTTTCATAATCAAACAAGAAGCAGGTGACCCAGTAGTTAAAGCTAACAAAACTCAGTTCTAGAACAGTAAAAATCAGGAAAAAAAAAAAAATCAAATGTATTTCGGCAGACAAAGTGATGCACAGTGTGCTGGTAGTATCCTGGTAAGCCAGATGGATACTGTGACTGTGCAGCAGGGTGTATTGGGCCATACACACTATATAATTGTCTTTAGACTTTTTTCCTTTAGATTTACGAAAATATATAATATGAGGTCAAATCTAAACACTTTCAATTTGTATGCAATCAGGCAGGCCCTTGCACTACATAGTTGAAGGTAAATCTAAAGGAAATCTAGCAACAAAAGTTGTGTAGTGTGTATTCAGCTTAAGTTTACCTACCTTATGTCCTCAGGAAAGCCTTGAGATGCACATGGGCCCCCCTGGAGCCAACAGGCGTCTCTCCTGTGTGATTCCTGGCAGCAGGAAGTGGGGGCACCCGCTACATAAATAGTCACTCATCCAACTGTCCATCCAGAGCCTCTGGTTTTATAGACCAGGTACATCCTAAATCTAGAACCATTTATCCAACTGTCCATCCAACATCATGCCTATTTCAATTATTTTATCCATTCACCCTTCGGGGTATTTTTTTTTTTTTTTTTTCCAAGGGCTAGATTTCTGGAAGTTTGTGGTTCTGAAGGTTTTTGATGAGATGACTTCAGTAGCATTTGTCCTAAATATTGGGTGGTCTTTCTCCAGGTCTTCGTCTTCACAGATGGAGAAGTTGGGAACACGCAGCAAGTGATAGCGGAGGTCCAGAGAAATGCACACAATCACCGGTAACTTTCTGTCATCTTGTCTATGTAGGGATACTGTGTCCTATTCAAAGTCCACTGGCAGACTTAATTTTGTTTGAAGTAGTCAGTTTGATTCTGTTTAAAATGGGGGGTCTCAACACTTTTCAAACAAAGGGCTGGTTTGCTATCCTTCAGACTTTAGGGGGGATGAATTGTAGCCAGCAGGGGGGTAGAAAATGTCTCCAGACAAGCATCAGTGAGAATAAACATGGCCTCGAAGTTGGTGGTCAGTGGGAGGAGGGGTGCCCCATCGGCTAGCAAAGGGTCACATCCAGCCCTCTGGCTGCAATTTGGAGACCCCTGATTTAAAATGACATGCTATGGGTAATATCCTTGCGATGAATGCAATCATTCCTTTCACAGTTTGTTTTATTTACAATTGCAGGTGTTTCACCTTTGGGATTGGTGAAGGAGCCTCCACTGCTCTTATTAAAGGCATGGCCCGGGTAGCAAGCGGCAACTATGACTTCATTACCGGAAAAGATCGTCTGCAGCCAAAAGTGCGTTTTTTTTTTAACTTTGATACTCAAATGTTCATGTGTGCAAAGATTGAGCACAACAAACAAAAGGTCTAAGGGTCCAAATTACTTTCTTTTGTAATGAATGTATGTTTAACTTGACCATCCAATGCATTTCATGGGGTCAAAGATCTTCCCCCATCTCATCCAGAGTTCATCTAGATTTAGCTAGGGGCTCCTTTGAGCAAGGTGCAATTTCTTGTTGCCACTGAAACCAATGACCATTTTAACTGAGGATTATTGCCATCGACCACATGGTAATGCAATTCTTCTCCTTGACCATCACACTAATGTACCTGTAGTCATTTTTAGCAAGGGTTACCTGAGACTGAAACATTTTAAGGGTTCTGTTAAGTTGAAATAACGGACATCTACGCCAATCAGGTTTGCTTTAGTCTCCATAGGTTTACTCAGAATATACGCCATACAGCGGGTCCACATCTTCCAAAAGATGTGACCCAGATTACATTTTGGTTACAGCTTTTATAGTACATAAACGGGCACAAGCCCAAGTTACAGATTACACAAGGTTTCACAAGATTTCATAATACAGTCTAGGCGGATGACAATACATTCCTTGTGGAAAATCCCAATTACACATCGGGTCATTTTGACCCAGCAAGGGCGTAGTGACAGGTTAGTCTGACAATTAAAAAAGATTGAATATGTTAGGGAAAATAACATTTTATGGTAATAAGGGGCTTGTTTTCATAAACATTTCTTTCTGGGAATCTTATATCTTTGGCAGAACATTTCATACCATCTGGAACACAACTGGGACACAGCTAATAAATACCAACTAGAGTTCTAAACATTTAAGAATATATTCTTTAGTATATTAAAGGGGACTCTTTACATATCTTGACAGTTCCTCTGACTTAAAGTTTGAGAGGCTGTGATTCGGATAGTTATAAATCTACAAATTCTTTTATTGGTTCAATTCATATTTGGGTATAATTTTGTTTTACAGATTACTAAAATTGACTCTGGTCCAACAAAACATGCTTGTTCTTGGTAGCTCAGCATGATGGTCTATGAAGGCCTAGAATTGGAAACAAGAGTACGCATTTTTTATAGATCAATTGTCAGACCAGTTGCCAGAGGCCAACAACCCTCCAATGCAACCTTTTTACAACCTTCAACCAAGAAACTCTTGAAATAACTTTCTGTTCTCAGGAAATCCCTGCTAAAATTTGCTATATCTAAAAAGTCAGAATACATTAGTGTGATAGTCAGTGGGAAGAATGCTCCTTACACTTGTGATTTATTGGGAGAATTACCCCTTACAGATAGTTCCCACTGACATTGATCTTTTTAGCTATCTAAGAGGCAGAAACTGCTCAGGGAAAACCCCTGGAAACCTTTGGAAGAACCCTAGAGTTCCATGGAACCCTGGTTGAGAAATCCTGCTCTGACTACCATTAGTCTGCTTTATAATACAAACCAAATTTCTGAACCTAACCTCTACTATTAAATTCCAGTGTAGGAATGCCTTGTATGTTTACCTCCTGCTTCCTTTCTCCTTCAGGTTCTGAAAGCTCTGAAATGTGCCTTACAACCAACCATAAAGGAAATTTCCCTAAACTGGACCCTTCCTCCTGATGTGGAGCAGAATTTGGTGTCCCAGGCCCCCACTGTCATCTTTCAGGGTCAGAGGTCCATAGTCTACGTCCAGTTCAAGGGAAAGGTGACTGTTGTACTTTTTTTTTTTTTTTTTTCTCAAGATTTCAAATTCAATTAAAAAAATATATATCAATCCAGTCTATATAAAATCCTTTATGGGCTGCAAAATGTTGACTTTTTCAAAAGGTTTCCAATTAAGTATTTTAAATTTGTATAAAAAAAAAATCCATGGTGACCCTGCCCAAAGGTTTCTGAAGAGGCACTTCCTATTATGGGGGGGAGGCAACGGTCTCCCTAACTGCTTCTACATTTTCCTGTCACATTCTGTCATGTTGGGAGTCTGCAAGCACCCATGCTGAGTGACACATTGACCAGGCAAGGTCCACCACTGTCATAGTTACATAGTTAGTGAGGTTTGAAAAAAGACATCAGTTCATCCAGTTCAACCTATGTGTGTGTGTTTGCTGTTAACCGTACATTGTATACCCCTGTATGTTGTGGTCTTTAAGGTGCCCATCTAATAGTTTTTTTAGATGGGCACCTTTTTTTGAAACTATCGATGCTCCCTGCTGATCCTATCAGGAAGCCAATCCTGAGGATTGAAGGGTAAGGATGAGCCAAAGGTTCAGACTGCACTTTTGCTGTTCTGGTATTGAGATGAATACCCAAACATTTTCCCCCTGTTGGAGCCAAAAACCCAAACCCAGCTGTGAGGGTTTAAACCCACCACGTCCCTAGGAACCACTTAGGTCACTGGTGATGCCACTTAAGTGACAGGATTGCAGTGGCATTTCTGCTCAAATATGGCCACTGGCAATAATTAGGCAATGCCATGGATCAAATAATGGCCATGGGTTTGCAAAAGCATTTGGGGCACAGTGAATTTATTTCCATTGTGGCTATTGAGGAATGTAGTTTGTACCTGAAATGAAGCTTTACGTTCAGAAAATCCAGTGGCATAGAGCAGTGGTTCCCAACTCCGGTCCTCGGGACCCACCAACAGGCCAGGTTTGCAAGATAACTAAATTACATCACAGGTGATCTAATTTGCTGCTCAGTGATTGCAGTATTCTAGTCTGCATCCCCCAAGGTAATACTTAAAATCTGGCCTGTTAGTGGGTCCCGAGGACCGGAATTGAGAACCACTGGCATAGAGTAGAAAATATCTAATACTTTACATAAGTACCATTGTCCTATTTATTTTCTTTCAGCTGGAGGAGAAGGAAGTCAAGGTCTCTCTACAATACAATTACAAAGATGAAATTTTAACCAATGAACTGCAGTTTTCTCTGAAGATGAGCAATGTAGAGAGGTAATCAATCCAGGGGCAACATAGAGAGGTAGTCAATCCAGAGACATTGATAAAGGTGACAGGGCTGGAATCCTTTATTAGGTTCATTTGAAAATCCCTTTTTGTGTAGGAAGCAAGTCGGGTTGAAAATACAAATCCATCTAGTTCAGCCAATAGAAAAAATTAGGAAGAGATTGAAAGCCTCCATTTACACAATACCACACCCAGCGCATCCAGAGTAAGGGAAAAAACTGTGGTCCAATTTGCTCCAGATGGGCGGGAGGGGGGGGGGGACCTTGGAAACCTTCCTAATCCCCTGGGGGACAATCGAATATTCCCTGGTGGTGGTAACCTCTAAATACTCATATCCAGTTATATTTAGTAATGCATCCAGCTCTTTGTTGAGACAAAAATAAAAAAAAAAATCTACGGAGCTAGCCAGAACTAGATTTTGAGGGAGTCTATTCTACATTTTCACAGCTCTGACTCTGAAGAAGCCTTTCTGAATGTGGAGGTAACATTTATATCCTGTCCCAGTGACAATAATTTTTGCTAAGACAGTTGTCACTGGGTCAGGGACATCCAGTATGACAATACAGAGCAGAGAGCATTTTCAGTCAGTGTGGTTCTACCCCTTTTCGCACCTCATGGGCAGATCAGGCGGTACTTCCCTTCCCCTGGGTGGAAGGACCCTGTTTAGGGTGTGGCTGAGTGGTAAGGGGGTTAAGCCTTCTGTGTGTCCCCTCTGTCCTCAGGCCAACCATCCACAGACTGGCTGCCAAAAATCTGATTTCTTTCCTGGAATCTGAAGAAGAGTCTGAAGAAGCGAAGAAGAAGATCTTGGACACCAGTCTGCAGTCTGGTGTTGTCTCCTCTCTCACAGCCTATGTAGCTGTCAACAAGGACACCAAGACACGTGTGGAGGGTCCTCCTGTGCAGAGGTTGTTGCCTCCAGTTGGTATGTTTTTAAAACGAATGTGAATGTACATGATTTTTTGTGTGTTTTGGATTTAAAGCTCTGTTGTGTGCCCATGGTGTTGTCCAGAATTCATAGCATTATGAATTTACTTTTTGTTGCAGCCATGGCCTGTCCTCAACCGGTTTATTGCTATGCTGGCCCAGCACCGATGTTGGCTCCGCTTCCCATCATTCAGTTGGCCGGTGAGTTCAAAATCTAGAAAATCTATATCAAATGGTGACTTAGGAACATGCATCTCCAACATGTTCAGAATTGCTGTAGAGGTCAGAGCCAGTGACATCAGTCTCTTCACCAGAGGAGCTCACACTGATGGTGGGGTTGGTTTTTGTCGTGGGTGTGGTGATTTTATATAGCTCTGACCTATTCCATAGTGCTGGACAGGGATCACTGATGCCCCGTACACACGTGCAGATTATCTGCAGACTTTTTTCTGCAAACTTACCAAAACCATATAATATGAGGTCAAACCTAAACACTTTCAATTTGTATGCAATCCGGCAGGCCCTTGCACTACATAGAAAAGGTAAGTCTGCAGACAAAAGTCTGCAGATAATCTGCACGTGTGTATGGGGCATTACCAGTCAGTCTCTGCAGCAGCAGAGAAGCTAACGCTCTGTCACCGGTTTAGTGACTGATCACTAGTGTCGGGGCCACTAAAATATATGTAGCATTAGCCCATGCGGCTCAAAAGTATTGGAATCTTTACCCATAAAAGTGGGGCCCTATTACCACTTTAACAGTGCATTGACACCTTAGGGCAGGGGTGTCGAACTCCAATTTTAAGTGTGGGCCACATCCGCGTTAGGGTTGTCCTCAAGGGCCGGTTGTATTTGTAAGACTATGTATCTACTTGGATACCTAGGAGTACGCAGTGTACAGAGTAGAGTTTACAAGTGCACAACATACACATTGCAGAGTTCAGTGGTGCACTGTGTACAGACTGCAGGGTTGAGGAGTGTATTACATACAGAGTGCAGGTTTTATGGGCGCGCTACGTACAGAATGCAGAGATAAGTACGGGGCATGCGGAGTACAGAGTTCCCCCCCCCCCCCCTCACCCCTCAAAAAGCCTCCTTGCATCTCATCGGCCTGGCTCTAGTACCTCCCCAGCAGCGTAGGTGGCTCTCTCTCTCTCTATTCTCTACTCTCTATTCTCTAAGCACTGCTGTGCCCCGCCGTGATTGCATGCAGGGTAGGCCGGGATCTGCAAAAACAGGAGGTGACAAGCCAGAGTTCCACCACATTCCAGCTGGAAAAAAAGCCCTGGGTACAAGGGCCACATGAAATAGCCTGGCGGGCCTGATTCTGCCCGCGGGCCTTGTTTGACACCTGTGCCTTAGGGGCTCATGTGCTGTAAAAATAGCAATGCTTATTCATCCTAAATGGATGTGTTGACTGTTTTTATGGTGGTGTCGATGGATGCATTGCATTATGGGGAATGTGCTTTTTAGATGGGTGGGCGCGTTGAGGGCCCATTGGAAATTAAAGGGTTTTCCCTACAAAACGCATGCACACAACTCTCTCCCCTGCGTAGAATAGAGAACAGTGACAAACAGAATCACAAAGGGTAAGGGCAGTGCGCATATAAAAATTAACATTAGTGAATTCACAATATTATCCACATGAACAAAGTGCTCTTGTGCTCATTAAAATGTCACTAAGGACACTCGTGCAAAGGTGATCAACAATAAATCTGCTCTCCTCTGTGCATTTTTAAGTCTACGCACTGCATTTATCAAGTGTTGACTTCTAAGCTATCCGAAGTCCACGTTTTTGTGGAAGCCCCACCCAACGCATTTCATCATAAACCTGCAACATCAGGCAATGTGATTTCACTTATTTAATCATTATATTTATCTGAATGCTGTCCTTGAATAGATATATCTGTGCAGTAGCACCTTTTTTTTTTTTTTTTTTTTTTTTTTTTTTTTTAGCAGCTAAACGCAGGTGCGGGAAGACTTTAACAATGTGTTAATCTTCTTCCAGCTGTTGGGGCAGACCTCGTTGAGTCTCGATCAAATGGAGTTCCACAAGGTAGTAGAGGATCCACTTGTGCTCCAGGCCTACTCTGGCACCTTTTTGTTTACATGTAATGGTATTTTTTGCTAGAAAAAACTTGGAACCTCCAAACATATTTTTAAAGCAGATGCCCTAGAGAAAAAGCTGGTGGGGGTTCACAATTTTTTTTATTTTATTTATTTATTTATTTTTTTGTCCCATGGTATTTTCACAATTTTTTGGGGGAAATATTTAACTTTTTGGAATTTATAATGCAAAAAAACACAATATAACACAATTTTTTGTTTAAATATAGAGGTTATGCCGAGTAAATGGATACCAAATATCTTGCGCTTTAAAATTGCACACGTGCAATAGCAACAAAGTATGTACAATTTACTATCCTAGGTGATGCTTTAAAGCCTTCACAGGTTACCACTTTAGATTTGCACAGGAGGGCTAATGCTAGAGTTACTGCCCATGATCTGACATTTGTGGTGATGCCTCACATGTGTGGGACGATCGAATTGCTTGCATTCGGGACTAACACGTGTGTTTGCCTTTGTGCGCTAGCATGGAGAAACTTTATTTCCTATCTAATTTTATTTTACTTTTTTATCTTTATATTGCTATTAGTTTTTTATTTTGATCTTTTTTTTTTTTTATTTACGGTCGCAAGAAATGTAAACATTGTTGTGACCGGTACTCTTTATGGGGAAATCTGTCTCTAAGGACCCCCCCCCCCCATCCCTTCTCTGCCCTTAAAAGCATTTGAAACGCCAAGATAGTGTGTGTGTGTGTGTGTGTGTGTGTGTGTGTTACTTTTTTACATGTCGCAGTTGACATCCAGGTAAACCAGAAGTGATGTCAGGCCATCGCTTCTGGGTTACCATAGCCAAAAGGCAATCCAGGCTTTGTTCAGTTCTTCAACCAGCTGGCAGATTGGCCAGCTAGTTGCTTGGGTCTTGGTGGGACGGGTTAGCCCAAGGAAGATGCACACTGAGAAACGGGGGGGGGGGGGGGGGGGCGTCCCCTTCCGTTGCTAGAAAAAGCAATCCAGCAGCTTGTTAGTTGCTAGGATTTCTTAAGAGTGGACAGCCGGCTCTAAAAAAAAAGGGGGTACCTGGCAGGCATCATCCCATCATTACCACTTGAAGTCCAGCGTTTGGGTAAGTCGCTGGTTGGCAAGCGAGTATACAGAACAAACATGTGCTTTATAATGGCTACCTTTGGGCCTGCCTGAGTCATGTGTGTTCTGTGACTTGATTAGGGATCCCTTGTCTAAGAGTCTTAAGTGTGTGTGTGTGTGTGTGGGGGGGGGAGCCTTGTTTGGGATGGGGGGGGGGAGCCTTGGTTGGGAACCAAAGAACCTGTAATTTGATCTTTCTGTGGAATTAAAGGTTCTTGGAAAATGGATAATATAGTGTGCTAAGTGTGAGACCTTTTGTACAGCTTGATATGAATTCTGAGTTGGCCAGAAGGTCTGCCCTGGTAGTCAGCAGTTTGAAAAACCATGTGGCCCACTGACCGTGTGCCAGTGACTCATTTTATCACCCCAAAGTAAATTCTATGGCACCATTGGGTCATTGTTTTTAGGAGGGAGAGAACCTGCAAGCTTTCCACCTTCCCAGCCCCTGGCCTGACCAGGCAAACCAGTCCAGACCTTAGTTGGGTCCCACAAGAAAGGTCTGTGTCGTCCTTGTGGTGGGTATTGGGTGGTTACCACCATTCTAGAGGACACTTGTGTAGCTGCACAGTCTGCTCCTGAATGGATATGTATGAATGTGCCTTACACTTAACAATACTGTATGATGTCTTTTGGGGAACAGGCTTTGGCAGAGCAAATATAATTTGAGACTTTAGTAAGTGGTTGGCTCTGTGGGGGCAGTCCTCAATTTTAATATTACAGCTCTTAATTGTATCTGTGCAGACATTGGCCAGGGTGACTTGGACAATGCGCCCAATCTGGCAGGAGACCTCTCCTTCCGGCGGCTACCAGATGGCATCCCACAAGGTAATGCAGAGTATTCACAACACTTAAGACAAATGTATTATTTTTTTGTTTTTTTTTTTACTTCTATGTATCCATAATGTACCAGTTTGTAATGGAGCTGTGCCTGTGTTCTGTGACATTTACTACAGAGTGCCTTGACCTGCCAAAGGGTGATGGCACATTCTTCTATGAATTCTTTGGGGTAGGTTTATTAAAGGCAGTTGCTCCAGAGCTTAGTAAATAAGCGAAAGATCTGTTGACTTCCAACAGAGCTTTTGCTCATTTACAAAGTTCTGGAGTGTAGCACTGCCACCTAAAGAGCTGCTGAGAATTACACTTTCTTGGGTCCCCCTGGGTTACAATTAGCAACTGACGGTAGATAAATGGTAATAACAGTTCTTGGCTCAGACAATAATCAGTCCAGGGGATTTGGTTTTTGTGTTTTATTTAGAACTGGGATAAGAGAAGGGATGAGTGGGGATACTCCAACTATGAACTATGCACAAACTTTAAGGTCAACGATCTGTAGTGTGCGGCAAGGCCGCTGCTTCACCTTGCCACAGAAGTGAAGATAACTAGACTGTTGCTGTTTAACCCTGAGAATATTCAATTTGGCACCACCTTTATTACTGCCTCTCTGCTACCCTTCCGCTGACTCTAGCCACTGGAGTGATCCCCTTCCTGGGCAGACCCTTTGGCAAGCTCCCCTGTACTCGCGAACACTGTTTTTCCAGAGTTGCTCTGCCTTCACCTCCACAGTCAGCTTCACTGGACCTCTGGGTTCAGCCACACCACACCACTGGTTCACTAGGCCGACTGCCTGTGACCACCTTCCTCAGCATACAGAAGGAGAGACTGTCAACCCTCCTTCTGGGACCTGGCTTCCTGCCAAAAGACCCTCTGTCACATGTGCCCTTGGCTTTTATAATCTATCCCAGGATGCACCACTCTCGGTGCCAACCCACTGGGACAGTTACAAAGCCTGTGCGTCACTGGATGGGTTTACTCCACTGTCCAACAGGCTCCCCTATTGGATACAGTGAGGACACTCCTTCAGACCAAATGAATCGCACATGCAACAGGCAAAACTAACAATCGGGCTCCCCTGATAAGCAGATGGAGCTGCTAAGCTTTTATCCACCTAGCACCTACCTAGGAGGGTGCTACATCAGCAATCTGGAACAATCATGTGCAAGAAATGCATTTTAAGGTCACCCAATGCTCCGCCCCTTTTCAACAATGTCATCAAGACGCCGTCTGCCACCGCGACTCGGGAGTATTTATTTCTTAAGGGGAAACGACAATTTATTTTTAAAGCGTGCGTTTAACCTAATAAAAACAAATATTGATCTTGTTTCCCTAAAGCATGCTATACAGCACGGTGCTTGTGCTGTGTTAATTGGCCCCTTCTATCACCAAAAATACCTGGCTGATCCTACCTGGCTATACCCTCCCCTCTGTAAACTGACCACAGTATACCATGGCTGCTGAGCCCGACACCGTGATCAGTCTACATGCCTCCGTCACCCGAAGCCCTCCTGTCCTCTTTAACCCCCTCCCTGCCTGTCTGCTACTGTGTCAGTGCCCACCCCCTCCCCTCCTGCTGCTTTAGTTTCATCTTAAAGTTTCATATCCTGTCTACAGTCTGTTTAATAATCCTGTGTGCCCCTGTCTTTTTTATAAAAAGCATTTCTTTACCAGTTTTCAGTGTGCCAATCTCCGCTCATGTGACCTGCCACCTCTCTCCTCCTCTCGGTGTCTCCTCCTCCTTTCCCGACTGATGGCAGTGGGGAATCCCTGGCCCCGCCCACTGCAGGCAGCTGTCAGATGGGGAGAGAAGAGAGCCGGCGGCTCCATTAACAGGGATCGGCACTCTAAAAACTGGCAAAGAACAGTTTTTTTTTTTTTTTTTATTTTTTTAAAACCCATACACAGGGGCACGGGCACTCTGGATTATTAAACAGACCAGACAGGGTAGTAAAGTGGCTGAACCACTTTAAAGGGAAGTTGAGATTCCAGGGAGGGGGGGGGCACTTGCAGACGCCCACGCTCTCATTTCCTGTCTCTGGGACTGGTGGGAAAGTTGATACGGGGGGGGGGGGGGGTTCCCGGGGGGGTTCCCAATCCTTCCAAAAATTATAAGAAAAATTGTTGTTGCCAAGCGGTAATGCTATGAAATTATTGGCCCATACCCTTACATAATGCTCTTTTAGCTGCTATAAATTCTGCTATATAATCTTGCTTGGTGAAGAAGCATCGGGGTTATCTCCATTTTTGATATTTTATTATTTTTTTTTTTTACATTTTTCGCACAGAACTGGTTACTCCTGTGACAGTGGAGACTCCTGCCCTGTACAGACTTATAGCTCTCCAGAAAGCAGACGGCTCCTGGGAAGCAAGCTCTGAATTTGCCACCATTCTAGGAATATCTGAAAATTTTGCAGAGAGTTCTCCTGTTTCGGTAATGTATAAATGCTGCAAAAGAATAGGGGGGGGGGGGGCAAATTTTCCTCATGCTTCAGGCTCTCTGGCTGACTCCTACTGTAGAAGTTGTGAACGGTTAGGATGTATCTGGTCTATAAACCAAATGGAGCCATTTATCCAACTGTCCACCCAGAGCCTCTGGTTTATAAACCAGATATACCCTAAAAATGGAGCCATTTATCCATATTGTATGCATCTGTTTAGTGTTTTTTGCTTTGTTGGTTCTCATTTGGGCAAATGGGCATGATGGGTGGAGGGCCTGTGGAAGTAACAAGACTGAAATACCACCTAGGCCGTGTTGGCTTCATATAAAGGCACCTCTGATAGTTTTTTTTTTTTTTTTTTTTTTTTTTTATGGCAGGGGTCTTCAAATTATGGCCCTCCAGTTGTTCAGGCACTACAATTCCCATCATGCCTGGTCATGTCTGTGAATGTCAGAGTTTTACAATGCCTCATGGGATGTGTAGTTCTGCAACAGCTGGAGGGCCGTAGTTTGAGGATCCCTGTTTTATGGCTAGTTGTTGTATTTACCAAACCACACATGGTTGTCCTAGTGAAGTGATATTTGTTTTCTTATGCTGTTCTCGTATAATTTAGGTGGCATATAGGTTGCAATCTACAGTGTTGTAAGAAAACTATCTTCTTCCTTTTGCAGAATGTAGGGGGATCGGTGTGGGCAACTGTCCTAGCGGTTATCTGGCTTCATGCTTCCTGTTTTGACCAGAGAGATGAATGGGAGCTTCTGGAGGGAAAAGCGGTCTCCTGGGTCAAGGACAGTGCGGGTAAGCTTACCACAGTGGGAACCAAGCAGAATGTTAAATGGGAAGCCCAATCGAAGACAATTTTGCCTTCCAATTCATCCCAAATACGTTGGTAGGGTTGAAGTTGGGGGCTTTGTAGGCCACTACAGTTCCTCCACACCAAACTGGTCAAATCATGTCTCGTACATGGGGACGCAGCCATACTGGAATATAAAAGGACCTTCTCCAAATATATCAAAAGTTTTGAAAAGCGTAATTATCTAAAAAAAAATATTTTTTTTATAATAAATATAGAAGCGCCACAGCTTACACACAGGCAATTTCTCCTTGTGACTGCATTGAGCCAATCACCGAGCACCAACTTGGTCACTTGTTGCCCTTACATGACTTATATATATATATATATATATATATATATATATATATATATATATATATATATATATATATATATATATATATATATATATATATATATATATATCAATCTCAAACACCTGATCGTATTCCTTTAGAGCAGTGGTCACATACTTTGGTCACAAATATATATTTGGAAAACTGCCAATGCAATATTATAATGCAGTAGGCAAATACAAGACCAGAACATGTGCTAGAGAGCTCTTGCAGCCAAATTGTGGTTCAGCCCACCAGACCGGTCACTGAAATGTTACCTTTAATCTAAATCACTCCATGCAATGCAGTTGGTAGTACAAGCAAACTGTGCCCTTTAGCTCAGGAAATCTCCTGTTCTAGAGGTCTGTCAGTAGGTAAATGTAATAGCTCTTACCAGACATTGGAGTAAGTCACACATGTGCAAGTCTCAAGTCTTAACCTTCAAGTCTCAAGCAAGTCCCAAGTTACTGTAGCGAAAAGCAAGCAAGTCGAGTCCCTGCTAGAAGTCAAGCAAGTCAAGTCACAAATCAAGTCAAAATTCTGATCTACCCCAATTTTCACCTTTTTAAATCAGTTAAGTCAATGGTCAGGAAAGGTTTTGTTAATTTTCAACATTAACAAAACTGCTTAGTTCTTTTTTTTCGTGGCATATTAAAGAAACACTTTGAATGCCCAAACAGCTCAAAATCCTTCATCCGGTAATGTTTCAACACCACAGTCACTAAAAACATGTTAAAGCGGAGTTCCGGCCTCAAAATGCACTTTGGGCCATCCGCTTGCTCAGTGTCAAGTTGTCTCAGTGTTTTTTTCTTTTTTTTTTTTTTTTTTTTTTGCATGTTATTGAAGAAAATATACTTGTCTATCTTCCTCTTCCTCCCTCTGCGGCCCGTGCCATCACTTCCTCCTTGCATTGATTCCTGGGAGCTGAACGTCATCGCTTCCAGGAATCAATGCGCCTGCACCGGCCCCGCTCGTCACTTCAGGTGCGGCGCCTCATTCCCTGCTAAACAGCTTCTGGGCATGCCCAGAAGCTGTGCAGGGATGGCACTCCTGCCCCAGAAGTGACAGTGGGGCCGGTGCAGTGCATTGTGGGACCGAAGAGGACTGCCTACACCTGAGATGGCAGCGCTGGACAAAGACATTTTCAAGGTAAGTATTTCTCCTAAAAGGTAAGTGCGACCCGGGACAGATCAGAGGCTATCTATTGTGGAATGCACTAGCCCTGACTGTCCCGGGGGTATTTTTATTGAAAAATACTTTCAGAGGCTGTAACTCCGCTTTTAAGTATTTCCATTGTTAAACAGCCAGTGTTCTAAAAATCAAAACACACTGAGGTGTTTTAAGTGACTGTGGTGTCAGAAACATAACAGGCACATTCATTTTGCTTTAACACATCTTGAGAAAATGCAAATATTTAATAACTTAAAAAGTAATTTCAAGTCAAATGTCTCAAGTCAAAGTCAAGTCTCAAGTCATGAATACCAAGTCAAAGTCAAGTAGAGTCTTTTATTAATTTTAGTCAAGCAAGTCTCAAGTCCTCAAACTGCTGACTTAAGTCAAGTCATGTGACTTGAGTCCCCCACCTCTGGCTCTTACACTCATGTCCTGAACTTTCAGCAGAGTTGCAGGGGGTGATATGACTCTGGTCCTAGAGCAGCCATGCAGTCACAGGTGTCCGAGCCGAGGTGCAAGGTCAACCTTTTCCATCATAATGGTGGTAGACCACCTACAGCGCATGTTGTGATGTACATTCACAAGACAGTGGTCTGGCCCATTCTGAGAGGTGTAGTCCATGTCTCTGGAAACGGCTGATCCTAGTTTGGACACTAGAGATCTTTCCTGTGTCTTGGGAAAGAACTCTTCTCAGTAGGAACCCTGGCAGGTGTGGACAAAGGAGAGTGGCAGCATTGAGTGGGGACCGGGAGTTGGCTGAAGACTGACTGACTGACCCCTGGTAGTGAAGCAATGGGCCCACAACCTGAACACCTAACTCAAGCATGAACATAATTGTATGGACCTCACCAACACGCATGCCCCCCTAGTTGCCAATTTCTCCAATGTGCATTGATTACCATTTTTTTTAAAAGTGAAAGCAAAGTCCACTTTGTAACTTTACCTACAGGTAAGCCTATAATAAGATTTACCTGTTGGTATAGTTAATCTCCTAAACTTGCACGGTATAGAAGATATTCACACAGCCTGCAGCCAGTGATGTCACTGGCCCATGTGCTCTGATGGGACAGCATACCCGTGCCATATCCTTAAAGCTCTGTGTCAGAATGAACCCAGAGAGACTAGGTGAAGATGGTGTCGGGGAGCCATGAAAGAGTTGAGCTGGAGAGCTCTGTGTACAGGTAAGTCTGTCATAATGTGCTAGTATGCAGTGCATATTAGCACATTATGACTTAAACCTGCGGGGATCTTCTTTTTCTGTGCGTGGAAAGGCCGATGTCCCAATACTTTTCACAATAGTATGTATGTTTCCATTATGTATTTAGGTGTGCAAATTAGGGATAGACCGACTCGGCAAGGCCGATATGCACTTTCCCTGATGTATCGGCCCCGAAACTGGCTGATATTTTTGTGACCTCATTCTGCCTTCTTAGGCCGCCTCCCTCTTCTGGAGTCGGACTAGTCTCACGGGAGTGTATTACAGCCATACACCCACCCACAGCAGCCCTGTGCCAGCCAGCCACATCCACAGGCCCTGTGCCAGCCACATCCAGACCCTGTACCAGCCAGCCAGCCACCACAGGGTGCCAGCCATTAAGCATTAAACAAAAATTAACATGTTCAGTACCAGATTTGTGTCAAATTGTCTTATTTTTCAAAACTTTAAATGTACATATCGGCCCATATCAGGGATATGTAGGGACCAAAATATCGGTATTGGTCTACCCCTAGTGCAAAGCAATGGTTCACTTTTTTTTTTTTTTTTTTTATTGTGCAACTATCTAAAAACGAAGAGGTTCCTTTAAACAAAGACTGTTGTGGCCCTGTACAAGTTGTTGGGATAAAGGAAGCTGTGTGCGCCACAGCTTACACACAGGCAGGTTCTCCATGTGACTGCATTGAGCCAATCAACGAGCACCAGCTAGGTCCCTTGTTGCCCTTACATGACTGTACCATATACTTTTTTTTTTTTTTTGCTTCCGGAATGGTGGGCAAATGAAAGGCAAGTTCTTAACTTTTGCAGCTTCCTGTGTCACCCACCCCTCCCTCCCACAATAACTCCGTAAAAGGTATTCTCCCATCAACACTGGTTGTAGGAAACCAAATTGCTCCATCTATGGCCAGCTTTATTAGGCGATCAATCCCATTTGCATCAAATGCTGGAGTGATTTGGTGTAGACAGGAAGTGCCTGGGGGAAAAGGAGAAAACTGAATTCAGTGGGGGGAAAAATGTATACAGAGCAATCAAAATGCCATCCAAATGGGTCTTGGATGTACCGTATTTTTCGGCGTATAACACACACTTTTTTCCTCCTGAAAATGGAGGAAAAAGCAGCAGTGCGTGTTACACGCCAATATAAGAAAAAAAGCCCAGGAAGCAGCGCCGAGAGGTAGAAGGTGGTGGGCCGGTCCGAGGAGAAGGAATGATGAGCTTTCATCGGAAGTCCCACCTCCTATGCCGAGCCGTGTGGTGTGACGTCTATCATAGGTGCCGGGACTTCCGATGACTGCAATAGCTCGTCCTCCCTTCTCCTCGGCCTTGCCCGCCCCCTTCTACCTTTTCGGCGCTGCTTTCTAGCCTTTTTATTAAAAATGGATTTGGATAGTGTCGCTGGCGAGGCTGCATTGGTGGGCACTGCGCTGGCGAGGCTGCATTGGTGGGCACTGGTGAGACTGCATTTGATTAAAAAAAATGTTCTGAGTTCAAAGCTGTTTGTTTTAAACTTCAGCTTTTTTTCCTGATAAAATTTAGGTGCGTGTTATACGCCGATAAATACAGTACTTTAAAGCATGTTCTTGCTTCCATCATGGAGAAGGCACCGCTTTTGGTTTATGGAATGTCGCTGTTAATTCCTAAAAAGACCATTTGTAATCCTACGGGGGAAAGTCACTTTTTTTTTTTTTTTGTCTTCTCAGGTTCCTCCCTTGCAGAGATGGTCAAAGCTGGAAACGAGTTTTTGAAGTCATCAGTGGATGTTGCAGTTTTTGGTCTCTGATTTGTAGCTGGCGAAGTCTTGTGTAATAATAAAAGCAGTGTTACTGAGGATTTTGGCCTGTGTCTTCCTTTTTACTTATGTTCTATGACTGAAATCCTAGTCTTAAGACTGTCATTGTTATCTGTCATGATTTTAGTTTTTCCACGGCTGGCTTCAAGCCAGCAATGACTCGAGGTCCCCCTGCAGCCAAACTGCCTAAAGGGGGGAAAAAAGCACAAAGTGCCTACCTCAATCCTTCTCAACCAGGGATCCTTCAGAGGTTGCTAGGCGTCCCTTGAGCTGTGACTGAATAACCTCCCATTGGATGGTATCTTCTAATTCTGGGTCAAACACCCACTTGGCTGGGCCAGTTGCACGATGCCAGTGATCTTTTTAGCTGTCTGTAAGGGTGGCATTTTGACCATTACTCTAAGTGGGGTGGGGGCATTTTTTACGACTGCCCACCAATGCAAAGTGTTTTTCCAACTGACCACCAATAAAATGGTTTTATCAAGGGTTTCCAAAACCTAGAAATTTTGAGTTTTTCTGGGGCAAATGGGTTAAAAGGGTGGCCTCTAGTACCTGTGAGTCCAGCAAGACCTCACTTTTTCTGCTGCTTCTGGCCCCAACACTGTGGCCAAGGGACCAAAAATGCAGGAAGCAGAGGTGCCTCTGCCTGGGTGGCCAGTCTGGGTCCCTGATTCTTGTACTCTGTTCAAAAAGTTTGGAGACTCCTGGACTAAAGGGCCAGTTTCCCTGAAACTTTAGGAGCGTTGGACTGCATCTAGTTGAGTAGAAAATGGTCCCAGTATCAGTGGTTGTAAACCATGTCTGACTTTGGTGGGTGGGAGCAAAAAATATAATTTTTTTTAAGAAATTACCGTAAAAATATTTTCGGAGTCCTCTGACAGACGCTGCCTCTTCCAAGTTTCATCACTATTGGGTAATGGCACCCTCTGCAGGAGCAGGCTAGGTAGTGAAACTTCATTAAAAAAGCTTTAACTAGACACCTTTAGGGGCTGTCCTTCCAGACATTACCCTCAGACACTTAGAGCTTACTAATCAGTTTCGTAGAAAGCGGTACAGGAAGACAAACAACCCCAAAATAGAGGGGTGGGGGCTGCGTCTCTCAAAGGACTCGGAGAAAAGAATTTTACGGTAAGTTCTTCTATTTTCTCTTGCGTCCTCTGACAGACGCAGCCTCTTCCAGGTTTTATCACTATTGGGATGTCCCAAAGCAGTGCAGGTGTGAGGGGTGGGAAAAGACGCAAACAACGGTTATGTGCCAACAAGGCCAGAACAAAACGTGGCCAACAGGAGCAAACCCCAGAACAACAAATTCGCCACAAGAAGAGAAAACATGTCTCTTCAACAAACCGCAGTGCTCAAAATTTTTCAGCCAAAAGAAGCATCCGAGGATGCCATCACGTCAATCTTGTAGAATTTTGTAAAATTGTGCAGACAACAGGTCGCCGCCTTACACACCTGAGCCACAGAAGCCTGATGGTGAAAAGCCCAAGAGGCATTCACGGCTTCAATAGAATGTGCCCTCACAGGGAAAGGAGGAACCTGACCCCTGAGTGAATGGGTCTTAACAATAGTCTTGTCTGATCCATTTAGAAATGGTTGCAGCGGACGCAGCCGAACCCTTCCGTGGTCCCTCGACCAAATAGGGTATCAGACTTCCTAAAGGATTCCGTGGCCGACAGGGAAACCCCGATTACCCGAACCACTTTCAACGAATGCAAGGCAAATTCCCTTGGATGCTTGGGCTTCGCACAAGGCAAAACAATATCTTCATTGAGGTGGAAGGCAGACACCACCCTAGGGAGAAAAGACTGGTTGGGTCGCAGAACAACCTTATCCCTACGAACGACCAGATAAGGCAAACGGCAGGACAATGCCGCCAATTCAGCCACCAGAAAAGCAACTTTCTGGGACAACACAGGCAAAGATAATTCTCTGATCCTTTCAAAAGGAGGTCATTGCAAAACGGACAAAACCATATTTACATCCCACGTAGGCAAAGGGGCCCTCCGCAGGGGAGCCAGATGACGCAGCCCTTGAATAAAGGTGCGACTCGGGGAATTGGTTGCCAAGGGACGCTGGAAGAAAATGGCTAAGGCTGACACCTGACCCTTAATTGTGCCCAACGCCAAATGTGGTTCCACACCTTTCTGCAAGAAAGCTAGGACCCTGTCCACCGAAAAGGAGCGAGGATGCAACCCTTGCGACTCACACCAGGCAATGTAAGCCTTCCAGGTACAATGATAAATCTTCTTGAGGTAGCCTTCCGAGCCCTCAGCAAGGTAGGAATAACAGCATCAGAGAGACCTGTCTCTCAACACCTGGCCTTCAACTGCCATGCCGTTAAAGCCAGAGACAGTAAATCAGGGTGGAAGATCAGCCCTTGAGACCACAGATCTTCTCTGAAGTAGCTGCCAGGGAGGCTCGACGACCATCTTGACGAGGTCTGCGTACCAAGACCATGAGGCCAGTCTGGGGGCACCAGGATCATTTGTACCTGTTCCAACGCTAACCTGCGGAGGATGATGGACAACAGTTGAATCGGGTTAAGGCATAACTCAGCTGATACAGGCGCCAAGGCACCACCATCTGCTAGAGGAACTTGAGCTCTGGCCACGAGCCACGAACCTTTCCACCTTTTTGTTGAGACGAGATGCCAACAGATCCACGTCCGGAGTCCCCCACTGGGCACATAAGAGCTGAAACACCTCCCGGATGCAGGGACCATTCCCCCCTGATCCAAGGACTGATGACTCAGTCCACCTGCCAGTTTTTCAGAAAAGGAAGGGCAGAAAGGACTTGCCCAGAGTGGGTGTCAGAAGCCACATGAAAGTTTCGTCCTTGTGAGACTGCTCAAACACACCATCCCGTCCAAGGCCTGGGGATCCCTGTTCCATTTGGCAAGGATCTCTGCTTGCAGAGTCCTTGTGTGAAACTGGATCGCCTCAAAAGCTGAAACCATCAGCCTCGGGGACCTCATGCAGGTCCGCAGGGAGGAGAGATCGTTGTCCCTGGATCTGCCCCCTTCGCTGGAGTGGAGTCTAGGACCATTCCCAGATATTACAAACGTACTGATGAAGTCAGTGCCGACTTCTCAAAGTTCACACGAACTCCTGGAGCGTCTGCACCGTAACCGCCAAATCGCCCGTCAGTGGCACAAGCTCGCCCTCAACACGAAATTGTCGAGAACTTGAGGACCACAATCCCCTTCTAGTGCAGCAGAGCCAGCACCAGGGCCAAAACCTTGGTGAAGACCTTGGGAGCCGAAGCTAGACTAAAGGGCAATCCCCTGGAGGCCTTGAAGGATTTCCTTTTTTCCTGAGGCACGAAAGGGCCCATGATGAGCCTTGAAGGAAGGACCCGTTGCGTGCGGGGTGATTTACCCTTCATGGATTGGCCACACCATGCGGCGGAGTGCAATTCCCACCGCAGACAATCTTGCGACCGGGGGAGCCTTGTCCAGGGCCGCGTCACAGATACACCATGGTCTGGGCCATTTGGTCCGTGAGCTCATCGAGATGCGGGGGAACCGACCTGGCCACCAAGTTGCGCCTAAGCACCTTAATCCATGCCATAACCGTCTGAGAGACCAGCACGGAAGCGAACACCGGCTTGCGGAGTGAGCCCGCCACCAAGTGCATGTGGCGGGAAAGTGACTCCATGCGCCTATCCATCGGGTCTTTACACCCTGGGGAATCCACCACGGGAACCACCGTGGATTTATTCAACCTGGAAACAGTGTGGTCCACTTTAGGTGACTGTCCAGTGATTGGAAACGGGGTCCGCAAAGGGGTAACCGCGTTGAAAATGCTTAGGCACCGCCAGCATGTGCTTAACGCGATGCCACTGTTCGTTCACGATAGCGTGAAACTCCTTGGGGCAGGGGAAAACCTGACCCAACTTCTGGGCTTTTGCGGGACCTGAAGGAAACCTGCTTACCTGACAGGGTGGGCTCCTCATCAATGTTCGAATTCACCTTAACGTGGCGAACAAGTGCTTCAACCAAAGCGTATTCCCGTGCTGCAGTGGAGGACGACGACTCCTCAGAGTCTGAGTGTGCAGACAGGGTTCCCTCAGGAAGGGCAGTGTCCGTGGCAACCAGGTCAGGATCTGATCAGAAGACTGAGAGGGCATCGGCCGTGTTTTGAACATTACCTTGTGACATTATAAGATCAACTTTGGATGCCAAAGTTTCAATGGCTACAGATAAAGAAGCTAGGGAAGGTGATCCTGAAGTCCCAGATGCACAAAGGAGATCAGTGGGGAAATTGTCACTCTGGGACTCCATTTTGGCAAAATACAAAAAAAGGAGCGCTGGCCCTTTTAAATTGACGATTGCGGTCCACACTGATCCTGCGCTGCTGCTGGGAGTCCCCCTTCTATATAACCAGATAAACTGATAAAGCAATGAGAGAGAGAGAACTGCCCTTCACGCTTCTTCTGCAGCAAGGGAAAGATGACTGGAGGAAGTGACCAAAACCATTAGAGCCCGAACAGCGCCCTCAGCACAAACATGGATGCCAATAGAAAGTATAGGGAAAAATGGCTGTCGCCCTCACAATGTGACTGCCCACATCCAAGATGGTGCCAAAAGCACATGTCAATGCAAAAAATGGCTGCTCTCCTTGCACTGATACAGCCAGGCCTGCCCTCACCCAAAATGGCGGCCGAAAACGGCGCCGACTGTCAGGAGCCCAGGAACCCTGGCCACCGTGGGAATCCACTACAGGAAGCCCCCCAGGACAAGGTAGGATCCCCCACCCACACAGTGGATGCCACTTGAGTGTCCGGACAAGGAGCAGGGAGGCAGGATCCGTCCAGACCGGCCAGGGGGGCCACAGAGACCACAGCTCTGACATCCCCAGGAGTGGGCCCATATCACCCCCCCTCCCAGAATACTGTCCCAGGGACATGGGGGGGTAGCATCACTCACCATACCATGGGCACTGTTCCAATACAGCTCGCCTCCCACCCTGAGTGGGGGTGCTGTCAGCCAAGAGGGGATGCTGCAACTCAGGGCGTTCCAAGTTGATGCGTCCTGGCGAAGAGGTTCTCTGCAGGCTCGTCCCCATCCGTCGGGGTGAGGACTGGGTGCACCACAACCTACGTATGCTCGTAGGCCAGGCTGCGGTACCATAAGGATCTAGATTATCCAGTGCAAAGCCCAGCCCGGCTGTCGCTTGTAGTTCTCCAGGAGGATCCCCCTGTCTAGCGATGGAGAGTGAATAAAACATTTTTCAAAAAAAAAAAACTGAGACCGGAGTCCCAGCAGGGTATCCTAGGTCCTACTCCTGAGCTAGGCAGCAAGAAACTGATTGATTAGTAAGCTCTAAGTGTCTAAAATGTAATGTCTGGAAGGACAGCCCCTAAAGGTGTGTCGAGTTAAAGCTTTTTTCTCTAGCGCTCATCGACAGACGTAGTCCTCGGTGATACACCACCTTCGGGTTATGTTACCTCCGCAGGAGCAGGACTAGACAGGAAATTAAAAAGCTCTGGCCACACCCTAGGGGCAGTCCCAGAGGGTATATCCTCTCTCTCTCTGCCTCAGCAAATCAGTTATTTTCTGTCTAGTTAGGAGTAAGGACCTAGACACCTTGCTGGGATCTTAGGTCCTGGCAAGAATTTTTTCTTAAAGGATTTTTTTTTAGACAGCTTTTTCTCCAGTGTTCCTGTGAGATCTTCAAGCAAGAAAGCTGAACTGGGCGACGGGCTGGATGTTGAGATCCGGTGGTCACCCCAGTTCAGCCTACGAGCGCGTGCAGGCCATAGCTCCGCGCTGGGTCGGCCGCGACAAAGTCCCATTAAAAGGACTGAACCCGCGAGTTAAACGTCTCGCTGAAACGCCAAAGACCATGAGTCACGGCGTTCGTATCGGTCGACAGCCCTCCCGCCCCGGTGGAGAGGGGTACTGTCAGGAGTTGGTGCCCGCCTGGTTCCGGTATGGTGAGTAGTATGTTCCCCCTTTCCCTCTGACGGGTTTTGTGGTGAACGCGGGCCCCTCTCGGTATGGTAAGAAAGAGTCCTTTCTATCCTATAACATGTCACAGATCCTCCTACTTTGAGTGTGATTTTTTTGTGTACAAAAAGCCAGGAGGCTTGGTTTGGGAGCTAACAATCTATTGTATACATGTTTAAAAGATGTAATCTGTGGCATTCTGGGAATCTTATGGGTAAGTATAAGCTACCTACCAGTCAGAAGCCACGGACATGTAGACTGCCTTCCAAATCAGATCTCCAGCTATTAGCAGGCCTCCCGAACGGCCATGCGGTCCGCCAGGGGCCGATACCGCCAACCACGCCATATCCCCAGGCAGAGACAGTGTTGTGTGCAGCACACCGACATTCAGCAGGCCGCCGCCATTTTTTCTTGCAGGATCGCACGAGCCGCCATTTTGGCGTAGCCTCGTGTCTCCAGCATGGGGGCGGCCATGTTTGAGGTGATCCTACACCTCGTGGAGCTTGGGGGAGGCGCCGGAAGGCGTGCAGAGGGGCGGAGCCGCCTCCTTTCTTCCTGGGCAGCCAGCCAAAAGACTTCCTGTTTGTCAAGACAGCGCTGTAAGCTGTTGCAGTTTAACTCTGAGCATCAAGTTGTGAGCCTGGGGGTCTATCTCTCTCTCTCTCGATCGATAGGGATCCCTAAGCAGGTAACACTAAGGGGCTTTTTTGTGGCGCTGGGGGTCAGAAAGAAGAAAAAAAAAAAAAAAAAAAGTTTTTTTCTTTACTTTTGAATTATATTATCCAGGAAGTAACTGGAGTTATTATGGACCCTGCCACACATATTCCCCCACCTGTTTCCCTCGAGGGGGCCTCGGGACCCGCCGGTGCACAGAGTATAGAGTCATTTACAGCAATTTTGGAGTCTATGGTGGCTCGGGTGGAGGCGGCCTGTCAGGGACGGGGGTCAAGGAAGCGACCCCCGCCTACCCCTATACCATCTGACACCTCTGACTCAGATTCAGAGATGGTCACGGCAGTTGCAGGTTCCTCTGCAAGGGCTGTTATCCCAGGTAAAGCCCCCTCAGACAGTGAGGAGGACGCTTCTTCTCTTGCTATAATTCAGGAAGAAGCATTGGTGGACGCACTAGTTGTGGCAGTGCAAGAAACCTTAAAACTTGAGGCTTTACCGGCAGAGGCAACTGAAACAGAGAGGCCTTTTGGGACTAATAAGCCCATCAAGACGGCGAAGGCTTTTCCTGTACCTAAATGTTTTGGTAATCAGATTAAAGGAGAATGGGAGCATTCTAAACGTACCTTTACTATTTCCAAGCGTATTGCTAGACGCTATCCGTTTGAGGAATCCATCATTAAGAAATGGACGGTACCACCAGTCGTGGATCCGCCTATTTCCAGGCTGAATAAAGCCACGGTTATTCCAGTGGAGGACACTTCGTCCTTTAAGGATCCGGTGGATCGAAAGATAGAAGCGGAGTCCCGCACTATCTTTTCTCTGATAGGGTCAGCATTTAGACCAGTAATCGTTATTGGTCTAGTTTCCCAGACACTTACGGAATGGGCGAAGATGGTACGCCAAGATCTTAGGGGAAAAGATATTCCCCAGGAGACATCTGATTTGATGGAACAGATCATACAAGGGCTACGGTTTATCTGTGACGCAGCCTTGGACACTACTCCCCTATTAGGTCATGCATCTAAGTTAGCAGTGATCCTCAGACGTGTGCTGTGGTTAAAATGCTGGTCAGCTGACCTAGGTTCCAAAAAGACCTTGACCAATCTCCCCTTTCAGGGGAATCGTCTATTTGGAGCCAACCTAGATGAAATCATTAAGGATGCCACTGGGGGCAAGAGCACTTTTTTGCCACAGGCTGCAAAAGCTAAGGGACCTCGCAACAAGCGAGGACCTTTCTTTACCGCCCATAAAGGGCGCCCGGCTGGTACTAGCGGGAAAGGCAAGACTCATCCAGGAGGGTTCAAGAAGGGGACCAACCCAGCCAAACCCGAAGCAAAGGAGTACACAGCCTGAAGGTGCGCCCCCACCCGGTTTCAGGGTGGGGGGACGTTTTCACCGGTATTCAGGACATTAGATCGAGCATCAACCACTACTACCGGTGCGATTCTTCCCTTCCAACATTTAAGTACCACAGGAAGCGGTAGTTACCGTTCCCTGAAAAGATCTTTTCCTTTACCTTTTAGAAAACGACCAGACTTTCTCGGATGGTCGGGGCCAGATAGCTCTAGGGACGCCTGGTTCAGATCCAATCAGCGCCAGTGGTCCTAGAAATTCTAGGCTGGCCTCCTCAAGCCGGCTTGGCCGACTTGGACATGTTAGTCGCAGACGTTCCGTGGGAACTTCGTCTCAGGGAGTGTCTGTGGTCTCAAGGACCAATTTACCTTCGTGCTTTACAGTCGCTGGTTTTAATGGCCTGGCCATTGAGACCCAAGTACTGAAGGACAGAGGTTTGTCTACTTCAGTCATTCCTACCCTTATTAAAGCAAGGAAAGCGACTTCCAGCAAAGTCTATTATCACACATGGAAGACTTATATTGCGTGGTGCGAATCTTTAGGATTTCCTCCACGTACCTATTCGGTGACTCGAATATTGGCTTTTTTGCAACAAGGGGTTGAGCAGAAGCTAGCCTTGAGCACCATCAAGGGTCAAGTTTCAGCATTAGCAATCTTCTTTCAGAAGCCTTTAGCTACCAAATCCTTGGTGCGGAATTTCATCCAGGGGGTGCGGCACCTGGCTCCTCCAGTCCGCGCGCCCTTACCGCCCTGGGATCTTAATTTGGTTTTGTCGGTTCTACAGAAACCTCCTTTTGAAAACATCAGGGAGATTCCCTTGCTTACTCTATCCCAGAAGGTGGCCTTCTTGGTGGCTATTACTTCTGCTCGCAGGGTGTCAGAACTGGCTGCATTATCATGCCAGTCACCATACCTAGTGATTCATAGGGATAAGGTAGTACTTCATCCTAAGCCATCTTTTCTTCCCAAGGTGGTTTCAGATTTTCATCTGAATGAAGATATTGTACTACCTTCCTTGTGTCCTCAGCCCAAGCATCATCGGGAACATGCGTTGCATTCCTTAGATGTGGTTCGGGCAATCAGGGTATACCTGAAAGCTACGGAATCATTCCGTAAGACGGATTCACTTTTTGTGATCACGGATGGCCCCAGAAAGGGTTTGCCTGCATCTGCCGCGACCATTGCCAAATGGATTAGACAAACGGTGGTACAGGCTTATTCTATTAAGGGTCAGAGTCCTCCGTTCCCTGTTAGGGCGCACTCCACTCGAGCGCTCAGTACTTCCTGGGCCTTTCGCCATCAGGCGTCGGTGGTCCAGGTATGTAAGGCGGCCACCTGGTCGTCGGTACATACCTTTACAAAATTCTATAAAATTGATGTGACGGCATCGGCGGATGCCTCATTTGGCCGCAAGGTTTTGCAGGCCGCAATTTGAGGAGACCGGTGGTCTACCTCGAGGGTTTTTTTCTGTTTGAAAAAAAAAAAAAAAAAATTGTTTTCTCTTTTTTTTTGGTTGAGTCTCATCATTAAGGATGAGCATTGTAAACTTCTAGTTGGCACCGGTTGGGCCTTCTAGATTTGGATTTGATTTCCATTTTCCCACCCCTCAGTTGTGATACTGCTCTGGGACGTCCCGAAGGTGGTGTATCACCGAGGACTACGTCTGTCGATGAGCGCTAGAGAAAAATGGATTTTTGTAAAATCTTACCGTAAAATCCTTTTCTCTTAGCTCATCGACAGACGTAGTCCCCGCCCCTCTGTTTTGGAGTTGGGTTGGGTTAAATTCTCTAAGCACTGCTTTTTCACATAACTGATTTGCTGAGGCAGAGAGAGAGAGGATATACCCTCTGGGACTGCCCCTAGGGTGTGGCCAGAGCTTTTTAATTTCCTGTCTAGTCCTGCTCCTGCGGAGGTAACATAACCCGAAGGTGGTGTATCACCGAGGACTACGTCTGTCGATGAGCTAAGAGAAAAGGATTTTACGGTAAGATTTTACAAAAATCCATTTTTTAATGAAGTTTCACTACCTAGCCTGCTCCTGTAGAGGGCGCCATTACCCAATAGTGATGAAACTTGGAAGAGGCTGCGTCTGTCAGAGGACGTAAGAGAAAATATGGTACCTCTAGTCCATAGGAGAAGGAATAGCACCCCATTCTTGGTGCCGGTGGGAGGAATAGTGCCCCAGTGTTGTTTTTAGGTGGAAGAACAGTGCCCCATCGTAGGTGTCAGTGGGAGGAACAATGCCCCATCGTTTGTGTCAGTGGAAAGAACAGTGCCCCAGTGTTGGTGGGAGGAACAGTGCTCTATCATTGTGGTCCGTAGGAGGGGAAGAAATATTATAATAAAAAAAAAAAAATTATATTACAGTGCATTGCAAAAGTATTTGGCCCCCTTGCACTTTTCAACCTTTTGCCACATTTCAGGCTTCAAACATAGAGATAAAACTGTATATTTTTTTTTTTTTTTAAAAGAATCAACAACAAGTGCGACACAATCATGAAGTGGAATGAAATTTATTGGATATTTCAAACTTTAACAAATAAAACTGAAAAATTGGCTGTGCAAAATTATTCAGCGCCTTTACTTTCAGTGCAGCAAACTCTCTCCAGAAGTTCAGTGAGGATCTCTGAATGATCCAATGTTGACCTAAATGACTAATGATGATAAATAGAATTCACCTGTGTGTAATCAAGTCTCCGTATAAATGCACCTGCACTGTGATAGTCACAGAGGTCTGTTTAAAGCGTAGAGAGCATAATGAAGAACAAGGAACACACCAGGCAGGTCCGAGATACTGTTGTGGAGAAGTTTAAAGCCGGATTTGGATAGAAAAAGATTTCCCAAGCTTTAAACATCCCAAGGAGCACTGTGCAAGCGATAATATTGAAATGGAAGGAGTATCAGACCACTGCAAATCTACGAAGACCTGGCTGTCCCTCTAAACTTTCAGCTCATACAAGGAGAAGACTGATCAGAGATGCAGCCAAGAGGCCCATGATCACTCTGGATGAACTGCAGAGATCTACAGCTGAGGTGGGAGACTGTCCATAGGACAACAATCAGTCGTATACTGCACAAATCTGGCCTTTATGGAAGAGTGGCAAGAAGAAAGCCATTTCTTAAAGATATCCATAAAAAGTGTTGTTTAAAGTTTGCCACAAGCCACCTGGGAGACACCAAACATGTGGAAGAAGGGGCTCTGGTCAGATTAAACCAAAATCAAAGTTTTTGGCAACAATGCAAAACGTTATGTTTGGCGTAAAAGCAACACAGCTCATCACCCTGAACACACCATCCCCACTGTCACACATGGTGGTGGCAGCATCATGGTTTGGGCCTGCTTTTCTTCAGCAGGGACAGGGAAGATGGTTAAAATTGATAGGAAGATGGATGGAGCCAAATACAGGACCATTCTGGAAGAAAACCTGATGGAGTCTGCAAAAAGACCTGAGTCTGGGACGGAGATTTGTCTTCCAACAAGACAATAATCCAAAACATAAAGCAAAATCTACAATGGAATGGTTCACAAATAAACATATCCAGGTGTTCGAATGGCCAAGTCAAAGTCCAGACCTGAATCCAATCGAGAATCTGTGAAAAGAAGTGAAAACTGCTGATCACAAACGCTCTCCATCCAACTGAGCTCGAGCTGTTTTGCAAGGAGGAATGGGCAAAAACTTCAGTCTCTCGATGTGCAAAACTGATAGAGACATACCCCAAGCGACTTACAGCTGTAATCACAGCAAAAGGTGGCACTACAAAGTATTAACTTAAGGGGGCTGAATAATTTTGCACACCCAATTTTTCAGTTTATTTGTTAAAAAAGTTTGAAATATCCAATAAATTTCGTTCCACTTCATGATTGTGTCCCACTTGTTGTTTCTTCACAAAAAAATAGTTTTATATCTTTGTTTGAAGCCTGAAATGTGGCAAAAGGTTGAATGTTCAAGGGGGCGGAATACTTCCGCAAGGCACTGTGTGTGTGTGTATATGTATATGTATATATATATATATATATATATATATAAAATGTATATATATGCACAGCTGCAAGAAAAGCAAGACAAAGTATGTGAACCCTTTGTAATGATATGGATTTCTGCACAAATTGGTCATAAAATGTAATCTGATCATCAACTAAGTCACAACAATAGACAATCAGGCCCCGTTCACACTGGGGCGACGCTACTTGCCGAGGCGACCTTATAGGTCGCGGCGCGCTCCTCGCACCGCGACCTCGGAGCGGCCGGCACGGACTTCATAACATTGAAGTCTATGCAGGTCGCTCCGGGTCGCCCCAAAGAAGCTCCGGACCCTTTTTCTAAGTCGGAGCGACTTGTGTCGCTCCTATTAGAACGGGTCCACAGCTTCTCTATGGAAGGCGACCTACGGCGACCTGTCAGGCGACCAGGTTGCCTGACGGGTCGCCCCAGTGTGAACAGGGGCTCACAGTCTGCTTAAACTAATAACATACAAAGAATGGAATGTTGCCATGTTTTTATTGAACACACTATGTAAACATTCACAGTGCAGGTGGAAAAAGTATGTGAACCCTTGGATTTAATAACTCGTTGAACCTCCTTTGGCAGCAATAACTTCAACCAAACGTTTCCTGTAATTGCAGATCAGACGTGCGCAACAGTCGGCAGTGATTCTTGACCATTCCTCTTTACAGAACTGTTTCAGTTCAGCAATATTCTTTGGATGTCTGTTGTGAATCGCTTTCTTGAGGTCATGCCACAGCATCTCAATCGGGTTGAGGTCAGGACTCTGACTGGGCCACTTCAGAAGGCGTATTTTCTTCTCTTTAAGCCATTCTGTTATTGATTTACTTCTATGCTTTGGGTCATTGTCCTGTGCAACACCCATCTTCTGCTGAGCTTCAGCTGGTAGACAGATGGCCTTAAGTTCTCCTCCAAAATGTCTTTATAAACTTGGGAATTAATTTTTCCTTCAATAATAGCAATCCGTCCAGGCACTGACGCAGCAAAGCAGCCCCAAATCATGATGCTCCCACCAACATACTTCACAGTTGGGATGAGGTTTTGATGTTGGTGTGCTGTGCCTCTTTTTTGCCACACATAGTGTTGTGTGTTTCTTCCAAAACAACTCAACTTTGGTTTCATCTGTCCACAGAATATTTTGCCAATACTGCTGTGGAACATCCAGGTGCTCTTGTGCAAACTGTAAACGTGCAGCAATGTTTTGTTTGGACAGCAGTGGCTTCCTCTGTAGTATCCTCCCATGAAATCCATTTTTGTTTAGTGTTTTACGTATTGTAGATTCGCTAACAGGGATGTTAGCATTTGCCAGTGACTTTTGTAAGTCTTTAGCTGACACTCTAGGATTCTTCTTCACCTCATTGAGCAGTCTGCGCTGTGCTCTTGCAGTCATCTTTACAGGACGGCCACTCCTAGGGAGAGTAGCAGCAGTGCTGAACTCTCTCCATTTATAGACAATTTGTCTTACCGTGGACTGATGAACAGCGAGGCTTTTGGAGATACTTTTATAACCCTTTCCAGCTTTATGCAAGTCAACAATTCTTAATCGTAGGTCTTCTGAGAGCTCTTTTGTGCGAGGCATCATTCACATCAGGCAATGCTTCTTGTGAAAAGCAAACCCAGAACTGGTGTGTGTTTTTTATAGGGCAGGGCAGCTGTAACTAACACCTCCAATCTCATCTCATTGATTGGACTCCAGTTGGCTGACATCTCACTCCAATTAGCTCTTGGAGATGTCATTAGTCTAGGGGTTCACATACTTTTTCCACCTGCACTGTGAATGTTTACATGGTGTGTTCAATAAAAACATGGCAACATTTCAGGCTTTGCGTGTTATTAGTTTAAGCGGACTGTGATTGTCTATTATGACTCTGATGATGATCAGATCACATTTCATGACCAATTTGTGCAGAAATCCATATCATTCCAAAGGGTTCACATACTTTTTCTTGCAGCTGTATATATTCACAAATGAGTACACCCCCTCATATTTTTGTAAATATTTTATTATATATTTTCATGTGACAACAGTGAAGAAATTACACTTTGCCACAATGTAAAGTAGTGAGTGTACAGCTTGTATAACAAAATAACTCAACACACAGCCATTAATGTCTAAACCGCTGGCAACAAAATGAGTACACCCCTAAGTGAAAATGTCAGAATTGTGCCCAATTAGCCATTTTCCCTCCCCAGGTCCCTTTTGACTCGTTAGTGTTACAAGTTCTCAGGTGTGAATGGGGAGCAGGTGTGTTCAATTTTGATATCGCTCTCACTCTCTCATACTGGTCACTGGAAGCTTATTATGGCACCTCATGGCAAAGAACTCTTGAGGATCTGAAAAAAATTGTTGCTGTACATAAAGATGGCCTAGGCTATAAGAAGATTGCCAAGACCCTTCAACTGAGCTGCAGCACGGTGGCCAAGACCATACAGCGGTTTAACAGGACAGGTTACAATCAGAACAGACCTGGTCATGGTCGACCAAAGTAGTTGAGTACATGTGCTTGGCGTCCTAGCCAGAGGTTGTCTTTGAGAAATAGACGTAGGAGTACTTCCAGCATTGCTGCAGTGGTTGAAGGGGTGGGGGGGGTCAGCCTGTCAGTGCTAAGGCCCCACGACGCACACTGCATTAAAATGGTCTACATGGCTGTTGTCCCAGAAGAAAGCCTCTTCCAAAGATAGCCGCAAACAGTTTGCTGAAGACAAGCAGACTAAGGACATGGATTACTGGAACCATGTCCTGTGGTCTGATGAGACCAAGAAACTTTTTTGGTTTGGATTGTGTCAAGCGTGTGTGGTGGCAACCAGGTGAGGAGTACAAAGACAAGTGTGTCTTGCCTACAGTCAAGCATGGTGGTGGGAGTGTCATGATCTGGGGCTGCATGAGTGCTGCCGGCACTGGGGAGCTACAGTTCATTGAGGGAGCCATGAATGCCACCATGTACTGTGACATACTGAAGCAGAGCATGATCCCCTCCCTTCAGAGACTGGGCTGCAGGGCAGTATTCCAACATAACGGCTCCAAACACCTCCAAGACTACCACTGCCTTGCTAAAGAAGTTGAGGGTAAAGGTGATGGACTGACCAAGCATGTCTCCAGACCTAAACCCTATTGAGCATCTTCATACAAAAGGTCTCAAACATCCACCAGCTCCGTGATGTCGTCATGGAGGAGTGGAAGAGGACTTCAGTGGCAACCTGTGAAGCTCTGATGAACTCCATGCCCAAGAGGGTTAAGGCAGTGCTGGAAATAATGATGGCCATACAAAATGTTGACCCTTTGGGCCCAATTCACACATTTTTACTTGGGGGGTGTACTCACTTTTGTTGCCAGCGGTTTAGACATGAATGGCTGTGTGGTGGTGTTTTGAGGGGACAGTAAATTTACACTGTTATATAAGCTGTACACTCATTACTTTACATTGTAGCAAAGTGTCATTTCTTCAGTGTTGTCACATGAAAGGATTTATAAAATATTTACAAAAAATGTGAGGGGTGCACTCTTTCTTGTGAGATACTGTGTGTATGTATATGTGTGTGTGTGTGTGTGTGTGTGTATATATATATATATATATATATATATATATATATGTATATGTATATATAATGTGTGTGTGTGTGTGTGTGAGTATATATATATATATATATATATATATATATATATTATAATTTTTTTTTTTGGAGGCCCTATAGAATAAAATGATCCCTTGGCCGACAGTTCCCCTACTTAGGTGGCGAGGATTCTGTCTGGAATCCCTACTGTTTGCAGTGTGGGTATAGTGCACAGGGGTCTCATTGCAGAGTGCGCAGCGGAGTCTCCCCCTTAATGTGTGTCCTTGTTCTACCTTCGGGGGGGGTCCCCTTGCAGAGGGTGCAACAGTGCAGAGGACGCAGGGAAGATCCTGGCAGCATGCTTCAGTTTTTGTAGCTGATAGTGGCCATTTTCCCTTAGTCCGGCTAGTTACCAGCTGGTGGCCATGTTTGTGTAGCCCAATGTCACGGGGGCCATTTTCCCTTAGTCCGGGAAGCACTTGAGACGACTGAAGCCTTGTGGGGATGGGGAAGCTCCGCCTCTTCTGCCTCAGTTTCCTCTTTCTGCGCCCGGGACATATGAACAGGGATGGCGTCCATGGTGAAAGTCAGGTACTGAGGGATAGAGGTCTGTCTGGATCAGTGATCCCTACTATAGTGAAGGTGAGGAAATAGTCTTCAAGCAAGATATACCATCGTACGTGGAAAGCTTACATTTCTTGGTGTGAGTCGATTGGTGCTCATCCTCGATTCTTTTCTGTGGCTCGGATCCTAACCTTTCTTAAGGCTGTTGATCAGAAGTTGGCTTTGAGTACCATCAAGGGCCAGGTGTCTGCCCTGGCAATCTTCTTTCAGTAACCCCTATCCACGCACTTTTAGTTTGTACCTTCATTCAGGGGGTTCAACATGTGGCTCCACCTGTACTGTCTTTTGCCGCCATGGGATTTAAATTTAGTATTTTTAGTTCTCCAGAAACCTCCATTTGAGAATATTTGGGACATTCCCTTGCCTACATAATCCCAGAAGGTGACATTCTTGGTGGCTATTACCTTTGCCTGCAGGGTATCGGAATTGGTGGCATTATCATGTCGCAGTCCCTATTTGGTAGTCCAAAGGGATAAAGTGGTTCTTCATCCCTGTCCATCGTTCCTGCCCAATATTGTCTGACTTCTATTTAAATGAGGACATTGTGTTGCCTTCCTTGTGTCCCAAGCTGGCTCATCCCCAAGGAATTTGCTTTGCATACCTCGGATGTGGCTCATGGGATGTGGGTGTATCTGGCAGTTACTGAGTCCTTTCGGAGGTCAGACTCGCTTTTTGTGGTTACGGACGGACCAAGAAAAGGGCTGGCCGCTTCTTCGGCTACCATCTGAATATGGATCAGACAGACGGTGACTCTGGCCTATTCCATTAAGGGTCAGGTTCCACCTTTCCCTGTCACTGCACATTCTACTCAGGTGCTGAGTGCTTCTTGGGCCTTCCATCATCAGGCATCAATATCGCAATTTGCAAGGCGGCCACTTGGTTGTCAGTGCATACCTTCACAAAATTCTATAAGGTAGATATTTTGGCATCTTTTATGCAACTTTGGATGTTTCTTTTGGCCGCAAAGTTTTGCAGGCTGCTGTGTAAGAGGGGCTGTTCCCTCTTGAGGGGTGTTTTTTCCTTAAACTTTTATTTTCCAGATAAGGACTCCGGTGAGCCGGTTAAGGCTCCTGTTTCCTGGTGAAGGGCTCTTATGTTTAGCCTTGAGCTACTTTCCCAACCCCCTCATTTTTCGTTTTGGCACTGCTTTTGGACCTCCCTGTAGTTATGATTAATGGAGCGCTGTGTTAGTCGATGAACGAAGGAGAAAATTGGATTTTTGTACTTGCTGTAAAATCAATTTCTCTGAGCTCATTGACGAACACAGCACCCACCCCTCTATGGAGTTCTGATACTTCTAATACTGCTTGCTACGAAACTGATTACCTAATGCAGAGAGGGGGGTTATATACCAGGAGGAGGATGGCCCATGGGTGTAGCCAAGTGTTTTTGCTCTTCCTAGTCCTACTCCTGGAGGAGGTAATATAACCCAGTAGTTATGATTTATGGAGCACTGTGTCCGTCGATGAACTCAGAGAAATGGGTTTTACGGTAAGCACAAAAAATTCAATAAAAACAAATATATATATATATATATATATATATATATAAACAGTATCTCACAAAAGTTAGTACACCCCTCACATTTTTGTAAATATTTTATTATATCTTTTCATGTGACAACACTGAAGAAATGACACTTTGCTACAATGTAAAGTAGTGAGTGTACAGCTTGTATAACAGTGTAAATTTGCTGTCCCTTCAAAATAACTCAACACACAGCCATTAATGTCTAAACCGCTGGCAACAAAAGTGAGTACACTCCTAAGTGAAAATGTCCAAATTGGGCCCAAAGTGTCAATATTTTGTGTGGCCACCATTATTTTCCAGCACTGCCCTAACCCTCTTGGGCATTGAGTTCACCGGAGCTTTACAGGTTGCCTCTAGAGTCTTCTTCCACTCCTCCGTGATGACATCACGGACCTGGTGGATGAAAGAGACTTTGCGCTCCTCTACCTTCCATTTGAGGATGCCCCAAAGATGTTCAATAGGGTTTAGGTCTGGAGACATGCTTGACCAGTCCATCACCTTTACCCTCAGAATTTTTAGCAAGGCAGTGGTCATCTTGTTTGGGGTCATTATCATGTTGGAATACTGCCCTGCGGCCCAGTCCCCGAAGCGAGGGGGATCATGCTCTGCTTCAGTATGTCACAATACATGTTGGCATTCATGGCTCCCTCAATGAACTGTAGCTCCCCCGTGCCAGCAGCACTCATGCAGCCCCAGACCATGACACTCCCACCACCATGCTTGACTGTAGGCAAGACACACTTGTCTTTGTACTCCTCACCTTTTTGCCGCCACACACGCTTGACACCATCTGAACCAAATACGTTTATCTTGGTCTCATCAGACCACAGGACATGGTTCCAGTAATCCATCTCCTTAGTCTGCTTGTCTTCAGAAAACTGTTTGCTGACTTTCTTGTGCATCATCTTTTTAGAAGAGGCTTCCTTCTGGGACAACGGCCATGCAGACTAATTTGATGCAGTGTGCGGCGTATGGTCTGAGCACTGACACACTGACAGGCTGACCCCCCCACCCCTTCAACCTCTGCAGCAATGCTGGCAGCACTCATACACCTATTTCCTGAAGACAACCTCTGGATATGACGCTGAGCACGTGCACTCAACTTCTTTGGTTAACCATGGCGAGGCCTGTTCTGAGTGTAACCTGTCCTGTTAAACTGCTGTATGGTCTTGGCCACCGTGCTGCAGCTCAGTTTCAGGGTCTTAGCAATCTTCTTATAGCCTAGGCCATCTTTATAAAGCGCAACAATTCTTTCTTATAGATCCTCAGAGAGTTCTTTGCCATGTGGTGCCATGTTGAACTTCCAGTGACCAGTATGAGAGAGTGAGAGTGATAACACCAAATTAACACACCCGCTCCCCATTCACACCTGAGACCTTGTAACACTAACAAGTCGTATGACCCGGGGGGAGGGAAAGGACACCACTAGTTCAGTAACCTCCCACTGGTTTCCGGGTTCTGCACAGTGTAGCTGCCCTGCTGAGTTTTGAACACTGGAGGTCTGCCACTGGGCATGGGCACCATTCAGAGAATGCTTTGCATTTTCTGAATTCATGAAAAGGGTTCTCCTATTGGATGAGGTGGAGATCAGGATGTCACTGCCCTGCCTCTCCACCTTATCCAATCAAGAGAACCCTTTGCATGAATTCAGAAAATGCAAAGCATTCTCTGAATGGCACTAGTGCCAAGCAGTTGACCACTATTCACAATGCAGCAAGTCAGTCACTCCGCACAGGACCCAGAAGCAAGTGGAGATCACTAGGGTAGTGATGGGAGGGGAGACATTCGCACCATAAATATGGGCGTAATGTGCAGGGCCGTTTGAAGGAATTTGGGGGCCCCAAGCAAAATGGACATGGAGGCCCCCCCGACCCCCCGCACACACGCAAAGCCTTTTTTTATCAGCTAAAAGGTATAATATATATATATTTCCATGGTGTCCTGTGTGCGGGGGCGTGTCGGCGTCGCATACTGACGATCCCTGGCGGTTTCTGTTTGATTGTGAGTAGTTCTTGTAACATATGGCCTCTATGTGAAATCCAGCTCAACTCAATGGTCTCTCCTGTGAGGAATAATGTGTACATACATTTGCATTATCCCACACAATTTTCATAAAAATATATGAAAAATATATGATTCATATATTTTTATTAAAATTGTGTGGGATAATGCAAATGCACACATTATTCCTCAGAGGAGAGACCATTGAGTTGAGCTGGATTACACATAAAGGCCATATGTTACAAGAACTACTCACAAATCAAACAGAAATAGGGGATCTGAGGAAGAGGGAACTCCTTTGCAAATTGCAAGGCATCAGCAACTAATCCAGCTCCACTCAATGGTCTCTCCTGTGAGGAATGATGTGTACATACATTTGCATTATCTCACACAATTTTAATAAAAATATATGAATCATATATTTTTATTAAAATTGAGTGGGATAAGGCAAATGTATGTACACATCATTCCTCACAGGAGAGACCATTGAGTGGAGCTGGATTTCAGGCCACAAGAACTACTCACAATGAAACCGCTGCCATGGATGGATGGATGAGGGGCTTGTTGAAGAAGACAACCGTAGGAATCCACTGAAGTTCTGTACTAGATCGTCGTACCCGATGGAGGCAGGGCACGTCGACGTCACGTCAGTATGCGACGCCGACACGCCCCCGCACACAGGACACCATCAGCAATGGAAATCCAGCGCTAGCCTGGGCCCCTCCTCCTCTCACTAAAGCAGCAACGGCCGCTGGGCCCCTCCCCACCTCACACAGAAGCAGCGCCGCCGCCGCCGGGCCCCTCCCCAGCTCCCCTCCTCACACTGAATCAGCGCCGGGCACCTTCCCTCCATCCACTACTTATCGCCGGCCGTGTGAGTTGATTTTATACTGGGCGGCGGGCCCCCTTGCCGGCCAAATAGATACAAAGTAAGTGACTGACCATTTGTTGTCTTGGGGCCCCAGGCCAGCTCGGGGCCCCAAGCAATTGCTTGGTTTGCCTGCCTTGTTGCGACGGGCCTGGTAATGTGTAACAAGGTGCAACGTGTGAACTTATCCTTCAAGATGAAGTCCTCCATGTTTGCAGACTCTTCTGCAGTCCGTCCTCCTCACCTAGTCAGAGTTCACTATTCTGTCCTCTTGCAATATTGCTGTTGTCTGTTCTATTAACTTAAGTCAAGTCATCAGAATCTGTTGTGTGGAGACCCCATACTCTTGATCAACCTGAAGTGTGGTGTAGGTGGAAAATTGGCCTTGGCTCCTACCAAGCCATGCCCCCTGATACCTTTTTGCCTCGCCCTGAGGTGAAGCACATCAGGGGGGGCATGGCTTGAGGCCTTCTTCCTCCTACATTGCACTTCACGCTAGTCGGGAGTGCGGTGTACTTCATAGGTTGGTGTTGTCTGGTTTTTGTTACATTTTTGCATTGCAAGTCAAAGCACATAAAATAAACTATTTTTAAATGCTTTATTTTGTTTTTGGAGAAGAAGAAAAAAGTTTACTTGCAAAGTGCCCTTGCATTAGCTATAAAAAAAAAAAAAGACACTGCTCGAGTAAGTCAAAAGAGTTTTTGGAGGTCTACACAAGGGAGGCTTTTACAGGTGAACATCCAAATGTTAAATGCGCATGTAGTCCTATGGGGAGATCGGTGTTAAAATGAATGGACGGGTGAAAGGTTCACCTTGAAGGGAAAAAAAAATCAAGCTGTGAATCAAGAAACGTCCAATAAAATACATAAATGCATTCTCGTAGCTGTTTTTTTTTTTTTTGATTTATTCTAATTAGGGATCGACCGATTATTGGCAAAGCCAATATATCGGGGGGCTGATATGCACTTCCCCCGATATATCGGAATCGGCCCCTGAGGTTACCGATATTGCTGATATTTCGGGAAGGTGCTTGTACCGGGGTGATGCCTGTAGCTAGAGGCATCACCCCGGTACTGGCGTCCATAGCCGACGGTCGGCTGTCTTGTAATGACAACCGATGTGGCTGAGAAGCTGCTCGGCTGTCATTACAAGGAGAGGAAGGGGACGTCCCCCCAAATCCCCCCCCCTGCCGCCCTCCGTGGCTCGCCCTTCCCACCGGGAGACCCGGGCAACCAGCCTGAATGGCCCCCGAAGACTCGATCAAAGCCGCATTCAGCTCTGATCAGGTCTCCATGCAAAAACCCGGAAGTGATGTCATGACATTACTTCCGGGTACGCCGCGCCAGATTAAAAAAAAACTTGCCGAAAGGTCTCAAAAAAACGTAGCGTTTTGAATGCTTTTAAGTGCAGAGGAGGGATTTGGGGTCTTTTAGACCCTCAGATCTCTCCACAAATGTACCTGTCAAAAAAAAACTTTTTTAAATGTACAAAAATATCGGCCGATGCCGATATGCATTGGCTAAAATATCGGTATCGGCAACGGAAAAATTATATCGGTCGATCACTAATCCTAATGCGTGATCTGAATTGTGTGTTCGGATTGAGTTGTGTGTTCTGATTATTTACATGTGGGTTGCCTGTAGTTGGACATTTCAGAGAAACTTTCTGGTTTACCCATACTAATTGACTTAATTCTTCTTGATCTTATTTTGAGGACTGTATAACTTTAGATCCAAGAGATTCCGTGGCCGATTTTCTGGGACAATGGCTGGTGTTAGTGCTTCAATCATGATGATAACATGGTTGCTATGGTGTCAGGATGATTAAAGCGCATTTATTTCTATTCTTACATTGTAAGATAAAATAGTTCAACTCGCCATAATTCAGAATCAGTGGGAGCCCTGAGTGTGTCTCCTGCCCCAAAAACTCAACTCTTCTCTCTTCCCCATCCCAGCACTATGGCACCCGAACGTGTACCCCAACACTTGCACAGTTGAGGGAGGAACAGCGGTGATGCCAGGCGGGCGGGGAGAGATAATGTAATCGCTCTGCTTGCTTGCCACACCTTTGGAGCAGCCTTTGAGGCCCAGCTGTGAAGGCAGTAATGCAGGGCAGGCAGTGAGATGTCGGGGAACTAGAGAAAGTGCAGAGAAGGACAACCAAACTGATAAGAGGCATGGAGGAGCTCAGCTATGAGAAAAGATTAGAGGAACTGAATTTATTCTCTCTTGAGAAGAGGAGATAAGGGGGGATATGATCACCATGTATAAATACATAAGGGGTCCATATAGTGAACTTGGTGTTGAGTTATTCACTTTAAGGTCATCACAGAGGACAAGGGGGCACTCTTTACGTCTAGAGGAAAACAGATTTAGTCTCCAAGTACGGAAAGTTTTCTTCACAGTAAGAGCTGTGAAAATGTGGAATAGACTCCCTCCAGAGGTGTTTCTGGCCAGCTCAGTACATTGCTTTAAAAAAGGCCTGGATTCTTTCCTAGGTGTACATAATATAAATGGGTACTAACATTTTTTTTTAGATAAAGTTGATCCAGGGAATATCCGATTGCCTCTCTGGGGATGAGAAAGGAATTTTTTCCCCTGCTGTAGCAAATTGGATCATGCTTTGCTGGGGTTTTTTCGACTTCATCTGGATCAACTGCAGGTATAGGATTGTGTATATGGAATTGTATGGTTTCTTTACTGGTTTTTGTTTTTTATTGGTTGAGCCAGATGGACTTGTGTCTTTTTTTTTTCAACCTGACTAACTATGTAACCCAGGGGTCTTCAAACTATGGCCCTCCAGTTGTTCTGAAACTACAATTCCCATCATGCCTAGTCATGTCTGGGCATGTCCGAGTTTTACAATGCCTCATGGGATGTGTAGTTCCGCAACAGCTGGGGGGTGTAGTTTTAGGATCCCTGATGTAACCCCTTACAGTACGCCCAGCTGCAAAGAGGTCACGGGCTGGCACTGGTCCCAGGGTTGGGGACACCCAATACAGTGTTCAGCAAATTGAATTGATACCATAGAAACACAATTGCCACAGAGTTAATAGAAATACGTTACCAAAAATGATTACTTCCATGCAAGACCCCCCCAAAACTACAGCCATGGGCCACAGGTGGCTTGCTGCAAGATTTTACTTGTCCTGCAGCTGATGTACCCAGCTCACTTGCGATTCGCCCCCCCAAACTGCCGAACAGACAGAACCCAGAAGGAAGACCAGCCAAAGATGAAAGCTCCTAGGTCTAGTGGGAGAACTGATCGCATCGTTGGCAGATAAGTCTCATAATGTGTGAATATAGGCCATGCATACTAGTACATTAGGGAACAAAGCAAAAGAAAAAAGAGCACCTCTCATAGTGCAATGCAATTCCCATGAGAAAGATGTATTAACCACTTAAGCCCCGGAAGATTTTACCCCCTTCCTGACCAGGGGGTATTTGCGATTCGGCACTGCGTGACTTTAACGGACAATTGCGCGGTTGTGTGATGCTGTACCCAAATGAAATTGACGTCCTTTTTTTCCCACAAACAGAGCTTTCTTTTGGTGGTATTTGATCACCTGTGCGATTTTTTGATCATGCGCTATAAACAAAAAAAGAGCGACAATTTTGCAAAAATAACAATATTTTTCACATTTTTTTATATGAAATTCCCCCCCAAAAAAATGTAAAAATCAAAATTTTTTAACATTTTAGGCCAATTTGTCTTCTGCTACATATGTTTGGTAAAAAAAAATCGCAAAAAGCGTATTTTGATTGGTTTGCGCAAAAGTTATTGCGTTTACTAACTAAGGGAAAGATTTTTGTCATTTTTATTGTTTTTTTTTTTTTTTAACGAGTAATGGCGGCGATCTGCGATTTTTTTTTTTTTTTGCGGGACTGCGACATTGCGGCGGACAGATTGGACCCTTGACTGACATTTTTGACACTTTTGGGGTTACCAGTGACATTATTGCAGTAATCAGTGCTATACATATGCACTGTTACTGTAAAAATGACACTGGCAGGGAAGGGGTTAACTTTATTGGAGAGGGAGGGGTTAAGTGTGTCCCTAGGGGCGTGATTCTAACTGTGATTGGATGTGGCTGTGTGTGTAACAGCACAGATCAACGGTCCTACATAGCAGGACTGTATGATCTGTGCTGTTTCACAGGGAGAATGACAGGCGGCTTTGTTTACATTAGCCGCCTGCCTTTCTCCCGCTGTATCCGACGATCGTGAGTGACCGACGGACATCGGGTCCGCCGGCCACACGCGCCGGCTTCTTAGTGAACGAGCGGGGGCGGGAGCGCGCCTCCGGGGGCGCGCGCTCGCCCCCTATTGGCTCCCAGGCTAGTGACGTACCGGTACGTCACTTTGCCTGGGAGGAGCTGACCGCCGCTGTATATAGTCGGGCGGCGGTTGGCAAGTGGTTAATGATTGGCCACAACCTGTCTTCATCATGCGCTCAGTAGGTCAGTGGTGGGGACTTTACTTCTCTTCACCAGGAATCCTTTAGGCATGTCTGTGAAGCGTTGCAGCCTTTTAACCACTTGCCGACCGCCGCATGACTATCTACGTCGGCGGTCAGCCCCTCACAGGCAAAGTGACGTAGGGCTACGTTGCTTGCTTGTGAGGGTCTAGGGAGCGAGCGCGCGTCGCCGGAGGCACGCTCCCGCGTGGTCACGGACCCCCCCGCGCGCGTGACCAGCAGACCCGATGTCCGCCGGCCACTCGGCGATCGGCGGGGGAGAGGGAGAATGTCAGGCAGCTTGTGTAAACAATCGACCTGTCATTCTCCTCGCTGTAAAGACACTGATCACATGGATCTTCTATGTAGATCCGTTGATCAGTGTCCTTACAGCTCAAGCCACAGCCAATCACAGTAGAAAGCACGCCCCTAGGGACACACACAGCCCCTCCCTCCCAAATAAAGTTAACCCCTTCACTACCAGTGTATTTTTACAGTAACAGTGCATATATATAGCACTGATTACTGTAGAAATGTCACTGGTAACCCCAAAAGTGTCAAAAATGTCAGTCAAGGGTCCGATCTGTCCGCCGCAATGTCGCAGTACCGCAAAAAAAATTGCAGATCGCCGCCATTACGCGTTAAAAAAAAAACAACAAAAATGACAAGAATCTTTCCCTTTGTTAGTAAACGCGATAACTTTTGCGCAAACCAATCAAAATACGCTTTTTGCTTTTTTATTTTACCAAACATAGGTAGCATAAAACAAATTGGCCGAAAATATTAAAAAATTTTGATTTTTACATTTTTTTGGGGGGGAATTTCATATAAAAAAATGTGAAAAATATTGCTATTTTTGCAAAATTGACGCTCTTTTTTTGTTTATAGCGCGTGATCAAAAAATCGCACAGGTGATCAAATACCACCAAAAGAAAGCTCTGTTTGTGGGAAAAAAAGGACGCCAAATTCGTTTAGGTACAGCATCGCACGACCGCGCAATTGTCCGTTAAAGTCACGCAGTGCCGAATCGCAAAATACCCCCTGGTCGGAATGGGGGTAAAATCTTCCGGGGCTTAAGTGGTTAACGGGGCATCAGAGTGGCCCAGGGGACAATTACTCCCCCCTGCCCCCTGGCCCAGTCCTCCACTGCTTCCCCAAGACTTCTTTCGCCACTTAGGGCTATGTCTGATTTTTGTTTTTTTAATACCATTGTTGTTTTTTGTACATGACAATTTATTCATACTCTTTTTTTTTTTTTTTTGTTTTTTAAAAACCCATTCCCTCCAGTAAGACCCATGGTTAATTGATTGTAATAAACGCACACCTCCGGTGGGAGAGCTTAGTTCAGTCCACAGTCATGTGTATTTCTTTGTATCTGCTTTTCTCTATACTAGTACATCATGGCTGCATTCACACCTTACAGCTCGTACACACTATAAGAAAATCGGGCGAGAATTTTTCATCCGTAGAACTTTCGTACGATTTTCTTATAGTGTGTACACAACTTTCTACAGCCAATTCCACCCTTGTGAACAAAAATTTCTGAAGGGACGATTTTCCGAATTTTTCTTGTAGCGGAACAGAATGAACTATTTTTGTTTGTGTATCATTTACGTACGAGAAAAATTAAACCAAAGACTGCGCATGATCAGAAACATTAAACTAATAATAATAATAAAAAAAAAAGCATTTGTCGTACAAGAATTTTCATACAATTTTTCTTTAATCGGTTCCAATTTGCAGTAAAAAAATAGGGAAATCAGAAGATTGTTTGCCCGGTTTTCTTAGAGTATGTACTCTGCTTTAGTGTTCACAAGATGCTAGGTGTGATCCTAACCACCTAGTAGCACATGAAATAAGCATTGCTAAATTTCACCCAAGATGTATTTATTTTTATTTTTTTAATTAAGAACAAGCAAGGCTTTCTTTGTGATTGTCTTTACCAATTTTGTCTAAGCAGGTTAACTAAACACATTTCTTCCTTTTTGACCAATGTTTGGCTTACAAAAAAGTTACTGAAAAAAAAATTAGGTCGTTCTGTTTTAAAATGACACTGATCTGACCCCTAACTGACATTTTTGACACTTTTGGGGGTACCAGTGACATCACTACAGTAATCAGTGCTATACAAATGCACTGTTACTGTAAAAATGACACTGGCAGGGAAGGGGTTAACATTACTGGTGATCAGTGGGTTAAATGTATCCCTAAGGGCGTGCTTCTAACTGTCAGGGGGCGTGGCTTGTGAAGTAATCACAGAGACATACGATCCTATATAGCAGGATCGCATAGTCTCTGTGATCACTTCAGGGAGAATGACAAACGGATGTTTTTACATCAGCCGCCTGTCTTTCTCTCTCAGGTGCAGGAGATCGCGAGTGGCCAGCGGCCATCGGAGCCGCCGGTCACACGCACTAACCCCCCCGGGCTAACAAGCAGGGGGCGGAAGTGCGCCGCCGGTGGCACGAGCTCGCCCCCTACAGCCTCCTGAGTGAGCGACGTAGTACTACGTCACTGTGCCCAGGAGCGCCTGCCTGCCGCAGCGCCTGCCTGCGGTGGGCGGGGTTAAAGTGGTTAAAGCCGTAGTAAACCACAGTTGAAGAAAAAAAAATCCCCTGCAATACCCTAAAAAATTATTTTTACATTTTTTTTTGGGGAACGTTATATAGCAGAATATTGTTTTTTTTTTTTTTTCAGAATTGTCGCTCTTTTTTTGTTTATAGCTCAAAAATAAAAATCGCACAGGTGATCAAATACCACCAAAAAGAAAGCTCTGTTTGTGGGGAAAAAAGGACACCATTTTTTTTTGGGTACAGCGTCGCACGACCGCGCATTTGTCCGTTAAATTAATGCAGTGGCGAATCGCGAAATATGGCCTGGTCATAAGGGGGCAAAACCTTCCGGTCCAGAAGTGGTTAAGCTTTGGCAATAAAATCTGGAAGCTGATTGGTTTCTTGTAGTCCCTCATCTGTTGGCAGACTACATGTTGCTGAGTCATGCAGAGGACAGATTATGTGGTTAGAGATATAGGGAATGACGTCTTTGTTCTGTACACTTTCCTCTCCGTAGCAATGCAGGGGTTACTGATGCCAATTCGTCACCCAATTACATTCAATGACGGTTTACGGTCGGCTGGGACCACTGGCACACCCACCCTGCCACACTGGGCATTCTTTGGGAATAAGGCTGGGAGAGGAGGACGGAGGACGAGGAGATCACATCGACTTGCATAGAAGATATCAGATCAGGTAAGAGGATACCGAGATAATGAAAAAACCGAGTAAACCGCATATAAAGAATGGCCCAGCCAATAAGAGGAGAGTGAATTCTTAAATCCTATTGGTCATTAGAATATAAGCTTAAAAACAAAATCCTGGATGATTTTTTATTTTCAATAACCACTTCAGTCCCGGAAGGTTTTACCCCCTTAATGACCAGGCCATTTTTTTGCGGTAGGGCACTGCGTTACTTTATCTGACAATTGCGCGGTCATGCGACGCTGTACATAAATACATTTTTTTCCCCAAAAAATAAAGCTTTCTTTTGATGGTGTTTGATCACCTCTGCAGTATTTAATTTTTGTGCTATAAACAAAAAAAAGACAATTTTGAAAAAATAAAAAAAAATTATTTTTTTAATTTCTGCTATAAAACACATCCAATAAAAAATGGAAAAAATCTAATTTATTCATCAATTTAAGCCAGAGGTCTTCAAACTACGGCCCTCCAGTTGTTCAGGAACTATAATTCCCATCATGCCAAGTCATCATAGAGTTTTACAATGTCTCATGGGATGTGTAGTTCCACAACAGTGGGAGGGCCGTAGTTTGAGGATCCCTGATTTAAGCCAATATATATTCTGCTACATATTTTTGGTTAAAAAAAAACAAAAAAACCCAATAAACGTATATTGATTGGTTTGCGCAAAAGTTATAGCGTCTATAAACTATGGGATAGATTTATCGACTTTTTATTTATTTATTTTTACTAGTAATGGCGGTGATCTGCGATTTTTTTTAGCGGGACTGCGACATTGCGGCGGACAGATCGGACACCTAACTGCCATTTTTTACACTTTTCGGGGGACCAGTGACATTACTACAGTAATCAGTGCTAAAAATATGCACTGTTACTGTAATAATGACACTGGCCGGGAAGGGGTTAACACCAAGGACGATCAAAGGGTTTTTACTTTTTGCACTATAAACAAAAAAAAATTATATTTTTTTACTTTCTATAAAACACATACAATAAAAATGGTAAAAAAAAAAAAAAAAAAAACACATTTCTCATCAATTTAAGCCAATATGTATTCTGCTACATGTTTTTGGTTAAAAAAAAAAAAAAAAGCGCAAATTGATTGGTTTGCGCAAAAGTTACCGTGTCTACAAACTAGGGAATAGATTTATGGATTTTTAATTTTTTTAACTAGTAATGGCAGCAAACAGCAGTTTTTAGCGGGACTGCGACATCTTTTGGAGGCCAGTGACACTAATACAGTGATCAGCGCTGAAAAAAAAATGCACTGTCACTGTATAAATGACACAGGCAGGGAAGGGATTAACATTAGGGGTGATCAAAGGGTTAAATGTGCTCCTAGGGAGTGCTTTCTAACTGTGTGGGGGAGGTGCTTTGACTGGGAGAAGACAGAGATTTGTGTTCCTGCTTAGCAGAAACACAAGATCTCCATCTTCCTCTCACAGAAAGGCGATCTGCCTTGTTTACGTAGGCAGAGCGCCATTCTGCCACTCTCACGAACAATCACAGAGTGTTGGCGAACATTACGTCTGCCGGACCTGCTGATTGGCTCCTGCTGTGTCCAATCACATAGTAATGAATACTCTAGAACTGAGAGCAGTGGTCAAAGCCCTTCTGGCATTCACTCCTTTTTTTTCACTGAGGGACAAGAGTTGTATTGTGGCTAGACAGCAGTGAAAGGGTAGAATTCTTTGGCTCTCAGTGGAACTTCCAGTATCCATAATTACAATTATACCATACAAATCAGCTAAGTTCCACAATGCTGAAAAGGACCCATAAAAGGGTATCTATCCCAAAGGGGTAATAGTAAATCCCCAGTGGTATCACATGGGGTGAAAATGGGACTATACGCAATCCAATATATATATATATATATATATATATATATATATATATATATATATATATATATATATGTGTGTGTGTTTGTGTGTGTGTGTGTGTGTGTGTGTGTGTATATATAAAGAGTAAAACAAGAAAAAAAAAAAAAAAGAAGGAATAACAGTAAAATAAAAATTATATAAAAAACGTTATTCATACAAAAAAGCCAAAAATGCCCTAAAATAGACAATCATAAGTGCATACTAAAAACAATGCAAACACATGAAACACTGTAAATACATGCGGTAAAGCAGAGTTTACAAGATACAGTAAAGATATGTGGACAGGAAACTCCAACGCGTTTCATCAAATAGTCTTCTTCTAGGGGGAAAAAGATGTCCACTAAATAATCATCTCTGAAGCAAATATAAAAAGATAATAAGAATACAAACATATGGGATAATATAACATGCTAAAAGCACATCAGATACCACCTCGGCATATAATACTTACATTTAACCAGTCAGACATTCCAAAAAAGGAAAAACCGGTCTTATGTCGAAGGCTCAAAGACGTCACCTCACAGGCAAAGGCCAAAAGTCCCCAGGTAACGCGCAAGGGATCGAATGATAAACAGGAGATTTAGCGCCGGTTCACACTACCGCGACGCTACTTTCAGGGGCGACCTCCGAGATCGCGGTGCGAGCAGCGCGCCGCGACCTCGGAGCGGCCGCCACGGACTTCATAACATTGAAGTCTATGGCGGTCGCCTCCTGGTCGCCCCAAAGAAGCTCCGGACCCTTTTTCTAGGTCGGAGCGACTTGTGTCGCTCCTATTAGAACGGGTCCGTAGCTTCCCTATGGGAGGCGACCTGCAGCGACCTGTGAGGTGACCAGGTCGCCTCACAGGTCGCCCTAGTGTGAACCAAGGCTAAAACTAATGTATAAATGTTAAGGGGGATAAAATAAATATAAATAAAGTATAAATATAGATAAATACCTTAAAGATAAAAAAAAAAAAAAAAAAAAAATATTTTCAATAAAAATACAAAATGGGGGCCAAAATGATCCCCAAAAAAAGAATCAAAACCTAAATGACATCAAACCAGCAAATGCCGGAAAAAAAAAGAAGTAAAGTACAATTGATAAATACCTTAACCACTTGCCGACCAGTCACATAGACTGTACTGCGGCAAAGTGGCTCGTTATCGTCCAGCGACGTAGACCTACGTCGCTGGACTCCTCCCCTTGTGGGCGGCGCGCTTGCGCCGCTGGAGGTTCGCTCCCGCTGTATTCAGTTACAGCGGGAGTCGGGCCAGGGGAGGAGCGGCGGTGACTCATCGGGGATCGAGTGTGGAAATCCGCCCGCTTGTGTAAACAAAGCGGGTGGATCTCCCAAGTGACAGGCAGGGACAGATTGCAGGATTCCCCCCACACACGTCAGTAAGCACCAGGCATACATTAACCCCTTGATCACCAATAAAAGTTAACCCCTTCCCTGCTAATGTCATTTTTACAGTAACAGTGCATATGTATAGCACTGATTACTGCAGTAATGTCACTGGTAACCCCAAAAGTGTCAAAAATGTCAGTCAAGGGTCCGATCTGTCCGCCCCAATGTCGCAGTCCCGCAAAAAGAAAAAAATCGCAGATTGCCGCCAGATCGCCGCCATTACTAGTTAAAAAAAAAACAATAAAAATTATATAAATTTCCCGTAGTTAGTAGCTGTGATAATTTTTGCGCAAACCAATCAAAATACGCTTATTGCGATTTTTTTTTTTTTTTTTTTTACCAAACATATGTAGCAGAAAACGAATTGGTCTAAAATGATAAAAAAATTTTGATTTTTACATTTTTTTTTTGGGGGGGGGGGGGATTTCATATAAAAAAATTTGAAAAATATTGTTATTTTTTCAAAATTGTCTCTCTTTTTTTGTTTATAGCGCAAAAAGTAAAAATCGCACAGGTGATCAAATACCACCAAAAGAAAGCTCTGTTTGTGGGGGAAAAAAGGACATCAATTTTATTTGGATACAGCATCGCATTACCGTGCAATTGTCCGTTAAAGTAACGCAGTGCCAAATCGCAAAATATGGCCTGGTCAGAAATGGAGTAAAACCTTCTGGTCATAAAGCAGTTAAAAATACGCTCATTGAGAATTTTTTTGTCAAAGACATGTAGCTAAATACATTTTGGCCTAAATATATGACAAAAATTGAATATATTGGATATTTTTTAACTGTCAAAGTAGAAAAATATTGTTATTTTTTCAAAATTGTCGCATTTTTTAATTCATATCGCAAAAAAATGAAAATCAAATACCACCAAAAGAAAGCTCTGTTTGTGGGGAAAAAAAAGGACGTAAATTTCGCTTGGGTACGGTGTTGCATGACCGCGCAATTGTCAGTTAAAGTTGCACAGTGCCGAATTGCAAAAAGTGGGCTGGACGTAAGACAGCAAAATCCTCCGGTGGTAAAGTGGTTAAAGATTCAGAAAAAAGCTATGAAAATAAATAAATAAATAAATAAATACATTTATTTTCCTGCCCTGTTGTCAATTGTAGTGTGTCAAACCAGAAGTGACTTCCCCAGAGTGGGAAAGAATGAGGCTGATAGCCTGAAAGCCTGTATAAATACCAGCAGTTCATGGTCATCTGACAAGTAAGAGCCAATCAGATAATACCCAAAATGGAACACACCTGGGCAGTTAATCACCTGTCTAACTGAAGGAAGACTGATGTTTCCAATGATCCCCCACCCACCTCTCACCATTTTGGAGGCTCTGGTGTTTGTCAGTTGAGTATTGAGTCACCATTGCCTGTTTTGCCATCCAGCCCCAAGGGACTACCTTTGATGGTATGGAAATTGAGAGGTGGAAGTCAAGGGTGCTCAAGGGTAGTGGCTACCTTGTGTCAAGCCAGAGGGGTCCCATTAACCGCTTGCCGACCACCGCACGACTATTTACTGTGGCGGTCAGCCCCTCACAGGCAGAGCGACGTAGTACTACGTGGCTAGCCTGTGAGGGCCTCGGGAGCGAGTGCGCGCCACCAGAGGCTCGCTCCTGCGTGGTCACGGACCCCCCCGCGTGTGTGACCGGCGGACCCGATGCCCGCCGGTCACTCAGTGATCGTCGGTGGAGAGGGAGGAAGGCAGGTGGCTAATGTAAACAAGCCGCCTGTCATTCTCCCCTGTGTAGGAACAGTGATCATACGGTTCTATTATGTAGGACTGTTGATCTCTGTTCCTACACCTCAAGCCACAGCCAATCACAGTTAGAATCACGCCCCTAGGGACACACATAACCCCTCCCTCTCAAAAAAAAGTTAACCCCTTCACTGCCAGTGTAATTTCACAGTAACAGTGCATATGTATAGCACTGATTACTGTAGAAATGTCACTGGTAACCCCAAAAGTGTCAAAAATGTCAGTCAAGGGTCCGATCTGTCCGCCGCAATGTCACAGTACCGCAAAAAAAAAAAAGCGCAGATCGCCGCCATTACGCGTTAAAAAAAAAACAACAAAAATGACAAAAATCTTTCCCTTTGTTAGTAAACGCAATAACTTTTGCGCAAACCAATCAAAATATGTTTTTTGTAATTTTTTTTTTACCAAACATATGTAGCATAAAACAAATTGGCCAAAAATGTTAAAAGATTTTTACATTTTTTTGGGGTGGAATTTCATATAAAAAAAAATGTGAAAAATATTGTTATTTTTGCAAAATTGACGCTCTTTTTTTGTTTATAGCGCAAAAAGTAAAAATCGCACAGGTGATCAAATACCACCAAAAGAAAGCTCTGCTTGTGGGAAAAAAAGGACGTCAAATTTGTTTAGGTACAGCGTCGCACGACCGCGCAATTGTCCGTTAAAGTCACGCAGTGCCAAATCGCAAAATAGGCCCTGGTCAGGAAGGGGGTAAAATCTTTTCCGGGGCTTAAGTGGTTAAACTTCCACCAATATCACACTGTTATAGCTAATATGGCCCACTGATCCTAAATATTTTCCATCCAGGTGTGTGCGTGCAAAGCTTCATCTCCCTCCCACATGCACCCCCTGGATGAGTGCACCCCTAAAAGGACCTCTCCCAGACAGATGCCTTAGATTTTTAGGGCTTTTAACAATGAAGATTGGGTACTTCTACAGTTCCTTTTGTTATCTTTTCGCAGTCCGTATGATTTTGCATCCTTGTTTTTACCCAACAGTTGCTGCCTCTATGCTGGACCTTTCTGATTTTTGTGGTTTTTGTCAGATGATATCTGGCCTGACCTGCCAGTGGTCACCCTTGAGATGACTGTATCCAATCTACTCCCAAATAGATTGGAGCTGTCGTCTGGTATTATGTACCAGTTTGATTTTAAGGCGGGATCCACCAACCATGGCTTCAGCCATAATGCCCTCCTTACCATGACTGCAGGCAACACTGCTCTTGAAGAACATCAAATTACCTCTGACACCTCTACCACAGAGTCTCCTGCCAATTACAAAGCTGTTACCACCTTGTCTCTCTCCGTTTCCTCCAGAAGGGCATCTTTAACCACGTAAGCCCTGGAGTATTTGGCTGCTCAAAGACCAGGCCCTATTTTGCGATTCGGCACTGTGTGACTGTAACGGACAATTGCGCGGTCATGCAAATCTGTACCAAAATGAATTTGACGTCCTTATTTTCCCACAAACAGAGCTTTCTTTTGGTGGTATTTGATCACCTGGGTGATTTTTACTTTTTGCGCTATAAACAAAAAAAAAAGGCGACAATTTTGAAAAAATAACAATATTTTTCACATTTTTTTAATATGAAATTCTCAACAAAAAAAAATGTAAAAATCAAAATTTTTTAACATTTTAGGCCAATTTGTTTTCTGCTACATATTTTTGGTAAAAAAAAATCACAATAAGCGTATTTTGATTGGTTTGCGCAAACGTTATTGCGTTTCCTAACTACAGGAAAGATTTATGTCATTTTTATTGGTTTTTTTTTTTTAACTAGTAATGACGGCGATCTGCGATTTTTTTTTTTTTTTTTTTGCGGGACTGCGACATTGCGGCGGACAGATCGGACCCCTGACTGACATTTTTGACACTTTTGGGGGTACCAGTGACATTACTACAATAATCAGTGCTATAAATATGCAGTTACTGTAAAAATTACACTGGCAGGGAAGGGGTTAACTTTATTGGTGCTCAAGGGGTTAAGTGTTTCCCTAGGGGCGTGATTCTAACTGTCAGGGGGCGTGGCTTGTTAGATCATCACAGAGACATACGATCTTACATAGCAGGATCGCATAGCCTCTGTGATGATATAAGGGAGAATGACAAACGTCTGTGTTTACATCAGCCGTCTGTCTTTCCCCCTCTCCAGAGGGAGATCGCGAGTGGCCGGCTGACATCGGAGCCGCTGGTCACACGCGCTGGCTAGGCAGGGAACGAGCAGGGGCAGGAACGCGCCACCGGCAGTGCACGCTCGCCCCCTACAGGTTTGTGGGCGAGTGACGTAGGTCTACGTCGCTTTGCCCTGGAGCGGCTGACTGCCGCAGTAAATAGTCGTGCGGCGGTCGGCAAGTTTTTAATATTTACGGTCCAACTCAATATTGCTCTGCCTACTGCTGAAAATGTTATTGCTTGCCTGCAGGCACCTGCAGATGCTACAGAATGTAAGGGCACTTCAGATCTAGATCTAAATTTTGTACTAGAGCGCAAAGTGATGGATCTTGCCAGTGGCATTAATGATGCATCCACCATTGGAGGCGACAGCAGCAGATTGACCCTTGGCTTTTTTAGGGGATACAGTACTGACAACCTGTTGTTTATACAATTCTTTTTCTCAGGCCCCTGCCATTCTTCTTTGATTCTTTCCTCCAGTCCTTCAATGAAGGAAAATGAGTACTTTCTAACCTTGTGGAGAATTTCCTCCACTTCGCTTAACCACTTGCCGACTGCGCACAGTACATATACTGCGGCAGTCAGCCCCTTAACAGGCAGAGCGACGTAGGGCTACGTCGCTAGCCTGTAAGGCTTTGGGGAGCTCCCGCGCGCCGCCGGTCGCGGCCGGTGTCCGCCGGTCACTCGCGATCGTCGGGGTAGAGGGAGAAAGTCAGGCGGCTGATGTAAACAAGCCGCCTGTCATTCTCCCCTGTGTAGAAACAATGATCATACGGTTCTACTATGTAGGACCGTTGATCATTGTTCCTACACCTCAAGCCACAGCCAATCACAGTTAGAATCACGCCCCTAGGGACACACACAGCCCCTACCTCTCAAATAAAGTTAACCCCTTCACTGCCAGTGTATATATATAGCACTGATTACTGTAGAAATGTCACTGGTAACCCCAAAAGTGTCAAAAATGTCAGTCAAGGGTCCGATCTGTCCGCCGCAATGTCGCAGTACCGCAAAAAAAATTTAACGCTATTACGCGTTAAAAAAAAAACCAACAAAAAATGGCAAAAATCTTTCCCTTAGATAGTAAACGTGATAACTTTTGCGCAAACCAATCAAAATACGCTTTTTGCGATTTTTTTTTTTTTTTTTTTTTACCAAACATATGTAGCATAAAACAAATTGGCCGAAAATGTTAAAAAATTTTGATTTTTACATTTTTTTGGGGGGGAATTTCATATAAAAAAATGTGAAAAATATTGTTATTTTTGCTAAATTGACGCTCCTTTTTTTGTTTATAGCGCATGATCAAAAAATCGCACAGGTGATCAAATACCACCAAAAGAAAGCTCTGTTTGTGGGGAAAAAAAAGGACGTCAAATTCATTTAGGTACAGCGCCGCACGGCCGCGCAATTGTCCGTTAAAGTCACGCAGTGCCGAATCGCAAAATAGGGCCTGGTCAGGAAGGGGGTAAAATCTTCCGGGGCTTAAGTGGTTAACTGCCCTTGCAAAAGGTTCTATTAGGTAAAAGCCAAAGCCCGTGGCCCCTTTAATGTCTTCATCCTCTGACAAGCTCTCCAATTCGGACACCACCTGCTGGCTCTGGCTGGTAGGCAATTCAGCTGCAGTCTGAGGATTAGAGGCTTCGAGTATCAGCTCCTGAGTTGATTCTTTAATCAAGGCCACTACTTCCCTGACATCCCCTTCTTTATCAGTTGCTGCTTCCTTCAGCTCGTTAGGCAATAACTTTCCATCACAAACACAGCAACCATTAGGGCTGGTAACCTGTGGTCTTTGTAGATGGTGAGCAATATTAATGAGAGGTGAGATGATGACCTTGATCAACATTGCCTGGATGTCTGCACTTAAATGGCGACTTTTCTGGCCTTTAGAGGGCTTCCTCCATCTTGAGGTCCTTACATATACCGCTTGCTCCAGGCAGACTTCACATACTAGCTTGTCAGGTAATGACTTTCCACCACAAATGATGCAACCATTAGGGCTGATAACCTGTGATGTTTGTAGATGGTGAGCAATGATAAGGAGAGGTGAGATGATGACCTTGATCAACATTGCCTGGATGTCTGTGCCTAAATCGCGACTTGTCTTGACTTTTAGAGGGCTTTCTCCATCTTGAGGTCCTTGCATTTGCTGCTTGCTCCGGGTAGACTTGACATACTAGCTTGTTAGGCAATGACTTTCCACCACAAATGCTGCATCTATTAGGGCTGGTAACTTGTGGTGTTTGTAGACGGGGAGCAATAATAACTAGAAAACGTGCAATTTCCGGGGAAATTGTGTGAAGTCTTCTTGCCACGTGTGTGTGTGTGTGTGGTGCGGTGTGTGTGTGTGTGTGTGGGAGTGGCAGCAGTTAAGAAATTGTGAAAACTATCAGGACTATGGCTTAGCCGTGGGCATTTTTAGTGGCAGCAGGTATAGCTGAAAGTTTTGATATAAGATTTGTGTCGGTGAAAATGAGGGAGCGGTGGCAGTTTAGAAATCATGTCCTGATTTTTCAGCTCCCACTCTAGCTTTTGTCGCTCTGCTGGCTGCTCACACACCGGGGTTCCTATGTCCAGGGCTGCTGTTAGAAATCGCGGGGCCCCATACAGACTACCTGGCAGGGCTCCGCCAAGAAAATATTAAAGATATATTTAGCTAAAATTACAACAAAATCACTATTTTCAGACACAAATATAACATAACTCGCATAATTCCTGCTTAATCTAAAAAAAAGAAAACGATGTTAACCTCCCTGGCGGTATGATTCTTTTGGATTTTAGGTGCTGAAAGGGGTACCATTATTTTGCATGTAATTCTTGTGAATGAGCAGCCCAAACCAACTGTATACATTTATTTTATATATATATATATATATATATATATATATATATATATATATATATATATATATATATATGTATGTATGTATGTTTGTATACATATATTATGTATATATATATATATATATATATATATACATATGTGTGTGTGTGTGTGTGTGTATATATATATATATATATTTACATAAAAATTACAGTAAAACTGCAGGAAAGGGCACTGGGAGGCAATGTAATGTGAATTTATTTTATTTTGAATGGTATCAGTGTGTTTGGTGTGTTTTACATTTGAATTTGCCGCCAGTTCCACCCCCCTGCGAACGTCACGTCGCCGGAGACGGAAGCCGGGGCTCGCAGACGATCGGGAGGAAGCTCCGCCGCCGCATACCGCCCGCATTCTTCGCTGGATCCCGGAGAAAAGGTAAGTAAAACCTCTACCAGGATCCAGCGATCTTCCTAGCGGTACCCCGAGTGTGGCTCAGGGTTACCGCTTTTGGCTCTAAAATCTAGCCCCGAGTCACGCTCGGGAATACCGCTAGGAAGGTTAAATAAAAAAGATGAGATGAGAAAAATATACAGGCTGGGCAGTTGGAGCTCAGTGATCAGAGAGACAGAGAGAGAGAAACAAAGTTACAATTTACAAATAAACTCCTGAGCAGAAATAAGTGCTGGGAGGGGGGGCCACACAAGGGAGGGGGATTAGTGAGGGACGACTGTCTCTTTCTCAACAGATAAAAGCTGATAGCAGGGAGAGGGACAGATCAGATTCAGGTGCTGGAGGAAGATTTCTGTATTTGTTGTCCATCACTAATCCCCCTCTCTGTGTGGGCCCCCCTGTGTGTTCGGGCCCCCTACAAGAGGGCTGGTGTTCCCCCCCTATCAGCAGGCCTGCCTATGTCAACTCACTCTACAGCAAGGGCAGAGAAGAGCGGTAAAAAACAAACTGCTCCAACTTGCTCACTTCACTGGCGGTTGCCATCTTCAAACGGTTGTAGTTTAAAAATTATAAATCCTACAACGAAGAGATTTATATTGTGAGAATCACAAGACCCAGACCTACAGCTTGATGCATAATATGCCTCTGAAATATTAAAAATAAAGGCACAGTTGCAGTTTAGAAATTGCCCTTCAAATTTGACTAGAGTGGCTAGAGTGGAGTTTCAATGAATGTCAATGGGCGGCGTGAGTTGCAAACAAATGGTCATATTGTGAAAACTATCAGGACTATGGCTTAGCCGAGGACATTTTTAGTGGCAGCAGGGATAACTGAACGTTTTGATATAAGATTTGTGTCGGTGAAAATGAGGGAGTGATGGCAGTTTAGAAATCGCGTCCTGATTTGTCAGCTCCCACTCTCGTTTTTAACATTCCACCATTCATTCCTATGGGACCAATTTTGCCACAAAAACGCCGATATTTTGTGAATAATTTGGCGAAACGTTACACAAAGTAATAGCACACCAATTGGGAACAATCCGCACGTTTCAGTATATTACTGTCTATATGTAGTATAAAAACTAAGGGAGGAGTTAGGCCAGGGTGGTAAATTTGCCTAGAATAATAAGAATATATATGCAAGATAACAGTAAGTGGTCTTGCCATGCAAGAACACTTAATGAGAGGTGAGATGATGACCTTGGTCAACCTTGCCTGGATGTCTGTGCCTAAATCGCGACTTGTCTTGACTTTTAGAGGGCTTCCTCCATCTTGAGGACCTTACATATGTCGCTTGCTCCAGGCAGACTTGACATACTAGCTTGTAAGGCAATGACTTTCCAGCACAAATGCTGCAACCAATAGGGCTGATAGCCTGTGATGTTTGTAGACGGGTAGAATTGATAAGGAGAGGAGAGATGATGACCTTGATCAACATTGCCCGGATGTCTGCTTTTATATGGTGACTTGTCTTGACTTCTAGAGGTCTCCCTCCATCTTGAGCTCCTTACAGGACTGTAGATATTGACTTTCTTTTTCTCAATATCTTCACTGCTTACCTAATCCCTTTACCTTACCATACCTGCCAACCTCCCGTTTTTGCCAGGACAGTCCCAGCAAATATGAGCCAATCCCGGGTAATTTACTGTGTCCCGGCCCGTTAATCGGGCTGCATGTAAATCGCCCGTCACGGGCAGCCGGTGCCCGTAAAAAAAGAAAAAAAAATGGTTGCGGGACGAAACTTTGGGCAGAAGTAGTGCAGCTGAATGGGAGAATTATTCCAACTCTGCTACTTTGGCCTCAAGTTTGAAATTCCCTTTTCAATTTCCTGTAATTCTCTCTTTATTGAGTAGACCCTATAATCTGATGATAAGTAGGTGGAGATTAATTATGCAGAGTGGGCGGAGCTTCAGTGAAGTGGGCGTGGTAAGTAATTGATAGCTGTGCTGCAAAGTGTCCCTGGAAATTTTTTTTCAAATGTTGGCAACTATGCCTTCCAAGCCATGGGTGGTCTGACCTAGCAGCGTTCCCCATAGAAACAGAGCAAAGAATCAGACTGAAGTGATCCCAGAGCAAGCATTGAGAAGATAGGAAGAGCCAAGGTGAATAACATAAAGAGTAGACATGTGCGGCTCGTTTTGTTTCTGTAATGGCATTCGGATCAATTTTCCGTTATTTGGAAATTCAGATTTATCCGATTTCCCAATTACAATAATAGATTTAAACAAATCCAAAATAACTAAACAAAATTTCGGGTGAAATTCTAATAGTTTTCAAATCTAATTCGAATTTAATTAGAATTTCTGAAGAGAATAAAATAAACAAGAATATAAAGGAATAGAATAGAAAATAATAGAATAGAAAGAAATAGAATAGAACATAAAAGTATAGAATATAATATAATAACGTAAAACAGATCAAAATACTAAATTAAAGGATAGAGAATAGAATATAATAACAACGTAAAACAGATCAGAATTCAAAATAAAAGGATAGAAAAAATAGAATAGATAATAAAAGGATAGAATAGAACATTAAAGAATAGAGTAAAACAGAACAAAATAAAATGAAAAATAAAAGAACGGAATAAAATAGAAAATAAAGGAATAGAAATAGAATACAACTTAGAATAGAATGGAAAACCGAATATAACCATCTTCTGAAATTCGAATTTTAAATAGAATAAATTTGAATTCAAATACAATAGAAAAGAATAGAATAGAAAAACATAGAAAAGACTAGGAAAGAATAGAATAAAAAAAGAATAAAATAGGAAAAAATTGAATATAACCATCTTCTGAGATTCAAATATCATATAGAATGATCTTGAATACAATAGAACATGATAGAGTAGAAAAGAAAAGAATATAAAATAAAAGAATAGAATAGAATTAAAAAAAACAATAGAATAGAATATAACAATTTCCCAAAATTCAAGTAGAAAAGAAAAGAATATAAAATAAAAGAATAGAATAGAATTAAAAAAAAACAATAGAATAGAATATAACAATTTCCCAAAATTCAAACAGAATGAATTTGAATAGAAAAGAATAGATTAGAATAGAAAAAAAAAAGATTAAAATAGAATAGAAAAAAACAATACAATAGAATAGAAAGAATATAACCATATTCTGAATTTCGAATATAAAAAATTAGAATTTGAGTAGAAACAAATAGAATAGAATAGAACAGTGGTCCTCAACCCTGGTCCTCAGGGCCCACTAACAGGCCAGGTTTGCAAGATAACCGAAATACATCCCAGGTGATATCATTTGCTGCTCAGTGTTAGCCGTACTCTAGTCTGCATCTCCCCAAGGTAATACTTAAAATCTGGCCTGTTAGTGGGCCCTGAGGACCGGAGTTGAGGACCACTGCAATAGAATAAACAATAGAATAGAGAAAAAATAACAATATAACCATGTTCCAAAATTCTAATTTAGAATAGAATACATCTGAAATAGAATAGAATAGAAGAATAGAATAAAAAAAAAACTATAGAATAGAATGGAATAGAAAAACCATCTTCCAAAATTCACATTTTTAAATGGAATTAATTCGATTTGAGTGCAATTCGAATGGAAGCTGAATTCAAATCGGTTTAAATTTTCTAAATTCGAAATGGTTCCAATTTTCTGAATTCGAATCGATCCAAATTAGAATAAACAAAACAAATTCCTAAAATGAATTAGACTAATTTAGCTAAATAAATTTATGTAATTACCTAATCGAAATGAAACAATTTTTATTATTCTGCACATGTCTAATAAAGAGCACGGTGATCCCCGAGCAGCACTGAGAAGGAGATAGGAAAAGCTCAGGTGAGAACATACCTGCATACAATCACCACATAAAACAATATAAAACTGGTACCCTTGGCCATTGGTGATATCAGCGCCTGGGCATGCTCAGATTGCAGTCTGAGGCTCTCAGCACCATCTTGGAAAAGGGCAAGCCAGGAAACTGGGCACTGCAGCTGCATCACTCCCTGCCATCCATGCTCAGAGTGCACTGCTGCGGCCATCTTGGACATGGCAAACGCCCACAACGCAGACAGGTGCAGGAAAGCGCTGCCAGAGAAAAGAAGTGAAAAGCATATGGAAAGAAAAGGGAAAATGCTGCGCCTTACATCAAAATGTATTTAAAGCTTTTTTTTTTTTTTTTGACAGGCCTGCACCACCAGAATGGGGCTCCAACCATCGAGCTCATTTAGACGCTGTATAGGGAGGACTTCCACCCAGGAGAGGCAGGACCTGCCTGCGGAGACAATTGACGAGGAATGCGATGCGGCTGTAGGCATAATCAGGTGAGGACACAAATAAAAATGCTGCGAGTCAGGTCTGTCTTTGATTTATAGTTCCCAGTCCTATCAGGTTGTGGGGGCGGAGCCACAATCCATCGTATGCCGCCATGATGCGCCAGGCAAGTAGAGTTAATCTTTAACCATTTTAGTTCCAGCGCAATTTTTTTTTTTTGCACGCATGTTTAACCGCTTGCCTACTGGGCACTTTTACCCCCATCCTGCCCAGGCCAATTGTCAGCGCTTTAGCAATTTAAATGACAATTGCGCCGTCATTCAACGATGTACCCAAATTAATTTTTTTATTATTTTTTTTTACTCAAATAGAGTTTTCTTTTGGTGGTATTTAATCACCACTGGGGTGTTTTATTTTTTTGCTAAATAAATAAAGATCGGAAGAAAAAAAAAACGTTTTTATAGTTTGTTATAAAATTATGCAAACAGGTAATTTTTCTCCTTCACTGATGGGCACTGATGGCCATTAATGTGCGCTGATGAGGCTGCACTGATGGATACTGAAAGGGTGCACTAATAGGCTGCACTGATGGTCATTAATGTGCGCTGATGAGGCTGCACTGATGGATACTGATAGGCTGCACTGATGTGCACTGATAGGCTGCACTGATGGCCATTAATGTACACTGATGAGGTTGCACTGATGGATACTGATGAGGCTGCACTGATGAGGCGGCACTGATGGGCACCGATAGGCTACACTGATGGACATTAATGTGCACTGATGAGGGTGCACTGGTGAGGCTGCACTGATGGGCATTGATAGGCTGCACTGATGGGCACTGGTAGGCTGCACTGATGGGCACTGATGAGGCTGCACTGATGGGCATTGATAGGCTGCTCTGAAGGGAAAATGATAGGCTGCACCAATAAGCAATGATGAGGCTGCACTGATGGGCACTGGTAGGCTGCAATAATGGGCACTGATGAGGTGGTACAAGGGGCCACTCATAAGGAGGCACTGATAGGTGTTTTTTTTTTTTTTGCTAAATAAAAACGAATAAAGATCGAAAAATTAAAAAAAAAAAAAACAACAAAAAAAAATGTTTTTTATAGTTTGTTATAAAATGATGCAAACAGGTAATTTTTCTCCTTCACTGATGTGCGCTGATGAGGCTGCACTGATGGTCACTGATAGGCTGCACTGATGGTCACTGATAGGCTACACTGATGGTCACTGATAGGCTACACTGATGGGCACTGATAGGTGGCACTGATGGGCAGTGATATGCCGCACTGATGGGCACTGGTAGGCGGCAATGATTCATGAGGAGGCACTGATGGGCACAGATTGGCAGCCCTGGTAGGCACAGATTGACAGCACTAGTGGGCACAGTTGGGACTCCACTCATTATCAGTGTAGAAATCCCTTTAACCACTTACCGCATACTAACGTAGGTCTACGTTGGTAAACTTTGCGGTAGTGTACCGGGATGATGCCTCTAGCTAGAGGCACCATCCCGGTACCGTGGTTTGAAGCCGACGGTTGGCTTTCCGTCGGTACTGACCGATGCGGCTCGGGAGCCGCTCGATCGGTACCCGGGGGGGCGGGAGGGGATGCCCCCCCCTCCCGCCGCCTTCCGTGGCTTTGCTCGGGGCTCCCGTCCCACCAGGAGCCCCGAGCACCCAGCCGGCGCGTCCCCCGTCTGGATGGAGTCCCGATGAATGCTGGAAACGGCATTGATCGGGTCTCCGTTGACGTAACCCGGAGGCGGCGTCCATGACGTCACTTCCGGGTTACTGTGCTGCAAAAGGCGGCAAATTTAAAAATCGGCTGTATGCAAAAACGCCGTTTTTGGCGTTTTGCATACAGGGAAGTGTAGTGGAGGGGTCTAGGGTCTTTTAGACCCTCGATCCCTCCATAAAGTGTACCTGTCACTACATATTGGTGTCACAAGGGATGTTTACATTGCTTGTGACAGCAATAAAAGTGATCAGATTTTTTTTTTTAAACTGTAATAAAGTTAAAAAAATAAATAAAATAAATGGGAAAAAAAAATAAAAAATTTAGCCGTCACCGTTAGCTCGCGCTCAAAGATAACCGTATACGGAAGTCGAGCCGCAAATGAAATCGCTGTTCAAACCACACATGTGAGGTATTGCCGCGATCGCCAGAGCGTGAGCAATAATTTTTAAAAAAGAGCTACACTCTAACTCAAAACTGGTAACCGTTAAATAAATTTAAAGCGTCGCAGATTGAGATCTCTATTGACCATAGTTTGTCGCCATCCCACGGGGGGGCGCAATTTTAAACCGTAACATGTTTGGTATCTATTTACTCGGCGTGACATCATCTTTCACAATATACAAAAAAAATAGGCTAACTTTACTGTTTAGTATTTTTTAAATGCAGTGAAATGTGATTTTTCAAAATTTTTCCAAAAAAATGGCGCTTTAAAGACCGCTGCGCAAATACCGCGTGACAAAAATTATTGCAATGACCGACATTTTATTCTCCAGAGTCTTTGCTAAAATAATATATATAATGTTTGGGGGTTCTAAGTAGTTTTCTAGGAAAAAATACTGATTTTAACGTGTGAACAAAAAGTGTCCGAAATAGGGCTGGGGGTAAAGTGGTTAAGAGAAGCCAAGTTATTGTCTCTCTTCTCCTCTTCTCACGTTGTCAGCATAAGGAGCGTTGGGCTACGTTGCAGTGTAAATGGGACACATAGGAAAAAATATTTTCCTGTACGTCAATGCAGTGACATGTTTTACACTGCGGTACGTTTGTCTGTCACTGCACATAGTGTGAGTTGGCCCTTAGAATTACCCATGAATAATGGGCCCAGGATTACTGATCTCACTCCAATGTGTGATATGCAGCATGTGTATGGCAATCAACGTTTTTATGCGTAGGCAACCCCAACACATAGATTTATGCTCATACATGCATGTATGGGGTGGGGGCTCAACATTTTTTTTCGGAAGGGATTTAAGGTGTTGAGTAGTAACGATAGATTTTTAACCTTTTTCATTTTATTTATTACATTTTTTTTCATTACATAAGGGACGAAAAGTCCCCTTTGTGATGAATTTTCTGGTGACACATGCCCTTTACCACTTTCATACCGGGCCAATTCTGGAATTTCTCTACTACATGTAAAAACCATCATTTTCTTTGCTAGAAAATGACTCAAACATTATATACAGTGCATCTGAAAAGTATTCACAGCGCTTCACTTTTTCCACATTTTGTTATGTTACAGTCTTATTTTCCGAAATGTATAAAATTCATTATTTTCCTCAAAATTCTACAAACAATCCCCCATAATGACAACGTGAAAGAAGATTGTTTAAAATCTTTGCAAATTTAGTAAAAATAAAAAATGAAAAAAAATCCCATGTACATAAGTATTCACACCCTTTGTCATGAGACTCAAAATTTAGCTCAGATGCATCCTGTTTCCACTGATCATCCTTGAGATGTTTCTGCAACCTAAATGGAGTCCACCTGTGGTAAATTCAGTTGATTGGACATGATTTGGAAAGGCACACACCTCTCTATATAAGGTCCCACAGTTAACAGTGCATGTCAGAGCACAAACCAAGACATGAGGTCCAAGGAATTGTCTGTAGACCTCTGAGACTGGATTGTATGGAGGCACAGATCTGGGGAAGGGTACAGAAACATTTCTGCAGCATTGAAGGTCCCAATGAGCACAGTGGCCTCCATCATCTGTAAATGGGAGGTTTGGAACCACCAGGACTCCTCCTAAATGCCAAACTGAGCGATCGGGGGAGAAGTTCCTTTAGTCAGGGAGGTGACCAAGAACCCCATGGTCACTCTGACAGAGCTCCAGCATTTCTCTGTGGAGAGAGGAGAACTTTCCAGAAGAATAATCTCTGCAGCTCTACTACTCAGGCCTATATGGTACAGTGGCCAGACGGAAGCCACTCCTAGGTAAAAGCCACATGACAGCCCGCCTGAAGTTTGCCGAAAGGCTTCTGAAGGACTCTCAGTTCATGAGAAACAAAATTCTCTGGTCTGATGAAACAAAGATTGAACTCTTTAGCTTGAATGACAAGCGTCATGTCTGGAGGAAACCAGGCATCACTCATCACCTGGCCAATACCATCCCTACAGTGAAGCATGGTGGTGGCAGCATCATACTGTGGGGATGTTTTTCAGCAGCAGGAACTGGGAGACTAGTCAGGATTGAGGGAAAGATGAATGCAGCAATGTACAGAGACATCCTTGATGATGCTCCAGAGCGCTCTGGACCTCAGACTGGGGCGAAGGTTCATCTTCCAACAGGACAATGACCCTAAATACACAGCCAAGATAACAAAGGAGTAGCTACAGGACAACTCTGTGAATGTCCTTGAGTGGCCCAGCTAGAGCCCAGACTTGAACCCGATTAAACATCTCTGGAGAGATCTAAAAATAGGTGTGCACCGATGCTCCCCATCTGCAAAAAATAGGCGAGCCAAGCTTATAGCATCATACTTAAAAAGACTTGAGGCTTAATTGGTGCCAAAGTTGCTTCAACAAAGTATTGGGCAAAGGCTGTGATACTTATGTATATGGGATTTTTTTTTTCATTTTTTTTTTTAATAAATTTGCAAATATTTCAAACAAACTTCTTCCCCGTTGTCATTATGGGGGATTGTTTGTAGAATTGTGAGGAAAATAATTCATTTAATCCAATTTTGGAATAAGTCTGTAATATAACAAAATGTGGAAAAAGTGAAGCACTATGAATACTTTCTGGATGCACTGTATGTATTATAATATATATTGTATATGTATTATTATTATATATTTTGTAGCAGAGGCACTAATAAATAAAATGGCCATCATTGCAACTTATTCGCGCAGCAGTTTTGAAACGCAATTTTTTGGGGAAAAGTTTCATGAATGAAAAAAATAAAATAAAACACTTAAGTTAGCCCGCTTTTTTTGTAAAATGTGAAAGATGATGTTATGTTGAGTAAATAGATACCTAATAAGTCATGCTTTAAAATTGCGCACACTCATGGAATGGCGCCAAATTTTGGTATTTAACCCCTTCCATACCGCGCCATGTCAAATGACGTCGGCAGGAATCCTTTCTCGATCCGGGCGGACGTTATATGATGGCGCCCGGATCTCTCCGCTACTGCGCGCCCCTCGGACAAAGCCCAACCCCGATCAAGGTAAACAGCCAATGAAATTGGCTGTTTACCACGTGATCGGCTGTGTTAATCACAGCCGATCACATGAGTGGCTCCAGCGCGAGCCGCTCGTTCCTTCCTTAATGCGTGCCCCGCAGCGCGGCGATCGGGGACGAGGCTCGTCCCTCGGACAGAGCCCATCCCCGATCTAGGTAAAGAGCCAATGAAATTGGCTATTTACCACGTGACCGACTGTGTCCAATCACAGCCGGTCACAAATGTCATCAGAGAACACGGTAACTAGCTGTGTTCTCCTCCTCACACACTGATCCTGTGTGAGGAGGAGATTGTGGTAACAGCTAGTTACCAAGTACAGTGCACCCCAACCACATTGATTGCCCCCCCCCCAATAAAAAGCACCTGTCACTAGCCAATTAAAGTACCCGAGTACCTGTCACCAGCCCATCAGGTACTCTGATGACAGGTACTCGGGTACTCTGATGGGCTGGTGACAGGTACTCGGGTACTCTGATAATGGGTACTCGGGTACTCTGATGACAGGTACTCAGATACTCTGATGACAGGTACTCGGGTACTCTGATAATGGGTACTCGGGTACTCTGATGACAGGTACTCAGATACTCTGATGACAGGTACTCGGGTACTCTGATGACAGGTACTCGGGTACTCTGATGACAGGTACTCGGGTACTCGGGTACTCTGATGACGGGTACTCGGGTACTCTGATGACGGGTACTCGGGTACTCTGATGACAGGTACTCTGGTACTTTGAGTACCCATCACAGGAGTACCCGAGTACCCGTCATCAGAGTACCCGAGTACCTGTCACCTACCCATCAGAGTACCCGAGTACCTGTCACCTACCCATCAGAGTACCCGAGTACCTTCCACCTGCTCATCAGAGTACCTGACACCTGAAGTACCTGAGTACTTGCCACCTGCTCATCAGTACCCCAGATAGCTGCCATAACCCTGGTATTTTTTTAAACGGTGGACGGTTGGCTTTCCGATAAGGGTGGTCCCAGCGGCGAATTCGCCGCGGCATCACCCTTCCGGGGTGGCGGAAGAGGTGCTCCCCCCCCCCCCTCCCGCCGCATTCTGGTCCTTTTCCCCGCTTATCGGACCCGCTGGCAGCGGGGAAAACGATCCGGTCCCGGATCCTCACAGACAGGATGTCGAGTGAGGGCAAGATTGCCCTCACTCTACTCTATGGTCTTGGAGGACCGGAGGTACGGCAAACGTTGTTGCCTAGCAACCAGTTTAAAGGTCCCTTTTTTTTTTTTTTTCATTTTATTTAATTTTTTTTTATTTTTTTTTTATTTTTTTTTTCTATCTTTTAGTGTACTTTTTGACCCCAGATCTCACAAAAAAGAGGTCCTGTCGTGCCTTTTTCTATTACAAGTAATGTTTACATTTCTTGTAATAGAAATAAAAATGATCAATTTTTTTTTTAAAAAAAAAACAGTGTAAAAATAAAAAATAATAAATAAAATAAATAGTAAAAAAAAAAAATTAAAGCTCCCTGTCCCCGTGAGCTCGCGCGCAGAAGCGAACGCATACGGAAACCCCGCCCACATATGTAAACAGTGTTCAAACTACACATGTGAGGTATCGTCGCGATCGTTAGAGCAAGAGCAATAATTTGAGCCCTAGACCTCCTCTGTAACTCTAAGATAGCAACCTGTAGAAATTTTTAAAGTGTCGCCTATGGGGATTTTTAAGTACCAAAGTTTGTCACCATTCTGTGAGCGTGCGCAATTTTGAAGCATGACATGTTGGGTATCTATTTACTCGGCGTAACATTATCTTTCACATTATGGAAAACAATTGGGCTAACTTTAATGGTTTCTTATTTTTTAATTCAAAAAAGTGCATTTTTTCCCAAAAAATTGCGTTTGGAAGACCGCTGCGCAAATACGGTGTGATAAAAAATATTGCAATAATCTCCATTTTATTCTCTAGGGTCTCTGCTAAAAAAAAATATATAATGTTTTGGGGTTCTAAGTAGTTTTCTAGCAAAAACAACTGATTTTAGCTTGTAAACACCAAATGTCAAAAATAGGCCTAGGCAAGTGGCTAGGATGCATGATGATGCTCCTTGGATGTTGGGCCCCTCTATATGGCTAGGCTGTGAAAAAGTCTCACACATGTGGTATTGCCATACTCAGGAGGAGTGGCAGAATGTATTTTGGGGTGTCATTTTTGCTATGTACATGCTATGTGTTAGGAATATCCTATAAATTGACAACTTTGTGTAAAAAAAAAAAAGTTTTTATTTTTTTCCCACATTTTCCAAAAACTTGTGGAAAAAATGACATGTTCAAAGGACCCATAATGCCTCATAGAATATACGTTGGAGTGTTTGCTTTCCAAAATGGGGTCATTTTGTGGACTTTCCCATTGTATTGGTGCTCTAGGGCCTTGAAAAGTGTGATAGGTAGTAAGAAAGTTTTATGTGTATTTATGCTCCTAAAACGCCATATGGTGCTACTTGGACGTGGAGTCTCTTTTTGTGGCCAGGCTGTTTAAAAGTCTCACACATGTGGTATCACCATACTCAGAAGCAGTAGCAGAATGAATTTTGGGGTGTCATTTTTGCTGTGTACATGCTATGTGTTAGAAATAGCTTATAAATTGACAACGTTTTGGGAAAAAAAAGAAAAAAAAAATGTTTTCTTCATTTTCCCAAGAATTGTGGGAAAAAATTATAACTTCAAAAGACTCACCATGCCTCTTACTAAATACCTTGGACTGTCTACTTTACAAAATGGGGTCATTTGGGGGGTATTTGTACTGTCCAGACATTTCAGGGCCTCAAGAAAGGAGATAGGCCGTCAGTACATCTGGTGTGATCAATTTTCAGTAATTGGTACCATAGCTTCTAGACTCAATAACTTTCACACAGACTAAATAATATACACTAATTTGGGTTAATTTTACCAGAGATATGTAGCAGTATAAATTTTGGCCCAAATGTATGAAGAAAAATTAATTTTTTGCAAAATTTTATAATAGAAACTAAAAAAAAGTGTTTTTTTTTGCAAAATTTTTGCTATTTTTTGCTTATATCACGAAAAAAAAAAACCCCAGTTGTGATCAAATACCACCAAAAGAAAGCTCTATTTGTGTGAAAAAAAAATGATAAAAATTTTGTTTGGTTACAGTGTAGCATGACTGAGCAATTGTCATTCAAAATGTGAGAGTGCTGAAAGCTGAAAATTGGTCTGGGCAGGAAGGGGGTCTAACTGTTCTGTATGGAAGTGGTTAAAAATCTCCATAGGCTATACTTTACAATTTGTTACAGGTTAACCACTTAAGCCCCGGAAGATTTTACCCCCTTCCTGACCAGCGGGTTTTTTGCGATTTTTTACTGCGTGACTTTAACGGACAATTGCGCGGTCGTGCGACGCTGTACCTAAACAAATTTCACGTCCTTTTTTTCCCACAAACAGAGCTTTCTTTTGGTGGTATTTGATCACCTGTGCAATTTTTTGATCATGCGCTATAAACAAAAAAAAGCGAAAATTTTGCAAAAATAACAATATTTTTCACTTTTTTTTTATATGAAATTCCCCCCAAAAAAAATGTAAAAATCAAAATTTTTTAACATTTTCGGCCAATTTGTTTTATGCTACATATGTTTGGTAAAAAAAATTGCAAAAAGAGTATTTTGATTGGTTTCCGCAAAAGTTATCGCGTTTACTAACAAAGGGAAAGATCTTTGTCATTTTTGGTGTTTTTTTTTTAACGAGTAATGGCGGCGATCTGCGTTTTTTTTTTTGCAGTACTGCGACATTGCGGCGGACAGATCGGACTCTTGACTGACATTTTTGACACTTTTGGGGTTACCAGTGACATTACTGCAGTAATCAGTGCTATACATATGCACTGTTACTGCAAAAATGACACTGGCAGGGAAGGGGTTAACTGTATTGGAGAGGGAGGGGTTAAGTGTGTCCTAGGGGCGTGTTTCTAACTGTGATGGGACATGTCTACTATTGTAAAAACAGAGATCAACGGTTCTACATAGTAGAACCGTCTGATCTCTATTTTTACACATTGGAGAATGACAGGCGGCTTGTTTACATAAGCCGCCCGCCTTTCTCCTGCTCTACCGACGATCGTAGTGTGACCGGCGGACATCGGGTCCGCCGGTCACACGCCCGCACTCCTCTGTGAACGAGCCGAGGCGGGCACGCGCTCGCCCGCTATTGGCTCAAAACCCGGTGACAGGCTAGCGACGTAGATCTACGTCACTCTGCCTGGCCGGGGCTGACCGCCGCAGTAAATATACTGTGCGCAGTCGGCAATCGGTTAACTGTTTAGAGCAGGGATCTTCAAACTACGGCCCTCCAGCTGTAAGGCTTTGTAAAACTCTGTCATTCACAGACATGACTAGGCATGATGGGAATTGTAGTTCCTGAACAACTGGAGGGCTATAGTTTGAAGACCCCTGGTTTAGAATAACAGAGGAGGTGTAGAGCTAGAATTATTGCTCTCGCTCTAACATTCGCAGCGATACCTCACACGTGTAGTTTGAATGCCGTTACATATGCGAGTGCAATATTTGTATACGGTTAACAATGAATCATTTAGTGCTGCGCTGCCTCTTAATAGGTGAAGTGTGTTTCAAAGCAACGAGGTAAATTCACATTAAAATTGCTTATAGAGATATATCAAGATGTACAAATATAGTAGTAATATAACGTGCAATTGCTGAAAAATAGTGCTAAAAATAAATAAATAAATGGGTAGCTAAAGTGCCAAGTGGTGTGATATTAGTAAATGAGGTAGAAAAGGTATGTGTATAAGTAGCCGAGTTACTTATAAAATATATAACAAAAAGTTAAGTGCCAAAGGACCGTGCAGTCACAGTGATGTGGTGCATAGAAAAGATATACAAAGCAGCAAAAAAAATCCATCCACAAACAATTAATAAAAGTCCTTATTATTGTGAAAAAATCATAAATATATAAAGTGCTTCTTGATAAGTGTCACCAAATAAAGTTCAATGTAGTGTCTAGACATATACGTAGGTGAATAAGCTTTCACCGTGCTGTGGTCTTGGTAAATATCTAGTTATCCTTTTGGGGGTGCAGGGCAAGTGATAAACAATAGATCCTTTTACTGGTGGGACAGAAGTGATGGTGTTTTTCCAAAAAGGAGCCACAAATAGTGTGCCTGGCCACTCATCTCTCACTTTCTTGTGCACCAGCCTGTACATGTATATAGATCAGTATCTCCTAGGGGTCCTAGGTCACTGGAGCCCGCTTGGTATCCTCTGCATCCACTACTCCTTCTCCTTATGGTGGTCTCTTATATGTAAAATCAAACAGATCCTCTCCGGATCCCTGGAAGAAGTCACGACGCACGTGACGTGACGCAACGCGTAGGGAAGTGACGGAGATAACCCGGAAGGGACACACACACACACTCGCAGAAGCGCCGATGTATGCTGTTTTAAATGTGACTTTTACTATACAATTTTCCCCAATAAATATTATACTTGCTGCACCATGAGAGGACCTGTTTGACTTTACATATAAGATACATATATATATATATATACTGTGACGAACGCCCATTTGCTGGGACGTTCGCCACGGGCTACTGGAGGAGTGTGGAGGCCAGCCTCCTGCCCACGGACTACGTGCCCTGACTTGTAGGGGAGCACGACTCTGTGTGGGGGTGTATGCTGGGGGACCCTTGGAGTACTGTTACTTTGAATTCAAGTCCCTGTCACCCCAAGCGACACAGACTCTAGGCCTAAGCTGTCTACAACCAAGGACTTCAAACAAGGAGAGACTAAACAGATGCTAACGACATAAGTCTTAGCTATGGTATAATGGGGGAATGTAAATGGACACTTATAATAAGGTGTGTTGAAAATGGAGACGGGCAGTCTGCGAGCCTATGTCTTCTGCTTTCACCTGTTTAGAGGTGTGTTCACGCTTCTAGGAATATTCGGCTATGTTTTGGGCTTGTTGTTTGTTGAGTCAATTATGATAATGCTAATCTTGTCTGAGCCTGCCGTGTCATTCACCTAAGACTGTATATAGTGGAAGTGAGTTGTTGAATAAAGAGTCTTTGTTTTTATCCTTCATCGAGCTTAGGCTGATGTTTGGGGGGGAATTGGGGGCCATCGTCACTGCATCACGTGGGATTCGGGAGACCTAAGACGGTAATACTTGGTCGAAGTATTGGGGGTCCGTTACATATACAATTTTTCTTCCTCTGCTCCCGCTGACTCACTGACTCTAACAATTTTTTCTTCTTCTTTATATAGGCATACACTCATGCCAACAGGACAGTTTGCTCCAAATTTAACCAATCATAGGTAAGTATTAATAACGACAATTTGTGTGTGCGTGTGTGTGTATATTTATATATATATACAGTGGGTACGGAAAGTATTCAGACCCCCTTAAATTTTTCACTCTTTTTTATATTGCAGCCATTTGCTAAAATCATTTAAGTTCATTCTTCTTCCTCATGAATGTACACATAGCACCCCATACTGACAGAAAAACACAGAATTGTTGACATTGTTGCAGATTTATTAAAAAAGAAAAACTGAAATATCACATGGTCCTAAGTATTCAGACCCTTTGCTCAGTATTTAGTAGAAGCCCCCTTTTGATCTAATACAGCCAGGAGTCTTTTTGGGAAAGATGCAACAAGTCTTTCACACCTGGATTTGGGGATCCTCTGCCATTCCTCCTTGCAGATCCTCTCCAGTTCTGTCAGGTTGGATGGTAAACGTTGGTGGACAGCCATTTTTAGGTCTCTCCAGAGATGCTCAATTGGGTTTAAGTCAGGGCTCTGGCTGGGCCATTCAAGAACAGTCACGGAGTTGTTGTGAAGCCACTCCTTCGTTATTTTAGCTGTGTGCTTAGGGTCATTGTCTTGTTGGAAGGTAAACCTTCGGCCCAGTCTGAGGTCCAGAGCACTCTGGAGAAGGTTTTTGTCCAGGATATCCCTGTACTTGGCCGCATTCATCTTTCCCTTGATTGCAACCAGTCGTCCTGTCCCTGCAGCTGAAAAACACCCCCACAGCATGATGCTGCCACCACCATGCTTCACTGTTGGGACTGTATTGGACAGGTGATGAGCAGTGCCTGGTTTTCTCCACACATACCACTTAGAATTAAGGCCAAAAAGTTCTATTTTGGTCTCATCAGACCAGAGAATCTTATTTCTCACCATCTTGGAGTCCTTCAGGTGTTTTTTAGCAAACTCCATGCGGGCTTTCATGTGTCTTACAATGAGGAGGGGCTTCCGTCGGGCCACTCTGCCATAAACCCCCGACTGGTGGAGGGCTGCAGTGATGGTTGACTTTCTACAACTTTCTCCCATCTCCTGACTGCATCTCTGGAGCTCAGCCACAGTGATCTTTGGGTTCTTCTTTACCTCTCTCACCAAGGCTCTTCTCCCCCGATAGCTCAGTTTGGCCGGACGGCCAGCTCTAGGAAGGGTTCTGGTCGTCCCAAACGTCTTCCATTTGAGGATTATGGAGGCCACTGTGCTCTTAGGAACCTTAAGTGCAGCAGAAATCTTTTTGTAACCTTGGCCAGATCTGTGCCTTGCCACAATTCTGTGTCTGAGCTCTTCAGGCAGTTCCTTTGACCTCATGATTCTCATTTGCTCTGACATGCATTGTGATCTGGAAGGTCTTATATAGACAGGTGTGTGGCTTTCCTAATCAACTCCAATCAGTATAATCAAACACAGCTGGACTCAACTGAAGGTGTAGAACCATCTCAAGGATGATCAGAAGAAATGGAAAGCACCTGAGTTAAATATATGAGTGTCACAGCAAAGGGTCTGAATACTTAGGACCATGTGATATTTCAGTTTTTTTTTTTTAATAAATCTGCAACAATGTCAACAATTCTGTGTTTTTCTGTCAGTATGGGGTGCTATGTGTACATTCATGAGGAAGAAGAATGAACTTAAATGATTTTAGCAAATGGCTGCAATATAACAAAGAGTGAAAAATTTAAGAGGGTCTGAATACTTTCCGTACCCACTGTATATATATATATATATATATATATATATATATACATACATACAGTGCCTTGCGAAAGTATTCGGCCCCCTTGAACTTTGCGACCTTTTGCCAAATTTCAGGCTTCAAACATAAAGATATAAAACTGTAATTTTTTGTGAAGAATCAACAACAAGTGGGACACAATCATGAAGTAGAACAAAATTTATTGGATATTTCAAACTTTGTTAACAAATAAAAAACTGCCTGGGACCATCCCCCCTTTCCTCAATTAGTGGGGAGACTAATGACCCTCCACGCCTCCCATATGTGTGGAGATGTGGCCTAATTCTGCTACCTCAAGGAGGGGAAGGGATGCTTTCCTATCTACATGCTGTCTTGATTGATGTTCATGGCCGCAAGGCGTTAAAATGATGGTTTCATTATGTATTACGTCTTGGAGTTTTATTGTTTAGTAATGTTTTTATCCCCCTAAGTTCCGGACACCTTTCCAGGTATTTAGACCCTTCCCTTCCCCTTATATGCTACAACACTGTTGGTGCGGTCCCAGTTCTGGTCCTCATGGCACTTGTTCCCTTGACCCTACTCCCCATGTACTTCCTGGCTAATTATGAGACCCACCTATG